>NC_141693.1:134049130-134649130 GCF_964263255.1 Lissotriton vulgaris
AGAAAGCTCTTCCCCCCATCTTGCCTTTTTAAATCTAGGGATCACAAGCAAGTTTTTATTAGCTGACCTGAGATTCCTAGCAGGGGGATACCTGTGGAAAATATTCTTTATGCCCACCGGGCCCTGTCCATAGTATGCATTGTGGGTGAGACAAAGAGTCTTAAACAGAATTCTACGGTCCACTGGAAGCCAATGCAATGAACTGTATGTATGTATGTATGTATGTATGTGTGTTCTTATGTAGCGCTCAACTTACCCTTGGGCATCTCAGCGCTTGCCTTGGGAACCCGTCCTGGCTTTTTCCCTGTGAGATAACCCATACTGGGCATCCCCAGGGTGAAAGCCAGGCATCCCGCCGCGGGGGGCCGTAGTGGAGATTAAGCAAGCTATTGCCCAGAGTTGCAGAGTGTGAACCCGTGATTCGAGTAGGCACCGAAGTGCAAATTATCGAGTCCGTGGACACTTGGGCTCAGACCCTGCCGCGTCGGGAATTGAACCCTGGTCCCGGGTCTGACCTCTGCTTCAGGGTATGCCTGCTCTAACCAGTGAGCCACACTTCTCCACTGAGCCACACTTCTTTTGTTAGTTTGTTAGTTTGGGAGCTCCGGACGCTGTGCCCAGTCGACCCCAGCTGAGCTGTTTCCCTACCCCCTCCTTTGAGGAGTTTTGTAGTGTGGCACAAATGGTATCATCTGGCTCCCCTCTTGATCCACTGCTACCTAAATTTTGGAAAGTGTTTCAGGATGAACTCTTCCAGCCTTTGTACTCCATCTGCCTCCAGTCGTCAGCTGCTGAGTCGGCACGCAACCTGGGGGTGATTTTCGGCCCCAACTTGCAGCTGGATATGTACGTGAACAAGACCACATCCACATGCACGATGCTGCTACGCATGTTGCGTAAAGTTCTGCCCCTTCTCCCCGAGCAGGCCAGGCCTGAAGTAGTGCGCTGTACCATCTTGAGTCGTCTTGACTATTGTAATGCGCTACTTCTGGAGGCTCCAAAAACACTGCTGGGGAAGTTGCAACGGGTGCAGAACTTGGCCGCCAAGCTGGCTCTTTCCCGCCCTAATCATAGCTCTTCAGCAGCAGCCCTACGGGATCTACACTGGCTGCCTGTGCACCTACGCGTCTGTTACAAGGCTGCATGTTTAGTGTTTAGGGCGGTGCATGGACAAGGCCCGGTTCCATTGCAGAATATGTTTGTTCGGTACTCCTCTTCGCGGTCCTTACGCTCTTCTTCGGCTCAGCTGCTTGTGGTACCGAGATTCCAGAGAGTGAGGATGGGTGGCCGTTCATTCAGTGTCGCAGCGGTCAAGCTCTGGAACTCCCTGCCACTGTCCCTAAGAAGCCAAAGGGACTTCTTCCCGTTTAGAAAAGCCCTGAAAACCCATCTTTTCCCCAGGGTTGTCTGAGCAGCGTATGTGGTGTTAACGTTGATTTCAAGCGCCAGGATGCCCTTGGGGTGACAGGACTGCGCTATATAAGTATACATACAATTACAATTACAATTACTTCTCCACTTCTCTGAACTGAGGGCGGAAGAGGCCGAGGAGAGCTTGGGAAGATCCAAAAGAAGGCTAGCAGCGGCATTTTGTACCAGCTGTAAGCGACGCAGCTGACCCTTGTCTATTCCCAAATACAGAGCATTGCAATAGTCCAGTCTGGCCAAAATTAAGGCCACAACGACCTTTTTCCGGTCTTCAGTGAACAAAAACTGAGAGATCTTTCGTATCACACGGATAAGTCCAGAACAAGTAGCAACTGTTCTGGATACCTGACGAGACATACCAAGGCCATCGTCAAGCACCACTCCCAGATTTTTTCCTTGAGAGACCGGAGTGGGACAGGAGCCCAAGGAGATGGGCCACCATATGCTGGACCAGATGTTAGAGCTATCCCCAAAGTTCAAAACCTCCGTCTTCTCACAGTTATTATTGAGGTAATTTTGAACCATCCATGAGGAGACAGCAGTCATACAATTCTTAAAATTAAGCGCACCTTCCCTGGAATCTTGGGTGATAGAGACCATGATCTGCGTGTCATCCGCATAAGACAACACCTCCAGTCCAAAGGATTGCACCACCCTGGCCTGCGGGGCCACATAGATATTAAAAAGGGTTGGTCTCAGAGACGAGCCCTGTGGTACTCCGCAGACAAGGGGGGAGGACTCAGAGTAAAAATCGCCCAATCTAACGGTTTGAGACCGCTGACTGAGAAAAGAGGAGAGGAGGTCCAGGGCCGTGCCGCCCACCCCTATCTCCTTAAGGCGTTCCACCAGTCTCAAAGGGGAGAAGGTGTTGAACGCAGCCGCGAGGTCAAGTAAGATGAGGAGAGTGGTATGCCCTGCATCCACTTGTACTCGTATATTGTCCAACACCATGGTAAGAGCCGTCTCCATGCTATGCGCCCGCCTGAAGCAATGTTGGGAACCATCCAAGATATTGTAGTCCCTCAGGTAGGCACTCAGATGTACATTCAGATGAGATTCAAGAATTTTTGCAGGGAGGGGCAGCAGATACTTGGATGTGGTAGCCGTTTCTCAGGCTCCCTCTCCGGAATCGAACCCTGATTCCCCGTTACCAGTGGTCACCATGGTAGGCACAGGAAGTACCATCAAAAGTTGATAGGGAAGACCTCCGAATGTATCGTCGCCGTCACGGGGACGTGCGATCGGCCCGAGGTTATCTAGAGTCACCAAAGCGGCCGGGCGAGCCCGGATTGGTCTTGGTCTGATAAATGCACGCATTCCGGGAGGTCAGTGCTCGTCGGCATGTATTATCTCTAGAATTACCACAGTTATCCAAGTAACAGATGGAGCGATCATAGGAACCATAACTGATTTAATGACCAATTCGCAGTTTCACTGTACTGGCCGTGTGTACTGCATGGCTTAATCTTTGAGACAAGCATATGCTACTGGCAGGATCAACCAAGTAGCCGCACCTGCTGATGGGGTGGGGGCCACGTGCACATCTCCCCGACCGGCAACCTTCACGTACCCCTCCATCTCTCTGGAGTCTGCCAGGAGAAGGAGCCCACCCGCCTGGGTGGGAGGGCTCACTGGAGGTGTGTAGAGAGGTGCGGTCGCATGGGCCCCCGGCAGGTCCAGCCGTCTCCCCCGGGAGGGAGAGGCAGGCTGAGGCGCAGCCTGAGCGAGACACAGGGGTGCCGGAGCCTGGTGGCGGCGGCACCCCTCGGAACGGTCGTTCCAAACTGCTGTGGAAATGTGATGGCCAGAGAGGGTAGACGGCGTGGTCGCAGGGCCTTCAGACCTGCTGGGCAGCAGCATCCTAGGGTCTGGCGCCACCCGACCCATTCTGGTCGGGTCAGACCGCTGGGGGTGCGAGCTACCAGGCCACTCGGCCTTCGCTCTGATGGGTAGGGTCTCCTGCCAGGCGGCAGACCCTCGAGTCAGACGGTGCATGCGGGGTGAGAGCACTTTGCTTGAAACAACAGCCGAGGCTGGCCAAGCAGTCCATCCCTAAACAGACCGAGAGTGCCCAATCGATCAGATTATAGCCGGGGCATCCCCTGGCAGGACACACTGTGGAAGGGGTATGCTGGCTTAGCGTCCCTGCCTGCCCCCGTGGCAAGCAGACTCGTAGAAAAAGGACCATCAGGAAGGGGCTGAGAGGCAGGTGCATACCCGGGCCCCTGGGGGCCCCAGCGGGCAGGCCGGGGTGCTGCCTTCCCCCGTCACAGCATCGCCGGACCTCACTGAGGTCTAACTGAGCAAACTCATTGAAAAAGGACCATCGAGAAGGGGCTCAGAGGCAGGTGATACCTGGGCCCCTGGGGGCCCCAGCAGGCGGGCCCCGGTGCTACCTTCCCCGTCTCAGCATCGCTGGACCTCACGGAGGTCTAACTGAGCAAACTCTGAGAAAAAGGACCATCGGGAAGGGGCAGAGAGGCAGGTGCATACCCGGGCCCCTGGGGACCCCGGCGGGCAGGCCCGAGTTCTGCCTTCCCCTGTTTCAGAATCACCGGACCTCACGGAGGTCTAACTGAGCAAACTTGGAGAAAAAGGACCATCAGGAAGGGGCTGAGAGGAAGATGTATACCCAGGCCCCTGGGGGCCCGGGGGGCGGGCCCGGGTGCTGTCTTCCCCGCCTCAGCATCGCGGGACCTCACGGAGGTCTAACTGAGCGAACTCAGAGAAAAAGGACCATCGGGAAGGGGCTGAGAGGCAGGTGCATACCCGTCCCCCTGGGGGCCCCAGCGGGCAGGCCTAGCTGCTGCCTTCCCCCATCTCAGCATCGCCGGACCTCACGGAGGTCTAAATTAGAAAACTCGGAGAAAAAGGACCATCTGGAAGGGGCTGAGAGGCAGGTCCGTACCCGGGCCCCTGGGGGGCCCAGCAGGCAGCCCAGGCTCTGCCTTGCCCTGTTTCAGCATCGCTGGGCCTCACGGAGGTCTAACTGAGCAAATTCGGAGAAAAAGGACCATCGGAAGGGGCTGAAAGGCAGGTGCGTACCAGGGCCCCTGGGGGCCCCAGGGGTGGGCCCGGGTATTGCCTTCTCCCACCTCAACATCGCCAGATCTAACAGAGGTATAACTGAGCAAACTCAGAGAAAAAGGACCATCGGGAAGGGGCTGAGAGGCAGGTGCATACCCAGGCCCCGGGGGTCCCGACTGGTGGGCCCACGAACTGCCTTCCCCGTCTCAGCCTCGACGGACCTCACAAAGGTCTAACCGAGAAAACTCAGAGAAAAAGGATCATCGGCAAGGGGCTGAGAAGCAGGAGCATATCTGGGCCCCTGGGGGCCCCAGCGGGCAGGCCCGGGTTCTGCCTTCCTCTGTTTCAGAATCGCTAAACCTCACGGAGGTCTTACTATCCCTCTCGCTAGTAATCCGGAGGAAAATTACCCCCCTTTCTTGTAATCCGTGCACATGAGGTGACAGAGGGGACCCAAGGCGCAAAAATACACGACCTCCTTGAGCCGTTGCTGGGATCGGGGAGGCAAATGAGCCCTCAGTGGGACTTCCAGGGAAGCCGGCCATCTTGTCATCCCATAGGAAAGCATTGGGTGCGACTAGATGGCCGAGGGGATAGGTGCGACCAGATGGCAGAGGGGAAAGGTGCGGTCAGATGGCCGGGCACGAAAGGAAAGCCATCTGGTCACTCTGTGCCCCAACGAAAGAGTGAGTGGGTGTCAGGGCATGGGGGACCAGAGGCCCAGGGCCCCAGCTGGGCCCCAGCCATGGAGGCTGCGAGGGGGACCCAACGGGCCCTCCGACCCGGGGCCCGGGGACTCTTTGACAAGCAAGGGAGGCCTGCCCGGGACCAACGGACCACTGTCCTGAGCCCTTGGTAGAGCATCAGGCCCGGGACTGGCCCAGGGCTGAAGCACCTGACCCGGGGCCCGTGGGGGCCCCTGGACCCATCCGGGGCTCCCAGACCCAGAGGCGTGGGGGACGCCTCCCCCGGCCCTCCGGACCCCGTCCTGGGCACCCTGCCATGCGGCAGGACCGAGGACAGAGCCCGGCCTTTGGCAGTGAGGCAGGCTGGGGGATATGGGGCCCAGGGCTGAAGCTCCTGACCCGGGGCCCGGCAGGCCCCTTGACACGCTCGGATCTCCCAGGCACAGAGGCGCAGGGGAAGCCTCCACGGGCTCGACGGACACCATCCCGGGCACCCTGCCACGTGGCAGGACTGAGGACGGAGCCCAGGATGGGGAGGCCATCCTCCCCAGGGCCCTCTGGGGCCCCCGCCGGTGCTCCTGAACCCAGCCAAGCAAGGGGTGGCTCCCAAGGCACAACAGAACCCCGTCCCAGGCCTTTGGCAAAGCGGCAGGCCAGAGGACAGGGCCCAGAGGCAAAGGGGAAGCCTCCCCAGGCCCGTGGGACCTCGTTCGGGTACCCTGCCACGCAGCAGGACCGAGGATGGAGCCTGGGGTGGGGAGGCCACCCTCCCCAGGGCCCCTGGACCCAGCCCAGCAGGGGGAGGCTCCCCAGGCCCGCCCAACCCCATCCAGAGTAGCCTGCCATGCGGCAGGCCCAGGGACGGACCCATGGCTGGGGTGGCATACTGGCTCATCCAGCTGCTGGCTGAGGACCGCTAGGCCAAGAGGGGTCCCAGAGTACCTTGTCCCTAGTAATCCGGAGGAAGGCTGCCCCACTAGCTGGGAACCCATGCGCACCGAGAGGCTCAGGGGACCCTAGGTTTGGACGCGCCACCTCCTGGAGCCCTGGCTGGGATCCGGGATGCAAATGAGCCCTCATTGGGACTTCCACGGCAGCCCAGCCATCTGGTAGCTCATTAGAAAGCACTGCGTGCGACCAGATGGCCGAGGGGAAAGGTGCGACTAGATGTCCGGGACCGAAAGGGCTACCATCTGCCCACCTGCCCACCTGAGCCTGCACAGTAGGGCTCCTGCCTGCTCATGCAAGGCTCAGGGGCTCTGCTTCCCGGGGGCTCGGGGACCCTGGCTGGGCCTCAGGCATGGGGAGGACCACCGGAGCTCTCGAGCCCAGACGCCCAGGGGAGGACTGCCTGGGACCCATGGAGCCTGTCCCGGGCACTTTGCCATGCCATGGGCTGGCAGAGGGAGCCCCGTACACCTAGGGAGGTGTTGTCCGGCCATACCCTATCTCTTCCCCAGCAGAGAGCCGCTAGCCCAGGAGGGTTGTCCCGGCATACCCTGCCCCTAGTAATCCGGAGGAAGGCTACCCCTCTTTCTGGGAACCCGTGCGCACCGCGAGGATCAGGGGAGCCTAGGACCGGACGTGCCCGACCTCCTGGAGCTCTGGCTGGGATCCGGGAGGCAAATGAGCCCTCATCTGGGCTTTCAGGGCAGCCCGGCCATGTGGTCACCCCATTGGAAAGCTTTGCGTGCGACCAGATGGCCGAGGGGAATATGCGACCAGATGGCCCAGACCGAAAGGACTCCCATCTGCCCACCCTGAGCCTTCGCAGTAGGGATCCCGCCTGCCCACGCAGGGCTCAGGGGCTCTGCTTCCTGGGGGCTCGGGACCCTGGCTAGGCCTCATGCACAGGGAGGATCACTGGAGCTCTCGGGCCTGGTCGCCCAGGGGAGGACTGCCCGGGACCAATGGAGCCTGTCCCGGGCACTTTGCCATGCCATGCCATGGGCCAGGGGAGGGAGCCTCAGACGCCTAGGGAGGTGTTGTCCGGGCATAGCCTATCTCTTTCCCAGCAGAGAACCGCCTGCCCGGGAGGAGTGTCCCGGCATACCCTGCCCTTAGTAATCTGGAGGAAAGCTACCCCTCTTTCTGGGAACCCGTGCGCACAAAGTGACGGAGGGGACCCTAGGCCCGGACGTGTCTGACCTCCTGGAGCCTTGGCTGGGATCGGGGAGGCGAATAAGCCCCCATCGGTACTTCCAGGGCAGTCCGGCCATCTGGTCGCCCTATTGGAAAGCATTACTTGCGACCATATGGCCGAGAAGAGAGGTGCGACCAGAGTGCCAGGACCAAAATAACACCAATCTGCCTGCCCCGAGCCTTCGCTGGAGGGCTCCCGCCTGCCATTGCAGGGCTCGGTGGCTGCAGGGCTCGGGGATGCAGGGCTCGGGGCTGCAGGGATTGGGGACTGCAGGGCTTGAGGGATGCAGGGCTCGGGGCGGCAGGGCTCGGGCACTGCAGGGCTCGGGAGGACCACTAGAGCTCTTTGGCCTGGACGCCCAGGGGAGGACTGCCCTGGACCAATGGAGCCTGTCCCGGGCACTTTGCCATGCCGTGGGCCGGAGGAGGGAGCCCCGGATGCCTAGGGAGGTGTTGTTTGGGCATAGCCCATCTCTTTTCCAGCAGAGAACCGCCAGCCCGGGAGGGGTGTCCCGGCATACCCTGCCCTTAGTAATCAGGAGGAAAGTTACCTCTCTTCCTGGGAACCCGTGCACACAGTGTGACAGAGGGGACCCTAGGCCCGGACGTGTCCGACCTCCTGGAGCCCTGGCTGGGATCGGGGAGGTGAATGAGCCCCCATCGGGACTTCCAGGGCAGTCCGGCCATCTGGTCGCCCCATTGGAAAGCATTGCGTGCGACCAGATGGCCGAGAAGAGAGGTGTGACCAGAGGGCCAGGACCAAAATAACACCAATCTGCCTGCCCCGAGCCTTCGCGGGAGGGCTACCGCCTGCCATTGTAGGGCTCAGGGGCTGCAGGGCTGGGGGCTGCAGGGCTGGGGGCTGCAGGGCTGGGGGCTGCAGGGCTGGGGGCTGCAGGGCTCGGGGCTGAAGGGTTCAGGGGCTGCAGGGCTCGGGGCTGCAGGGCTCGGGGATGCAGGGCTCGGGCTGCAGGGCTCCGGGGCTGCAGGGCTCCGGGGCTGCAGGGCTCGGTAAGGGGGGCTCAGAGACCCTACGCTGGGCCTCAAGCATGGGGAGGCCCACTGGCGCTCCTGGGGCTTAGACGTCCGGGACCCATGGAGCCTTGCAGGTCTTCGGGGGTCTGCACCAGGGCCCCTTGTCCCGGGCAGATGGACACTTGGCAGGCCGCAGGACGGGGCTCCCAAACCCCAGGCCCTGACCGAAACCCAGGCCCCGTAGCCAGTCATTGCTTCTCAACCCAGCCAGGCCAGGGAGATCAGGGGGCCTGCCCAAGCACGAGGGACTCCTGTCTCGGGCAACGCCAACTACGCCCAGCCCTAATGTGAGGCGCAGAGACCAGGAAAAGCAAACGAAGTGGAGTCCACGCTTGGGGGTAGGAATTGCAAAGTTTTTTCAAAAGACCCTCCACATCTCTTATCCCCTTCCCACTGCTGAAGGTCTGTGAACTGCTCTGATTTCACATTTCAAATGTTTATATCTCCATCTTGTTTGTTTTCTGAAACTTGGTCTAGCGACCCCCTACGGCCCTGCCAATCTGTTGGGACACTAGTTGGTTAATCTCCTTACTTCCTACATACTTAAGTCTACTAACTGTCTGATTTTAGAAGTTCTTAAAGTTTGGATAGACCACACCCAGCTATACACAGCTTCCCTTCTGGATTTATATACTGCAGTAGGTCTTCACCAGCTTTGAAAAGTCCATTGCAAAGCCCTTGCGAGAACCCTAGAGGATAATCTATAGTCAAGTGGCTAAATTCAAATATATAGCCGCACTTAAGAATTACAAGAAGGGACTCAAAGCTGCCAAAGTAACTTCCTATTCCTCTCATACTCAAGAGTCAAAAAAGTCAAAGTCGTAGTCAGCATCGTAAAATCCTTAGTCAATCCCTCCACCCTACATACTCCTGTATGCCCATCCCTTGAGCTATGCAACTTCTACAGATTTCTCTGTACAGAATATTCAGATAATATTGAATCTATCACTACCTAATTTTCCTACCTCTCACCACTCCTATAATCTCCAACCCTCATGCATCTCAGCGTTTTTTCACCCCATGTCTTTCTTAGACCGCTGATCTCTGTAATCTTATCAAATCTGGCTCCTCAATGGATCCTTGCCCAGCTCACGTGTTTTCCTCCCAGTCATTGCCCCAGCACTAAAGGTTCTCTGTAATATGCCCTTAACTATAACAGAGGTTCACACTGCCTGGAAAAAAGCTCTCCAAGTGCATCTTCTAAAAAGCCAAATGCTGATCCTTCTGTTTTTTCCAACTTGCGACCCATTTCGTTGCTCCCTGTCAGAAATGGGGACGCTAGTTGGCAGCAGAATGCACCCTGTCCAACTATGGACCCACACTCTAGTCAGGGTAAGTGAAGTAGTACACACTAAAAGTTTACCTGTGCTCACTCTCTGGTAGCTTGGCACAAAGCTGTCAGGCAAAACTCAAGAGGCAATGTTTAAAGTATTTGTGCGCATGCACACATACAAAGCAACACAGTGACAACACCACAAAAGTACTCCACACCAGTTTAGAACAATAGCCACTATGTATATGAGTATAACAAAACCAAAACACCAAAAATCCAACATACACAAGTCAAGATATGAATTTGTAGAGATGAAATTAAAATGCAGTGCTTAGAAGTCAAAAGCTCTGACAGGGTATGTCTGGTCACGCTTGACCAGGACAAATCTAAAAGTTCAGTCCTACCGCAATGGAGCACAGCTTGATACAAGAATCACGCAGGCCCTTTTACAGTACCTTGGATGCGTCGGAAATCAAAGACGATGCATGGCCCAGAGGAGGTAAAGCGTTGTGGATTCAGGTGATGCTTTGATTCCTTAAGGTGGTGAAAGGTCGTTGAAGCTTTGCCGCCCAGGGACGATGCGTTGCACAGAGGAGAGGATGCGTCGGTCGTAGGTGCAAGTCCTTGGTTACTGAAGGCGGCGCAAAGTCAATGCTGCGTCAATTTTACCGGTATTGCAAACAAAACAGGTGATGGACCGAATGTGGATCAATGTCACACATTCACCCCAGTCCAAAGATCTGGGCCCAAATCCATCGTTTTTTTGCACTCCACACCACCCTGGGTTAGACAATGGCGATATGCAAATCAGCTCTGACCCTGTGCCCCATGGGAACAGTCCAGTCCGAACTACAAAAGCCATGTCCTTCCCAGAACGGAATCAAGCATCCGAGGACCGGACCGGTTTCGAGGTAACACCTCTCATCAGCCCGGCTAGCTTGACTCCAGTGGTGTGGAGTGCCTGGGACCCACGTCTGAGCATCCCCAGCGCAGTTATGGCGGTATTGCAAACAAAACAGGTGATGGACAGAATGTGGATCAATGTCACACATTCACCCCAGTCCAAAGATCTGGGCCCAAATCCATCGTTTTTTTGCACTCCACACCACCCTGGGTTAGACAATGGCGATATGCAAATCAGCTCTGACCCTGTGCCCCATGGGAACAGTCCAGTCCGAACTACAAAAGCCATGTCCTTCCCAGAACGGAATCAAGCATCCGAGGACCGGACCGGTTTCGAGGTAACCCCTTGACTGGGGTGAATGTGTGACATTGATCCACATTCGGTCCATCACCTGTTTTGTTTGCAATACCGCCATAAGTGCGCTGGGGATGCTCAGACGTGGGTCCCAGGCACTCCACACCACTGGAGTCAAGCTAGCCGGGCTGATGAGAGGTGTTACCTCGAAACCGGTCCGGTCCTCGGATGCTTGATTCCGTTCTGGGAAGGACATGGCTTTTGTAGTTCGGACTGGACTGTTCCCATGGGGCACAGGGTCAGAGCTGATTTGCATATCGCCATTGTCTAACCCAGGGTGGTGTGGAGTGCAAAAAATCAATGGATTTGGGCCCAGATCTTTTGACTGGGGTGAATGTGTGACATTGATCCACATTCGGTCCATCACCTGTTTTGTTTGCAATACCGCCATAAGTGCGCTGGGGATGCTCAGACGTGGGTCCCAGGCACTCCACACCACTGGAGTCAAGCTAGCCAGGCTGATGAGAGGTGTTACCTCGAAACCGGTCCGGTCCTCGGATGCTTGATTCCGTTCTGAGAAGGACATGGCTTTTGTAGTTCGGACTGGACTGTTCCCATGGGGCACAGGGTCAGAGCTGATTTGCATATCGCCATTGTCTAACCCAGGGTGGTGTGGAGTGCAAAAAAACGATGGATTTGGGCCCAGATCTTTTGACTGGGGTGAATGTGTGACATTGATCCAC
The DNA here is from genome assembly GCF_964263255.1 of Lissotriton vulgaris. Classification (NCBI taxonomy): domain Eukaryota; kingdom Metazoa; phylum Chordata; class Amphibia; order Caudata; family Salamandridae; genus Lissotriton; species Lissotriton vulgaris. The sequence goes on from NC_141693.1 coordinate 134,060,663, forward strand.
ATTCGGTCCATCACCTGTTTTGTTTGCAATACCGCCATAAGTGCGCTGGGGATGCTCAGACGTGGGTCCCAGGCACTCCACACCACTGGAGTCAAGCAATCCGGGCTGATGAGAGGTGTTACCTCGAAACCGGTCCGGTCCTCAGATGCTTGATCCCGTTCTGGGAAGGACATGGCTTTTGTAGTTCGGACTGGACTGTTCCCATGGGGCACATGGTCAGAGCTGATTTGCATATCGCCATTGTCTAACCCAGGGTGGTGTGGAGTGCAAAAAAACGATGGATTTGGGCCCAGATCTTTTGACTGGGGTGAATGTGTGACATTGATCCACATTCGGTCCATCACCTGTTTTGTTTGCAATAGCGTCAATTTTACCAGCACAATGCATTGATTCTATGGTGTCAAAGTCGAACAGCTGAGCTGAAGGCGATGCGACAGTGGAAAGCCACACAAGGCTGGGGTTGTGTCGGAGTTGAAGCGGTGTGTCACAAACAGCGATGCGGTGGTGCTCGAGATTCATGCAGTGGCTGTTCTTCAGCAGCACTGCGGCAAAGTCGGGCTACATTGAAAGTCGCGGTCACTGCGTTGTACACTCTGCGAGTGGTGTCCACGATTTCGGTGATGCGTCGGTTTCACAGTGATGCACTGGTTCTGAACTGATGCTTTGGAATCAATGTGTTGATTTCTTGGTTGCCGTACCAAATTCACCTCCAAGGGCCCAGGGCTGGATTTGGCAACCCTTGGCATGCCAGGACTCACAGCAAAGGAGCCCAGGTGCTGGTAGCAGGATGCAAGTCCTTGATGTCCCTGAGACTTCAGCAACAGAAGGCAAGCTCCGTCAAGCTTTGGGAGAACCTTAGAAAGCAGGATGCAGAGAGTAAAGTCCTGTCTTCCTACTCCCAAGCAAGATGCAGCAGGCAAACACAGCAAAGCACGCAGCAAAGTGGCAGTCCCTCCTAGCAGCATAACAGCTCTTCTTCCTGGCAGAATGTCCTCAGTCCAGAAGTGTTCTGAGTATATGGTGTCAGAGGTCCCGCATGCATACCCATTTCAGCCTTTGAAGTACGAAGACTTCACAGAAAGGTCTTTGTGATGCCAGAGACTCTGTCCTTCCTGGCCCTGGCTCCAGACACACTACAGTGAGGGTATGCAGCTTTTTGTGAGGGAACAAGCATAGCCCTCATCAGGTACAAGTGTCAATTCCTCCCACCACTCTAGCTCAGGAAGACTCATCAGCATGGTAATGGGCCATCAGGATATGCAGGACACACCTCAGATTCCTATGTGTGTGATTGTCTAAAGCGAATCCACAAAGCCCAACTGAAAACCAATCCAGACGTGTATTCTAGGGATAGGCAGAGGCAGAAAATGGTTAAGTAAGAAAATGACAACTTTCTAAAAGTCCGCGGCCCCTTGGGTACTTAATAAACACACTAATTGTAATTCCGACCATATTATTTATTTGATAACATGTCCCTGTCACAAGAGATACGTGGGCATGGCCTCAGCAGAATTAAAGTCAGAATCTCCGAGCACAGGAGCACCATACGGTGCAAAAAGAGTGCCACTAAGCTCACAAATCACTACATAGCAGCAGGACACTCCGACACCGATCTTAATTGGGTGGTTTTGGAGAAACCTTACATTCCAACTCATGTCACAGACATCCAACACTTTCTATTACGTAGGGAGCAAAGATGGGTGTACAGACTGAAAAGTGATCGCTTTGGACTTAATGACGAGATACCTTGGTTATCTCTGTAGAGGCCTGTTCATCGGTACTGCCTAATAGAGCCTATGTAGGGATACTCTTGTTGCCTTCTGGCTATATATAAAAGATTTGATGTCGCTAATTACTCTGTGTCATGCAGGGAACTATGCCCATGCACACTTGATGTTATATCTGCCAAAATGATACCCATTTAATAATGGTCTTTTGGGCTCACTGACTAACACTTAAAGCACTCCATAGCCATTCACTACCAATGTGATTAGTTTATATGGCATGATAATTGCTCTTTAGCGTGTTCACTGTATATACACTGGTTGTATAATTGTTTGGATGACTGATGTTGCCGTTCATTATCCTTATATGTTACATTAAGAGCGCTTACTATTTGTCTTCTAACTGATTTTGTCAGTATGAACATGAAGACCTTTGTTACTATACAACACCTCAGCGCTTTGTTTTAATGCAGCCGAGATCGAGATTAGCATCTCAATTTTGCACAAGGTCAGCTGCTCTTGTTTCCACCATGCGCGCACTCGGAACGCTTGGCTGTCCGACATGCGCAGTTGCGTTGATTGGGGAGCCGGTCTACAGGCAACAGGTTAGACGCCTACTTGCAGGACCCCTGCAGTTGAGACAAATACACGCAAGATGGCCGCCGCCGGTACCTCCGGTCATTATTTATTGACCGCCCTGGGGTACCGACGGATAGGTAAGGTCACTGCGCTTTTCACCCGTTAACTTTAACCTACACGCAACGATTGAAGCGACGTTGTGTGAATGGTTTCCGCGTTCGGTTTGAATGCCAGCATTTATCTCGTACGTGGTGGAGAAGTGTGGCTCAGGGGTTAGAGGCGGCAGACCCGGAAGCTGAGATCGGTCTTGGACCAAGGTTCAATTCCCCGCCTCGGCGGGACTTGGGTCAAAAATTCCACAGACTCGATAATTCTCGTTCCGGTGCCTACTCGACTCACGGGTTCACACTCTGCGACTCTGGGCAATAGCTTGGTAATCTCCACTATGGTCCCTCGCGGCAGGATGCCTGGCTTTCACCTTGTGGATACCCTGCTGGGGTTATCTCACAGGGGAATACCAGGACGGGTTCCCAAGGCAAGCGCCTTGATGCCTTCGGGTGATACGTGCGCTATATAAGTCGCAATACATTTACATTTACGTGTGACTGGGTGTTTGTGACCTTCAACAATAAGCACCATAACCATAGCGAACAGCAGTGATATTACTACTAAGGCAACATGGTTTTACTGCTGCTCGAGATCATTTTATACACGATATACATAATTTACTTTGTCGGCGTGCTTTGACATTGTAAAATGTCTGAATATGATAGTTGTAGCGCTTGAAACCTTCTCACTGGTGTTATTATTACAGCAGATGACAGTTTGAGTGGCTCTCCACTGTTTCTATGTATAGAACGATTACAGTGAGGGAGGTGTCTCCACTATCTGAGTAAATAACAACAATGTGAGTTTCCAACTGAATTCCATAAGTCAACTCGAACCCTGGGAGCAGGCGGTTTGATTTGAGAGTGCTTATTGATGGTGCCAGATGGTATCATAGAGAATCATGTGATAGAAAAGTATGCCATGAGCATAATGATCATGGACTTTACTAATTTTTATTACAGAGCGGGCCCCCTTCCCTGAGTAGTTACCAGGTAGAGGTGAGGGTGACACCCAACATTTGTGGGTAAGTGTACATACTGTATGCACTATATGGATGGTTTTGAAATCATTTAAGATTTCACTATAGCCGTGCCTCTTCAAGAGAGGCCTTGTATGTGGTTAATTATGAGTGTTGTGACCAGCATTGCTTTAATATATGCATATTGTTTTGCAGGTAACTGATAATGTGTTCCATTGCTGCCCAGCTGGATATTATCAGTGGAGTATATGAACTGTTTACTTTAAAATGTATCACTTTTTTGGTTTTTCACTCTTAGAGCAGCAGCTATATATATTTCTAGCTCAATTGGTCCTGAGGAATGCCCTGATATTGTTAGATCCTTGTGAGGGCAGAAACATGTCGACCTAGTCCATCGCTTAACATTTGACCTTCAATTGTTAGCATTCTGCTTTTTAACCATGACAGGGGCACTCTGAGAATAAAGTTGGTATGGAGCTCCCTTAGTCATTTTTAACACACTTTCCCCGTATTATTTAGCGCTGCACTTGTTATTCCTGGTTTAGAAACCCTCTTCACTTAGCAAGAATTTATGTCTATGGGTTTCATGGTGTACTCTGTGGAGTCATCAGCCATCCTCTGGTTTGGAAAACAGCTGAGGGCATCTTAGTCAATTTCCTAGACTGAGTACCCGAATGAGAGGAGGCCAGACCCAAATGATGAAAACTCACAACCTGTGAATGATGGGTTTTGGCAACGAAGTTCTCTCCTCTCCCGATGTGGTGGTTGTTATCCTAACCTGTTGACATATATTCATCCTAGCTGGTCCCTTTTCGCTCATTTTTCACCTTTGTTCCTAGACCCAAGGTGTTATGTGATATATAACTTTCTAAAAGTGGCATTTTCAGAACTGTAATTTAAAACCAATTTCACTAAAAGGTGTGTTTTTAAATTGTGAGTCCTGAGACACCAAACTCCAATATTCTATCTGCTCCCAATTGTAAGTTACACTTGTAAAGTGTTACAAGGCAGCTCTAATGCTAACCTATGGGAGAGATAGGCCTTGATGTTAATTTAGCAGTTTTTCACTACCAAGACATTTAAAACTTAAAGGCACTTGTCCTACCTTATAAATACACTGAACCCTGCCAATGGGGCTGCCATGGGCCTACCTTAGGGGTGCTTTACATGTAATAAATGGGAAGGTTTGGGCGTGGCAAATAGATCAACTAGCCAGGTTATGTGACAGTTTAAAACTGCACACACAGGCTCTGCTGTGGAAGGCCTGAGACATGTTTGATGAGTTACTCATGTGTGTGGCACAATCATTGCTGCAGGTCCAATAGTAGCATTTGATTCACAGGCCCTGGGCACATATAGTGCACTGTACTAGGAACTTATTAACAAATTAAATATGCCAATCACGGAGAAATCAAATTCAATTACATTTTAGACACAGACCTCATGCACTTTAGTACTAGTCAGCAGTGGCAAAGTGCCCAGAGACCTAAAACCAGCAAAAACAAAGTTCTGCACAAAATCAAAAACAGGAGGTCAGAAGCAAAAAGACAAGAAAAACCATGCCAAAAGATGCCACGTCTAATACTCCCCTTCCCAGCCAAAGTCATAGAAAGACTTGTCAACAAACAGTTATTGCAGTTCTTTGATTTTAATAATGCAGTTGATCCCCCCCCCCCCACACACATGTCAATGTTCTGGCCACTTCCCAGTACTAAGTCTACCCTACTGCCATAATCTTCACAGACTTCTTGCCCGCATTTTACAGAGTGTCATTCCACCCTTATTACCCGACTAACCTCAGTCAAAAGTCAAGGCACAGCACTTAAATGGATACAGAGTTTCGTCACCTGTCGCTCTCACTTAGGGGTATAATTTTGAAAATAGTGGAGATGGCCGCGCAGTAAGCTACTTGCTGCAATGTCCTGCGTCATTGTGTTAGGGCAGAAATGCGATATATTCAAGCAATACAGGGCATTCCTTTCCTTTGCCCCTGCATTGCCACTGTTTTGGCAGCCTAGCACCAATGCAGTCGCCCTTGCACCATGATGCAAGGGTGCCTGTATTGTAGGCAGGATTGTTTATGCACAGGAAGGGGCACCATCCTGCACGAAAACAATCCATAGAGACGTTTACCTCTTTCTATGTGTTCAGCAGAATGCAGCACACATATAAAGATATTTCTCCTCATTATGCCTCACCTGGGGTGGTGTACCTTTTTGGCGCATTCCCAGGTTTACCAGGCTTGGTATATTTGGAACACCCACTGCAACGCCCATGGAACGCCTCCCTTGCACAGAGTAAGGCAATGCAGCGATTTGCACTGCGTTTCCCAACTCCAGATTTATGAAGCCATTCAAACCTACACAATGTTGCTTGGATTGGATTGGATTGGATGTGTATTTGTAAAGCGCGAATTGCTGCCCGGAGGCGTCCAAGCGCTAAGAATACCGTAAACCCAAGCTGTGGCCCCGAGGGAGCAGAAGGAATTAATTAGGTTGGGTGAAATAAAAAGGTTTTCAGCTGTTTGCGGAAGGCTAGAAGGTTAGGGTTAGCTCTGAGATGCAGCGGCAGGGTGTTCCAGGCCCTGGCTGCGTTATGTGAGAACGACCTGCCTCCGGATCTGGACCTCTTTATTCTGGGGACTGCTGCCAGAAAGGTCTGACTCGAGCGCAGACTTCTATTGGGCGTGTAGTGGGTTATTAGGTCTTGAGTGATTCTGGGGCCAGTGTTCCAGAAGGCCTGATGAGCTATGCACATAGCCTTGAACATAACTCTCTGGCGCACTGGTAGCCAGTGGAGGGTTATCAGTCCAGCCCTGGCTGACTGTCTGCGAGGAATGTTGAGTAAGATGCGGGCTGCGCAGTTCTGGGCTATCTGAAGCCTTCTCAGAGTGTATTCCGGGGCCCCGAGGTAGAGTACATTATTAAAATCAAGGCGTGACTGGATTAAACCTTGGACAGCTGCTTGTCTGGCCTCCCAAGGGAGGAGGGGAAGGATTCTCCTTAGCATCCTCATGATGCCGAAACATGTTGCTGAGAGTTTTGTGGCTTGCGTACTGAAGGACAGAGATCTGTCGAGCCAGACTCCGAGACTCTTGATGCTGTTTTTTGGGGTAGGTGGAAGGCCCAAACTAGGTGGCCACATGGAGGCAAGGATAGTGGGGTCTGGGGTACCAAGAAGCATCAGCTCGGTTTTGTCCCCGTTCAGTTTTAAAGATGAAAGAGACATCCAGGTTTTCACTTCCTCTAGGCACTCTTTAAGCCCGCCCTGTGCTGATGGATTAGCAACCTGCGTCAGGGAGACCACTAGCTGCGTGTCGTCCGCGTAGGAGATGATCTTAATCCCAAAAGGGCGGACGACATCCGCCAGTGGTCTCATGTAAAGGTTAAAGAGTGCAGGGCTTAGAGAGGAACCCTGGGGGACTCCGCATTTCAGAGGTCTGCTAGTGGAGACAGACTCACCGTCAAACACGCGAAAAGACCTGTCCTCTAAGAAGGACTGGAACCAGGACCAGGCTTTGTCCTTAATCCCGACCTGGGACATACGGTGCAGCAGGGTGTTATGGCTGACCGTGTCAAAGGCCGCGCTGAGATCAAGGAGGATCACTGCCACTGATCCTTCCTGATCCAGGATTTGTCTGGCTTCCTCGGTGACCATGAGGAGGGCGGTCTCGGTCCCGTGTTTCGGTCTAAAGCCTGTCTGGGTTGGGTCAAGAAGATGGTGAACTTCTAGGAAGTTTATTAGTTGTTGGTTTATGTGTTTCTCCAGGATCTTGCTTATCCATGGGAGGAGTGATATGGGGCGATAATTGCTCAGGTCAGTGGAGTCCAAGTTGGGCTTTTTCAACAGGGCTCTGACCATGGCCTGCTTCCATGCTGTCGGGACCGTGCTGGAGGAGATGGAGGCATTTAAGACCTCCCTTATGATGGGGAGGGTCGTGTGTGCGGCTGCCATTATTATATCTGGCGGTGCTGGGTCATTCGGGGAGCCGGATTTTACTTTCCGTGCCAAGGGTTCGAGGGAAGCTAGGTCTAGGAGGGGAAAATGGCTTAGCGTAGGAAGGTATGGGTTGGAGGGGAGGCTGTGGAAAAAGGAGGAGTGACTGAGGGAGTGGAGTTTTCCGGGGGAAAAGCCGAATAGATGGTGTTAATTTTCTGATGAAAGAATTCGGCGACGTTGTTACAGTGAGTGGAGGTCTTATCCGCCTGAAAGCAAGGCGATTGTTTGGATAATTGTTTGATGATCTGGAAAATTTCTTTAGGTTTGGATTTAGCATGCAGAATTTTCTCCGAGAAGTATGTGGCCTGGGCTGCTTTTATCAGTGATTTATATTCACTGATAGTTTCACGATACAGGTTTTTTTTGTCTGCGGAGTAATCAGAGCGCCAATGCCTTTCTGATTTCCTGCAGAGACGCTTCTTGTCCCTAAGAACATCTGTGTACCATGGGGCCGTTTTGTGTGAGCGTTTGAGCGTAGTTTCTTTTTTGGGGAGAACGGTGTCTAGCGAGTCAGTGATCCAATCGGCATATGCCTGATTTGCTATGTCGGGTTTATCTTCGATCAGAGGTGGATTCTCCGTGAGTTTATTAGTCCACTTGTCGACTGCTAGGCGAGACCAAGGTCTCATGAATCTCTTAGTTGGTAGAGGTTCGGGAGGTTTTGGCACGGACCAACTAATGGGAATGAGAAAGTGGTCCGTCCAGGGCAAGGGAATAGGAGCGCTGGTTAGAAGGTCATGACAGTTGCTAAAGACCGGGTCCAACAGATGGCCCTTTACATGAGTGGAGGATATGACTCGTTGAGTGAGTTGTAGAGCCGCTAAATCTTCAGTTAAGGTTGCAGCTGTGTGATCTGATGTTGAGTCAAAATGAAAATTAAAATCTCCTAACAGGATAAAGTTGGACGTAGAGTATAGGCGTTCAGCCACTCTTGAGGGGAGACTCACATGGAACTGCTTTGGGGGGCCAGGGGGCCGATAGATAAGGGAACCAGAAAGGCACCTGTTAGGTGAAAGTTCAATATTAAAAGTGAGGCTTTCACAGTCCAGAATGGCTTCGGGGGCCATTTGACAGTGAAATTGTTGTTTGTGAATTATCGCCAGGCCTCCTCCTCTACCTTCCGGTCGATCTTGCCGAGAGATTCGGAAACCAGGTGGGAGGGCGTCTATGACCGCTGGCTCTGCGTCGGGGGATAGCCAGGTTTCTGTTAAGAATAGTATATCTGGTGAATGCTCTTCGATTAGAAGCGCAATTTCCTCTTTATGTTTTGGGAGGGAGCGGCAGTTCAGTAAGAACATGCGGAGGTCATGTAGCAGTTCAGTCGAAACTTTCGGTTTAAGGCGGGAATGGCATTTGGGACAGGCAGATGGCAAGTTGTCTGCTTGGTAGCTGTGCTGGCATGATATGTTAGTGGTGGCCCTGAGGCTGTGGAGGGTGTCTGCACTATAGAAGGTGGGGGCCGGGGACCGTGAAGCAGGGGGGCTGGCCCTAGGCACGGACTCGGCGCGGACGAGCGCAGACGAGCTTGCCTTATGCGCGCCTTCGGCGCGCAATCGTCGCGCCCGCTGCGCTCGTCCGCTGCGCTTTCGGTGCATGCACATAGTTATAGGGCGGGTAGGGGCGTGGCCTCGAGGAGGGCGTGTCCCTCGACTCGGCGTGGCCGATGGCGCCTGTCAGACCTCCTGTGAGCTCTCCTTTCCAGCGCTGGAACCGCTGTTGGGGAAGCTTCCAAACAGGGGCTGGGCAGGTAAGGTGCAATAGTTTTCAAAACACACAGTATCACAATTTTAAAAAGATTAGTGCGAGAGAAACGCTAAAAACTAGTTCCCGGCTGTGCCTCAGGAGGGTGGTGGGATTCTGGCGCGCTCGTAGATCAGCGCTCCAGATATACGGTCAAAAGGGGGCGTGGCCTCGAGGGGGGCGTGTCCCTCGACTCGGCGTGGCCGATGGCGCCTGTCAGACCTCCTGTGAGCTCTCCTTTCCAGCGCTGGAACCGCTGTTGGGGAAGCTTCCAAACAGGGTCTAGGCAGGTAAGGTGCAATAGTTTTCAAAACACACAGTATCACAATTTTAAAAAAGATTAGTGCGAGAGAAACGCTAAAAACTAGCTCCCGGCTGTGCCTCAGGAGGGTGGTGGGATTCATAAATTTGGACTTAGAGGCTCGCGTCATGCATGTACCACTTTAACCCCTCCCACGCTTGTGACGGAACCGTTCCGTCATGCCCCGCGGGTGGGTTGTGCTGGTGACCGAACGGTTCCGTCACGGCCCGCTGCGCGGTGCTGATTTGGTGCCTGCGCGGCGCGTTCTATTTAGCGGGCGGGGCCGTGACGGAACCGTTCCGTCACAAGCACAGCTCAACCGAGGGGTGTGACAGAGCGGTTCTGTCACCAGCGCGGGAGCGCCGCGCGGCCCCACCCCGCACCTTAGCACTGCGGCAGAATAGCCGCCGCAGTGAAAGGGTTAAGTGGTGCAAATGTGACGCAAGCGATCATAAATATGCCCTTTAGTTTTTCTCTCTTCTTACTTGTGCAGCTGGTGCTCTCTTTAATGAGTTTTATGACGTCTGTGTAATGGATTAATCTAATTGAAGTAGTTACTGAGCAAAGTCGACTACCTAATACCTACTTTATCTTATTGTGGGGTTTTATTTTGCGGGCAGGGTGTTCCACTGAAGGCCTGGGTTTTGCCATAAATACAATCTGGTGTTGCTTGAGTATGGAGAGCAAGAAATTATTGAACATCCCGACCACTTGGGTTGGCGTTTCCAAATTTGTAAGGCACCTGATACTATTGAAGTGTTTTCTACTTGTATGACCTGTTTACTTTCTGTGGGAAGAAATAATGAGTTTCCTTTTTTCCCAATTGATTTATTCTCACATAATTTGTGTTTTGCATTGAGTTTGATTAAACATTCATTCTTCGTAGTAACCCGGAGGACATAATGGATGTTTTCACAAATTAATTAAACTACGGATGAATTAAACGTGTAAGCTCTACAAGTCATACATACATTTTCTTCTGGAAATGCTTAATTCATTAAGCTATCTGATCACATCACAACATTACCTAAGGAGAAAGCTGAGCAGTGCAGCTTCATATTTTTAAGTTCACTGAATTAGTAAAGAGAGCCACCCCCTCACTCACACCAGTGCTTGCATCCCCTGTCCTCCAGCTACTGAAATGCAAGTAATACACTTCCACTATCTGGGAAGTTGTCCACACCTTCCATCTGATTCAATGCAAACCAGAGGTATTTAAATGTATCCCACACCACTGTATAAGACTCTGAGTCAAATCTGAGAATGAACACCAGAATCTCTTATTCAATGTGTACATTATTTCCAATGTATTTTCTCAACATATGTGGCCAGCCATTATTTCTCACTTTCAGCCTTGAGCAGATGAACTGTGTTGGCTGGATCGGTGGCCTAGCAGTAGCCTTGCAGTGTCGAGATGGTTTACATGATTCTAGTACCTATTAAAATTCCCACGCTAGCACAATCTTCACAAGGAAATAATGTTGTTTTCTTTTTACGTTCTTGCATGCTGTCCCAAAAAAATGCAGTACATTCCTTAAATCCAGCATTAACAACTGTCCTTTAATACAACTTCTGTTTGTTGCTTATCATTTTTTTCTTCTATCTTTAAATATGTTTTCTTTCCCTTCTATCCTCTGCATGCCTCCTCTCTCTGAGCACAACCTACTCTTGACACATGCACCTTTGACTATTCTCTATTTCTGCAAATTCCCCACAACTCATTTAAAAGATCACAGTCTCTCCTCCTTCTGCTGAAAGTCATACCAATTCAACCTAACAATACCTAATCTCCTCTAACACCTGCATTAATCCCACCAACCATATGCTTGAGCTCCCTCCACCCTTCCCCCCAATGATCAGAACCAGCCACGATTACTTTAGTTCACCATAAATACTGAAATCACTGCATGGAAGGGTTTGCTTTGAGCGTACAAGACTAATCCCAATAGCTAACAGTAACCAATGACACTGAACTAACCTTTGACCTTGGGTTCCGGAGCAGCCTGCTGCCCGGCCTAAAGAGCTTTGACTCCTCGTCAGGGGTAGTAAGAGTTATATAAATGCAATTACAATTACAATCAATCCCCAGGCACGAGACACTGAGGCATTCCTCTGAGATCCCCGCTCAGCTCTACCCTTTTAAACATGTGAGCCCCCTCCTGCTCCCCTTGGCTCACTTGATTAATTCCAATGACCTTTACCCCATGAGCTATGTGTTTGACACTCAATTGATTATCAGTAAAGAGAACAGGAGAAACAATTTCACGCTTTTCTCTCAGGCGTAACTCGCTGGATGAGGAATAATTCTTTTAAATTAAACTCGGACAAGACAGATGTCCTGATTTTGGGAGACCTCTGTCTGGTCATCTCCATGGTGTCTACCATATCTTGGACCCCCACCCCAGCTGTAAAGAACCTTGGTGTGTGGTTCAAGGTGACGCTCTCCTTTTCTGTGCCATTCACTCACACTTCTGTGTCTTGTCTCCACTACTTCCGTTGGGTGTGTCAAAGTCTTTCTTTCCTTACTGAGGAAAACTGTCATTCAACCTATCATGATCTGTCCTCTTGACTATGGCAATTGGCTCTGTCTAGATTCACCAAAAGCATCTATTGCTCAACCTTAAGTGATACAGAATGCCGCTGCCCACGTCCTGTGTATTCTGCCCAGGCAAAATTCAGTGGTCTATCTTCCTTCCTGATTGCGCAGGCTACGTATTTAGAAACAAATCTTGTTAAAATCTCTCTGCCTCTGCCTCTTCCTCTGAGTATCTTATTATACAGATCCCTTTTACTTTTTAAAATCTTTGCAACCCAGGGCCACTGGAATTATGCAATTCTGTGGTCACAACTTTTTTCACATAACTATGGATTTGCTGCATTTGCCACATAATCTATTATCTGCGGCATAATCTTCAGATTTGAACCCAAAAAATGTTTCTGCCTCAAATGTTACTAAAAAAGTAGCACGGTGGGTTCCCTTACAGTGGAAGGCGCTATGCAAAAGTTAACCCGTCATTTTTGGAAGCATTTTTCTGTATTTGATTGATAAATTGGTAGAAATGTTGTGAAATCTTTAGCCAGACAGTATTACCAGGAGAAAAAACACAAACTCATGAAGTAAGAACATAAAAGATGTGCTGCATTATGCCACATAATTTGCCTTTTTCCGCTGCATAATTTTATTCGCCCCTGCTGCAAGATTCCAGTGCAAATACAAAAAGCTAGCCTGGCTGATGAGGGGTGCAATCCCAAAACTGGTCCCAGGATGCTTTTTTCCGGTCCAGGGAGACCCTGGCATGACAGTTCGGGCTGGACTGTTCCCATGAGGAACAGGGTCAAGACTGATTTGCATATGGCTCGATCCAACCGGGGATGGCATAACGAGCAAAAGAACGATGGATTAACCCCAGATCTGTGACTGGGGGTAAGTGGTTGAAAAGTTTCAGCACTCAGGCCATCTACTTGTTGTGTTTGCATAATTCCAGAGTCCTTAGTGTTACCTTACACATTAACTCACCACCTTCACCCCTCATCTCCATCATCTCCCCCTACCGAAGAAAAAGAATTCTCACCTTGTGGCTTTGAGCTCTCCTGCCTTGTGGTTAAGTCTCCATTAGAGTTTGTATTCTCACGTGCAATATCGGAAGTCTCTGAAATCTTACCTTTTCTCCCTTTGTGAATAATATACTCTTTTTTTGTTTAACTTTGTTTTATTGAGTTTCAAGAACATCAAGTATTATGCATTACAGAATCACATGCCCCTTACGAACTCCCGGGCCAATGACCCTAGTAGCCCACACTCTTTTTTTTACCTTCTCTCCAACACTGTTCGTATACTGCCAGGACACCCTCTGGGGTAACAGCTGAGCTCTACAAATACCTATATAGGCATAGATTTGGTAGGACAACACAGCTCTCTCGGGCTACCACTAGATCTTTTGTTCCTACATTAAATAAAATAGCTAATCTCGTGCATTACAAATATATGCAAAGGCATTAGAATGCAATATTCATAATTTTTCACTATTTCTGACCGTTGTTTGAACATGTTTTTATCTTCCAATATGTAAGGGAGTGAAGAGTGAGCAAAGCTCACAGGAAATTGTCTCACTGGTCTCCAAGCTTGGCGTCAAGGCCACTTTTGGAGCTTACTTGCGTATGGATTTCAGAGACGACTTTGAAGTGGAATTCAGCTCCGACAATGAATGGACAGCGACTCGAGGCTGAGCAGATGTCGTCAGGCGACAAGGCTCAGTGTTCTTAACCTAAGGCTTTCAATGGATCTCAAAGGATCTCTTGCGGTCAAGGGGTCTGAGAACCAGCAGCCAAACCTGAAGTTCCGAGCCTTTTGTGCTTGGTCTCGAGGCGAGACACTGGACTTCCTCAGGAGAAGTTCTCTGCTTCCTGCTTAGACCTTCTCAAGGCCAGTCCACTCTGGGTCAGTCCTCAAGTTGAGGTCAAGTGATAGTGGCCATAGGGCTAGGCTTTGTCCCGATCTCTTGGTAGGGTGTTGGGCATGGACTCTTCCTCAACTTCAGAGACCTCTGAGCTGGAAACCACCAGTGCCTTTCTTCCTTTGCTGCGTGTCATTCCTGAAGGAGCACCACTCTTCCTCTTCAGCCTTCGAAGATGTCCTCTGTATCGAAGATATCCGGCAGATCGGCCAGGTCCTGGTGCTGCATGTTCTTGGGGTGGCTGAATATGTGTATGTCAAAGTGTTGTCTTGTTTTTAAAGACTTGGCAAGTGGAGCAGACAAACTGTTTTTTCTTGGGTGACAGGCAGAAGTTACACACCCTGTGATGATCACATCAGCTGTATTTAGTGTTACACCTTAGGTAAAACTGGAAGGGTGTTTTCTCCATACCACCCTCTCCCCACAGTCATTCTAACTAGACCTGAGTCCTGGATGGGGAAAGCTCCAGGGAGGTTCAGAATTGAACCAGCTCTCACCAGTGTTCAACAGTGATGGTTCCACCAAAGATGTCCAGGAACCTAGATGATTGGAGGCGATGGAACAGAAATTTGTGGACAGTCCTGGAACTTGAGCTGAACATCTGAACCTGATGGCAAAAACAACTAATCCGAGGTGTAGTCTTTCTCCTGTTGCATTGTGAGCCACGGGAGAACTAACAGAACATTGTGTGACCAAAAGTTAAACCAACGTTGAAATGTCTGCCCACACAGTTGATGTCAGGAGTGTGCACAGCATGAATATCTACAGACACACTTGCTACAAACCAAGATGGGAATTTTAGACAAATGTAAGAAAAAAATGATATAGACACAGTTACATGGCCTCCTCATGATGGAACATTTATGGTTTAAATGGATTTATTGGATTTATTGTTGAAACCGATAACAATACACCCACCTACAACCACTGGCCGGCGGGGAACTTTGTAGTCAATATCAAGTTTTATTAAATTGAACACAAATTAGATGAATGAAAAAGACAAAAGGGGAGAGCCCGAGAAGAGTAGAGGAAAGCAAAGATGAGAATGAGATCAACAGGAGAGAGGGGAGACAGGAATCCACCCACTATTCAGGGTGAGGCCTGGTAGGGACTTCGGGCTGATTTACCTTCGGGGAAGAGGGTGGGGCCACAGGGTGAGTCGCGGGGAATCGCAGAACCCTCAAGTATCAGGGGCAAGTAAGCTCAACAAATTTGGCAGAGAGGTATGCCACAGTGGACCCCTAGGTCTTGTCAAACTTAGGCAACGTGCGATTGATCCCAGCCGTGATCCGTTCCATCACGACCACCTCCCAGGGTCTGTACAGCCAGTCTAGCTTGGTCGGGATAACATCGTACCCCATTTCACCAGGAGGGCCTGCTTGGCTGTTCCCAGAGCCAGAGTGATCGCTCTACCCCTACAGAAGCAGATAGGGTATGTGAGGGGGTTAGGAAGTCTCAACAAGAAATAGCTGGGGAATCTAGGGAGTTCTGTCTGGTATATGTGGTTAACTAACGGCAATATGGAATCCAAGAATGACTGTATCTTGGGGCAGTGCCAAAAATTATGATAAAAAATGCCCACCTGACCACAATTATGCCAACAAACATCGAAGCTGCGAGGCCCTCACTTGGCAATACGTTCTGGGGTATAATACCAATAGTGTGCAATTTTTAGGAGCATCTCCTTTCCTGAAGTGCTGCACAATGATGCCTGGGCCCTGTGTATAATGTCCGCTCACTATTTTAGGGAAAATTCCCTATCGAACTCCGATTCCCACTTACGCTGTGCTTGTTGAGAAAATTATAATTGTCTGACAAGAGACGTTTATTTGGAGTGCGGGTGATGTACCAGATCACAAATGCGGACGGATCTGGGGCTGCGTGACCCAGTGCCGCAATGCTAAGTCCTGCCAGTATGTCACCTTGGGGATCCCGTAGTGAGCTACAAGTAGGGGGAAGTCCATAATACCCTGTACATCAAAAAGGTGATGGAACATTTAGAATGCAATACTGTTCCTCTGGACTTTCAAGTCAAAACATCCCTCTCATTTTCACATACTATCCTAAATAAATAGAGGATTTCAGATTTCTGTCTACCAAACAAATTTTCATGCCATTAAATGGAGTTAAGAATTGATATAGCACTAAAGAACTCAGACACACTAAGAAACTTCCTAGAAAAAGTGTGAGCAACAGATCCTTGATGGTCTACGTCTCTACCAATGCAAAGCAAGCACCAGCCAGTCTAGAGAAAATTCCACAACATTACTGTGAGCAAAAAATGTTACACTCAAGAACGACAGAAGGAACTTGAGAAATATTATATATGCCTACCGCTCTGACAAATGTTACTTACTAGCAACCCACTCAAGGAAAGAGCCTGGCCTGGCAAGGGGGAGATCAAACACACCCCAAAAGAGCCCCAATACACCTTGAAGAATCCGGATAATACCTACACAGGCGGTGCTGCACAGAATGAACATGTAGGCGTCCATTTTGACTACTGGCAACGAACAATCAGAACCAGAGCAATCAGCAATGGGCACACTTTGATTGAAAAAGGCTGCGACCTGAAGAATACTCTCTGGGCCTTGGTGACGTTTGGTGGAGGCCCTCTGGGCAATACAGCAGGTGCAGGCAGATACAGCAGGGAGTCAGATCTCTTGGTTCAGCAACTTAGAACTAGTGATAACTGCTACTGGACCCATTAGGCCTTGTCAATCAGATGTATGGAGCTGCATATCAGAGAGAAGAGCCAATGCAGAGAATCGAAGAGACACAGTCAGCGTCAGAGAAAATAAATTAGGACTGAAGCAGGAAGAGCAGTAACCAGAGGAATACACCAAGGCGAAGTCCCATACTGAGAAAGACTCTAGAAAGTAAACCTGAGAGAGAAATTGAGCTGCAAGTTGATGACCACCATACAGCTAGTTGGAAAACAGCATTGAGGTACAGGGACGTGCTGGGGAGACCATTAATAGACTTGGGGCAATGGCCTGCGATCTGACTGGCTTACCCATCCCTCTCCAAGCAGCCATGAAACTGACATATGGACTTGTCTGGAGAATATGTAACCCAATCCAAGTGCATACAGTAGAAGGAGGCACATGTATAACAGTACAGACTGTATGAGGCAACAACAATAGACCTTGGCTTTCTTAGATTATTGGAGATATAAAGTGCTGTGGGAAGAGGTCACATGTGGAGATGCTGATGAAACATTGTGAGAAAATTAACCCCCATAAGCATCCCAGTAGTTAAAGAAAAAATCAGTTAAATAGCACAAGGGAAGGAAAAAAGATTAGTATGCGACAGCGTTTGTGGCTGAAAAATGAGAGAAAACACAGATTACACAGCATTCACAAGGAGGATCACCTGGAACTTCACAAGTGCAAATTATTCATGAAATTGAGAGTTCCAAAGCATCGATTGTGACCACAATTTATACAATACCTTTATAAGTGAACCAGCTCAGAGCAGACTTGAGATAGAGACAGAGGAGGCAGTGGAACACATATAGACAGATGTGCTGGAGCTTCTACAAACAGTGAAATCACAATCAGAACTCACGTATGTGCTGGAGAATGGAGTGGAAGATGATGAAGGCAGATAAAGAAGAAATAATCTTAGATTTGTAGGTTTTCAGGAATGAACAGATTGTGCACTGGCAGAACTATTCTTGAGGACACGGATCCAGAACCACCTTATACCAAAAGGTATATCTACACTCTTTCAATGGAAGGGTCTTATAGGGTCTAGTGTCGATTCCACAGCCGTGGCACTCAGGAGGCCTATCATAGATTATCAGTTTAGTTACAGATACATGCATAATATTGCAACATGTCAGAAGGGCAGGGGCACTTAGATGTGAATATCAAATTATGAAAATACTGGACTACAGGCAGAAAGTATAAAAACTCAGAAAGTCGTTTGTAGCAGGAAAGCAAAATCTATGAGCCGGAAACATATATGTTTATGTACTTGGCTAAGCTTCGAGTGCTCCATGACGCAAGGCACACTTCTTCACTGGACCAGTAGTGGCTCCCAGTAAAACAACGTGCACATTTTAAAGCACTTTGCACAGTATTTAAGGCCCTAAGGGCAGAGGCCCGGGCTATCTGAGATAATGTCTACAATGGTACGTTCCAGAAAAAACGCTGCGATCCTCGAAATCAAAGCAAGTCACTGTCCCCTGAGTCAAAAAAACCAACTGGGGTGGCAGTAGTTACATTATTTGTGCGGCAAAGGCATGGAACAATTTACCAGTGCTCCTTTCATTCAGGAAGGGGCTGAAAACCTGGCTCTTCTCCGAATAGCCACCTTTCATAGGTAACCAGTAGGCAGTGCTTAGCGCCAGGACACCCTTGGGTAACAGTCGCGCTCTATAAGCTTTCTTAACATAACATGTGTCGGAATAGTTGGAAATAGGGTACAGAGTGATACTACTGTTGGGATCACCACCAGACCAGGGAGGAACTCAGAAGGGTGGGAGAAGAAGCAACAAGAACACAGGACATTAGACAACTGGATACCCTCAAGTAAGGTGCAGGATGATAGTACGCTGGAAAAACACACAAGGGATGGAAACAATAGAGGGCTCTCAACAAAACGATGTCACAACCGAACATATGACTTGATAGGTAAAAGAGGGTCTAATGTCTGCAATAGAAGGCTATAGGATTGGTAACAAGACTAAGAGTGATGTGACTGTGTGGCAGAAAGCAAGGAGTGAATCTTAGCTAGCCTCCTGATCTGAGCTTCAGGGACATAAAAGGCCCCCCAACAGATCCTGGACCCCTCTTCAGTGAGTTCCCAACCCCCCAAATGGTGCATCTCAGGTCCTGGACCCTTGGTGCGACTCTCAAGCTCTTGAACTGCACCGGCCACACTGAAAAATCAGCGCAGGGCGTGGTCAACCCGTCTCTTTGCACTACAAAAATCTCCATCTTTCCGGATTACACTTTAGTAGTCCAACGCAAGCGTTTCTCGTTTATGGAGGTCCAAGCCCGGGTCCGTGTTGCGGGCCTCGCGTTTGCTCTATTATTCCCAGCAAAACTGAAAATTAGCCACAACCAACGCTCCTTCTTTTTTGACACGCCGGAAAGTGCGTGGGACTGGCTGGACAGGAATTTCCCTGACACCATGAGCACTGTGTGACCTGAAGCATCGCAACCGAAATCGCAGCGTTCTCCACGGAGACGGAGGACAGGACTTCTGACACTGAGCACAGTGCCTAGTCCCCCTTCTCATTAGATGGTGTTGGAGGGAAGACGTGAGACCTCCCGTTCAGCATCTGCACTGCCGGTCCCCGCCCACCTATAAACTCCAGTCCCTTGGTGGAGGTGTCCTTGGACACGAGGGTAGGATAGCATTGTTTCCTTCAGTGTCTACGCAACTCAGTAACGACCCACTGTGCTGAGAGTGATGTGAGTGCAATACGTAGGGGGCGCCTTTCTACCCAGGTAAAATGTCCGCGCCTTGGAAGGCTAACTTAATTTAGTGTTAGGTTCCAAGGACCGGTTGGCGCATAATACTTCATGAATGGACTATGCATCTAGAGGCAACATGGTAAGCTCAACTGTTATCGTCTTGTGGCTCGGCCTGTCCTGGGCTAGTTCACCCTTTGTAACCGGCATATACGTCTACCAAGTAAGCAGGAAGCCATTGTTACATAGTGTGTCATGTTTTTGGCTCACACACAGTTTTCTTGATCGAAGTTTAGTCGTTTAACCCAGTATTGGGTTACGTTGCCTTATTTGAACTGCTGTTGGTCTGTTTGCTAACATGCTGGGGATGTGGGGAGGCCTTGGGTGGGGGGCAGGGGGGCAGGGTTGCTCCTGTATCCTTTGTGCCATGTCAGTAGCTAAGTAATACACTATTATCTCCTGTATTATAGGGGGATGGGTTTGATCCACAAGAGGCATAGAATTGTGGCTCAATTACATAGCTGCCGGGCCCAAATAGTATACTTACAGGAGACGTACTTGGTTGTCTCTGAGATTAGTAATGTGCAGAGACGATGGAGGGGCCAGCTATATGCTACTGAGTACTACGCCTACTCGAGGAGAGCAGTGATCTGTCTACAGGCGGGATTCCTTTTTCTCTAACTGAAAGTAGGATAGACGGCTAGGATAGATATGTACTGTTGCAAGGGACGCCAAATGGCAAGCAGGTAGTGTTGGGGTCAGTGTATGCGCCTAATACTGACCAAGATGCCTTTCTCTCCTGCTTGTCGCGGGGCCTTTCATACTGGACGCAATACCCGTGGGTGTTAGGGGAGGACTTTCATGCGGTATTCGACATGCGCTTGAACTGATCTCACCCTCCTTATCGAACATAGCTGCTACAGCGCAGGCAACTAACTTGGCTAGATGGGCTGAATCTTTGGGCCTGTTAGATTTATTCCCAACCTCACTCCCTACATACTCACCATGACCATTTCCTTTGCACACCAGACCTGTTCCCATTTGTCACATAAAGCACCTATTTGGCAAAAACGATATCAGACCATAATCCATTTGGAGCTATTGCTTAATTGGGGCGGACCCCCACACCAATTCCAACATGGCGCCTCCAACCCTTGCAGCTAGAGGACCCAGTGTTTAGGAACGCATAAGCAAACACCATCCCTACGTACTTCGCGGACAATGAGGGCAACTAGATCTGTTGAGTGGGAAGCCTTCAAGGTGACCATCCGGGGAGGGCACTATGGGGACACTAGTGGAGGCCAGGCAGGCGATAGCCTGTGACATCACGGAACTGGGGGCGCTACAGATGCTGGAGGTGGCAGTCCAGACAGATGTGGAAGGAGTGGCGGAACTTTAAGAAGCTAGGATAAAAAATGCAGCGCTATAAGACTATGAGTGATTGATTTGAATGCATATACCTTACGCACACACGCAGAAGCAGACAAGTCCAGCACATTGCTAGCCCGACTGATTAGGCGACAACCCTTCCCTACACCTGTTTTGGCTGTCTTTGACAGTCACCATGCACTGATCACCACCCAGGTGGAAATTAATAGGATATTTCGCGATTATTGTGCAAATATCTATGTCGCTACCTCCCACGACATATCAGAAGCTACCTCAGTCTTCCTGGGGTCCATAAAGCTCCCCACTGACCGCCGCTGAGATGCGCAGCGCAATAAAGGGACTCGCTTGTAACATAACTTCGGGCTTGATGGGCTCTCTATCAAGTTTTATTCCACCTTTGAGTCACCCTTAGTCCCCAAACTATTACAGCTGTACACTACTGCGCTAACAGAAGGAGTCCTACCCCCCACGACCAGGGAAGCGATAGTAACTTCCTTATTGAAACCCGATAAGCCCCCAACAGATCTTGCATCCTACAGGCCCCTCTCGATTCTTAATACAGAATATAACATTCTTAGTAAAGTCCTGCCATCGAGGCTACTCCCCCTACTCCCTAAATTGATCCACACAGACCAATGTGGTTTCATACCAAAGCGTAGCACCCCCTTAAACATCCGCAGTTTTTATGCCTATATGCCAATTGGCATACCTCAAGTCCATTCTCCCCGAGTGGACTGCCTTTCTTTGGATATTCGTCAAGCGTTTGACTCTCTGAGTTGGCCATACATGCTTGATGCGTTAGCCAAATTTGGGATTCCTCCAGAAGTTTGCAGATGGGTGGAGTTACTTTACTCCAGACCTCTGGCACAAGCAAAGACTGGAACCAACCTTTCCCCAGCATATCATATTTTTCGTGGCACCCGTCAAGGCTGCCCCCTTTTGCCCTTGCTGTTTATGCTGGCCTAAGAATCCCTGGCACAACAGTTAAGCTGCGCTATGACAGCATATGGCATCCCAGTTGACTCAGTAAACCACTCTGGGTCGCTCTATGCCGACGACATGAGGAGAAGTGGCGGGAAGAAGTTGTTAAATGGGCTACTGCTGAGAGAGAGAGGCGCTGCTGTGCGAAGAGTATAGGGGACTGAGGAAAAAGACGATTTCAATTAAATGGGCCCAACTGTTGGAACATTTTAAACCACATACCGCAACTGGTCCCGAAGATTGATGGAAGCTGAGAGCCCCGTTCTTCTGCCCCCTCTTTGATGAGGTGAGGTCAGTCTGTGCCTTAATGTCCGGGCACCAGAGTAAAGTTGAGCACTGGGTATTGTATTGATTACACGCACCCCTCCCCCCCCCCCACACACATTTCCTCTCTCTTTTCATTTTTCCCTCCCTTTCCTCTCCTCCCCCCACCCTTCCTCTCCCTACCCTTATTGCTGTAGCCAGATTTCCCTGCAGAAATGTGTGCTAAGACAGACACCTAGACCGCAACGGCATAGTTTCAATGGTCTTTCTTCTTTCTTAGGGAGGATTTCGATTTTTGGGGGCGGAGGTTGTGGGGGGAAAAGTTAGAATTGTTACACTTATTCAATTGAAAAGTATATCCTTATTACTGTATGCAAATCGCTTATATCTCACACAAATGTGAAAAATCATCTGTGAAGTTTAAGTCTGTAAAAACATGCGCTGATACCAATTCTTGTTTTTACGGAACGTGTACGAAACTGTCACCTGATGTAATCACTAATGGATGTAATATGTGTATGCATAAACTGAAAACTGAATCAAATTTGTGTTAAAAAAATGTGTTTGCACAGCAGCATCGATAGCCCATGGTAGACCGCCAACACAAAGCTATGGAGCAGGTGGTGCATTTTGGAGCACACAGTTACACATATATTATTAATGCATGGTGTGGTAGAACAGCACATTTTCCATTGAAATTGTAACAAAATTTGCACTGACATGCAGTTATACAAATAAAGCTATTTCGCGCACAAACCGTAATGAATGGAAATTTGGTTCCTGAAAATATCTGTCATTTGTACATTACCAAGTAAAGCGCCCAAGGCTTTTCAACCTGTACGAGTTGTGTTTGTTTCTGTATAGTTTACAATAACTATGCAAATCCAGATATTGCTTTCAGGTGCAATATTAATTGGATCACAAGTCCCAGAATGACCATCAATGTTTTAAAGGCATTTAACACAAACTAAAATCTAAAACAGACTTAGTCACTGTGAACAAGACTGCAATAGTTGAACCGTGTTGGTGGAATGCTGTAGATAATCAAATAAATTTGGAAATGAAGCCCCCGGAAGTGCAGTCATGTCTACAATATTCTGGGGATTGCGGTCTTATCCCAAATGACTGCACCAATAGTTGGAGCTCACCACTTTCACAACAGCTTTGCTTTAGGATATCTATCTATCTATCTATCTATCTATCTATCTATCTATCTATCTATCTATCTATCTATCCGTCTATGTATTGCCTAATGGCAGTCATCACGTGGGGGCAGATTTATGAGGCCCTTGCGCCACGTTTACGCCGCTGTTGCGTCACGCAAGGCGGCATAAACGTGGCGCATCCCTACGAACGATTTACAACGTGACGCATCTAGGCAGATGCGTAACGTTGTAAAGCCCTGCGCCGCTTGTGGGCGTACCAGCGCAGGGTGGGCGTTCCGGGGCAGGTGCACCTCGCAAAAGTGGCTGAGTGAAATCTATGAGATTTCACTCAGTCACTTTTAAGCCAATGCTGCGTCAAAAGCTTGCGCCTGCTTGAAGCAGGCGTAGGTCTTGACGCAGCATTGTTAAAATGAGGCACCCCCGAGTCTTGCTGGAGCTGTGTCGCGCTTGCGACCCAACACCAGCAATGCGCCACATTTCCGGCACAGATGCGTCACGCATCTGTGCCGTTTTTGCACCATGGTGCGCCGCATTATAAATGCGGCGCACCATGGCTGGCGGAGCTGTGGCGCACTGAGGCGCATGTTAACTGGCGCATCCCTGGGGATGCGCCAGTTAACATAAATCTGCCCCCAGGTATTTATAGTGAGGTCTGATTTCCCATAGAAAGATTTTTTGGTTTGCTAATAACTTTGACCTCGTTTGTTGATTCTTAACAAAACTTTCCAAAAAGAAAGTTCATCCACCTCAGCAACTTCTTAGAAGGTTTTGGAGTGATCCATCAAGCAGGGGTGGAAGAGTTGGGGATTGAGGGGACGGGGCCATTGGATGGACAGTGAAGAAGGAAAACAAAGGTGGCCCAAAATGCAAAATCCCCATTCATTTTCCAAAGATTTCTTTAGACAATACTACACCAAAAACTGCTGATTGGAATTACACCAAATTCAGCAGGAAGCTTGATCTTGGGCTGCACATTGTGCTTTTTATGATTTGGTGTAAAACTTTGCAGTAGTTTTTGAAAAATGTAGGTTAAAAGCAGTTGGGGCCATGAGAGTCTCAAGAGACTCGTGGGAAAGCCAATTTAAAAACGGAGCATTCTGATTGGCCTAGGGAGCTTTTTTTTCCCTTAGGCCATCTCACTCCCTGGGAGTAAGACTCCTGCGGAAGCGAGCACTCTCATTGGCTGAAAAAACAAATGTCAAAAAATGCTGTAATCCTGTGAGACTCTTTCGAGATCGGGAAAAAATGTAAAATTGCAGCCGGACCGCATTTATTAACTATAAGCTCGGGGGCTGTTTTTATAAAGGGGAGAGGGGCTGCATAGCCCCCCTCACCGAGCCTCCAGAGGCCACGGCGAGCCTACCTCCGGGGTTGAACATATAGTGCACGGGGATGTGCGGCCTTCCTCTATGAGCCATCAGAGGCTATGGGGATCCCACCCCAAGGGCCGGATATACCACCATTATCCGCACCTTAACCCTTTTTGATTATGTTATTTAGAAAAACATACTTAATTGTGTAGTACAGCCATGCTTACATACCTGCCTGATAAAGACTTTGTGGCAAAAGTTGTTTCCCGTTTTATGCTTTTACAATTCTTTCAGGAAAAAGTCCGTTATGCCACTACCGAGTATTTCTGCAAGATGGTTTACTGTGTAATCCCTTCACCTTGCAGAAGAACCATTCTCACCATTCTGTCAGGGAAACGTATGTAAAATTTCAAGAAGTCAAACTGTGAATGAATGATCCTTCATGAACCGAGGACAGATATTTTCACAGATGCTGGTACTATTTTATACTCTGCTGCTAATAGTGCTCATGGGTATGTTGCATGTTGAGATATGTACTTTTGGCTCTGGGGACACCATGGATAGTCGCTTGTTGGGCTCAGGCTCTGTGCTGTGCATCTTTCCAAATATGGACCGTATCTCGTACTTTTTGGAGTGTATAAGAATCTCAAAATCAAGAATATTTGATGGGAGCTGGAAATTAGGTTTACCAAGTAGTACCAGGAAGTTCTGTTTCAGTATTCTATGGATTATAGAATCTTGGCCTGGGCATCCTCCTGATGACAGCAAGAAAGTTATCTTGTGTTCGAACATCATATTCTGCAAATGCTGTGCTGGTATTTATGCTGGTAAACACATTATAAACAGGAAATAGCTACAGAAGTGCCTAAAATGTTCTACTGGCCAAAAAGTTGATAACACATCCAGTGTGGGGGGAGGGGCTAACCCATGCATCTCTGAAAGATCTGTATTAAGCCATGTTCAGCTAGTCTCAGTGTGTGCAGAATATGCAATATACACGGATTGCCACCGAAACGCAAAATTGTAGTCTGGCGCTGACTGTATGCATTTGACTTGGGATTGTCTGGAAGTCAATGCTTTCTGGTTGTTAGATCTCAAGGTGGTGGCGGTGTGAAGGGTGGGCGATGGTACAGCCCAGCAATCACCTCTTTTGCGGCACTCTTAGGATTTGTGGGAAATATTCCAAAAAGTCCCAGGAGGGTAGTCGCAATGGCACTGCTGCTGGGCAAAGATAGGGTTGTCAGGTGTTGGAGGAGAGGTAGACCACCGCAGTTCGAATCATGGGTGAGGCACATATCTATGTATAGCGCTCACTCAGAACTGTATGCCTCTCTGTGTCTCAGTATTTCACCCTAGGGACCGCTGGGGTCCTCTTCTCACCTGCCTGACTCTACTTGACCTTGCTTAACAGGTTATTATAAAATAGCACCTGTATTCTGTGTGGGCATAAGATTAAATCGATATTCTTTGAGTAGACTAACGTAATAAGATCTTTAATCAGCCACATTGATGTTTCTTTATGATAAATGCCACTTTTTAATTGCTTGAACTATTGTAATAGTACTAATGCTGCAGCATAACGCCTATGCTGTTTTGTTAAAGTTTGATAATAAAATACTAATTAGAAAAAGTTCTCCTAGTGCCAGAGATACAACTTTCGCATCGTACCACGCCTAGCATTGGGGTTTGTGTCTGCCCACCTCAGTGAACTGCAGACTTTGTTGCAGGGTCTTGGTCTGGAATTTTTGCATAGCGCTCGCTACCTTAACTGAGTGTGTTTCTAAGCACCCCTCATGTTTACAATGTTTACAGATAAGACATAAGGAGATTGTGAGGGCTAAGATTATATTTCACTAGAGTTCAATGACCAATTTACTTCCTTTGTACATTTGGCTCCTTAAAGTTAGCCAACAGCAAGCCAAGAAGTCTTATTCCAGGGTGTGGTAAATGGATAGCAACTCAGCAGCAGGCTAACACAGTACTGTAACACCCATGTCTATCCCAAAGGATAGGGGCTTAATTTAGAGAGCAGTATGAAAGGAAACCCTCAAAATACCTCCATGACTCACAGTCCACACCATGTACATGCTTTGTTCTCACTACGCCCATCTTACAACCTCCTTTCTACCACCCCCAACATCCACCCAGCTGGCTTCGGTGCATTTTCTAGAGTATCCATGTCCTACAAACCCAGTTCCCCATTCCTTCTACTCCGGCGAGGATCTCCTATCTTCATTTACAGAGAACAGGCCTGTCGTTGGTTAGTTTTCTTTGTAATAAATTGGGTTATAGTTGAGAGGTACAAGAGCCCCACTCAAGAAGTAAACATTCCTTATCAGGATGAACCACAAAAGTCACTAAACAAATCTGATGTGCTTAACCCGCTGGTAGCTTGGCATAAACGCATTCAGGCTTAACTTTGAGGCATGTGTAAAGTATTTGTACAGTATAAGTGAAAACAAAAAACAAGAAAAAAGATCCCAAAAACAATTCAGAAAAATAGAGAACTTTTCAATAAAATGATACCAAAACGACAAACATCCAATAAGTAGAACAGGAGACAAGGATTTTTAAAGTTTTCTGAAGAAATAGCGCCAATAAGCACAAAGTACCAATTGCTGTTATATGGTCGTGCTGGACCAGGTCAAAGTCAAAGGTTAATGCTGACCGCGATGGAATGCGGGTCGGATATACGGACCACGTTCATCCTAGTGGAAAGTCTATCTTCTAACTCCAATATCATGTTACAAGCTCTCATCAACGAGGTAGTCAGCAGGGAGGACTGCAAGCTGGGTCCAGAGAAGGGCTCATTGATGGCGGGTTGCGGAAGTTCTCGGCCTCGGTCAGAACTTCAGTTTGGCAGGGGAACGCAGTAAGGTCGCTGTCGGCGTGAATAGCTGGTCAGCGATCAAACTGCACATTGGTGCGAAACGTGGGCGGTTGTCGATGCAAAGAGATTTGGGAGTTAAGGTCCAGAGTCTGTATCTGGGCAGGTCTCTTCAGCAGTTGGATGCAGTTTCCACATTGACCTCTGTGAAGTCCATTCACAAGGAGATTGGGGACAGTTCTGTTCGACGCGACGAGCTCAGAACCTCTGGTGCTTCACCTAGAGCCCACTTCTCGCAGTTTTAAGTTTGGAGAAGTACACTTCAACACCAGGCAAGGGTACAGGACCTGGGGGAACTTCTTGGGGGTTAGGACTCACTCCAGCAGCAAGATCCAGCAGGTCCAGTTAGTGCTGGTCAATTGCAGGGAATGGCCTCTAGAAGCTTGCTGTGTCCCTGTAGGTCAAACGGGATGTCAGCCATTTGACCATTGGAACCACTGCTAGGGTCAGGTATAGTCTTCCTTCTGGCTTCAGACAACAGGGCAGTCCAAGGCTCCAAAGGTCCAGGAATATTCGGATGAGAGGTGTTTGGGTTGCTACTTTTATACCCAGTGCCAGCAAGTGGAGGTCATTCACTTTGTCTAACCCTAAACTAATTCTGGTCAGTTCTTCCCTCTCCCCTGGGTGTGGCTCCAGTCTGATAAGTGAAACAAAGCACATGCATGTCCAGGTGTGGGCTGTATTTGCCAGTGACAGGACAGGCATCTTCTAAAGTAAGAAAGGGGATGGGTAGAGCCCAAAGGATATCCTTTGATGCTCAGGAAGGAGCTGGGGATAAACACCCAAGCCATCCTGCTTAGGAGAGGAACACCCTTCCCCACACCCCAGGTCCTTTTGTCCAGTCTAGAAGGAATACACATCACACCACAGGAGAACCATTATCAGGCATGCGACCCTGGACACTGGTGGAAAGGCATATTTAGTTTAGGCACAAAAATGCTGACTTTCTAAAAATGATTCAAAAAAGGGGGTGGTGATGGACAGAGTTTCTGAATAAAGCAGAATACTCCTACCCAGTCAACAGATCAGGGCTTGATCCATCCCCGTTTTTTAGCTCACTGCACCATCCCAGCTCAGAACCTGGCTACATGCAAATTAGTCTGTCCCTGGCCCAGTGCATCATGGGAACAGGGCAGACCAAACTACCAAGCCATTTCTTTTACTGGAAAGGAAACAAGCTTCCGGGGACCGGTTTCTGGCATTACAGCCGTCTTCGGCCCGGCTTGCTTGAATCCTGATGGTGCAGTGAGCAAGGGACTCATGTCTGAGTATACCCTTCCACGCTTATGGTGGACAAAACGATTCAGAAAAGGGGGTGGTGATGGACAGAGTTTCTGAATAAAGCAGAATACTCCTACCCAGTCAACAGATCAGGGCTTGATCCATCCCCGTTTTTTAGCTCACTGCACCATCCCAGCTCAGAACCTGGCTACATGCAAATTAGTCTGTCCCTGGCCCCGTGCATCATGGGAACAGGGCAGACCAAACTACCAAGCCATTTCTTTTACTGGAAAGGAAACAAGCTTCCGGGGACCGGTTTCTGGCATTACAGCCGTCTTCGGCCCGGCTTGCTTGAATCCTGATGGTGCAGTGAGCAAGGGACTCATGTCTGAGTATACCCTTCCACGCTTATGGTGGACAAAACGATTCAGAAAAGGGGGTGGTGATGGACAGAGTTTCTGAATAAAGCAGAATACTCCTACCCAGTCAACATATCAGGGCTTGATCCATCCCCGTTTTTTAGCTCACTGCACCATCCCAGCTCAGAACCTGGCTACATGCAAATTAGTCTGTCCCTGGCCCAGTGCATCATGGGAACAGGGCAGACCAAACTACCAAGCCATTTCTTTTACTGGAAAGGAAACAAGCTTCCGGGGACCGGTTTCTGGCATTACAGCCGTCTTCGGCCCGGCTTGCTTGAATCCTGATGGTGCAGTGAGCAAGGGACTCATGTCTGAGTATACCCTTCCACGCTTATGGTGGACAAAACGATTCAGAAAAGGGGGTGGTGATGGACAGAGTTTCTGAATAAAGCAGAATACTCCTACCCAGTCAACAGATCAGGGCTTGATCCATCCCCGTTTTTTAGCTCACTGCACCATCCCAGCTCAGAACCTGGCTACATGCAAATTAGTCTGTCCCTGGCCCAGTGCATCATGGGAACAGGGCAGACCAAACTACCAAGCCATTTCTTTTACTGGAAAGGAAACAAGCTTCCGGGGACCGGTTTCTGGCATTACAGCCGTCTTCGGCCCGGCTTGCTTGAATCCTGATGGTGCAGTGAGCAAGGGACTCATGTCTGAGTATACCCTTCCACGCTTATGGTGGACAAAACGATTCAGAAAAGGGGGTGGTGATGGACAGAGTTTCTGAATAAAGCAGAATACTCCTACCCAGTCAACAGATCAGGGCTTGATCCATCCCCGTTTTTTAGCTCACTGCACCATCCCAGCTCAGAACCTGGCTACATGCAAATTAGTCTGTCCCTGGCCCAGTGCATCATGGGAACAGGGCAGACCAAACTACCAAGCCATTTCTTTTACTGGAAAGGAAACAAGCTTCCGGGGACCGGTTTCTGGCATTACAGCCGTCTTCGGCCCGGCTTGCTTGAATCCTGATGGTGCAGTGAGCAAGGGACTCATGTCTGAGTATACCCTTCCACGCTTATGGTGGACAAAACGATTCAGAAAAGGGGGTGGTGATGGACAGAGTTTCTGAATAAAGCAGAATACTCCTACCCAGTCAACAGATCAGGGCTTGATCCATCCCCGTTTTTTAGCTCACTGCACCATCCCAGCTCAGAACCTGGCTACATGCAAATTAGTCTGTCCCTGGCCCAGTGCATCATGGGAACAGGGCAGACCAAACTACCAAGCCATTTCTTTTACTGGAAAGGAAACAAGCTTCCGGGGACCGGTTTCTGGCATTACAGCTGTCTTCGGCCCGGCTTGCTTGAATCCTGATGGTGCAGTGAGCAAGGGACTCATGTCTGAGTATACCCTTCCACGCTTATGGTGGACAAAACGATTCAGAAAAGGGGGTGGAGATGGACAGAGTTTCTGAATAAAGCAGAATACTCCTACCCAGTCAACAGATCAGGGCTTGATCCATCCCCGTTTTTTAGCTCACTGCACCATCCCAGCTCAGAACCTGGCTACATGCAAATTAGTCTGTCCCTGGCCCAGTGCATCATGGGAACAGGGCAGACCAAACTACCAAGCCATTTCTTTTACTGGAATGGAAACAAGCTTCCGGGGACCGGTTTCTGGCATTACAGCCGTCTTCGGCCCGGTTGCTTGAATCCTGATGGTGCAGTGAGCAAGGGACTCATGTCTGAGTATACCCTTCCACGCTTATGGTGGACAAAACGATTCAGAAAAGGGGGTGGTGATGGACAGAGTTTCTGAATAAAGCAGAATACTCCTACCCAGTCAACAGATCAGGGCTTGATCCATCCCCGTTTTTTAGCTCACTGCACCATCCCAGCTCAGAACCTGGCTACATGCAAATTAGTCTGTCCCTGGCCCAGTGCATCATGGGAACAGGGCAGACCAAACTACCAAGCCATTTCTTTTACTGGAAAGGAAACAAGCTTCCGGGGACCGGTTTCTGGCATTACAGCCGTCTTCGGCCCGGCTTGCTTGAATCCTGATGGTGCAGTGAGCAAGGGACTCATGTCTGAGTATACCCTTCCACGCTTATGGTGGACAAAACGATTCAGAAAAGGGGGTGGTTCTGAAACTGGGATGGTGCAGTGAGCTAAAAAACGGTGTTGGATCTAGCCCTGATCTTTTGACTGGGTGAGAGCTTTCTGCTTAATTCAGAGACTCTGTCCCTCACCACCCCTTGTTGTAAATATTTTTGTCCACCCTAAGCGTGGAAGGGTATTCTCAGATGTGAGACCCTTGCTCATTGCACCATCAGGATTCAAGCAAACCGGGCCGAAGACGGCTGTAATGCCAGGAACCGGTCCCCGGGAGCTTGTTTCCTTCCCAGTGTAAGAATTGTCTTTTGTAGTTTGGTTTGCCCTGTTCCCATCATGCACTGGGACAGGAACAGACTAATTTGCATACAGCCAGGTTCTGAAACTGGGATGGTGCAGTGAGCTAAAAAAACGGTGTTGGATCTAGCCCTGATCTTTTGACTGGGTGAGAGCTTTCTGCTTAATTCAGAGACTCTGTCCCTCACCACCCCTTGTTGTAAATATTTTTGTCCACCCTAAGCGTGGAAGGGTATTCTCAGATGTGAGACCCTTGCTCATTGCACCATCAGGATTCAAGCAAACCGGGCCGAAGACGGCTGTAATGCCAGAAACCGGTCCCCGGGAGCTTGTTTCCTTCCCAGTGTAAGAATTGGCTTTTGTAGTTTGGTTTGCCCTGTTCCCATCATGCACTGGGACAGGAACAAACTAATTTGCATACAGCCAGGTTCTGAAACTGGGATGGTGCAGTGAGCTAAAAAACGGTGTTGGATCTAGCCCTGATCTTTTGACTGGGTGAGAGCTTTCTGCTTAATTCAGAGACTCTGTCCCTCACCACCCCTTATTGTAAATATTTTTGTCCACCCTAAGCGTGGAAGGGTATTCTCAGATGTGAGACCCTTGCTCATTGCACCATCAGGATTCAAGCAAACCGGGCCGAAAACGGCTGTAATGCCAGAAACCGGTCCCCGGGAGCTTGTTTCCTTCCCAGTGTAAGAATTGGCTTTTGTAGTTTGGTTTGCCTGTTCCCATCATGCACTGGGACAGGAACAGACTAATTTGCATACAGCCAGGTTCTGAAACTGGGATGGTGCAGTGAGCTCAAAAACGGTGTTGGATCTAGCCCTGATCTTTTGACTGGGTGAGAGCTTTCTGCTTAATTCAGAGACTCTGTCCCTCACCACCCCTTGTTGTAAATATTTTTGTCCACCCTAAGCGTGGAAGGGTATTCTCAGATGTGAGACCCTTGCTCATTGCACCATCAGGATTCAAGCAAACCGGGCCGAAGACGGCTGTAATGCCAGAAACCGGTCCCCGGGAGCTTGTTTCCTTCCCAGTGTAAGAATTGGCTTTTGTAGTTTGGTTTGCCTGTTCCCATCATGCACTGGGACAGGAACAGACTAATTTGCATACAGCCAGGTTCTGAAACTGGGATGGTGCAGTGAGCTAAAAAACGGTGTTGGATCTAGCCCTGATCTTTTGACTGGGTGAGAGCTTTCTGCTTAATTCAGAGACTCTGTCCCTCACCACCCCTTGTTGTAAATATTTTTGTCCACCCTAAGCGTGGAAGGGTATTCTCAGATGTGAGACCCTTGCTCATTGCACCATCAGGATTCAAGCAAACCGGGCCGAAGACGGCTGTAATGCCAGAAACCGGTCCCCGGGAGCTTGTTTCCTTCCCACTGTAAGAATTGGCTTTTGTAGTTTGGTTTGCCCTGTTCCCATCATGCACTGGGACAGGAACAGACTAATTTGCATACAGCCAGGTTCTGAAACTGGGATGGTGCAGTGAGCTAAAAAACGGTGTTGGATCTAGCCCTGATCTTTTGACTGGGTGAGAGCTTTCTGCTTAATTCAGAGACTCTGTCCCTCCACACCCCTTGTTGTAAAGACTTTCTAAAAATGGCATTTTCAGAATAGTAATTTAAAATCAGACGTTACCATTTCAAAGGATTTTCAAAGTACAACCCAAATGGGTGGAAGAAGTATTTTACTAGCTGTTGCTAAATGGAAAATCTCTTGTATTAAATTTAATAAGGTAGCCCAGTGTTGTTCTATTGGAGGCAAGCCTTGCCATAGTGAAAGAAAGAAAAAATGACGGGGCGCGTTCCACTGCCAGGACATGTAAAACGTAAGAACAAGTGTCTTACACCATGCACCCTGACCTTTGAACTTTTAAAGCCTACCTTAATGGTGACTTCTAAGTATTAAAATGCAAGGTTTAGATCTCGCAAAACTGTACTGCAGTGGCAGGCCCAATACATGTTTTACAGTGCTACTCTAGTGGGTGGCACAATGTGCGCTACAGCCCACTAGTAGCACTTAATTTACATGCCCGGGGTACATGAAGTACAATATACTAAGAACTTGTAAGTAAACTAAATGTACCAATCTAGTGTATACCAACTTACTATGTTTAAAAGGGAGAGCACAAGTACTTTACCACTGATTAGCATGAGTAGAATGTGCATAGTCTTAAAGCCAACAAAAACGCATTCAGCAAGAGGCGGCAAAGATCTAGGGTTACTGTGCACAAAGGGCAAAGTCCAACACTCCTTCATAAAATACTCTTTTGTTTTCAAGATGCTACACCAAAAGGTACTTGACCTCATGTTTGTGATGAAAACTTCACCTTCTTCCTTTCATAGGGGGTTGAAACCCTAATTTTTGGTACTAATGATGTAACACAGTCCAATGTTACAAGACCAACCATATAAGATACAACTCGCTCAGAATTCTCTTTTAAGTCATGACCATTTTGGATACTGTGTAGGGGTGGGCGATGCTCGCGGAATTGACCTATGCGGAGTTCTGCAGAGTTGCATAAAAACTCAGTGGAATTCCGGGGAGTTCCGCAAGCAGGCGGAGTAGCTCCACTTGCCCACTTCTAGATAAAACGTTCAAAAGATCTAACTAAACAATCAACTAAAGGGATATTCTCTAATATGATATCTGCCTTTTTTAAGTCTAGAATTGTACTAATCTTAATAAATTTAAATGCACAGTTACTGGGAATAGAGAATTTAAGTTGCAGCTGTTGACATTTTTGACCAACTGAGGGCAATAAGAAATCGCCAAGGGTTAGGACTCCTAAAGTTTCCCATTTGCTAGCAATCACATCATATATAAATGGTGGTAGTAGAGTAGAGTGCCATAACGAGGTGTACTTATTATACTTAGGAATGCTCAATTGTCTACGAATTTTCTTCCATATACCCCAGACACTCAGTATTATCTTAAATTTTACTTTTTTGAAATATGATGGTTCAAGTTGTTTTACTAGAAGGCCATTAGCCTTTTCTCTGATGACCAGTTCGAATATTGAAGGTATATGATTCTCCCCTGTTTCTCTTTCCAATGATTTTACACAAAATAATGTTGTCATCTGCTGTAACAAAGCGGCCAACATATAGAATCCCAAATTAGGAATTGCAAGCCCCCCTCTTATAGCTGGAAGAGATAGAAAGCGGATAGATCTCCTTATCTTCCCATATCCCCATATAAACTTACTCATCTGGGATTCGAGAGCCTTAATGGTTTTGTCATCTACCAATAACGGGATTGCTCGAAACAGATATAGGACCCAGGGTAGTATATTCATTTTGAGGAAGTTACCTCTTCCAATAATCGACAGATATATGCTATCTATCCGTTTTAAATCTGTTTTAATTTTTTGTATAAGAGGATCATAGTTTATTTTGATGATCTCGCCAATTTGGGGGGATATACGAACTCCCAGATAGACAGCACTTTCTACTTTCCTGGAATCTTTAAAATGAGTATTTTGGGTACATATAACCATCGTTGTATCCCTATTTAGGGAATAACCCGAAATTTGGCCAAATGTTTGAGTGATCTGTTCAATTTCAGTTATTGCCTCGGTGGGGTGTGATGTTACTACCGCCACGTCATCGACGTAGGCTAATATTTTAGTATCAAAGTGGCCCCAAGTGATTGGTCTAATTGCTTCAGCATTTAGTAATTTTATAATAAGGGGATTAATGTATAGGGCAAAAAGGATCGGGGAACATGGGCAGCCCTGTCTTGTCCCACGTGATATATCAAATAACATCGACTCTTGACCCATCGCCTGAACTCTGGCCTTTGGTGTAGACATACATTGCTTTTAAAGACTTCATAAAACAAGGTCCCATATTATCTTGTTCTAAAACTGCCCACAGAAATGCCCATGAGACCCGATCAAAGGCCTTCTCGGCGTCTAGGAGGACCATCGACATCCGGCTCCCCGCGACAGCCATAGCATCGAACAGGGCAATGACACGCCTAGTGTGATCCGTAGTGCCCTTGCCCGAGACGAAGCCGTGCTGCAACGGAGAAACCAGACGTTCAACAGTCCCCCTGAGCCGATTAGCCAGGATCTTTGAGTACAGCTTCGAGTCTGAATTGATAAGAGAGATAGGACGGTAGGATGAGGGCAATTTAGGAGGTTTATCTTTTTTGGGGAAGATCACAATATTTGTTTCCATCCAAGACCTAGGGGGAATGCCACTAACTTTAATTCCAATAAATAGATTGAGGAGTAGAAGGGTTATAATATTGCCCAGAATCTTATAAAGCTCTAGAGGGATTTTGTCTGGGCCTGCCGCTTTGCCCGAGGCTAATTCTGCTAAAGCGATTTCTACTTCACTCATAGTTATTTCCCTTTCTAAGTCTTGCCTAGTATCCATATCTACTCCTGGGGTATTTTCAGTCTCGGCTGCCCATCTAGCCACAATTTCTTTAATTGTAACAAAGTCAGAGGAGTCTTAATTTTTATACAGTTTCTCATAAACCTTTTTAAACACTTCTAAAATAGTCTCAGGTGATGTGTATTCTTGACCTTCAAACGCTATGCACGTAATTGAGTTGAGAGATTGCTTTTGACGAGTACTAAGGGCGAGTTGCTTCCCAACCCTCTCTCCTGTTCCATAAATCTTATTGCAATGGGATTGATAGGTCTCTGTTGCACTTTGAGTAAGCTTATTATTTATCTCTGCTTTTAAAATCGCCATTTCTCTCAAGGTTGAGCCCCCCTCTCCGCCTCGGGCTATTATAGCAGTATGCTTCTCTTCTATTCTAGCTAAGTCTTGAAGTTGAAGTTCGTTTAAGCTTGCACTCTCTTTCCTCTTCCTGGCTACATAACTAAGTGTCTCGCCCCGTACTGCCGACTTAAAGGAGTCCCACACTGTATTTCTAGATGCGCTATACCGATTACAGTCCTGAAATCCTTGCGCCCATACCTTGATATACTCAATATATTTCCTATTAACAAGCAGTTTTCTATCAAAGGTCCAGCTGGAGCGGGGTCTAGCCATATTATCTATATTAATGGAAAGTACTAAGGGATTGTGATCTGCTATAATCTTTGGTAATTTAGAAATTCCTGCCTGACTAGCCCAGTTACTAGACATCCAAATATAATCAATGCAGACATACTTGTTATGTGGATACGAGAAATAAGTATATCCTGGATCTTGTGGCTGCTTCAAATCCCATATGTCAGCTAAGCCTAAACTTTCCTTAAGTTGAGAAACAGCATTATAAACTTTAGGCTTACGACCAACATATTTATTTCTAACTTGATTGTATGCTAGATCCATTTTTGGTAAGGAGATATTAAAGTCTCCACAAACTATAAGTGCCTGAGACCTGGTAGAAAGTTCCGTCTCGAGTTCAGTAAATATAGAGGGGGCATCTTCATTAGGGACATAGATAGAACATATTGTGATTCCACATTTAAGTTCCACAATAACCCACCTGCCCGCAGAATCAGCAGCTACACGTATGGCCTCACCCAAAAAGGTTTTAGCAAAAATAGCAGCCCCTCTGGTCCTCGAGGTGTAAGATGTACATACCAAAAGATTAAGTCCAGGAATCGTCAATATTCCCCTTTCTGCCCAGGGAATATGTGTCTCTTGGAGACATATTATATCTAATGCATTTTGTCTGATTATCCCACATATTTGTTCTCTTTTCACCCTATCATTAAGGCCAGCCACATTCCAAGAACAAAGTTTTACTCTAGCCATGCTGTGCTGTATTTATTTTCCAATCCATATCTGCTATGAAACCAAACTTGACTCTATGTTCTCTATTAACACTACAATTTATTTTTCTAACTCCGCTTCTACAATCATGATTGCCATTTTTATACATTTTCTCCCATCTGTGCCCCCTCCGCCCCTTAACCCCCCAACCCTCTGCACCCCCCCCACCCTCCCCAAAATGAGGCGATTAGACTCCATTAGAGTCTGTGGTGATGGACGTGCATTATCACTCCAGTGCTCTCAGACTAAACTATTACTGATTACCCAAAATCCCGGAACCCTAAGTTGTGGTTCATGAACCATGAGCCAGCGGGACAAAAAGAAAAAAGGGGCCATTTCTATCCCGGACTTGAAAGGATGAAGAAGTTTTTACAGGTAGTCTCATGAAAGACTATCTAAATATTCTTTTGCCTTAACCTCAGAGGCGAAAAACGTTATCTGGTCACCATTAATTACTTTCAAGCGAGCTGGAATATTTAAGTACGCCTGCAGCTTCTTATCTTGAAAAGGTTTTATGAGTTGGCGCAAGCGCCACCTCCGCTCAACCGTTGTGTGACAGAAGTCAGGACGCACAAAATAGGTTATGTGACCACTAGATTTTTTCGCCTCTGGCCTCGCTTTCTCACAAACTGCCTGCCTCAGTATGAAATTGCCAAAATATACCAATAGAGCTCTTGGGTATGCACCAGGTTTTGGGGTATTTCGCATGGTAAAAGGTACTCGGTGTGCACGCTGCACCTCTAGGTCCCAATTCCACGTTGACAGTTCTGGTAAAGAGTCTTGAAATATTTTGACCATAAAGGTGCGTGCGTCGCCTCCCTCTGCTCCTTCAGGAATACCCAAAACCCGCAGGTTGTTTCTACGTAAGCGATTTTCCATGTCCTCTAGTTTCCACATTACATCTGAGAGCTCTTTCTCATGAGTAGCGATCTGCTCACGATTTGCGGCAATATCTGACTCATTGCCCACAACTCTCGTTTCCATTTCAGTCATTCGATCATTAAAGGAGCTGATTTTTCTTGAAAGTTTACGGACCACTCCCTGCACCTTCCGTAGCTCTGCTTGGGCCTTCCGCCCATCATGAGAAGTCTCTTCTCTGTGTGCAGCGATGGCTAGTAACACAGTCTCGATCGTAGGGGCAGAGTTATCTACTGAAGACCCTGAATCCAACTGCTGGGTTGGACCATGTAGGCTTGCTGGAGTTGCTATAGGAAGTATATAACTAGTGGATGCGTAGTCCCATGCCAGCTCAGCGGGATCACGATGGCTCTTTCTGTGTCTCAATACGTTTTTTTGAGCAGTTTTCACCGCCTTAATACTAGTTTCATCATCGCTAGAGTCACTTAGGTGTGAGCCGATATCTGTTGACCAGCCCAGTTCATCTGAGAAAGAATAAAAATCACTTGGATCCTTATCCTTATACTTATCCTTGTCTTTGTCCTTATCTGGATCGTCATCACTCAGATTGCATGGACTTTCAAGAAGTTTCGTCTTTTGCTTCAGCGAGGGACCCTGAATACCCAACTGAGCCTTAGCCTGGCTATCTGGGCCCTTAGAAATAGTTTGAGCTGGAGCTAGCTGTGTATGTTCCACGCTGAGATCTTCAAATCCATCAGAAATTACAATATGTATATTTGCATTTTGTGGAGTACTGAGCCCCCCCAGAACCACCAGCATTGGTATCTGCATCTGCACTCGAACTAAGCATGTGGGATGTATTAGGTTGTATTAGCTCTGCGCCAGCTTTCCCAGACCTTTCCAGTAGTGTTGTTTGTGCTACTATATTGTTTATACTCCCAGGGTTGTCTTCAATAGCTCCTGTGATTTCAGTCATCGGGGGAATATTGGGTAAATTAGCATTCACAATTGGTGAGATTGAGACATCCTGCCCACTTGCGTTAATCTGCCCATTAGCACTAGCTGGTGCATCTCTCCTTACTCCATGCACGCTCTCCACATTGTGCCTGCTCACCGTCTTATCGCTGGCCCCCTCTCCTTTCACCAACCCGCCTCTGGTCGTAGCTGCTACAGTGATGACATCCGATTCCGATTCAGCGGGCGGCATTTGAGACGCGAGTTCGGCTCCCGGCTGACTCTGTATGCCCTGACCCGGAAGACGCTTCCCTGGGATTCTGCGGAGAAGCTCTACGACCGAGGGGGCACTCTGAGCATCTTTCCGAGCGGCGCCAGCATTCAGTTTATTCGGCCTCTTCTCTGGGGTCCCTGCAGCGGCTGGGCTCTTTGTTACGCCTTTTGTGGACACCTCCGTGTTCTCCCGCATAGCGAGCCTCGCCGCTCTCGTCTTCGCAGCAGCCGCTGCCGCGGCAACATTCTTCGGTGGCATATCCAATAAGCTCACACTCGGCTCCGGCTTCAACTCCAACCCACCGCCCGCGGGGCTACAAAGGTGAGACAGGCAACAGTCTTTGTGTCTCTTAGTTAGGCGGCAGTAGTATTGTATAAGTGCAAGTCCGATTGCAGTAGACAGCGTGGGTATTTGACTCTTCTCCACTTGTGCAGTCTGCTCCTTTTTAAGGTTCTCCGAGAGCATTATGTGGTTAATCTTGGCTTTACCACGATATTGACCTTTCAATTACAGTCCGGATAATAGATGTTACCACATCTTAGGGAAAAAAAACATCCTCAGAATGAGAGCACTGGGCGACCTGCACTGCGGTCTCAAGCGGCCGCCATCTTGCCTCTCAATCGAATTCCGATCAAAAAGGCAGATATCATATTAGAGAATATCCCTTTAGTTGATTGTTTAGTTAGACCTCTTACCAAGATCGGCACGATCTATGATATCTTAATTGACAGTCA
This sequence comes from Lissotriton vulgaris, assembly GCF_964263255.1. Classification (NCBI taxonomy): domain Eukaryota; kingdom Metazoa; phylum Chordata; class Amphibia; order Caudata; family Salamandridae; genus Lissotriton; species Lissotriton vulgaris. The sequence goes on from NC_141693.1 coordinate 134,100,537, forward strand.
GCAGGATGACGTTGTTTCTATCGAGCAGGGCTGGTCAAGGAAACTAAACAACCCCAATGTAGATATTGATATGTCACTTATTTTGTCAACAAAACTGTTTATGTCTTCCAATTTGAAAGCACAATTGTATAAGACTCTTTATGATTTATATTTTACCCCCGCTAAACTCTTCTAATGGGGAAAAAGAGCAACCTCGGAATGCCCTAGGTGCGGAAAAACTGTGGCACACCTGCTTCATATGTTGTATGAATGTGAAAAATTAACAGTTTTGAAAAATATGATAACAGGAGTTTGGCAGGAAGTGTTTGGTCACCCAGTAGCCAAATCCCCTACCCTGTACATCTTGGGTTATGATAATACATGATCACATACTATCGAAGAAGAAACATCTCTCTTTTTGGGGACAGCTGTGTATCGTATAATATTAACCGCACGCTGGAAAGACACAGATCCACCTAACTTTCAGAATTGGCTATTACGACTCTTAGGAATGTTTAATCAAGAGAAGGCGATTTTTGCTTGTAAAGGTGTGAGGGCGAAAGCCCGCGGCATTAAGATTTGGAAACCAATTGAAAACTGGAGTAATAATATCAGAGTGGGTAACTAGGCCTTCCTTACTAATGTAAATAATGTCGTGGCCTCTTCATTTTTTTATTTTTTTTTTATTTCTGATATCTGCCTATTATTTTGATTGTTGTATTATTTTTGTTAAATATGATTAGAGAACAAAATGTTGTCTTTAATGTTTGTTTCTGCAATTATGAGATGCCAAATAAATAAATTTAAAAAAATAAAATAAAACGTTCAAAAGAATACCAACTAACTACATAGCATTTTATTTCTTCAGTCAACAACAAACTCAGACTTGACTTGTGGAGTCGGACATCTAATGGAAACAGCAAACTACAAGTCCTAGCATATACCATTTGGGTAGCCGAAATAGATAAAAGTTATCCGATTCCTCAACACACGAGGTCTGTTGAATGCTCCAGTTATGGGAACAACATGATACTCACCATCTCTGAATTGTGCCTAATCTTAGAACTAAAACATGAAAGGACAAGGGCCAACAGTGAAAACGAGTCATACGATATAACGCGTTTTCCTGTGCTGGAAAAATCAAACAGGTAAAGTACTTCCCATCCACCTTCAAACAGGTAAGTTCTCTAGGGGCTTTACAAAATGGTTCCTTCCCTGCCGTGTTCCAGTTAAGGGGCACCTGGTACATCCGTGTCATAAAAGAAGAGGGTCTATCCCGATCCAAGATGGCAGCAAAAGTGGAAGCCCCAGCATGGTTCCCGAATTCATCACAAAGAGCTGCTCTACAGCAGTGAAGCATATAGCCCACTCAGAATGGCGATGTAGGTCACTCAATACTGCCCACTCACTACGCCACTAAGTGAACTGTTGCCTAGTGTTTAAAGAATAGCCGCTATTAATAACCAATTCAATGGTACTTATGTTATCGACCTTGCACTGATGAAACACTCAGAAGCTGCTGCTCTAAGTGGGATCTGTGACATAACAGCAAAGGGACAGGAAAGCGCAGTTTGCCAAACAGACAACAAGAAGCATAGGGAAAACAGAAACTTGAAAAGATATTAATGTTTCGGGGACAGTGTTTCCATGGTAAAAAAAATGGATAAGCACATTTTATTGTTTTCAAACACATTAAACATTTCCGCAAATGCACGGAAATCACTAAGACAATTACGCTCTCATGTTGGCAATGCATCCCACAATCACAAACCACATAAAAAGTACACAGATAAGATATGAAGACAAATTAATCAGAACCCTCCACCGTACCCAACCACTTCCCCCACACCCTTCAGTATTTTTTCCTGCATCCCTTTGCCATGTACAGGACTTTCTTCTGGGTCGCACACCAACTTAGTCCCCTACGCCGCCTCCCATGGTCAGGCGGATCAGGACATTTCCAAGCCGCCGCTATTTCCCGCTTTCCCTACGATCATAGCTGTATTAAAGAATAACTTCTCAGCCCTGGACCCGTCCAGCCCATCCTTGATCCCCAGTAATGAGTGACGGGATCGTGGGGAACCTCTCAAACCAGCACCTCTGTAAGTTCCACCTCGATAGCCCCCCGGAATTGCCCCAGGCAGGGGCACAACCAAACCACGTGGAAGAAGTCTGCCAGGGAATGATTACATCGCGCACATGATGCGTCCGGGCGCAGGCCTGCTCGATGGAGGCGTAAGGGAGTGAGGTACACAGTGTGCAAGAAGTACAGCTGAATCAACTTAAGTTTGGCTGAAGCAGTGACTGTCCTGGGGGCCATAAGAGCATTGCGCCAGTCTACCTCATCGAGAGGGCTCATCCATTCCACCCACTGTGCCCTCAACTTAGCCAAGGAGGTGGGGGTGTTATTGACTAAGGAGAGGTATATGCGGGAGATGACCCCTTTGCCTAAGTTTCCCATCATTGTCTGGGCCTCAGTGGGGCTATATTCGGGGAGCCTCGTGTCATCCCTGAAGTGTGTTTGGAGGGCATGTTGCAGCTGCAGGTACTTGTAGAATTGGGACGAAAGTAAGGAGTAGGGCGTTTGGAGCTCCTGAAAAGAAAGCATATGGCCTTTAGCCCATACATCCCCCAGCTGTGATATGCGATAAGGTCCCATGTTTTAAATCCCTGTAGCTCACTAACCTCCCGGAAGTAGGCCCTCTGCCAGAGGGGCGTACATTGGGTCAGCTTACGCGCCCACCCGGTGTGGCGCAGCGAGGCCCGCCAGGGCAGTAACACAGAGCGCGTCACATCAGGCATTCGGGATGGAATGGGCCCCCCATACATCAAAGCTTGGATTTGGGCTAGCCCCAGCTCACTCATCTCAAGCCTGTGGGCCGGGTCCTCATAACCCCCATTGAACCAGTCGTGGACCACCAGGAAATGTACAGCCAAAAAGTAGAGATATAAATGTGTCATCTCCATGCCACTGTCAATGGAGGGAATCCGGCATGCAAAGCCAGGCGCGCCCTCCATCCGCTCCAAAGGAACTTGATGGCTAAACTGTCCAGTTCCCAAAACCAGGTCCTAGGAAAGCAGAAGGGGACATTTTGAGGGACATAAGGAAACCTGGGAAGGATCATCATTTTAAACAATGCCACCCTCCCCAGGGGGTTTAGAGGTAACGCTTTCCATTTATGGAGGTCTTCCTTGGCCTTCTTAACCAATGGAGCCACGTTGAGGGACCAGCTCAGCTCGGGAAGGAGGGTAATCCATATCCCCCAAGTATTTAAAGGACTGCTGCAGTAGCGGTATGGTGGATTGCCAATCAGAGCAATCCCTAGATAGATGCAGAGGGACCAGAACTGATTTCCCATGGTTCAGCCGCAGATCTGAGGCCTGCTTGAAAGATTGCAAGATCTGGAGGCAATGTGGTCCTGAGGAGGCTAGTTCAGCCAGGAAGACCAGGACGTCGTCCGCATTTAATGCAATTTTGTCAGTTTCCGTATTAGGCCACTCCCATCCACGGATACGGTCCTCAGCCCGCATTAGGCAAGCCAAAGGCTCCATTGCCAGGGCGAAAACCAAAGGGGAAACAGGGCATCCCTTGCCTAGTGCCCCTGGCAAGGGGAAAGGCCTCTGATAGCCCTCCGTTAACCAGCCCCCACGCTCACGGATGGGCATAGAGAAACCTGAACCAGTGCTCTGAATTTCTGCCCAAACCCTATCTTGGCCAGCACCCCTTGTAAGTATGTCCAGTCTACAAAATCGAAAGCTTTTTCAAAATCGATGAACAGGAGTGATAAATAAGGGTAAGCAAGTGCCGGTGGGCTAGAGCCAGCTGCAGCCTCCGGAGGCAATGACCGGTCCCACGCTGGGGCATGAACACACATTGGTCTGGGTGGACCAACATAGTTAAGTAGGTCTTTAATCGCAGAGCCAGAATGGTGGCATACAGTTTAATTTCGGTATTGAGGAGGGAGATGGGGCGATAGTCCGCGCATCTACGGGAAGGAGGCTGGGATTTTGGGAGAACCAATATGGTGGCGATATCCGTTTCTGGCGGAAAGGAACCTCTCTCCACGGCTTCATGAAATAAGGCAGCTAGATGGGCATTAGGGGTTCGTGGTATGCCGCATAATACTCTTGAAGAAGGCCGTCTTGCCCAAGGAGGTGAGGGTGATCGCTTCTTCGATCTCTTTCGGAGAGATAAAGCGATCCAGGTCCTCTGGGCGGCAGGTTCTAGCTTAGGTAGACACACCCTACCTCGGTCAAGGGGAACTGGGAGCACTAGCTCTGGGGTGTGCGCTGTGTATAGTCATCGGTAATAGGCGGCGAAGGTGTTGGCCATTTCCAACAGGGCCCGATACCGTTCCCGCCTCGTCCACCACCTCTGGGATAATACGATTCGCCCTAGGATATATGGCCAGCCTGTGCAGGATCGTACCATTTTTGTCCCCCAACCATAGACTCTCGCCAACGATGATCTCCAAAGGAGCCTAGTAGCATCTAGGGATAGTTGTCTAATTTTGTCCCGAAGGTGGGCAAGTTGTCGGGCCTGAGCGGCATCATCTGACAGGGACAGTAGCTGTTCCCAGCGGAGCGCATGCGCCTCCCTAGAAGAAATCTCACACAACTGTGTCTGCCTCTGGGTCTTAAGCTGCCCCTTAGTCACGCCTGCATGGTAGCCTTCCTGCCTCCCATAAGATACCCGGAGAGTCTACGGAGCCATCGTTAGTAGTGAAGTAGTGTTGAAGTTCCTTCCCCACCACTTTTTTAAAGTCTTTATCTTGGAGAAACCATGTGTTCTTCCTCCATGTTTGACGGGCCGAGGGAGGGGGAGCCCTAGAGCTAAGGAGTATTGGAGAGTGGTCAGAAATGCCTCTAGGCAGAATGTGGACGTCTAGAATCCCAGAGCAGTCAAGTGCAGACACAAAGATGGCGTCTATACGCGCTTGTGTGTGGTGGGCTGCCGATGTGTGTGTGAATTGGGTGGTGTGGGGATGCCATGTGCGCCATGCATCGCAGAGTCCTAGGGACTTGGACCAGTTCCTCAGCTGTCTCGCATGTGCCATTCGGGAAGTGGAGGGAGGACCCGTTGAGTCAAGGGCCCGGGATGAGACTGCATTAAAGTCACCCGCCACAACCGTGTTACCTATAGGCAGATTGTTCAGCAGGGTAGCGGTGTGCGCAAGTGTGGATGTAAGCATCGAGGGGGGCATACACAGATATAGATATAAGACTGAGGGGGGAGCCAGCCAGTGACCCACAAACTGTTAAAGATGAACCCTGAGGATCATGAAAAACTTGAGATAGTACGGAGGGGAGGGTTCGTCGCAAGAGGATGGCCACCCTTTGGAGCCCCTGGAGAAGCCAGAGTGCCACACTCTATCGTACCCATAACGGGCCAAAAAGGGACAACAGTTACCTAGGAGGTGTGTTTCCTGAAGCATAAGAATATCTATGTGGAGACGTTGCTCATAACATAGAACTGACGTGCGTTTGTGCCGGTCCAATAGGCCGTTGATGTTCCACGACAACAAGTGGAGAGACACCCTAGGCTTACTATCAGCGGTCATGATAGGTGGTACCTGGCCTGGGACGTGTAATCAGACATGGGTGTGCAGGTGCGCATGGGGGTATGCAATGATGTGAGTTGTCGCGTGCCATAAGGGCATACCCAACCCTGGTAAAATGAGCGTGTGTCATTCCGTGATAGCTGAGTCAGCGAGCACTCAGGCAGAGTTTATCTTTCTGCTAAATACTTTGTGAGAGGACGTTTAAAACCGATTTGCTGTACACTTTGTCAGAAGACATTGTAAACTGTTTAAGGGATTTAATTGAATCGAATATTTTAAAATTGCATTTGTGGCAAACAACTGTATTTTCGTGTTTTTAAAATTCATAAAATTGCACTCAGCAAACCCGTCGCTCACACGCAGTCACCCCAGCACACACACGCTCGATTCCTGCCGATTTAGGGCAAGGCACCGAGCTGCAGGGAATTAGTGGCGGCCATTTTGGGGCGGGACAGAGAGGTGAGAGCGCTCTAGTCTCGGCGTTAAAAGGAGCCCCCAGGCAGTGTCTTGCGAGTCAGCGAGCACTCAGGCAGAGTTGATCTTTCTGCTAAATACTTTGTGAGAGGACGTTTAAAACCGATTTGCTGTACACTTTGTCAGAGGACATTGTAAACTGTTTAAGGGATTTAATTGAATCGAATATTTTAAAATTGCATTTGTGGCAAACAACTGTATTTTCGTGTTTTTAAAATTCATAAAATTGCACTCAGCAAACCCGTCGCTCACACGCAGTCACCCCAGCACACACACGCTCGATTCCTGCCGATTTAGGGCAAGGCACCGAGCAGCAGGGAATTAGTGGCGGCCATTTTGGGGCGGGACAGAGCGGTGAGAGCGCTCTAGTCTCGGCGTTAAAAGGAAACAGTCCCTTTCCGCGTCAGCGGACGCGTTTCAGCGGACGCGCCTCGTCTTCGCCGGAGTCCAGCCAGAGTCAGCCCGTCTGTGCCCGTCCGGGCCAGGCCGGGACATAGGGCATAAATCTCTGCCCTTCTTATTTTCAGGTATGCTAACAGGTTAAGCATGAGCGAATTTTGCGGATCTCGCGTTCGCGAATTTTGCGGATTTGCGGATTCGCAATCCGCAAAATCCGCGAATTCCCGCGAATTTGCGGATTTTTTTTTTTTTTGTGTTCGCCCGTGTTTCTGCCAGTTCGCGAGGGTTTTGTACACTTTCGCAAATTGCGAACTTACCTGTCGGGTCGCAAGTTTCGCGAACTTGTTGTTTCTACGTGTCCAGCCTGTTTGGGACACTCTTCTTCATCACTGCCACTCTCTGTCACCACTGCCACTCTCTGACTACTCATGCCACCCTTTGGCCCACCCATGCCACCCTCTGTTTCATCACCACACCCTCTGGTTGTCCAGTGTACATTATTTTCGGCAAAGCAAAGCACACCTTCCCTGCCTCAAGTGACCTGAATTAATTTGGGGCTGATTCATGTGTCACAGAATATTTTTTTAGCTGGCACCTGCTTCCTTAGTGCGCCCTGATTAGTGATCTTTTGCACTTGCTAAGTGCTTTCATTGTTGCAAAATTAGTTACAACACCTGCCCTGCCCCAACTGACAATAATGAATTAGGGGCTGATTAATGGATTTTAACTTCCAGCCTGGCTCCTGCTTGTCTCCCTTAGCTGTAATTCAGGACCTTTGTGGCATATGTGTAACTATTCTGAGGTTCAGAGCAGGGTCACATACTAGTTTCAACTGGCAACTGAACTCTGGAGGGGCCCCTCAGGAAGCACTCCAGGAAATGGCTACTAATGATGAGCCTGAACTTTTGAACCTGGTAAGTAGTTACTTTCAGTTTTGCTAAGATCGTATTTCTGCAATTTTGCACTTATTCGCGGGGCGCGAACTCACGCGAACAGTGCGAGCAGTGCGAGCAAAATCCGCTGCTCGCGGATTTGCGGATTTTGCGGGAAATTCGCAAATCTCGCGGATTGCGGATTTCCCGAAAATCCGCAAAATCCGCGAGCGGAACGGATTTTCCGCCCACGCCTATAACAGGTGCTCAACTCAGGGCGTTACGCCCCATTAGTCATGACACATGTATAACCTTGAACCCGCTACTAGCCGGTGCACAAACATGCCCTGAATGTACCCTTACTTTGACTAATTACCAGCCCTATCCTGACACCCCACAAGGTACTGCTTTTAAATCCTACCAACAGAGAGAGAGTTCTAACACATTCTATCTGATAAATTGTCGTTCACTACCTCAGCACAAATTAGATATTTTCCACCTATTGACTGAAAAAAAGCCCTGCGCCATATTTTTAACTGAGACGTGGATTCATGACGGATCAGGCCCTGATGTTGCAACCGCCCTCCCCCCGAGCTATGCTATTGCTAGGAGGGATCGGGTAGGCCAAACAGGAGGGGGTATCGCCATTATTTACAGCAGAGACTATGTGGGCAACTTTGAACTTGCAGATATCCCGAACTGCGAAGCGGCATCTTTCAAAATTACCCTCAGTCCTAATTTTACCTTTTCCGGCTTATTGATCTACCTCACCGCCAGTAAATAATCCCTCTTGGTCAGATAATTTGGCTAACTTCATCCTACCCCAACATCTGAAAGCCCAAAATTTCACTATACTAGGAGATTTGAATCTTCATCTAGATGATGACAGCAACAAGGCCTGCAAAAACTTAATAGATGACCTCATGGTGTTAGACATGACGTTACGAAATAGTGGTCCAACTCACAAAGCTGGACACTTGTTAGACCCTATTATATCAAATATGAAAGAACTTTCATGGCTTAACACCACGCCTGTTCTCTGGTCAGATCATTTCCTACTAAGTTTCGCTATTTCACTTAAACCCACAAAAGGTCCAGTTACGACCCCTTCAGAATCTTTTAGAAGAAACTGGAAATCCCTAAACTTGTAGGATCTCAACAATGCTTTGAAGGAAGATCACCCATGTTTAGATGGAGATATGGATAGCGTTGCAGAGTCGACACAAACGTGGTTAACTGGCGCGGTTGACACTTGCCTGCCCTTAGCCCGTTGCAAAGGGAAAGTACATCGCCCTCCCGCCCCCTGGTTCACAGAAGCTCTGAAGAAAGAAAAATCTACCTGCAAGACTCTAGAGAGGCAGTGGCGAAAAAATTACGACCTTTACCAAAAAGAAGCTTACCGAAAGGCCAGAAATAGTTACCATTCAGCATGCATGAAAGCTAAAGCATGCTATGTCACCAATACTATTAACATGGCTGTAAACAAATCCCAGACTCTCTTTAACACGGTAAAAGAGTTAGCTGGTGAGAACTCTAGAGCAGAACCTACCCCTCTCAATACCCAGCAATGCCAGGACTTGGCTTCTTTCTTCACTAATAAGATTGAGAACATTGTCTCTAATATCAAAAATGACAGCATGATCACAGACAAGCAAGGAAACACCTCCCAAGTCCCTAGAGGAAACTGTCATCTTGAAGCCTGGCCTCCCATTAAATTGGACACACTGAAGGAACTACTAAAATCGATCAAATCGGGTTCCCCACGTGACCCTATTCCTATCAGTATCATAAATAAATTAGAGGACGCTGCTTTGACTTACATAGCAGAGATACTGAATGCCTCCATAGAGCAAGCCACAGTTCCTGCTCTATGGAAACATGCTATGGTCAGCCCTCTACTTAAAAAACCAGGCGCAGACCCTATGATATTGGCCAATTATCGTCCAATTTCATTACTGCCTGCCTTTTCAAAAATTTTAGAGAGGCATATCCATAAGGCACTTTCAACCTATGTGGAAAACAATGAGCTCCTGCATTCGTCCCAATCTGGGTTTAGGAGTGGTTTTTCCACCGAGACGGCCCTGCTCGGGATCTCAGAAAAGATCAGGGAGCTTATGGAGGATGGCCAAACAGTAGCACTGGTCTTGTTAGATCTTAGTGCGGCTTTCGACACCATTTCTCACTCCATACTGTTTGGCAGGCTGGGGGAGAATGGTGTTGAAGGCAAAGCTCTGGAATGGATTAGATCGTACTTATCCCTCCGCACTTTCCAGATCTCCTCTTCGGAGGCATGCTCTGAGGTATTCCACTCTCCCCATGGTGTGCCACAGGGATCAATTCTGAGCCCTCTGTTTTTTAATTTATACCTACGACCACTGGCCAATCTAGCAGAAAACTTTGGTCTTAGTTTAATGACCTATGCAGATGACTCGCAAGTCCTGTTTTCACTCTCCAAATCCGACTTGTCTGTCCCATCTGCATTAAAAGTAGGCCTTCAAGAAATATTTAGTTGGATGTCAGCTAACCAACTTAAATTAAATGGAGATAAAACAGAGGTCCTCCTGTTAGGGAAAAGCAAAGATCTCTGGAACGATTCCCATTGGCCATCGTCACTAGGTAAACTTCCACCTCCAGCCTCTCAGGTTAGAAACCTTGGGGTCATCATTGATGACAGTCTATCTATGACTCAGCAAGCAAACAAAGTGGCAGGTATATGTTTTACCATTCTTAAATGGTTACGCAAAATAGTCTGGATGTTGCCATCTACCACCCAGAAGACCGCGGTCAATGCCTTAGTGACATCTCGGCTTGATTATGGTAACATCTTATACCTGGGCTCAAACAAGGCAGTGATAAAACGTCTGCAACTAGTGCAGAACGCTGCGGCCAGACTGCTCTGCAAAATCCCTAGATCCCCTAGGATCACCAAACATCTCAGGGACCTGCATTGGCTCAGGGTTGAAAACCGAATTCGTTTCAAAGCCCTGAATTATCTATTTAAAATCAAAGCTGGCACTGCCCCCAAATATCTACAGGCCCTTGCTAAGCCCTACCTCCCAAATCGCAGTCTTCGTTCAGGCACAGCTGCGAACTTTGTGGTACCAAGGTTCAAACGAGCCAGAATAGGCGGGAGATCCTTTTCCTACCTGGGCCCAACGCTGTGGAACTCACTGCCTATTCATATACGCAAGGAGGAAAGCTATATGAATTTCAGAAAAAGTGTAAAAACTTGGCTGTTCAACAAATAAATGCTTTGACCGTTCTCTCTCCAGTTGTATTTTGTGTCTTGTTGGTCCGGCGCCGGGAAACCATTTGTGGGTAGCTGTGCGCCTTACAAGTGCTATAAAATAAATAAATAAATAAACAAAAAACAACAAAAATAACAACAACGGGAAAAAACCCTTCCCAACTCCCCTCTCGACCCCACCCCCACCCCACACTTCTGGAACTGAAGAATCTGTTGACCCCCCATGTGAAGAATACCAAACTAAAACGTTTGTGTTGAGAGCGTGGAGGACCGCTCCAGAAGAACTGATCTGAGACAGAGCGGCATCTGAACAAGATAAATAAACTTATTAGTCTATCAATGTCATGGACTCCCACCGATGGAGCAACCCAGTCCAATGTCGGAAAGGAGAACGTACCAAGCCTGGCATGCCCTCAGAGGGTGGGAGTGTGGGAAAGGTTGGCGATGTGGATTGTACGGGAGGTCCCTCAGTAGAGCTGTGTCTGCCGCGAGTCAGGGACCCCGACTGGCTGGAGGAGTCTCTTTGCCCATGAGCCGCTGCGGTCAGGGACCGAGGTGATGCTGCCTGTGCCTGCCGCCTCCTACGGGACTGCATGTGACGCCGATGCCCTGGAGACCGGGGCCCTTCGGGTTAGGAACCTGCAAATCCCAGAGAAGGGTCACGCCTCTCACGGAGTGGCCGTTCCTCCGTCAGCCATGTCCAGGCTGCCTGGGGTGAATCAAAGAATTGTGTTTTGTTCTGAAAAATAACTCGCAGGCATGCAGGGAACTGGAGCCGATATTGTAGTCCGAGGGCCCGCAGTTTCTTCTTAACATCCGGGTAGGAGTGCCGGAGTTCTTGCACCTACCTAGTATAGTCCGCGAATACCATAATGGTATGGTTTTGAAATTTGAGAGGTCCAGCAACGCGTGCCGCTCGCATGATGGCGTCCCGGTCCTTGAAGTTAAGGACCTTCAGGATGATGGGGAGAGGCAGAGCGTCCAGGGGCGGCCGGGGTGCAAGGAACCTGTGAGCTCTTTCCACCACAAACCACGTTGACAAGGTGTTTACAAGCATCCATGAGTGAAAACAGGTTTCGATAAATGTGGCCGTCTGGCCCGTTTCAAACCCCTCCGGAAACCCCACCAGGCGGAGGTTATTACAGCAAGAGCGGTTTTCGGCATCCTCTGCCGGCCGGTGGAGCTGCCAGGTATGAGTGTGGAGGTGGGCCACTTGGTCTTTCAGTTGAGCGATGTCATATTCTGCGGTGGATATGCAGGACTCAGCTTATGTCAGCCTTGCAGTGGCGTTACGAAGGTCTTCTCGGATGAGGGACACATCCAGTTTGATTTCTCCAATCTTTCCCTCAATGGACGCTTGTGAAGTGCTAATGGCTTGAAGGATGGTGTCGAGATCCCCGCCCTGTGGGGGAGGAGGAGCGCCTTCTCAAGGTGCTCCTGCTTAGAGGTTGTGAACCGGTCCATTTTTGTCTGCGTGGGGGCAGGCGTGGATTTAGGAGCCCTGTCCCTCCCCATAGCTGATGATAGATCTTATCAGTGGATGGGTGGTAACTGTAAGGCGCGTGGGGGGAGCCCGGCAGTCAGAAGATGATACCAGAGGGCAAAAACCTCTTAACCTACTAAGGGCACAGTTCGATGTTGAAGGACCTCAAGGGTAGCCACCCAGCGGTGAATGAGCTCAGTCTGATGAGGTAGGCCACAGATGCGGCAAGTCAACAAACCCAATACCGCCCACCCGGCAGGCCGCGCCGCTGGCCTCGCCTTCCCCCATGCAACAGAGGGCGCAGGAGACAGTCCCTTCAGCACCACAAGGGACAGCAGCCCTGATGGGAAGGGGGGTCTAGAGATGCACCACAGCGCCAATTCCGTGGCGAAGGGCCTGACCTTCACACTCGCCGCTTTCCGAACTGACTGCCGGTCCCCACCGCACCCACCAAGAGTGACATAGTCCGCAGGACAGGCAGGAGGACAACCGTGGTTAGTAGGCTGTCAGCGTCAGAAATGGAATAGGCCCAGACCCTCAAACACCGGACTCCACGCCCCTAAGTCCTAGAACCGGATCAGTGCTGCACCCAATCACACATCAGGAAGGGGGCAAAGAGTGCCATGCAGTGCCAGATCCGGGAAGAGAAGGGGGAGGGGCATTCACATATACCTGTGCCCGCCCCCAGGCACAAGGGGACTCTACAGCTCGAATGGGCCGCAGCTCTGCAATTTACAAGGAGTGGGGGGCGGGAAGCCTTAGGGCAACCTCCCATGCCGCTGCCCGACGCAGCAGCCGATCCCCACACCCGTCCCCACTCACCAGACAATCCTTCTCCTGCGGGATCCCAATGTAGCCTTATTTTGCAGGCACGGTACAGCGAACCGCCGCCCAGCAGCACACCCTCACTCACGCCACAGCTACCGCGCCACATCCACAGAGCCCCAGGGCGGATGCCCGTCTCAGCAGTTCACCGGTCGCGGGAGTCGGAGCCTGCCATCATACGCGCGTGGTGGCAGAGGAACCAGCGTCACAGCAGGCCCATGGGTGACCAGAGCAGTACGTGATGGCCTGGGTATGGTTCGTGGGGGCACCAAGAGACCAGGAGATGCAGCGCCGACCAGTGCCCCCGATGGAGCTTGTCGTGGTCACCCTCAACTTGCAGCGACGTCTGCCATTTTGCAGCCCCTGGGCCTCGAAGAAGCCAGATCCCAGCAACATACATGCCAACATTTGAGAAGAGCAAAGAGGAAGATTTTTAAAAAATCGGGAGAATGGGGCCTTGAATCGGGTTACTGGCATGTATGGGCTTTTGAAGTGTGCTGCTGCAGGATTTGACATTTGAAACACAAACGCACGTTTTTTCCATACCTTTCAGAAGCATGGAGCGCAATGGCAGGCAGAGAGAGGTGATGCAAGTGTTGAGCACTGGCCTGGTAGGTTGCTGGCAGTGCATAGTCCCCCCCCCCCCCCCGCCCCACCCCCGGGCTAAAACAGCTTCTTGTGCACACACACAGCCCCCCCCCCCTCAACCAATACTTCACTGGTCTTTTAAAAGACCATTCCCTAGTTAATTACGCGTTGTTGGTTTTTCACCCCTTCTAGAGCCCCTGCATGGCCACTCTGACTATTGCTGGAAGAATTGGCACTTTACACAATACCAAGCCCTGTCAGCTGAAACCCCGAGGAATCGGGTTTTTGCTTGCAGGAATCGGGAGGCGGGAGACTAGCCTTGAAATCGGTAGTCTCACGCCTGAATCAGGAGGGTTGGCATGTCTGCAGCAAGGTCCCCGAAGCCCCGAGCAGCAGTCCAGACAGACCAGCGGATAGTACTGCGTCCAGAGGAGCCCTACGAGCAGGTAGGAGACTCGGATGACAGCCGCAGGTGTCGGGATTTGAGGCGGATGATGGAGGGGTCCAGAGCACTCTTAGTTTGCAACCGCCATCTTGATGCCTCAGGCCACGCCCCCACTCCATGGTAAATTTATAACTCAAGTTACAAAGGTCACGCAAATACAGGTCCACACTGTTTTCAATATTACCCACAATCCAAACTAGAGTTTGCTTCTCTATGGACATCAATGATGCAAACATAAGGCACTCAATGTGAGGCTTAAAAACATGATCCGTTAAGTCAGTAAGTGTACATATCGTGAACAGCATGTTAAAATTCGGATTCACGCAGCTAAGCATGAATGGTTTACCTTCATTCCAGAGAGTGGTTTGGTCTTACACCACGATAAAGCAAGTTTGAAGCTCGCAGTCGGAGTCGCTCCTGTGCGCTCTCTTTTTACCTGCCTGCTCACCGGCGCTCCTGTGCTCTCCCTCAACCTGCCTACTCACCGGCGCTCCTGTGCTCTCTCTTTACCTGCCTACTCACCAGCGCTCCTGTGCTCTCTCTTTCTCTACCTGCCTGCTCACCGGCGCTCCCCCCACAAAACGTTAGCTCCCATAATGACCGCAGATTGATAAATGAGCATGTCAATGGAAATCAAACTGCCCACTATCAATACTGTACATTAAAAAAAATCTGCATTCAGTGGACATTCTGCTAGATATATTGCTGCCTGTAACATTCAGTTTCCAAGCTAGAGAAGGCAACATGTTCACCAGAGAGCATTTCTGTCTTTACTTTTGCAAGCTAACGCCATGTGTGTGCTAGTGTGTGTTTACACCACCAACACATATCACAAAGAACAAGTTACATACCTTCAATAATACTCTTTCTTTTAAACAGTCAGGGGTGCCTGGGGAATCCCATATTGGAGCCAAGTCACTATAATATGGAATCTGTGTGACTGATCTTATTTGATTCCAGATCTTAACGGCATTGTTCAGAACCTTTAGTTTGACTTTTTTGAAAAATTTCGGATGGCCGAATTTGAAAAGGAAGTGATCTTCACCATTTGTCAAGTGTTGCAAATGTGTTGGATATGCTTGATGTGCTTTTAGTAAGACTCTGATGTTTTTGAATGGAAAGGATCTGTAATATTCATATATATCCGGACTTGCAATACCCCCTTGTTCCTTCTTTCTCCTGAGTTTATTCCATGAGATTCTTGTACTCTTTGATGACCAAATAAAGCTAGATATTTCTCCTTGTTTCTTTTTTAGGGCTTCCTTTTTAAATTCTAATGGAATATTGATAAAAAGATAGGTGAATTTTGGAATGATTGACATTTTAATTATATTGGATTTACCTAGAAAGCTTAATGGTAGACCTGACCAGATTTTCAAGACCTTTTTCGTTTCGTTCATGACTAGGTTGAGGTTTGTTTCTGCTAATTTTCCAAGATCTTGTGTTATGGTGATTCCTAAGTATTTTATTTTATCAATCAAGAGTGGTGAAATTAATTGTGAATTCCAACTCATTATCTCTGTTTTATCAGTATTTACCAGGTATCCGGATACTTTACCGAATTTGTTCATTTCTTCATCAATTGCCAATTTAGAATTATTGTAATTGTCTGTGAACACCATTAAGTCATCTGCGTAGAGCGCTACTTTCCTTGTCCAATGTGAGTATCTAAAAGGTGTGATGTTAATATTATTTCTGATAGAGCATGCCAAGGGTTCAATATATAGATTAAAAAGTAGCAGAGATAGGGGACATCCCTGTCGTGTACCTCTTTGGATCTCAATATTTTCTGTGAGATTGCCATTAACAGCTACCTTTGCTCTTGGGTTCGAATATATTTCACTTACCATGTGAGTAAAGTTAATCCCGAAGTTACTTTTCTCTATGCTTTTGGTTAGAAAAGCCCAGTTAACACGGTCGAAAGCTTTAGCGGCGTCATATGTGAGAAATGTGAGGGGAAGATTTTCCTGTACAGCTATGTCAATTGTTGCTATTAGTTCATGTGTGATTTCTTGTATCTGTCTGCCCTTTATAAAACCCTTTTGGTACGTATCAATTAATTTGACCATAACCTTAGATACTCTTTTCGCTATTATATTCATGAAGATCTTATAATCGCAGTTTAGGAGCGATATTGGTCTATATGATGCGCAGTTCTTCGGGTTTTTTCCTGGTTTTAATAATATGCTTATAGTAGCATCGTTCCATGAGTCTGGGAGCCTTTCATGTTCTATATATGTCTTGTTCAATGTTTCAATTAAAGGTTCGATTAGTGTTTCTTCCAGTGCAATATAAAATTCATTGGGCAAAGCATCTGGGCCTGCAGCTTTTGCTTTCTTTAGATGACTTATGGCGCTCCTTACTTCTTCTGCTGTTATTTCGGAATTCACAGATTCCGCTTCTTCCTCTGTCAGACGCGGGAGTTGGATCTTCTCAAGATAATTTTTAATTTCTTCTTCCGTTGGGTTTGTGTCTTCCTTGTATATTAAAGTAAAGAAGTTGAAGAATTCCTTTCTAATTGCGGCATCATCTGAAAAAGTGGATGATTGATCTTGGTTATATATGTTTAATATATTGTTTCTGGATTGATCTGTTTTCATTTTCCAGGCTAGGAGTTTTCCACATCCTTCACCATACTCATGGTTTGCTAATTTACTGCTCTCCCATTTCTCTTTGACTATATTCTCTAAATAAATTGTCAGATTTTCTTTTGAGTTACGAAGTTTTTCTTCCAGTTTTTCCTTCTGTACTTGCGGGACATCACATTCTAAATGTAATTCATCTTTGATTTCCGTCTCCAATTTTATGATTTCCTGTTTTTTTGATTTGTGTTTATAAGCACCCAGACTAAGCAATTTTCCTCTGATTACCGCTTTGTAAGCATCCCATATCATTCTTTTTGTTGTGCTAGTTGCGTTATCTTGAAAATATTGTCGGGTAGTTGTTATAAGTTCCTCCACGCATCGCTCATCTCTCAGAATTGTACGGTCTACAGTCCACCTGCTAGGCATTTGTGCTTGCGAAAATGTTATATTTAACTGAACGGCAGAATGGTCCGATAGGTGTGCGGGTAAGTGTTCGATACTTTTAACTTTATCTCGCAAATTTTTGTTTAATAGAAAGAAATCTATTCTTGATTTATGCCCTAATTTTTTATTGTGAAAAGTATGTGGGTAGTTTTTTATTCCTTTTAATTTCCACATGCCTTCTAGCAATAAGTCTTTTTTATAGATCCCTAACCACTCCCTCATCTTCGGTAAGTTCCATTGTTTTGTTGGTGGGGATCTATCATTTTTAGGATCTCCTATGAGATTGAAATCCCCTCCCATTATGATTGGAACTGGCTATGTTAGGAGTTCGGAATAAAGTTTTTTGAGTGGCTCAGCGTCGTCCCTATTGGGGCCATAATACCCCACAATAGTGAGAATATGTTCTTCAATTCTGACTTTGGCGATTGCCCATCTGCCTTTGCTGTCCGCTTTGTCACCTTCTATTTTGGCTTTGAGAGATCTCTTTATAATAATTACTACCCCCTTTGTATTACACTCTTGCGTAGTATGTATACTTGCTCCAATCCAGTTTAGGTTTTTTGCTAATTGAGACCATTCTACATTTGTTAAATGAGTTTCTTGTAAGATAATAATTTCACTCTCTATTTCTTTGAGGTATTCCATAATTCTTCTTCTTCGTGACTGTGTTCTAAGCCCATTAACATTCCATGTTAGGATTTTCATTGATTTCTCTTTTGCCATTTTAAATTGATTTTGCATTTGAGGCAGCATTTAACTCCCTTGCCAATCTTTTTATATTCCAATTTTGAGGATTTTTTTTTTGGTTTTTTTCCCTACTTTGCTCCCCACCCGTGTGTATTTACAATCCTGCATTTTGCGAAGTCTTTTGGTTTCCCTCCCCGGGGAAGCCTCCTTTTTTCTTATTCCAGGTGTTATTTCACCCGGTTTTGTGCTCCGTCTTCTCCAGGTAATTTCTTCTTTGGGTTTAAATTAGTGATTGCTTTTCCCCATATGTGTTCTAGTTGTCTGTTTTCTGCGCCTTTGAGAGCTTTTGAATCATTCTTATTTATAATAAATCAAATGTGTCTGGTTTTGTTCCTTCAGCCCTTGATTTGGTAGTTTATTCCTTGTTTAGTTTGTCAATTTCGATTTGATCTCTTATTCATTGAATAAGATTCTCTACCTCCTTTGGGTCCCTTAGGTTATGCATTTTGTTTCGCCACATTATTCTGAGGGAGGCAGGAAATTTTAGCTGTACGCTTGCTCCAAGTGTTTTTAACTCCTGCATATATTGCCCCAATTCCCATTGCCGGTCTTGTGTAATTTTGCAGATATCTGATCTGATGCGAAATGACCAAATTAGGCAAGCTGGAATTGAAAAATGGGGACAATTTCTATCTGGGAACTCCTTGTTATCATGGAACCACTTGCAAATAATTACAGATCGTAAAATCTCGAAGTTTAAATATTACCAACTGAGCAGCTGGGTAAGCACCATTCCAAAGGGAGCATTAGACTCGGAGAATCTGGAACCAGAGATGATTAGTGAAACGGTATTAAAGAAAGAAGTATCAAAATGGTATTGGGCACTAATTGAAACAGGAAAAGAGGACCCAACAACTGCTGAAAAAACATGGAAGAAAGACTTACAAAACGAAGTTTCAGATCTCTGTCAAATCTGGAATAAATCAGTAGAAAAATGTTGGTCAAGTGTAAAGGCCGCCCCATTAAAAAGGAATCACCTTTTTTCCATACATAGAGCGTACTGGACTCCTAAAAAGTTGTTAAAAATTCAAAGGAGCTACAGTGAAATCGTGCAGTAAATGCGGAGAGGAAAAAGCGGATGATATACATATGTTTGGTGGGTGCCCTTCGCTTACACAATACTGGCAAGAAATTGGTAAGACTCTAACTGCAATACTGGCAACTCCAATAACTGTGAGTATTATTTTAATTATTTTTGGGATACACTACACTACTCAATTTAATCAGATAAAGTTAGACAAACATCAAGAAAACTTATTATTTGTTATGATTCTCTTAGCACGTAGAGAGATATGTATTAATTGGATAAAACCAGTTCCTCCAACACATGAAAGCTGGTTAAACACCGTAATAAGAATTAGTAGTTTGGATAGAAAAGGGAAACAAAGCAAAAATATGAAATACTGGGAGATCTTGGAAAAGTATATCGAATTTAGACAATAACTCATAATCTCTCTTTGCCAGAGGTCCCTTTGCTGTTTTTTTTTTTCTTTTTTTTTCTTTTTTCTTTCCTTTTTCTTTTTCTTTTGATTCCAATGATTAAGCGGACAATAATTCCTGGCATGACTTGAAGTCTGTTAATTATCCAATGGGTCAAAGATTTTCCGAAACGATGGAATTATTGAATAAGATGGAGGTGTGCAGTGGAGAACTGATCAGACCAAGAACGAGGCTTACCCCTTGCACCTCTCGATAGACGATCAGGGGCAGCCTTTGTGAAACACCTTGCTCGTTTGATGTTGGTCTCCCAAACGCCTGTCATTCTTTTTCCTCAACCCGCAATATGAGGATAATAAAAAAAGGAAAAAGAAAAAAAAAGAAAAAAAAAATAATACTCTTTCTGGTGAATACTCTAACTGCAAATTTCTCATCTTGTGAATACCCCTAGAAGCCAAACTGGATCCAGAGATTTTTCTCAGCCATGGCCTTGTGTGCTTGGGAGTTATGCGGCATGTGGTCCATCTGCCCTGGAAATGAAGTCAGGGCCCCTATATAACATTCGTAAGTCAATGTCAGTTTCCTTCTGATATACCTGCCCATTCTGTCAGGCTCAGACCTTTCAGTAATCAATTTGTGGCAATGTGCATATCTCTAGTTGGAAACTTTTCAATACAGACAAGGGAGTCCAATCCACAGAACAGGGAGGAGGGAGTCTTAGGGCCCGATGTAGGTAAATCCCATTTACCGATTTTGAAATACCGAATCCTACCGATTCGGTATTTCAAAATCGGTAAATGGTATGTAGGTCCCAACATCTGGATTCGATACCGAATCCTTAGCAATTCTTTAATTACCGATTCGGTAAATACCGAATCGGTAATGCCCATTCATTCCTATGGGCTTTGAAGCCCATAGGAATGATTAGGCATTACCGATTCGGTATTTACCGAATCGGTAATTAAAGAATTCACAAGGGTGCAGGGGGTGTCACTTTGACACCCTCTGGCACCCCCAAAACAGGCACAGGTGCCATGTGGCAGGCATACCTGCCCTAAGGGCAGGTCTGCCTGTCACATGACATAGGTGTGCATGCACACATGTGCATGCACACCGGAATCGGTATTTTACCATGGATTTGTATTCCATGGTAAAATACCGATTCTGTAAGCCATGTGCAGAAGGTACATTGCCTACCTACATTGCATTTTCGGTAATTTTAATGAATCGGTAAATGTTACTGAATCGGTAATTATTTTACCGATTCGGTACATATTACCGAATCGGTAAATTTACCGATTCGGTAATGATACCGATTCGGTAAAATTACCGAAAATGTGCCCCTACATCTCGGTAGCCCTTTACCAATCGAAAACGGTCGAAAATCTGTATTTTCGGCCGATTCGGATCGGTAAAGGGCTACCTACATCGGGCCCTATGTGAGCAATCAGTCGCTAAAGAATATCTGAGCAATAGACTAAAGTAAAGAACACATTTTTCTGATGGAAATTTCCTCCCACCCATTCTTCATCTTGTGAATAGATATCAAAGTAGTACCTCTCCCGGTGTTGGGCCTGTGGAATGGTTCAGACCAAGAAATCCTGCAGTACTGAATGAGAAAATTGCCATTTCCGGCTATCCAGGCAGATGCTCTTTGGGAACTGAAGTCCACATGGCAGCCTGGCAGATGTCCAACACAGAAACTTCACTCGCCAGGATGATGGTAGTAGCTTTGGCTCTGGTGGAATGAGGTCCTTGTGGAGGCGGTTTCTTAACCAGTCTATAGCAGATCTTGATGCAGAGGTCAATCCATCTGGAGATGGTCTGGTTCTGTACTGCCTTCCTTTACTCCAGAGAACCCAATGAAGAGTTGACCTTCCACCCGATGGTTTGTGCTGCAAACAACGTAATTGTTCAGAGCTCTGAAAGACCCTCAAGTATAAGGGATGGAGTTTTTCCTCCTCAGATGGATGGGAAGGGGCAAAAGAATAGAGGTTGACAGTCTGCCTGATATGGAAGCGTTTAACAACCTTTCGAAGGAGTGTCACCTTAGTCCATAGCACTAGCTTACCCTGGAAGAAGATGGTGTATGGATGTTTGACACAAAGCGCTTGTAGTTCACGGATGTGATCACTATGAGGGACGTGGTCTTGAGGGTTAGTAGCCTCAGAGGGCAAATGGTTTGCACATTATAAATGTGAGAACCAAATTTAGATCCATTGGGGCATCACAAAAGGCTTTGGTGGAAGCGTGAGTCAGCCCAGTTATGAAATGCATCACAACCAGTGATTTAAACAAAGATGGATTATTAGAGCAGTACATAGTCTGACAACCGTTAACTTTCATTCCAGCAAGGTCCTGCTGTGCCGACAAATGGGGAAAAAATACAGACATTAGATATCTAGGCTTGCAGGAGGTTCATATGCCAAGAAGCACACCGCACAACAAACTTCTCCCAGTATCCCACATAGGTAGTTTCGGTGGAGGGTTGCCAGAATGACATCCACTACCTCGGGAGGAAGTTCAAAAGCACTTAGCTTTTACCGCTCAATTTCCAAGCTTGGAGGTGTAAGTTGTGCAGACTCAGATGCAGGACCCTGCCCTGCTGTTACAACAGGAGATCCTCAGGAAGAGGCAGACAGATCGGAGGACAAATGCAAGTGGCCCAAACTGGAACCACTAGGATCACTAGGGCCTGGTCCCTTTTGATCATCTTCAGAACTTTGGCAGGAGTAGTAGAGGCGGCAAGGCATTCAGAAGTCCCAAGCTCTAGTCCAACCAAAAGTCATCTTTGAAGGAGCCTTGCCTTGGCAACTCCAATGCACAAATGTTTGGGCATAGCGCCTTCTCTCCAGTGGCTAAAAGATCAAGACAGGTGCCTCTTCAATGCTGGAACATGTTCTGTGTTACCCTGGAAGGCAGCTGCCATTGGTGACCTCTGCAGTCCTGGCATTTAAAGATCCTTCCACATGTTGTACAATCAAAGAGATGCTTTGTCCAATCAGTTACAGAGGCATAGAGCTCCATGACACAGAAACCACAACCCCACCCCACCATGTTTGTAGTAGTAGCACATGGTGATTGTGTTGTCTGTAAGAATCTGTACCCCTTTCAACTTGATGAACCGAAGGAAAGGATTTAGAGCCAAGTGAATCGCCCACAGCTAATACAGGCGGATGAGGATTCAGGTTTCTTCTGATCGCCTCTCCAGGATGTCCCTTCCCAATCAAGCAACAATGCACCCCTTTAAAACCTCTAGCTCCAAGTGTGGTAGGGAGACGGGTCTGCCTGCCACCCATCCGATTGTAGTCCAGCAACAATTACTACAGATCTTTCAGTCTCCTCTGACACCTAGATGAGATCTGAGAGGTTCCTTTGGTACAGAACACACTGAGAAATCTGATCCCACTATGAAGTCTGCATATGCCACCTGTCATGGTCCACCAGATGGATGGATACAGGAGGCCAAAGAACCTCAGAATCTTGAACACTGAGACCAAGGCCTGAAACAAACAGACCATAGCCTAAAATTCCTGGACTCATTGAGACCGAGGGAAGGCTTGAAACAGCACTGTGACCAGGAGGGCTCCAATGAAACTGAGCCGCTGTGAAGGAGTCAGGTGTGATCTCGGCACGTTGATTGTAAAACCCAGGGATGTCACAGGCTGGCTGTCTTCTGGAGGTAGTTCACAACTGTTTGAAGTGAACATACCTTCAATAACCAGTGGTGAAAGAACAGGAAGACTGTCATTCCTATCGCCCGTGATGGGTAACAACAACTACCATCACATTTGTGAACACTCAAGGGGCACTGGTGAGGCCAAAGGGGAGCACAGAGAAATGAAGGTGCTCGTGGCCTACCTGAAACCATAGGAGAACGTCTGTGGGATTGCCGGGCAGGTATGTGCAAAAAAGCATCTTGCAAATCCAATGCTACCATCCATTTTCATAGATCCAGGTCAGACAGAACTTTGGCCCAAGTGAGCATCTTGAACTTGTCCTTCCTTAAGAAGAAGTACAAAGTGGTGGGGGCAGCAGGCTAGAATAGGACACAGTCCTCTGTCCCTCTGCACGAAAAAGGTAAAAGATTAGCAGACAGTCCAAACCTCTGATGTTTGTACCTTCCTGTGGCTCTCTTCCCCCAAGGGAGCATGAACCTTTAGTCAAAGAATAAACAAGTGCTCCTTCAGAAGCCATTGTGGTGTAGGTAGCATGTCTAAACATTTGAATCACCCAATTTGATGCTGTGCCACCCTGGGCAACAGTGCACCACTGAGGGCAAACTAAAGAGTTATTAAAGCAGCAAAGGGGCAGGAGATATGGTAGTTTGTTGACTCTGAAGGCTAAGACGCTGTCAATCGAATCCCTGAACTCCGTCTCAGACGGCTGGCAGGTCTGTTGCTGCATTCCTCTTTGGAAGCCTTGCAAGGGGCAATATTGTTGGGGGAATCTGCTGAACAACCAGTGTTAGGGCAAGAGAGCGAGTCTTTTCTTTCTATGAAGCGCTCTAATGCAGAGTTTGCCTCGACTCCAAAGAGATGGGTGGCATGAAATGGCATATCAAGGAGGGACTGTTGGACATCACTGGAGAAGCCAGTTAGTCTTATCCATGCATAACGCCAAAGCCTGATATTTTGTTGCATCTTTACCACCCTGTAATATTTGTTAAAGGTTAGCTCAAAGGTCCTCAGAGACTGCGGGACAGATACTGCTCATCAACGCCTCAAGAGTCTAATCAAATCAACAGGTATGCGGGCAGGCTGGCAGAAGAAAAAATCCAAATACCACTGTGTGTGTTGACCCAGTCTGGTAGGCGCTCAAAAATGCATTTGGGTTCTCAGCTGGCAAAAGTCTGAACCACAAGGATCTCCAGTGTTGGGTGCTGCAGGAGGAAATGTGGGTTCCCCAAAGCTGGTCTGTGGCATCTGGCTATTTGTCTATTGGCCCTGGGGGGCAAGATCCAAGTTTCCAAAGCGCTTAGGAGTGTGGTCTGCGAGGGTCTCATTGAATGGAAACAGTGGTTCCAAAGAAGCATGCCCTGGCTACAGAACCTCAGTCAATACATTTGTTTTACCCTCCACTGGAAGTCAAGCATTAGGAAGCCCTTCTAATGACCATGGCAAAAGAGGCAGATTCCTCTGTAGAGGGACCATGGAGAATTTGGTTCAGAATTTGGAGATTTATGAAGGCCATTTGGCTCCTGGAAATCCAGAATTCTTTTCCATTGTTGTATACTTGTGACTGGTCATCACAATTGTCATGTGGTCCTAGATCTGAATATTAATGTGGCAACTGAAATATAGCAGAATTTATTCTGTGACTGTGGAAGAGGTTGAGTTGGGCATGACTTCGGTTCAGATCGAGGAGTATTCTCTTTAGAGTCCTGAAGGACTATGGATTCACCCTCCGCATTGAAAGCAGTGATGTACTGGGAACCAGCACAGTATTCAGTGCTGGAGAAGGAGTCAGAGTAGGCATCTGCCTCGAGTCATGGTGGACCGCAATGCGGGATGGACAAGCACACTCTACATCTTTTCCAGCTGCAGACGGCTCCGGAAGGGTACCAAAAATTTGCAACATAACGTCTTTGAAGACTTATTTTTGCTCTAGCATCACAAATGAACCAGGGAAGTTGGGCTAGATCGGGACTAGTGCTGGAGTCAGTTCCAGGGTTGGTGACGGAGATCTAGAGGTCCCCGGATGTCCAAGCAACGGTTCTTGACAAGAGTGGCGGGAAGATGGAAGTCACATTTGGGCTTCTTGTTTTACTTACCTGAAGATTTCAAGTGGACTGAAGAGCTCTCTGGAAGAATGAGAACGTGTCTGACTTAAATCAGGTCTTTTGATCCTTCCTACAATGCTCGGCAATGTAGAGCATGGCCTTGCTATCTCGGAAGGCCTTCAGTTTAATTTGAGTGCATTTGTTACATGTCTTGGAGTGGGGCGAGCAGCCGAGACGACAGACCTAGTTCAGATCCATCACGGACATATGTTTGTGACAGTCTTTACAGGCTTTAAACCCCATAGTTTTACTTGTGGGACACCCCCGCGCCGCACGGCCACCAGCTGCTGCGTGTGCCCCTTGCCTGCCCTCTGCCTCGCTGCTGCCTCGTTTGCCGGTTGCCGGCTGCCTCCGCTGCGGGGATTGTTTTTGCCTTGTTTTGTCGAACATTTGTGCCTGCTTTGTGTAATTTTCATTTTTCCCTTGTTTTATCGTTAATTTGTGCCTGTCTTGTTTAAATTCATTTTGCCCGTGTTTTGGTTTTTCCTTCCTTGTTGTCCGCCTACCTCGCCGCCCTCCGCCCTCCCTTCCCGCCACCGCCGCTTTTCCCCGCCCCTTTTTCTATTCTGTACCCTCCCCGCTCCCAGTGCCAGGACCCCTGGCCCACGAGGACCCCGACCGACCCGCATGACGTACTCCGCCGCCACCCTCACCGCTCTCGACACCGGCCGACTCCCAGAATGCCATCAAGCCACTCCACGACGTACCCACGGACCTTTCAGCTGCCACGCCTGCAAGTTCACCTGCATCCGGAACAGCCTCGCACCAGCACCCGCCAAGCCGAACACCAGCAGCACCCACCTCAAGTGCATCCTGCTCAACACCCGCTCCGTCCACAGACACGCCATCGAACTCTGGAACCTCCTAGACGCCACAGCCCCTGACGTTGCCTTCCTCACGGAGACCTGGATGAACGCCTCTTCAGCTCCCGACATCGCCATCGCTATCCTAGAGGGCTACAAGATCGTCCGAAGGGACCGAAACGCCAACCAGATGGGAGGAGGCATCGCCATCGTCCACAGGAGCACCATCCGTCTCACGACCAGCACCGACAACACCCTGACCAGCGCCGAACACCTGCATTTCCAAATCCACACCAACCCGAACACCACCCTCAGAGGCACCCTGATCTACCGACCCCCTGGACCACGCACGCAATTCAGCGAAGACATCGCCGACTTCGTCAGCCCGCATGCCCTCCCCTCCGCTGACTACATCCTCCTGGGAGACCTCAACTTCCATCTGGAGAACAACAACGACCGCAACACCAGCACCCTGCTCGACAACCTCGCCAACCTGGGACTCAAGCAACTGGTGTCCACCCCCACCCACCTCGCCGGACACACACTCGACGCAGTCTTCTCTTCCAGCACAGACATCGACTTCAGCCACGCCACAGAGCTTCAATGGACGGACCACAGCTGCGTCCACTTCACCTTCAAGAGAACGACGACCCACCAACACCAGCAACAGGCCGCCCGCAGAAGCTGGAACAAGATCACAGCAGACTAGCTCGCCACCTCCCTGAACCAGCACCCTCCTGCCAGCTCAGCGAACCCCAGCTAGGCCGCCGACAACCTCACGAAGTGGATCAGCAACTGCGCGGACGAACTCGCCCCACTGAGGACCCCGCCTAGCAGACCCGGCAGCAAGAAGGCCCCATGGTTCACCGACGAACTCAAGAGCTCCAAGAAGAACTGCCGAGCCCTCGAGAAAGTCTGGAGAAGGGAACCGACACCGGACAACAGGACCTCCTTCAAACTTGCCACCCGGAAACACCACCAGCTGATCCGCGCCGCCAAGAAAACAGCATTCAAGGACCGGTTGGACAACAACGCACACAACTGCAAGGAACTCTTCAACATCGTGAAAGAGCTTTCCAACCCCAGCGCAGGAAACAACGACATCAGCCCATCGCAAGACCTCTGCAACTCCCTCGCTTCATACTTCCACAACAAGATCGCGGACATACACAACAGCTTCAACAACCAACCAACGCACACCATGACCGAGCAACCACCCCCCACCACCACCCTCCACGCCTGGACCCCGATCAGCACCGAAGACACCATCCGCCCGATGAACTCCATCCACTCCGGATCACCGACCGACCCCTGCCCCCACCACGTCTTCAACAAGGCCGATGCTGTCATCGCACCCCACCTGCGAGACATCATCAACACATCCTTCGACACCACCATCTTCCCTGAGAGCTGGAAACACGCCGAACTCAGCGCTCTACTCAAGAAACCAACAGCGGACCCCACCGACCTCAAGAATTACCGCCCCATCTCGCTCCTCCCGTTTCCAGCCAAAGTCATCGAGAAGACCGTCAACAAGCAGATGGCCGCCTTCCTCGAGACGAACGGATCCCTCGACCCCTCACAGTCCGGCTTCCGAGCCAACCACAGCACCGAGACCGCCCTCATCGCCGCCACCGATGACATCCGAGCCCTGATGGACAATGGAGAAACAGCGGCCCTCATCCTCCTAGACCTCTCCGCGGCATTCGACACGGTCTGCCACCACACCCTAGTACGGCGCCTCAGCAACAGCGGAATCCAGGACAAGGCGCTGGAATGGATCATCTCCTTCCTCGACGGAAGAACACAGAGAGTCCGCCTACCACCGTACGAGTCAGAGGCCTCCGAAGTCATCTGCGGCGTCCCCCAAGGATCATCTCTGAGCCCCACCCTCTTCAACGTCTACATGAGCCCCCTCGCGGCCATCGTACGCAAACACAACCTCAACATCATCTCCTACGCCGACACCCAGCTGATCCTCTCCCTGACCAACGACCCCGCCGCCGCCAGAGCCAACCTGCACGAAGGGATGAAAGAGGTAGCCGAGTGGATGACGACCAGCCGCCTGAAACTGAACTCGGACAAGACGGAGGTCCTCATCCTGGGCTCCTCACCCTCCGCCTGGGACGACTCCTGGTGGCCTCCCGCCCTGGGCACCGCACCCAAACCGACAGACCATGCACGCAACCTGGGCTTCATCCTGGACCCCTCCCTCTCCATGACCAGGCAAGTCAACAACGTCTCCTCGGCGTGCTTCAACATCCTACGCATGCTACGGAAGATCTTCTGGTGGATCCCCACCGAGACCAGGAAGACCGTCACCCAGGCCCTCGTCACCAGCCGACTGGACTACGGCAACGCCCTCTACGCCGGTACCACCGCCAAGCTCCAGAAGAGACTCCAGCGGATCCAGAACGCCTCAGCCAGACTCATCCTCGACATCCCACGAACCAGCCACATCTCCGGACATCTGAGAGACCTTCACTGGCTCCCCGTCAACAAAAGAATCACCTTCCGCCTCCTCACCCACGCACACAAAGCCCTACACGACCAAGGCCCGAGCTACCTCAACAGCCGAGTCAACTTCTACGCTCCCAAACGCCACCTCCGATCAGCCAACCACGCCCTCGCCGCCGTCCCCCGCATCCGAAAAGCGACTACAGGAGGAAGGTCCTTCTCCTACCTGGCCGCCAAGACCTGGAACTCCCTCCCGACCGACCTGGGCCTGACCCAAGACCACCTCTCCTTCAGGAAGAAGCTGAAGACCTGGCTGTTCGAGCAGTAGCGGCACCCCCCCACCCCCCTCCAGCGCCTTGAGACCCTACGGGTATGTAGCGCGCTTTATAAGTGTCACTGATTGATTGATTGATTGATAGTTTTAGGGGGAGGCGTCCCTCAAACTCAGCAAACATCTTTAAGAGTGACAAAAATCAAGGGATTGAGCTCCGGATTTGCATCAAAAGAAGCAGACAGAAAGTAACTTATGTCAACAGGCAGACATGGCATTTATATTGTGGCTCCCAATGCCATTTCTGGGGTGGGACACGCATGATACAGACTTGCACAACGCCACCCACCGGCACATGAGGAAATTGCTGAAATAAAATTCCCGTTTCAGTCTGGTGTATGGGGGTATTCACAAGGTGAGGAATTTGAGATAAGAAGTAACCATAAGAAAATATATTTCTGCTAAGAGCACCAATTTGCTCTGGCTAGGCTGAAGTTGAAATGCACTACAGTAACATATGGCAAGGAAAAATGCCTTTGTGTATGAAAAACCTGTTTTCATACATTCCCAAGTAACCCCTAAAATATGCCTTGAAGGCATACAGGTAGGACGTCAAATACATACAAAAACACCCTAGATACTGAGGTTAGTGTACCCTCACAGTGAAATAAAGTCCTACGATTTTTTCACTATATAGGCCAGGCTTTAGGCCTAGGTAGGATTCAATTCTTTATTTTCAGCCTCTGCTCAAAACAAGCAGTGGCATAGCCAATAGGTCTAACTTTTGGGACCTTATAAGTATTTAGATATGCAGTACAATATCCTTGGTGCAACATCATCAACTGTTGCATGGCTAAACACTTATAAGGTCCAAAAAGAGAGACCTATTGGCTATGCCACTGCTTGTTTTTCATCCCACTTAAAGCCCTGACCAGCCTTCCAACTCCATGGGGGATAACAGGTCTGTTAATAGACATAGGATGTGGTCTGAGGCTAGGTGACTGACTTTGGAGCGGGGAAACCAAGGTTCGAGCCTCGGGTCACGTGTCCACAACCTGTGATTCTGGGCAAATCATTTAATAGAAATGAATGTGTCCTTGTGTAACATAACCAGTGCTCATGTAAAGCGCTCCAATACCTTCGGTTGAGTTTGCGCTATATAAATCTGCATTAAAAAAATAGAAGGACGCTTGAACCGGCGGTTTCCGAGCATTTCCCCCTCCGGGCCCCATCACGAAGCCAGGCCATCCCATCCGTCCTGCTTTAAAGGTGACTGCACGACGCACAGCATACGTAACACGCGAGGGTTGCAAGCAGGGCACCTGGTCCCACAGCTGGCTGGTCACACACCATCCATCATGAGCTCAACTGCACAGACTCCCACAGCGAGCAAATAGAGCTCCCACCCACGCAGGTGCCGTGGTCTGCAGGGCCTTTTTTCACCTCGAGTAGCCAAGGAGTAAATAACAAAAGGGTATGGGCCCCACACTGCTTCATCATTCTCCCTCGAACCCGGAAAACACAATACAGAGGGCAGGTCCTGGGGACTCAGTGAGCTAATGCATTCACAACAGGGATGTTTTTGACACAATGGTCACAGGTTTGAATCCTAGCAAGGCCACTCACACTACCCTCCTGCAGTCTCTAAATAGAGCACCACCGAGACGGGGGTTTCAATAACAATCAGTTATCTGTCAACTGCGCCAACAGATGTCTCTTCATAAATGTGCACAACAATTTACCAGATTGCTGCCGTCACCTTACAGGAGTAATGGAAGAACACTGCTGATACCTGTCCAAGGGAATGCAGAGTACACCCTTACTAAGCGGGCTCATGGCACACGATGACGGCTTCAATTAGCAGTGCGCATGCTTGGAACTGTAGGCCAGTGCATAATCTGCAAAAACTAGAACTGCAAGTTTAAAAATGCAAAATGTGTTTAATATAAAACAAGGACAGGCTGGCAGCTATGCTTGGTGTGACATACGGGCCAAGTCCAAAGATCTTGCTTTAGCCTCGCGCTAGACATGAAACAAGCATGCGCCTGACACGTCGAGAGGGGGCCTGCGCGATTCCCTTGCAGGAGTAAGCAGCAGGGCGCGATGATTGCACCCATATGGCGCCGCTCGTTCCCACAAGGGTATCGCCAGACGTGCACACGTTGCCATTGGAAGCAATGCAATGCGTGCACGTTTTTGCCCCCAAAGCTGTGCAAATGGCTATAGGTCTCTTTCACATGCAGCGCATGCGCGCTGCTTAGGCGAGACCTAAAAAGGGCTAGAAAAAATACTTCAAAGTTACTAGACCCTGCAGGAGACCTGGCTAGAAAGAAACCTGGTACCCAGAAGCCTGCCCTCAAGAGTTTGGGGGATGTAGAACTGACCAAAATAATCTTTCCCAGCAGTTGGGAGACAGTCTGAAGGTAAAATGTTTGACCAGGACAACCCACTTGGTGTATCTGACCTCCGCTTTATTACGGTTAGCCTGTAATTGAGCCTAGGTTCCTGTCCACTTTTCAGATTTATTGAGTCATGTTACTTTTAAAGTGTTGGTAGTATTTGAAAGTAGCACACTTTCTGGGGATTACCTTCTGGTTGTTCCAAAGCTACCAGGGGCTGAGCACAGAATCTCTTAATTGTGTTTTGATCTAATCAGTGTGGATTTATTGAGCTGGCGGGTATGCCCCACTTCCAAATTCATGGATCTTACCTACCTTCTGTAATACTCTTTTTGATGGCTACATTAACAGGCTTGCTCCGTGCTGGCTTATTAACTCCTCAGAAATAACAGAATGGAGCAGAATAAAAACGCCACCAACGCGCACTGATTATCAGTTTCTTTCTTGCCCTCTCCACAAAGCGTAAGACAATTGGTAGTACCAGTGTGGGGATTCAGAATTTGGGACAGTTTTAGATCTTAGAGAGGCCACGCCACAGAAGAGGAGGGCAGTGAGGAATACGCAGTTAGGTATAGTATCTATCGGAAACCCATTGATGTAAAATTGAAGTAATAAACCACGAAGTAGAGAAGAAATGTATGTGTGTGAGAAAGTGCCATCTTTCTTGCATGGTATGCCCCCACTTTTTGCTGAATGGCTGATGTACTTTAACTGAGTGTGCCCTGGGTTCCTGCCAACCAGGTACTCAGGGCCTGTGTTCATTTCCCTACAACTGTGTGAAACCTAAACCCGTTTGGCATCTCTGGCCACCGGTCAGCCCCATGTAAATGGTATCCTAGATACCCAGGGCACTGTGACCAGAGAAGACCCCTAGGGGCTGCAGCACTTATTGTGCCACCCTTAGGGGCCCTGTACCCTGACACACCCACACACTGCCTTTGCAGGCTGAGTAACTTGGTACAGAACTAAACAGAGAGTCAACATGGCACACATCCCCGTGTGCCTTGCCCACAATCCCACTGCCCTGGCATACCTCAGCCACCCCTCTAGCTGGGTGCACTATGCCAGTGGTGTTATGTTGTTATGTTAAATATTCTTGTATAACGCACGTACAGCAAGGCGGTTTCATGGTGCTGAAAAGGCAGACGTAAGGTGGCAGGAACTAAGGATTAGATGTTGTATGATTGGGCAAACAGATGAGTTTTGAGCAGTTTCCGGAACTGTGCGTAGGAGGAAGTTAATCTCCTCTCCACCGGGAGAGAGTTCCAGAATTGAAGCTCTAGGACAGCGAATCTTAGGCCTCCATGCTAATTTGCGTGGTGTGGGCACAGGTGCATAAGTCCTGTGCCCCAACAGTACCCAGGGCCATTCCTGGGCACTGTAAGTGCAGTGATGCCATTCAGAGTACATGGTGCAGGGAGATTGTCATTACGAACTCCACAGCACCATAATGGCTACAATGAAGACTGACAAGTTTGATATCAAACTTCTTTGCACATTAAACCCACACTGATGCCATTGTGGGATTTAATGTAAAATGCACTACAGAGATGTCCCCTGAAACCTAACCTACAATCCACGTCTTGTCGGAGAGGCTGCGACACAGCAGACATGTTGCTGGACCCCTGGGTAGAGAGCCCTCGGCTCTCCTGGGACTGCAACAATGCACATCCTGGGTGAGGTGCTAGGTCTCCTCCCTCAGGATGAGCAAGGGGAGCTTCAAAGACATGCCGCCTTTTGTGAGCTTCTCCAGGCCACTTGCTGTACTCAGCAACTGGCCCCCACCAGTTCTGACCCCCACTCTGGCAGGAAACCCTAAGTGAGGAAAGGGGGTGTGCCAGCCTGTGCCAACTCCACCACTCAGGTGGGAGAGGCAAGGTGAAGCACAACTCAAGGCTCCGGCCATCTTGAGGATGGGGAGCCCTGCCCAATCAGAGATAGGCTCCTGCCCCCCTCCCACAGCAGAGGAGCAGGATAGGGGGTGTACTCACCCCAGGACAGGGACCCATTGGTCCCTGCCCTTACCCTACCTGTAACTCCCCTAAATTTAGTATTTACTCCTCCACAGTTCCCGGCAGATTGCCCACTAAAAATTACAGAAGAGCCTTTTAAATATTTGGGGATCTGGGTGACACCTAACCAATATGCTTTCTTCCGCCATAGTCTGGAACCCCCACTTGAACGATTCCGTAATGATGTGAAGCATTGGCATACTCTGCCCTTGACCCTTCTGGGTAAGGCGGCCTTAAACAAAATGATGACACTTCCTCGATTTCTCTATGTATTTGAAAATACCCCATTCCCTGTCCCCCCGAAATATTTCAAGTCGATTGAAGCACTAGTCTCGGGCCTACTCTGGGAAGATAAACCTGCACGCATATCACAACATAAGTTGGTTAGGGGCTGGTAGGTGTGGTGGGGTTGCCCTCCCAGACATTCAGTTGTATTATTGGGCGGCTCAATTAAAAATAATAAACCAGTGGCTGCACGTCCCCCAGAAGGAACCAGCATTTAAGGCAGACAGGTATGAACTGGGCGAGGCTGGTGTACTTGCTGCTTTGTATGATAAAACAGGCGCCTCCGCCCTGATTGGTCCAACTGCGCACACAGTTAAACTGTGGTATGTGGCTCAAGCCCGTCTTAAATGCAACGACACTATTACTCAAATGACACCGCTTTGGTTGTCACATCGACTGGGTAAACTCTGCAACAGTAAAATCTTCAGGACTTGGGATCTGATCGGAATCTCCACGATGGGAGACTTATGGAAACGGGTGCCATCTTTTTTTTGTATTTTTCTTTATTTGCAGACATACAGAAAGATATCAGCGAACTATCAGGATTCCAGCAATTCATCCTAAATAATGCACCGTACAGTCAATAGAGCGACACACGGCCATTTAGCCCACAACCCGGAGGTCGGGCGGCAATTATCGTTCGGGCGCAGAACAGTCAAGTGCATCAACAAGCATGAGCATCTAATGGACATTTCAAGTGTCTACATTTTCTAGTTTACCCCCACCCTCCCTCTAATAAACCAATCAAACAGTACGAAACAGAAAATAACATAAACAATACAGCCTTGAAAGTAGCAGCAGTTACACTTCCGAATCCCCCCCTCCACCCTCCTCACAGCCATTAGATCCTCTCATAAGTCGAAGCCTCAAAAGGTCTATGTCACACAGCACCCCTCAAGGTCATCTTGTCACAACCCACCCTTTGCAGTAGTATAAAGTATTCTCTGTGTGTTTGCCTACAGTCAATATACAACCCCCTCACAGCCCCCCCCGTCCAACCCGTGATAGTGGTAACACTTGGACCAAACTTTCCGGAATTTTTTGGGACACCCCCTTGCCTTATAGGTAACTCTTTCAGCTGCCATATAGAGATCTAGCCCCCTCCTCCATTCTTCCGCTCCCAGGGGTTCGGGAGCCCCCCAGTATTTTGCAATGTCTCTCTTGGCCACAACCAAAGCGAGGACCAGGAATGTAAGAAGTGGGCGAGCCAGGTCCACTTCAGTGGTCATGCCCAGCAGTGCCAGTTTAGGCTCCAGCTGGATCGGGGCCCCCAAGACCTCCTCAAGTTCCCTAAATACCTGAGTCCAGTACGTTTGTATTGTTTCGCATGCCCAAATAGTATGATAAAAGTTACCTTCAGAGTGCTGGCATCTAAGACACCGTGAGTCTTCTATTTTCCCCATTTAACAGAGGCATACTCTATCATAGTAGGTTCGATGTAGCACATTGAATTGGATGAGTCGCAATCTTGATTTGATTGCCACCTCCCGAGGGTGCATCAGTACTATCTCCCAGTCTAGATCTTCCATGACCCCCACCTCTGCCTGCCATGTACCTCTGAGTTTCGCCAGGTCCCCCAGCATATTATTCGTCAGGGTTTTATAGATTAAGGAGACCGCCATACTCGTTATCTGCTCTTGGAGGAGGCACCCTTCCAATGGCGCATATTCTGGGATATCAGAGAGTGTGAGACGTTGGGCTCACCATGCGTGTCGTAATTGGATGTATTTGTACAGCTGTGTAGTATGTAAGCGGAACTCTGCTTTAAGTACCTGAAAAGATTTTAGCTTTCCTTTGACTATCCCATCTCCTATAGTGGAGATGCCGATATCGTCCCACCTTTGGAAACCTCGCAGCTTGGTGAGTTCTGTCAACCACTGGCAGTGCCACAATGGTGTCTGCTTTGTAAGCTTCTTTTCCCAACCATGCGCCTCGTGGCCTTAGTCCAGGCAGTGAGTGCGAGGGACGTTGCCGGAAGGAGCGTCGCCTTACTGGCATTTCCATATAGAAAACTCAAAAGGTTTCGGGGTGACATTTTAGCTCTTTCTAAAGCATACTTCGGCTGGTCCGCCGGGGCATGGATCCATTCGTTAATAGGTGTCAAATGTTCCGCCCAGTAGTAGGCCACCCGATTGGGGAGCGAGATCCCCCCATTATATTGATGCCTCTGGAGTGTCGACAGGGCCCCCCTAGCATGTTTACCCAGCCATAGAAAGGATTGCAGGTCAGCATGGATCTTGGAGAAGACCACAATGGGCAGTGGGTAATATTCGTTTTGTAAGGCATAGAGGAATTTGGGTAGAGTGACCATTTTGTACATGGCCGCTCGGCCTAGGAGCTTGAGTGGGAGCAGTCTCCAGCAATCCATGTCCTTTCCCGTATTCAATATGATCCGCTCCAGGTTTCTTTGGAACGAGAGGGTCTTGCTCAAAGTTATGTATACCCCGAGGTATTGGAAGCCTTCGGTTGTCGTCTGTAGTCTCTCCGGTAACCTACCCCACCTATCCCGTCCTCCGGGGTCATAGAGGATAGACTTGTGCCAGTTTATTTTGTATCCCGACTGCCGGCCATATTGCTCTAATTCACGGAATAACTCCGGGACGGTGATGTCCGGTTTAGTTATATACAGTAAGACATCATCTGCATACAGGGAGATCTTTTCTTGTGACCAGTTCGTGTCAGTGCAAGTAAAACCCGATATGTCTTTGTTCTGTCGGATCCTGGCGGCAAGTACCTCAATAGTGAGTGTAAAGAGGAGGGGAGACAGGGTACACCCTTGTCGGGTACCCCTCTGTATCTGTAACTCACTGGACGTTGTCCCATTCACTCTCACCGTGGCCCGCGGGGAGTTGTAGAGAAGCCGGACTCATTGCACAAAGTTTGGTCCAAAACCGAACTTAAGAAGTACTGCATAGAGAAATGGCCAGTGCATTGCGTCGAACGCTTTCTCAGCGTCCAGGGAGAGGAACCAGTGAGGTTCGCTCCGCCCACGCACTTCCTGCAGCCAATTATGGGTTCTTCTGAGGTTCAATTTAGTAGCCCTATCCGGTAAAAAAACAGATTGATCTAGGTGAATAAGGCCCGGGATAACCGCCCATAGGCGGGCCGCCAAAATAGTGGCCAACAGCTTCACTTCCGGATTGATTAATGAGATGGGGCGGTAGGAGGCACAGTCATCTTGCGGCTTGCCCTCCTTGTAGATTGGTACAATCGTCGCACTAGCAAGATCTGGGGAGGAGGGCCCCTTCCCGGAGGGCACCGGTAAAGAGGCCTTGAAGATGGCGTATCAAGAGGTCCGGCGACCGCTTGAAGAACTCGGCCGGAAAACCATTCGGGCCCGGGGTTTTGCCCGGCCGCAGCTTGGCAATGGCTTCCGCAATGTCATCAATCTTAATGGCCGCCTCTAAGTCCACCTGTGCCTCGGGAGGGAGCACCGGTAGATCCATCTGTTCCATGTAAAGGAGTGCCTCCACACAAGTTACAAGATCTCGGATAGCTTAGAAATGTTCATAGTGCGAAGCAAAGGTTCAGCAATCTCAATGTCTGTATGAACCCTAGTCCCGTCGGTATTAGAGATACTCTCTACCCATCGCGACGCTCGCTCCCTTTTGCTGAGCCACTCTAGAAGCTTGCCGGACTTGTCTCCCACGTCGTATAGACGGTGCAGGGTGGCGAGGGATTGGGTCTTCGCCTCATTAGTCACTAACTCTGTATTGTCGCTGGGCATCAAGTAGCCTCCTAAGAGTCTCGTCATTCTTGTGAGCCTGATACTCCCTCTCCCATCGCAAGATAGTCTGTTCCAGGTCAGCCACCGTAGCCTGGAGTTTACGTCTTTCCTCTCCAGGCCTGCCTTGTATCCTATCCCACAACACCGGCTTCAGGGCTTCCCAAAAGGTGACATTTGACTCCACCGTTCCCTCATTTTCTGCAATATATACTTTAATGTCCGCACAAATGCCTCTTACTATGTCTACATTCTGGAGATCCCAGGCCGCTAAGCGCCAGGAGCCTGTGCCCCTTCCCTGGTGGTGCCCCACCCTTACTAGCAGTGGCGAATGGTTCGATATGCCTCTGGCCTTATATTCTGCGGTATCCTTCACAGTCAAGTACTGTCGAGACATGAAAACATAGTCTAATCGTGAGAACACCCTGTGTGCACCAGAGTAATACAAGTAGGCTTGTCGTGTCGGGTGTATCCATCTTCAGACGTCCGTGAATCCAATAGTGGACATCTGACTGAACAGTGCAGAGTGGTGCCCTCCCCTCCCTGCGGTCCCGGAGCGGTCTTGTTCTATAATCATAGCATCATTGAAATCACCTACCACCACTTGTATAGTGTCCGCTGTGTCTAAAAGAATATTCGCAAGCACTGAAAGCGTACGGGTCTGTAATTTGGGCGGCGCATAAACCGAAATTAGAGTGTAATTGCGTCTATTCCAGCTGCCCTGTACCCCTGCGTATGTCCCCTGTGGATCTATCCAAGTGCGAGTAGTGCAGAACGGTGTGGACTTTTGAATGAGGACCGCTACCCCCTGGAGTCTGACGTGTAGCCCGCATGAGCCAGGACTCTATGCCGGCCCCTGGCGATGAAGGCACACTGTGTGCCCCGGAAGTGTGTTTCTTGTAGGAAGGTAACATCCGGGTCCACCCTTTTGATGTAGGCGTTCACTAAGCCTCTCTTAACCCTGGAGCCCAACTCATTAACGTTCTACGTCAGGATGCTCATTCCCTTATCTCCCAGTGTTGGATTGCCTAGGGTATTCGCCATTCAAAGATGTGGTAGGTGTAAGTGAGAAGTCTCTGGCACGCAAATGTGGTGTGGAGGTTCAAAGTTCCCTTCTGCATGCTCACCACTGTAATCCCCCCCCCCCCCCAACTCACCCCAACCATCCCCCAACCTGGATGAACCAAAGTAGATCCCCCTCTCCCCCCCCACCGCGCCTCCCTTCCCTTCCAGTCCCCTCCCAACACAAGATAGGACTGTCCGTAGGAGAAGGCCTGTCGCCCTCCCGCGCATCCGTCCCTTCAATTGCACCTATTGCCCCTCTCCACTGCCTAGCAAGGAGTAAGGACGTCTTGCTCCAGAACTCGAATCGCATCAACCAGTGGGTGAACAGATTGGCCCCCCTCCTCTTCTCACTCCCCTCCTGAAGTGCGGCTTTCAATTTCGTCCTCGTCATCGCCCTCCGAGCGAGCCGCGCGTCGTAACCAAGAGAATCTCGACCGTGAGTCCACATTCCCTCTCGTGGAGGCCGATCAGCCTGTCCGTGCGGTGTCCGAGCCGCGTCCTCGATAGGGTGTTGCCGGTGTTTGCCTCTTCCGTCTCCTGGACTTCAGTCTCTGTGCCTTCAGCTGTTCCCATTGGGGACCACTCCGCAAAGATCTGTCGAGCATGTCTCTTCCGGGAGTTTCTCTGCTGTTGAGGATCGGGCGCTCCTCTAGCCATTGCCAAGCATCCTCCGGATGGGTGAAGAAGAGCGACTGCTCCTTGTAGAGCACCTTGAGTTTCGCAGGAACGAGGAGCATGTACGAGATCTTTAGGTCTCTAAGTTTCGCTTTCACGGCATCAAAGGAGAGGCGTTGTTTTGCACCTCCTGGCTATAGTCCGGAAAGATCATGATGTGCGCATTTTCTAGACGATCTCCCCCAGCTTCCTCACCTCCCGCAGGATTAGATCCAGATCCGCGAAGTTAAGAAAGCGTGCGATGATCGGTCGCGGTCTCGCTCCCTCTGGCGGCTTTGCCAGGAGGGCCCTGTGCGCCCTCTCAATGATGAAGCAAGGAGAGAATTGCACCGCTGGGAAGGTTTCCATCAGCCAGGAGGGGAGGAATGACACCATATCCGCCTTCTCAATCCCTTCTCTAAATCCGACAAAGCGCAGGTTGTTGCGTCTCACTCTGTTTTCGGCGTCGTTGACTTTCCATAGTAGCTGGCGATGTGATGCCTTGAGTTCAGCCATATCTTTCCGCAGGGTGGAGATCGAGTCCTCGGCTTCTCCCATCCGTGTCTCAGCGACAGTCACTCTTTCCGACAGGTTCCGAAAGTCCTGTCGCAGCAGTGTCACTTCAGAACCCACCTCCCCTTTCTTAACTTCAAGGGCCGCTCTGGACTCCTGGATATCGGTCCGGGAAGCCTGGATTGCCTCCATCAGCAGTTCGGTATCAGGCCGCATGCCTGACGCAGCCGGTAGGGGCTCAGCCAACTGTCTCTGCGTGGCAAAATTGTCCATGGGCCGTTGTTTAGGCAGTTTAGAGACTAGGTCCTTCTTCCCCATGTTATGGGAACAAGTGCGAAGGGAAAACGTAGAAATCCCCTACCTCTCAGGCCGTAGTCACGGTCCTGTGCACGGGACGCAGTATCCGCTCCTCTCCCATAACAGCGCACGCGGTCCACTGTCGTCTCCGGCCTGCGTTCCAGGGCTCCCGGCTCGTCGGGAATAATTGCTTGCCAAGCCTGTTCGGTCCCTGGTCCCTGCCCTGCACCTCCCAGGGGTGATCACCACATACTCGGGCCCAATCGCCGACTAGGCCGCTCTCCGTTCCTTGAGGAGTCAGGGGGTAAAGGTGGTCGCTTACACCACGTTCATCCAGACGTCTGTGGCCTCCCCCGGAGTTGTTGAGTCCCGCTTGCCAATGGCGTGTGCAGTTGGGCCTTCCCTGTGGCACTTCACACCGTTCCTGCGATCAGCAGGGGGTGACGCCGCCCGCCTTCAGCAGTGTGCTGGTGCCAGGGAGTGGCGGCCTCGCCACAGGGCGTCAGGGACTCCGGGGCACTCAAGGCTCGAGCAGGGGGCACCTCAACACCGATGTACAGCTCCGGCCGCCATCTTTGTAAAGTATGGAGCCCTTCGTGGCCCGCTGGTAATCCCTCTGCGGACCCTCGCGAGCCCGCTCTCGGGGTGGCCATCTCCCCCTGCCCCTCCGCCACGTACCGTGCGTGCCCCCCAGGCGGTGGCTTGATGACTCGGCCTGCTCCCAATCTCTGTGTGGGGAGTCCCGTCGCCCTCCTGTGCAATGTCCGGCAGTCACCTCAGATCGCCGCTCCAGGGGTCGGGGAACCGGGCACAGTCAGTCCCCACAGGCGGAGCCACCCGCCCCAGCACCGCAGCATGGGGACGTCGTCGGAGCCCGAGGTCGGGTTTCAGGACCTCCGGCTAAATCTGCGCACCATGGCCGCCATCTTGTCTTCCAGCCGATCACGGAAAGCAGCAGCAAAGGGTCGGCAAAACAGGTGATTCCGCCGGGTTCAGAGCTCCGCAGTCAGCTCCGCTGGTCACCGTTATATTCCCGGTCTGCATCTGAGATTTTTGTGAATTGTATGTGTCAGGACTGTCGGACAAAGAAGCAGCTCGCCGGGAGCTCAGGAGCCGCACGCCCTAACACGCCATGGTGTTGGCCACGCCCCCACGGGTGCCATCTTAACATTTGAGCAGCTCAGCACTCAATAAGATTTAGCGCCCACAGAGCGGTTCAGGTACTTACAAATACGTCACGCCCTGGGATCACTTGTCCAGCCTGATGTGGATATACCTGAATCCACCCCGCTAGAAGACAGGCTCTTAATAGAACACATGCCCAAAAAAGCGACCTCATTTGTATATCGTAAACTAGTTAACAACCTGCCGGACCCAACCCTGAAACTAAAGAACGCTTGGACCACTGACTTAGGAGAGTTCGATGAGTAAGACTGGCAAACAGCGCTGTCCTCCCCCCGAGAGGTGGCCATACCGTCCAGACTTATACTCGTACAACTGAAGATAATACACTGTATGTACTACACTAGGATCACCCTACACAAGATAGGGAGAGCCACGCACAAATTCTGTCTGAGAGGATGTGGGGAGGAAGGGGCGTTCTTTCACACCATATGGGAGTGCCCCAAGTGGCAGCATACTGGGCCAAGGTCATGAGTACTAAGTCGCAGGTGGTGAAAGACTCAGTGGTCCCGGAGCCACAGCGCTGCTTACTGAACATCTGGGAACCAAATGATCTAACTCACTCAGCACAAGATTGGGTAACATTAGGTATAATGTATGCTATAAGAAACATAACCAAATACAGGGGATCTCAGGAGGTACCAGCGCTCACGGATTGGTGTAAGGATCTCGACTTAGCAATGTTGGCAGAGAGGACAGTTTATCTGAACCGGAAGTGTCCTCAGAAATGGGACAAAATCTGGGATGCATGGAACGAGTACAGGGGGTATTTATGCAAACCACTGATGCAAGATAGCAAGGAGGACTCTGAGTGAGAAAAGAGTGGACGTGGGGAACTTATGCACTCTAACAAGTATATTTCATTGTGACGATTATATTTATCTCTGTCATGTGTGTTTAAGATTGTGTACTTAACTTGCCTTGCTCATTGTATGCACCTTTTGACTGCTCCATGCCCTGTATTTGCTACATTAAATAATAAAAACTGTTTAAAATGTTTTTTTTTAATTCCAATAAGGCTAAATTTTGTATTTAGGGGCACCCTGAACCTTCCTTCCTCAGATCCCAATTTGAAAACAAGCAAGAAGATCAAGAAAACAGATTTTGCCCCACCCCTATTGGCCTATTGGTTCTTGAACCTGCTCCTGAAAAACTCCGGCACCTTACGTGGTCAGCAACCTCACAAACCCCTTGAGACTCTACCAAGACTAGGACTCCCACGAGCAGTGGCCCTGCTCAAAAAACAACACCCCTGGTGCCAGCCAGGAACCGCGAATCCAGCACACTCCGCACCTGCCGAGCCCATCCCATGCCTGAGTGGACAAAGACCCTGAGGACATCCCCCTGGCAATTTTGATCTGCAATCCATTGCCCAAAGACCCTCCTTGACGACCCAGACGACGCTGCAGTCTCACATTCAGGGACCCCTCCAACCGCGACCAGCAGAGGGTAAGATTTCCCGACGCCAAAAGACACCACTGCGCCCCACGGACCCCTGGGCCAAACTCAGGGGTGCCTACCTATCCTCCAAGATCCCAACTTACCCCTCAAAGTGTTGGTCGCTCCTGGATAATCTCCATCCCCGAGCCTGCAGCCTTTGTTCATCTTCCAAGTTGTCCATTGAATAACATTGAGCGCCCGAAGGCTCAAAAGCACCCTGC
The DNA here is from genome assembly GCF_964263255.1 of Lissotriton vulgaris. Classification (NCBI taxonomy): domain Eukaryota; kingdom Metazoa; phylum Chordata; class Amphibia; order Caudata; family Salamandridae; genus Lissotriton; species Lissotriton vulgaris. The sequence goes on from NC_141693.1 coordinate 134,142,728, forward strand.
AACCAGGCACCCGAGTGCCCCTGGCAGTGCAACCTTTGCCCTCATCTACTTCCCCATTTGCCCTTAGCAAGTGACCATAAGCGCAGCTCCCACAGCCGCGTGGCCTGCTTGCCAGCAGCCACCAACCGAATGCTCCCGACCTCTCATAGGATAAAATTGGGCCTACCTATCTCTGCACCCGGCTGCCCCTGTGCCGCTGAGGGTGTACGAACTGTACCTATCCGACCCTGGGAGACCCCTGACTCTATGCCCAGAACTTTAACTCTGCAGTCGAGTACTTACCCCAAAGCCGATAACTCACTTTTCTTCCATAGGCTAACATTGACAGGTTTCACTTGGAAATTCTTCTAAGTGTGGAGTTATGCAACTTTAAAATATTCATCTAAAATCAGCCAAACAACAAATTCCGATTTACTCACCTGCTATCAGGAGAGACCTCAGTGCTGCATCTTTTAGCCCAGCACTGACCCTGAAAAGTAATTTTAACAGTACTTACCAGTAACTTGAATTTCCTTCCATAGGAATCTATTGTCTGGTTTTCACCAGAAAAGTTTCTGTCAATTGTCAAAAACTATTCCTTAAAAATTGCCTGTATGACTTAAACGCATTCTTTCAATTGCTTACAGGAGATGCACCAGTGCTGGATTCAGGATCCAACACGGAGTAAGAAAAAGTAACAATAAAACTACTTACCTGCTAAGTGAATTACCTCCCATAAGTGCCAACTTTTAAAATACAATATTCCTTAAAAATCACTACTGTAACCAAAACGCTTTTACTTAACTGTTTACAGGAGATGTCCAAAGACTGAATCTAGGATCCAGTCCTGTGGTTAGAAAAGTAATCTATAAAGTAACTAATTGCATTCATTTAGAAATTCCCTTTGAGCAAAATGTTGCATTGTTTGAAATTATGTTGCCGATTGCAACAACTGTAACTATTGTAGTCAAAACGTCTATTGCCTATTTGAAAAGTATTCAACTAAAGTAACTCATTCTGAGAAAGTATATTTTGATACCTTGTTTGTTCTAAAATAAAACAACTATATATTTTGATATAAAACAAGTGGCCTAGAGTTCAGTTCTTGAGTGTGTGAGCCCATTTGCAGACTGAGTGTGTCCAACAAATGCTTTACACGGTCCTCGGATACTGTCTTACTGCTCGACCGAGCTACCACTTTAGAGTAAGGTTATATCTAACTTTAGCCTCTGCCAAACCTCCGGGTCCTGTGGACTCTGTATATACTGGACCAAAGTAAGGTACAGTGTGTACAGAGCCACTTTCTTACAATGTGCACCTAAGGATTGTTCGGGGGTTACCGGGAACATGAGGCCCAAATGAAAATCACCAGGAGGCAGAACGCCACGCAAAAGAAACCAATGAAACCAATCTAACCAAGGAGTCGATGCCCATGAGCATTGTCAAGTAAGGGAGGAGTCACTGCACCTTGTGACTCAAAAGACTTAAAACAAAAACAATTTGTATATGTCCGAGCCTGACACTAGATGGCAGGAGTATGCAGAGCATGAGTATCTACATCTGCACATGACAAGAACAGAGTGTTACCTAAAGTAAGTAACTTGTCTTCTGAAGGAAACTTCTAATCTCAGGCTCATCACCTTAGAATAGATACCAAAGCAGTAACTTTCCAAAGTGGTCAGTCTGTGGAGTGGATTCGGACCAAAACATCATTCTGCACCCATTTGGTAAAAGTTCCTTCCTGTTTGTTAAGGCAATATAACTCTGCCACAACCTGGAAGAGATCAAGGACAGACACTCCACATGCAAACGGAGTGGTAGCAGCCTTGACTTTGGTGGAATGAACTCTCAGACCTTCTGGCGGCTGCTTTTTGGCCAGTGTGCAGCACATCTTAATACAGACACCAGCCACCTTGACTGGTTCCTTTTCTGTAGTCTTTCCTTTCTTCATCTCAGAGATCCCGGAGAAACACTGATCATCCATATGGTAATCCTTGGCAAAATCAATAAAGGACTTTTGGGAACCAGCTAATAAATTCGCTCTTCCACTTTCGAGAGGTGAAGAATGCTAGCAGGGTGATGGATTGCTCAATGTGAATAGGAGACACAACTTTAGGCACGAATAACGCCAGAGCCAGCTAGTCTGGGAAAAGAGGTGGTATAGGGCAACTGCACCAACAGTGCCTGGAGTTTACTTATGCGATGAGATAAAACTGATCACAATTAGGAAGACAGTCTTTAGAGTCAACAGGTGCAATGAGTAAATGTGCATAGGCTCAAAGGGCACGACATGAGAAATGTCAATACCAAGTTTGGAGGAAACGTGTCAAACTTTTAACAAATCGTTTCAAAACAGGTGATTTAAAAAAGAGGTTGGTCTGGCAAATACAGAAAGGACGATTGGGCTGACTGCCTGGAATACTGCCCACTGCAAGGCCTTGCTGGGCCAAAGGCAGAACGACAGGAAAGAGTTTATTCTTGAAACTTGATGCCAGTCACCAAATTTGTTCCAGCACATGGCATAAATGGACTTTGTGGAAGTGAGAAGGACATTCACCACTTCCCGCAGAAGATAAAACCTAATTAACTGCTACCGCTTAATCTTTACACATGGAGGTGTAGATAGTACAGGTGTGGGTGAAGAACTTAGCCCTGCTGCTGAGCAATGTCTCCACAAAGTGGTAGGCTGATCAGAGGGCCCTGACTCATACCCAACAATTATGAGTACCCACTCTCCCGGTCCAATCTGGAGTCACAAGAATGACTTGGGATGAGTCTCTTAGTGATTACGACAACCTTTACCTGGTCCTTGGTGCTTCGCAGCAACTCTGCGTGCCTTTGCAGAGAGGATTACCGCAGCGCTTTTTGTGACTGTTGAAGCTGCTGGCTGCTGGCTGTTGGGAACACTTCTGTGGGGAGCGCGGGGCAGGCGACAGCGTCGGCGGGGCTGCGAGCATACAGGCAGGGACTCCAGTGTCCAGGAGTCCCTGCGCGCCCAATCTGCTACACCTGGGCTGCTCTCCCCGCTGGCCACGCCCCCCGCCAACGGAGTGAAAAGCGGATCCTGCCTACGGGCCAACGGGACTCTCTTGGTGATTACGACAACCTTTACCTGGTCCTTGGTGCTTCGCAGCAACTCTGCGTGCCTTTGCAGAGAGGATTACCCCAGCGCCTCGCCGGACCCGCTTTGCGGGTCCCGCAGCGCTTTTTGTGACTGTTGAAGCTGCTGGCTGCTGGCTGTTGGGAACACTTCTGTGGGGAGCGCGGGGCAGGCGACAGCGTCTGCGGGGCTGCGAGCATACAGGCAGGGACTCCAGTGTCCAGGAGTCCCTGCGCGCCCAATCTGCTACACCTGGGCTGCTCTCCCCGCTGGCCACGCCCACCCGCCTATCAGCCTATGAGCCCGTTGTTTCTGTGTTTAAAGGTGACCAGTGCTACCGCTTCGCGGGAGCGAGCGAGAGCGCGCCGGGAGAAGCCCGGGACAAGGGCGGGACCGTCTAAGGCCGTCATAGGCCGGAGTAGGCTGGGCTGGGCCTACCCTCTTTTGTTAGACATTTGATCTCTGGTTTACATTTCTGTTATAATTATATTTAGTCCTGTACCCATCACTGTTAGTAATGCCATCGCCGGCAAGGGAGGGTACTCCTATGAAGCTGGGGGGGGGCAAAAAATAGGGCCTTAGATAATTACTTCCCCCGGGCTGCGGGAGAAGGGGATAAGGAAAGCACCCTCATTAAGCTCAGGGCGGAGCACAGACGCTCGATAGAAAATTTAAAACATAGGCCCCTCGGTGAAAACTCGACTTCACTTAGTGAGGAGCCAACCTCAATGGATGATGTTCCCCTTCTGCTGAGGGACTGTATCAATAACCCATCGGACCCACCTATTAGTTTAACCCCCGCTAATAGCCCAAGCAGTGTGACCATTGATCTAATTTCCCAGCCCCCACCGGCTACTAAAGCCAGGAAAGCCAAACCTAAGCTGACCTCTGTACAAGGGGTATATGGGCCTCCACCGAATAAACGTAGGAGGAAGTCGAGGGGTGGTCAGGGGAAAAGTAAAACAAAAATCCCCCATTCTGAGTTCGGGAGGACGACAAAACCCCCTCCACCTACTGAGAGGTTAGTGGAAGAGGTACACTCAACACCCACTGAACAGGCTGCCACTGCCACGTCTCGACAAATGACACGGAAAACAATGTTACCAACGTCCCCCTCTCTGTTGTCCCGCTAGGAAATTTGGAATTTTTGCTCAGGTCCCTACTATTGCCAATTAGCGAGAGTATCAAAAAGGTTGAGATCAGACTCACCATTTTGGAAGCTACACTAAATAGCATGAAAACCACGGCTGGCCTCCAGGGCAGACCCTCAGAGACTATTTCCACTTCCTCGGCTCCTCAGAAGCCCCCCAACAGGGCAGTTAGTTTAGCCCCCCCCAGGTCGCCACTGTTGCTGCCCCCCCACAACCCCCCAAGACTAACTTTGTCCCGGCCCACCCACCTAATCCTAACAGGTCACCTTCTCCTGTAGGTCCAGCTCCCTCTATACAAACCAGTGATAGCACTGCTCCCCCACCTCTAATGAAGCCTCCCCCTAGGCCACGTAGGCCCAATCTTCCCCCAGAGGCAAACGATTATATGGTAGTCATGGCTGGTGTTCCCCCACTTGAAGCTGGCGAAGTTGAGAACTTTTGCTCATTGAAAAGTAAGGTAATCAAGTGGTTGAATGTGAACAGACCCCTCCCGGTACATCTCAATAATGAAATCATAATGGTGAGAAGGGTGCCCTGGGTGGGCAAAACAAACAAATCTATAATAGGGGATTGCATACTGGTGAGTTTTAGAGATGCTGGGACTGTTATGCATATATGTTGAGGGAAGAATAGATCACCGGAATCAACAATTCAAACCCTCCATGTGTCTTTCTTTTTCCCCCCTATCCCAATGCACCCTAATCAAACCTATGACAACTGGACGAGGGTCGTTCGGATGGGAGGACATCACGATTTTAACACCAGGCCACTATTTCATCGCCCGGAGTTACCCTTTCACAGCTTTAATCGATTTAGTTGCCTGGACGGACTTGAGGGGGTTGATTGACACATGGGCAGATTTACTAACACAATGGGAACTGTATCTCTAGGAGATGGAAAAATAGGGGACTCAATACGGGAGGTGGAGCAGCAAAGCCCCTATGTACAACAAACCTCACCTAGCAGGGTTAGGAGGTCCGTGGCAGACGAGCCCATGATCACAGCCATTGAACTTACAGGGGGAAGAAACGGGCTGGAAACGGGACGGGTGGAGACTGTGGCGCATACTGAGCGTCACGGGGGGATAGAGCAGGTCAACGAGGCACTGAGAATTATCTCTTGGAATATAGCAGGTTTGGCAGCCACATTTAATAACAAAGAGTGGCGTGATTATATTAGTAAATTTCATGTAATCAGTCTACAGGAGACATGGGCCCTTGACAATAGTAACTTCCATATGCAGGGGTATAAATGTTTTTTTGTCCCGGCGCAAAAAACTAGATCAGGGAGAGCCATGGGAGGACTATCCATTTATGTAGATCTAGATCTCCCGGGCAGTTGGTCTACCCCAGACTGGAACTCCCATGCCATACAAGCAGCACGGCTTATCGGGAAAGGGCAAAGACTCACTGTTTTCAATATTTACAACAATGGGGCTGGGGGAGACCATACCTCATTTGTAGGAGAGTTGGAAGACAGATTGGGTCAGAAAATTACAGCTCAGAAAAAGGGACAGGTACATGCCCTGCTGGTCATGGGAGACTTTAACTGCCACCTATGTTCGGCACTGGTCCCAATAGATGCAGAATGGTCTCACTGTCCTGTAGAGAATGGGCCGCATTTCTCCCACACGCCGGAAGGGTTAGCTTTTAGTAAGCTCCGGCTTAATTACGACCTAGAGCACACTATCAACATGATGGGTGTGCAGAGGGATGGCACCCTCCCACCCACATTCAAGGGCAGAGGATGCTCATCTATTATTGATTATATCTTGGTTTCTAGATTCCTATTAAATAGAATCATTAGCGTAGGGATTGAATGGAGTAGTTTTAGCGATCACAACCCCCTTGTTTTGGGGCTGATGTATCGGGTGGGCTTAAAAAGCAGACACCAAGGTATAATCACAGAGAAGGTAACAGACCAGGGTAGGAGATTAAGGTGGTCCAAAATAAACGGGGAAACCTTTTATAAGTCTCTGATGGACTCTGGCAAACCCGCCATTAATGACTGCTTAAATATGGATGTTCAAGGCCCGAGGTTACTTGAAGCATTCGGTCAGATTGCGGACCTTATAGATGGCCTATTAAAAACCAGCGTGCCCACAAGGAACCACTCTAACCCACGATGGTTTGATAGAGACTGTTCAAAGGCTTTGAGGGAGCTCAAAAGCAGCCTTAAAAACAAACCGAGGGACATCCAACAAATCACGGTGTGTAGGAAGAATTATAAGAGGCAGATGAAGAGGAGGAAATTTGCTCTACAGGGAGAAGCGTGGGCAGACCTAAGAGAAGCAGGGGAAAAAAGGGATATGTCCGGGTTCTGGAGAATTATTAATCAACCTACTTTCCAGGAAAACAACACCCCGGAGATAGGGTCTAACATCCTCCCAGAACAGTGGGTCTCTCATTACAGGGGACTGTATAACTATGAGCCCGGAACTACTGAAGAGTACCCTGAGATCTCACATCAGGTCTCTACAGTAGTATTTACCATCAAGGAGATCACGGCTGGAATAGAGGGATTGACAAAAAATAAAGCCCCCGGCACTGACGGAATCCCCCCTGATCTGTTCCTGAGCTGTGTAGAACTCAGGGCTCCCATAATGACCAGGGTCATAAATACTGCCATCTCTTGTGGCCTGCCACCGTCCTGGTCTAAGGCCATAATTGTCCCTATTTTCAAGAAGGGCAACAGGGACGACCCTAAGTGTTATCGCCCCATTTCCCTGATCGATGTATCTGACAAACTCCTGGGACGGGCGATCCTTAATAGACTGTCCGAGTGGACTGAAGAAAATAACACCTTCTCGGACACTCAATATGGATTCAGGATGGGGAGGTCCACCAGTGATCAATGCCTGAACCTCTATATGCTGACAGCCAAATACACCATGGCCAGCGATGCATCCATCTATATGGGGTTCATGGATTTGGCAGCGGGCATTCGACCATGTTAATAGGGAGAAACTCTGGGTCATGATGTCTCTCATGGGGATAGAGGGTGGCCTAATTAACATCCTAAGGGAACTTCACAGTGACACTTCGGCTAAGGTCCGTTTCAACAGGGAGGGGGGGCTGACCGACTCATTTTCCTGCAAGAGTGGAGTTCAGCAAGGTTGTATTCTTGCCCCTTTTTTGTTCTCCCTATATATAAATAATTTGGAGCAGTTTTTGCTAAATTTAAAGACAGATTGCCCAAAGGTGGGGTCGCGTCATATCCCTGTTCTGCTTTACGCAGATGACGCGGTCCTGCTCGCACGCACACCTAGGAGCTTACAGACTCTGATTGACGGATTTGTTAAATTTATGGGCTCCCTAGACCTTTTTGTTAATTTGGGCAAATCATACGTGCTTCTGGCTGGTAATAAACCCTGCACTAAATTTACGTACACGATAGGAAGCCACATAATAGAAGAGGTTAAAACATTTCCCTATCTAGGTGTAATTTTTGACGGTGGTTTACAATTTAACTCCCTGGTCGAGGAGCGCTGCAGTAAAATGATCGCCACTAATGGGGCAATAGCAAGCTATGGTAGGAGGTTAGGTAGATGGAGCCCTGAACAGGTGATGAACCTGTATAGCTCCATATGCTGCTCCAAAGTGATCTATGGGGCAGAAGTATGGGGCTTTGTTAATATCGCAAAAATCCAACGGGAGGAAAATAAATACCTAAGAACCGTCCTGAGGATACCCCCAAGTACTGCGAGTTTTATAGTACACAGAGAACTAGGGAGGCCCTACCTAGAAGATCTGGTAAAACTAAGGCCAATTGTGGCCTGGTTAAAAATTTGGGCCAACCCTGATGCGTCTCTAAGCAGAGAAATTTTAAACGATTGCTTAGAAAGGGACAAATGCATGAGAATACCATGGCTCAACTATGTAAAGAGTACCCTAGAGGAACTAGGTTATAGGAACCTCTTCACCAACCCTGTAACAATTGAAGCCCAGCACAAGATGTTAGTAAAGAAAGCCTTTTTAGAGCAAAAAACACAACAGAGAACTGAGGCTGAAGGGCTTAAAAAGACAGTGAGGGCTCATAACCTGGTCAAGAGTGTGGAGGGAATGGAGCCATATGTGTACCTCATGCACAACGCCCAGGATAGATTTTTGATGTGCCGCTTTAGACTTAATTTACTTCCATATTTACTGGCATCACCAGCAGGGTTCTCAACAACAATTGAGCAGAAGGGATCCTGCGGCTGCGACAATAGGTCTCCGCAGGGTTCCCTTCACTTTGTACTACTCTGCCCTTTTTTTACTATGCCTAGGCGCAGATTCCTAGTGGAAATTTTAAAACACGCCAATTTGGAACATGCTAAAGAGGCACTAATCTATCTACAAAAAGCATCTGACCCTTTAACATTGTGCTGTATAATGAACTTTATCAAAGTGGCGGTCCGTTTAACCACATCGCCGCTGCACCAATTCCCCCCCGGTGCTGAACTTTTCAGATTTACATCATTTCATGACGAGCTGGGCTCGGCATCAGCGTGCGAGGAGGCTACGCCATGACGAGCCCAGCTCGTCATGAGTGTGGAAGGGGTTAAGGGTAACCAGGGGAGAAGAATGATGTTTAAAAACTGTTATTAATCTTTTTAATGTGTCATATTCCCTTCTCCCTTTTTTTGTATCATGTTAACATTAATTATTATAATCGAGATTCTGAAAATGATTTAATGATTTTTTACTCATGTATATATGTATGTGCTTTTATGGTGATTTTTAATCATCGAATAAAGAATCCTTGAAATTGAAATTGAGTCGTTCCTGATCTTTTTAGTACTCAGGACAAAACAGGCATGGGAGGGAAGGCGCACAGGAGTACCTTGTTCCATTCCAGCTGGAATACATTTCCAAGGAAATGTCTTTGTGGAAACTCCAACTAACAAAACCTTTGACACTGTGCATTTGACAGAGGTTCTCCCTCCTGTCAGAAGGTGCACAGTGGCACCTCAAGGTGTAACTTCCATTTGTGATCCACCATGTGCCACCAGCTGTGCTGTGGCCCCTTGGGCCAGGATTCTGCCAGAGATCAGAGTACCCCTGGCCTCCAACCCAGTAGCGATTCATCTGTTGCGACTGCCAGCTCTGGATCTGGTAGGGAGCATATTCCAATAGCAGGACCAACAGTTCGAACAGGACAACTGCAAATCTTGAGCCATCTCTTTGGAAATCCATATGGCAACAATCAAATTTATTTGGTCTTGGGCCCACCAAATAAAAAAAAATACATTGCAGAACACAAATGCGCCACCTGGCATTGTGGAACAGATAGAAGCAGCAGGCTGTGGCCAAGATGCCTTGTTTATGGCGAGTTATTTAAATTTACAAACGACCAAGGTTATGGAGAGCATGTCAAAGCCAAATAAAAACCAAAAACTATTGATTAATGGATTTCAGGAGAAATGTTCATGTGACACAAACACGTTGCTTAAACTTTAAACAAAGTAACATATTAGCAGGGCGTGTGTGTACAAAGGAACTACAGACGTGAGAAGAACCTGTTGCTTGCATTCCAAGTTAACATATTAGCAGGGCAGGTGATTGTGTAAGAAGATTGTGGATGTGACAAGGAACCCAGGGAACAGGGATAACGCTATTTGACAAAGTAGTCAGTCGAATATAAAAGGTTGTTGTGGGAGGAGCTTGTGACTCGATTAAACAAATCATCCTTGGTGGAGTTGTGCAGATGAACAGCTATCCTGCCAGATACGGGATAATGATTTTGACGGTCATCATAAGCGTGTGTTTGCTACCTATAAATGAAAGCTAAGTAAAACTTGTTTGTTGGACATTCAACGTGTATTTCTTAATCAAGGGATGGGCCGAATTTTAATTTAACACACCACACTTAACTGCTCTCACTGAGATCCAGGACAAAGCCTGAAAAATCAGGCTCATAGCCTTAAAGTCCATGAATTGATGGCATAGAGAGAAAGCTTTAAATTGCACTTTGTCCGAATATAGTCCCAATGATTGAAACCTCTGGGAAGGGGTCAGAGGAGTCTTAGATTAAATGATGTTGAACCTCAACGATGTCACAAATTTGCTGTCAACTGAAGGTGGTCCACGATAGACTATCAAGTCTACATTCAACAGCCAGTCAGAGGTAGGTGAACTGGTATCCACCACCCCTAAAAGGTGTGCCTCGACACCGCCATAACTTTCATGAACATGCAGGTAATAACTATGGGACTACAAAACAAGTATATGAAAATACACATCCCACAGGTCTAAGGATACCAACCAGCCTCTTAGGTACAATAAATAAATCAAGGATTTGTAAAGTGCTGCAAATCACCAGTGAGGGTCTGAAGGTGCTGGAGTTGCTCAATGCTTCATGATGGTCTGTTCTGTCAAACAGACAGGTTGAGTCCTTTTCTGAAATGCTGGAGCGAAGAGGTGCATGGGCAAGTCATCCTCCACTGTTGCGTTGGTGCATCCAGTGAGTGTTGGAGAGAGAGGCAGATTGTAGCTATCTGGTCGGTGATGGAAGGTTTTGTGTTTGTTGATGAATGCGGTTTCTTTGTGGTGCAGGGCTTTGTATGTGTTGGTCAACATCTTGAACTGACATCTTTTCTGGATCGGGAGCCAGAGTAGCTTGTGTGTGATGTGGGTTTGTCTGGGCAGGATGAGTCTGGCTGCTGAGTTATGCATGATCTGTAGTCTCTTCAGGAGGCGCATGGTGGCTCCTGCGTACTGTGTGTTCCCATAGTCCTGCCTGTTTGCGGAGAGGGCTTGCATCAGGGTTCTGGGGTTGACTGGGAGCCACCTGGAGATCTTGCAGAGCATGCTTAGAGTGAGGAAGCAGGCAGATGAGACTGCGTTTACCTGTTTCTTCATAGATAGCTAGCTGCCTACGATAATGCAGAGGTTGCAGGCGTGTTCTGTCGAGGAAGGGGATGGGCAGAGTTCATCAGGCCACCTTGCGTCATTTCATGGCGAGGTGTTGTTCTCAAAGATGAGGACTTCAGTCTTGTCAGAGTTGAGCTTTTGGACAGTTGTTCATCATCTACTAAGCGACGTTCATGATACATCTGTGGAAGATGGGTCTGGTGGTGAAGGGTTCTTCTGACAGCGAAAGGGTCAGCTGGGTGTCTTTGGCAAAGGAGATGTTGATTCTGTGCAATCTGATGTTGGCCAGAGGGGTCCTGTACATGTTGAAGAGGGTGGGGCTGAGGGACGATCCTTGGGGAACGCCACAGATCTGGAGTTCAGAGGTGAATGGCGAACGACAGATTCACTGGGTTCTTCCAGTGATGAATGAGGGCATCTCCCTGGATTTTGATGTGGTGGAGTCAGTTGATCAAGATGAGATGGAAAACGGTATTGAAGGCAGCAGACCGGTGCAGGCGGATAAAGGCTGCTAATTCGCCACAGTTCAGGAGGGCCTCGATGTCACTGGTGGCTGCGATCAGGGCTGTTTCGGTGTTTTGGGCGGCTTGGAATCCAGATTGAGAAGGGCCAAGGTTGTTGTGTTCAAGGTGTTCAGTAAGGTGCTTGTGGATTGCCTTCGAGAACCTTTGCTGGAAAGGGGAATCAGGAAGATTGGTTCTGCTGTACTGGTGGATGGTTTCTTGAAGGCGGGGGTTGGGGTCATTTCACGATTCCAGTCCTCAGGGAAGGAGGCTGAAGTGGTGGAACTGTTCTGGACTTTCTGGCATTAGTCGCCAATCATCTTGAGCCCGAGGTTGAAGACGTGGTGGGTTGGAGAACTCCTTCACAATGGCAAAGAGTTCCTTGCTGTGGTTAATATTTGCTTCTATGCTGATTGCTAGGTTGTTCTTTCTTTCAGGAGGCAGTGGTACTGGTTAAGTGCTGTCTTGAAGGTGGTGTAGTCTCCTGTCTCTGCTGGTGCACCACTTCCTTTCTAGTTGCGTTTTGTGGATTTCACCATTGTGGTGAACCAGCTCACTTTTCTGGCAGGCCTTTTGAATTTGGCTGGCTTGGTAGGGGGTGCATTGTGTCAGCACAGTCAGTGATCCACTGGGAGAAGTTCTTTGCAGCTTGTTCTGGGATGGATGTTGTGTCTGGGAGGTGGGAGGGCAGAGCTTTGTTCCACTGGTCTTCTGATATCTTTTTCCAGTTTCTGTGCGTGGAGCAAGAGGGAGGGGAAGTTGGGGGGGGCACGTGCCTGTGTTTGCATGTCTTGAGATGGTGAAGTGGATTCTGTAGTGGTCGGTCCAGGTGAGTTGAGAGACGTGGTTGTACTGGACTGTCACTGAGGTGAAAATGGGGTCAAGCGCGTGTCATGCAATGTGGATAGGGTCAGTGACCAGTTGCTTGTGGCCTATGTTACTCATGGTTTCCAGGTCGGTTGTGTTAGTGTTGCTGGGGTCATCGAGGTGAAAGTTATGATTCCCTAGGAAAATGTAGTGCTTGGGGTTGGTGGTGATAAGGGGGACTAGGTAAGGTATGGCGGTGCAGAAGCTGGGGCATGATCCTAGTGGTCTCTAGGCAAGGGTGCCTCTAATGGTGCTTTTCAGTCTGTGTGGATTTGGAAGTTGTAATTCTCCATTTTTGGGGTCCAGTCATCTGAGGAAGTCGTGCAGCAGATGGTGATGTTTTTGTTGAATCAGTCCTGGTGTGTTATCTTGTAACCTCCAGGGGTGGCGATGGCCGGTGCAAAGGCGGGGTTCAGCCAGGTCTGTGAGGAAAATGACGTCCGGGTTGATAGATGAAATTGTGTTCCAGATTTCTGTGGCGTGTATGCGGACACATCTTGTGTTGAGTAGAATGTACTGGAATTATGCCTTGGTGGTCTCGGTCAGCGTGTTGGACGCAGTGGTGTTTGCTGCGTCTCCGACGTTATTGGTTGGCTCAGTGTTGCAGGTGAAGCAGCAGTGCTTGCAGAAGAACGGCAGTCTGGTGGAACATGGAAATGTGCAGCAGCAGTTTTTGTCAATGCGCTCAAGATCCAGGGCGGCTTGGAGGTCTGTGGCGGGTAAGCTGCGCAAGGTGAAAGAACCATGTTCCTGGAACTGGGTGTGGACCGGGAGCAGACAGACTTGCCTTTGGCCTCCATTAAGTAGGTCCTGGAAGAGGGACGGGAGCTGGGTAGCAGGAAGTGGGAGCAGGGCAAGAAAGGGAATGAAGACAGCAGGGAGACAGGCTGTCTCGCTGTACAACAGCTGACAAAAAACTAACAAGCTTTGAGGCTCTAGAGAAAGTAAAGTAACAGCATGTAAACAAAAGCAATTTCAAACAAGTTAGCTAGAAGAAAAGAAAATGGACACAGTATAGTGAAAGTCTAATTAGAACAAAAAAGGCTGGCTGACACCAGTTGATCTGCTAGCAGGGCAGCAGTACCCAGTACAACAGTGCAGGATCGTGGCACAAGGCAAGGAGGTGAGCGAGGGAAGAGTAAAACGATCTCACACAATGGCACACCAGGGTAGAGTCGGAGACTTGCTTGACTGTAGTGCGGGGCAGCTGGCACAGGACCTGCTCGCAGTGCTCGATGAGAGCACGCTGCAGCCTCTATAAAGTAGGTCATGGGATGGGATGGGCGGTGGGTAGCAGGAAGTGGAGCCGTGCAAGAACTGTCAAGAAGCGAGCGGCAAGGCAGGCTGTCGTGCTGTAGAACAGCTGACCAAAAAACTTGAACAAGCTTACAGGCTCTAGACAATGTAAAGTACTAGACAATGTAAAGTAACAGCCGGTAAAGACAAAAGCAATTCAAAAGAAGCTGGCTTGAAAAAAAATGGACTGAGTACAGTGAAAGTCTAACTAGACAGGAACAAAAAAGGCTGACTGACACCAGGTGCTCCACTAGCAGAGCAGCAGCACACAGTACAGCAGTGCAGGGTTGCGGCACAAGGAGGCAGTGATCAGAGAGAGTTAAACAATCTCACACCATGGAACACCATGGAACACCAGGGACCCGCTTGAAAGTAGCATGGGGGAGATGGCATAGGACCTGCTAAGATCTAACTGACCAAGATCTGAGCCATCGTGAGCTTTTTAATTGGTCCTTCCAGAGGAAAGAATTCAGACATCAAAGGTCCAATATAGGCCTCCATTCTTTTTCAGCAAAACCAAACAGTGAGTGTAACAACCCTCTCCTTACTCTCTTTCAAAGTTGGGGATTCTCTTCATAGCACCTCAGGAGAGCAACACTTCCACCTCCTACAGCAGAATGGAGGGGCTCCTCTGAAAATCAATCAGGTGTGGGGGAAGATGTGACAGAGGAAACAGAAAATAAAGGGCTTAACCTTACTGAACTATCTGTTTGACCCACCTGTTGGACATGATGGATCAGTATCCTGTTGGAAATACTAGATCCTGCCCTCCAGATGATGGGTGTGTGGCGTTAAGGGCAAACTAAATACGTTTAGAGGCTGTTGCCTCAAAGGAGATGAACTGGTACCCCTGCTGATCTGTGCAATGTCTGCCAGACAAACGTCCTCGGCAAGACTGAGATGACTGCTGCAGTAGTTGGGACGATTTGCGTTGGTGGGAGTCAACTGCATCAAGCAACGTACCGTGGCTCTACTAAGCTTAACAAGCACTGGCGTTGCCAATAGGTTTCGCATTTGGAAAGTTGGAGCTATTGGTTTTGTAAATGACATTTTATATTTATATATTGTTATTGACAATAACGATATATAAATATAAAATGTCATTTACAAAACCAATAGCTCCAACTTTCCAAATGCGAAACCTATTGGCAACGCCAGTGCTTGTCTGTTCTATATCTTTCCACTCTTTGAATAACAAATAAAGTAAAGGGTTCATACTCCGCAGGTATTCGAGGTAGATCTGTTGTGGTGTGCTCCTGGGATAGAGGTGTGGAAATATGAACTCGGGCAGCGGTACCTAGGTTAGGTGCCAACTCCCTGGGCACAACCAAGAGGAATGCTACTTCAGGCGTTGTATCAAAAGGTTGAGTAAGTTGAATCCAAAGAAAATGATGTTAACAATGTGGTTCTTTTATTTCATGTTGCTCCACATGAAGTCATAATATCAATCCTTGTCAATCCATAAAGAGTGTTTCAAAACATGTTCAAACGGTGCATCACTTCTCTATTCAAGATAACGAGTCACCCATTGCATTTCGGACACTAGGTTCTTCATCAGGGGTATTCTGTGAAACGATACAAAAATATATGGCTATAGTCGATACCTGAAGACTACTTAACGAAAGTAGTTAAATAAATACAGGCAAAAGCTCGAATCACGGATGAAAATGTGACCGACTTAGTGTCGGGTATATAAAATGAGAGGCGGGTGAGAAAGACCGAATGAGAAGGTGTATTAATTGTAAAGTAAATGTAAATAGTAAAGCCCGGTGTCCACACATACTCCAAATGAGACATAAAAAAACGCAACGAAAATCGTGTTCAGCAGTAGTTCAGGAGGCGCGCTGTGTTTAATACCTCACAGAGAGGTACCGATATTCAAAATAGTAAACTGAAAAGTGCTCCCATTATTTAAAAAATATCATGCAAGTAAAGTTAGTACATAGGATGGTGCAATGATGAATCTTTCGCTTACTTTTGGCAAAAAATGCTCGATATCAAATGCTCTCATCCAGGTCACCATAATAGGCGTACTGGCAGTGGTAGGCTGTCCCGGAAAACTATATCCGGTTATGGTGCACTGAGCATAGACAAAGGACTCAAGTGTAGGCACCATGATGGAATGTGCAAATTGCAACAGCGATAGGATTGCTTAGAAAAACATGGAAATCATCACTATAAATAACAAGTCGAAACAGTGAAAACATAAAGGAGACAAGTGCTCCAGACAAGAGCTGGCAGCAGAAGTGGAGCTAAGGCATTCACCGGAGCCGCCCTTTGACAAAGGGCTTGCTTATTTTCGAAAACAATGGCACTGGAAAAAAAACAAGATTTGAATGCCTCGTTGTGAAAGGGTCGTAGCTGTACAATTGATGGTGTCATTCTGCCTTCTGGACTGGCATTGATCTATGGGGTAACTTTATATAATGGATTTGGTGGTGGTGGCTGTCTGTAAGGAAACGGGATGATGTAGTGATTGTGTGCGCAAGGGCATGCTGGGGATTATTGATGCTTGTGAGAATGTGCAGAAGCATGAAATGTTGGTGTCAATGTGCTGGGAGAATAGAGCTCTAATGGGATCGGTCAGGCTGTGGCTGCATCTAGAAGCCTAACATGAAATACAGAACTTAACTCCGCACTGAAGCACTTCAGACGTTTGTGTTGTGATCCTGCCGTCCATTTAGAACAGAGGGTTTTGTCTGTGACGTAAGGCTTAAGAGGGTACAAGGGAAGCCGGATGGGGGCGGGAGAGCCTGGTGGGGGGGCGGGAATGCGAGCGAGGAGAGAAGAAGTGTGGCAGGCAGATGCGCGGAGGGAAGCCGGATGGGGGCGGGAGAGCCTGGTGGGGGGGAGGGGGGCGGGAATGCGAGCGAGGGGAGGAGAAGTGTGGCAGGCGGATTAGGTAGATGGGCGTGCTTGTGTGGTCACGTGACCCGCTGTTGTGGTCACGTGACTCACATGCACTGTGAAGAAACCGCAGTGGTTTGACCAGTCGATCGAGCCCTTGAATTTTCGCCTATTACATTCGCAAGCGAATGATAATAGGCGAAACCTAAAAAGGACCAGGACAGTTTGCTTTTTCACCAAAAAGGCATGAGCCATCAAAGGTCATATCTAGGAGACAGCTTGCATATCTACAGAAAACATTGTGGAATGCATCCAAGCGTGGCAAGGGAACACTATCTTGGTGCAAATCGTCCTCCACTTGGCTGGGTCCTGTCCATCATGAATAGTTTGAACCAACGAGGCCCTAAGGTCATCCAGGACAGTAGGAAGATCTTGCAGCCCATGTTCCTAACAGCATACGTATAGTGGCCTTGTAAATAGACTGCTTTGACCGTTCCCATTACCAGGCTAGTCAAAAAGAACGTTTGCTTTCCAAATGCCTCAATGTAAATCCACATTAAAAAACTGTTATCATAACAAGGGGAACATCAGCATCCACTGCCCAGCCATCATTTCAGCCTAGTAGAGAACGGTGTTAAAAGCCACAACCTTAAAGGTTGTGGAGCTTCAGTTAGTGTGATTTCCCTGGTAGCAGAGTCAACGCCAAATAAGGCTGCAGACTGGTGATGCTTTCAATCAATCAATCACTGCATTTCTAAAGCGCCCTACATACCTGTGAGGTGATTTGGTGATTTAGCAGTGCAACATTAAGTTGAAGTTGGTTTGCGGTGAGACATTGGTATCAGAAGCAATCCTCTTCCGGTGCGGTTGGCACCAACGTTGACGAGAGGCGTCTGGTGCAGATCCAGACGTCGGAATAGATGCATGTACCAGCATTGGCACTGCACACAGAAGGGTCCTAGGGGGGGGTCATGCGGCACTGGGGAAAGACGCACTGGCATAACCCAACTGGAGACCCCTGCGTATCCTTTGGGCCCAAAGGCATGCAGAGGGAGTCAGAAAAGTTCTCAGGATCTGCAGCATGGTCTCAATTTGCTGCGGAATAGCTAATGGGCCAGAAAAGGATGGTCTAGCTGGATCAGCTGAGAAATCTGCTCAGCGCTCAGGAACCCCAGAGAAAACCAACTAACAGGACACGCTCACAACTTTTCCTTCGACATGGAGTGGCAGAATGGTGTCGAACCCACCTTCGCTTTTTTTGTGTTTGTGTTCAGACTTCAATTTGGATTTACTGGATGGCTTTTTCCACAAGGTAGATCTCTTGCAGGAACAGCGCCGGGAACAAGAGCACATACAGGACGGAGCTGGAGTCAGACTTACGAGAGAGTCTCAAACACTTTTTGTGTTTGGCAAACCCAAGCTTTGCCTCCTGGTTCCGGACCACCTTTGAATGGGAGCGCACTTGCCCCACAACTTCAAGTTTTGTTCTGAACCCAAAAGCCAGACACACACCTCGTTCAGATCCATGTTTTCTGAAATCATGACTGCCGTGAAGCCTGTTATTTTAGAAGGGGCCAACGTTCCACTGCTCACTGGTTAGAATGTTTTAGAAAACGTTGTTATACTGACAAATATGGGAGCAAAGTGCTAGATACGACTCAAAAGTCCCAGAAAGGCACAGATTTCAGTGTGCAGGGCTGGTGCTTATATGCAGCTCCGCTTCATCACTTCAGGGGCAGTAAAAAAGCCATACTGCCCCACCTAGTAGAACACAGGAGCATTCTAAGGTGAGTAATCTCTAGTTAGAAGTATCCTTTAGTAAACCCCATTTCTGACATAAATGTACACTGAAGCACACCTACCCATGCCGCATTACTACACAAAAAACAAGCATTTGCAATGCAATATGTCTCGCATTTACGAGAGTTTGAGCTATTGGCATTGTAAATGACACTGCGTTTTACTTATGTGTTGATTTTTAAAACAAATAAAAAGGCATTTAACAATGCCAATAGCTTAAACTCTCGCAAATGCGAGACCTATTGCATTGCAAGTGCCTTTTTTTCTGTGGCCCCTTGTGTGCCGCTTTAAAAATCATATCTATAGACCCCACACGTGATCGCAAACAGGAGCCTACCAGGGAGCGCGCTCCTCATCACGGTCGTGTTGACACAATGTTCCTATGAGCGGCAGATATATTATATTCTCCCACCACCCAAAAATTTGGTCTCCCATGAAAAACAACCGCCCACCCCTGCAGGTATTTCAGTGGACTAATGCAGCCCCTGCGGGACGTGACTTCACTACAGGTTCAAACCTGTCGGATAACACCACCCTTTCATTCTTCAGTGGTCGATGCAAAGAGTACCCGGAGGCTACTAACATTAAACATCGGTTACCTGTGTTTTTTTTTCCTTCCATTTTTGCAGTTTCATACAGCGCGGACTCGACCCAAAGTAGGGGAGCTTTACATGAGCATCAGTTACATTACTCAAGGACACATTCATGTTTGGTAGGTTCGGTGAGATTGCGTGATTTGGGCAGATTCACAGAATTTTGAAGTGACGCAGAGATTCGAACTTGGAGCCCCAGTGCCATAGTCGACAGCTCCGGCCCTCACGACACATCTTCTTCCCATAGCGCTAAGACGCACCTCGGGGGTGAATTCACGCTGCACAAATAGAGGTTTATGATCTGTTTCTTCGCCACACGCTCGCCTCTCCCCTGTGTATAGACACGAGAGAACAGTATGCCCTTGCTCTAATCGATTTTGGGTGAATTCACAGTGTTTCTACCTTTTACACACTGATCCTACTTGAACATTTAGCACCCCACAGGTTCTCAGAACCCCTAAACACTTGCTAAAATCATATTATGCTTCGCTGGGTTGAGCCAGGTAACTAGGTACCCCTTAATTAATTTATTTTATTTATTTCAAAGATTTATATAGCGCAAACAAGATCTTAGCAGATATCAGAGCGCTTTACAGAAACAAGGGGTAGGGGCAAACAAGAGGGTGTTTAAACAAACTATTAGGTACAATATAGTAGTCGGTAGTACGGGAGTAACAACATAGGATAGCAGTCAGATAAAAACTTAAAACAGATAGACAATCAGGTAACCAATAATACAAAAACAGTGCAAAGTCTTTGAATCAACAAAAATAGAGTTCAAGTGAATTTAGCCATAAGGATGGCTTTTACCTCCTTCTTAAAAAATGCAGTGGAGGAGATAAGTCTGGTTTCAGGAGGGAGTGCATTCCAGATCCTGTGGTGCCATCCCTGAGAAGGAGCGTTTGTATGTTTTTTTTCTTCCGGAATTTTCGAGGTTTCAGGAGGAGATTTTTTGTGCTTCTATTGGATCTCGAGCCTCCTGATATAGTCAGCTTTTGAGTGAGGTAGTTAGGTGACTTGTGGTGTATGGCCAAGTGTGTCATACAGGCAATTTTCAACTGTATTCTGGCTTCAAAAGGCAGCCAGTTCAGGGATTTTAAGTCAGGGGATATATGCGAATGTTTTCTTGATCCAGTGATAAGTCTCGCTGCGGCGTTCAAGGAGGCTCTTAGGGGTGCTGTTGTTGATAGGGAGAGCCCGCTGAGAGCCACAATTCCGTAGTCTATGCGAGGGATGACTAGGGCTTGTACAGCAGTTTGGAAGTCCTTAGCTGGGAAGAAGGGCTTAAGTTTCCTCAAAGTGTTGATTTGGAAATTAGCTCCTTTAGTAGCTTTGCTAATGTGTTGCTGCAGGTTGAGATTGGCGTCAAGTGTGATGCCTAAGTATTTCGCGGAGTCCACGATGGTGGGTTGGACATTGAGTGCAGTTAGGTGCTGGGGCCAGGTTTGGGTGATGGCGATTTTCGCAGGAGGTGAGATCAGCAGGAACTCAGTTTTCAGAGCATTTAGTTTGAGGTGATTATCTGCCAACCATAATTGGGTGTTTCTGAGTGTGGAGTTCAGAAGTTTGATGTCATCCGGGGATTGTACTTTGAGGTAAAGTTGAGTGTCATCGGCGTACATGTGAAAGTGTACATTAGAAGCTTGAAGCAAGGTGGTGAGTGGTTCCATGACGAGGTTGAACAAAGTGGGGGATAGGGCAGATCCTTGTGGGACGCCTAATGTTACAGGCACAGATGAGGACAGCACGTTGTTGATCTTGAACTTTTGAGCCTGGTTATGTAGGAAGGAAGTGAACCATTTGAATACAGTCCCGGATAAACCCATTCTGGTGTTTAATAGTTCCAGTAGGTTCTCGTGTTTGACAGTGTCAAATGCTGAGGAGAGATCAAGTAGGATGAGGAGGCAGAAATCGTTGTGATCAAGGATTTGGAGGGCGTCATCAATTATGTGAGTCATAGCCGTTTCCGTACTGTGTTTGGCTCAGAAACCTGATTGATGAGGGTTGAGGAGGTCAAACTGATCAATGTGTTTTGTCAGTTGGAGTTGTACGCATTTTTCCAGCAGTTTGGCCAGGGTGGGGATATTGGTAATAGGGCAGTAATTGTTTAAGTCAGCCGGGTCAGCTGTAGGTTTCTTGAGTATAGGCGTGACTTGCCTCACCTTGAGGGAGTCTGGGATGAGTCCTTGTTGAAGGGAACTGTTAATGATTTTAGTCCAGAGTGGGAGGAGCATGGGGGTGAAGTCTTTTACAGCATTAGCAAGTAAGGGGTCTGAGAGGTGATTAGAGGGTTTCAAGGTGCTGAGCAGTTTGTAAATTGATTCTTCAGAGTAGGTGTCGAAGGACGACCATGCTGCGTTGTTTTTGGGTTGAGTGGTAGTGATGCTGATCGGGCTGGAGTATCGGCTTACATCATTGAGAAGATCACTTCTTATATTGTCAGTCTTTAGCTTAAAGAAAGTAGCAAAGCCTTCACAGGATGGTATATCGCTTGTTGTGCTGTTTGATTGTAAAGGTTGCACCTTGGTTTGATTTGTGACTAGTTCGAACAGTTTTCTTGGTCGGTTTTTTGCTTGGTCCAGCTGGAGGCTAAAGAAGTCAGATTTCGAGCGCTTGATTTTCCTAAAGTAGGCGTTTCTCTTATTGTTTAGCGTTTTAAGGTGCAGTGCTGAGGGGTTTGATCTCCAGGTGCGCTCAGCCATTCGCATGGCACGCCTGTCTTCATTGAGTCTACCATCATACCATGGGTTCGAGTTCTTGATGGAGACTCTTCAGTTACAGGGGGGAGGCTTCGTTGATTATTGAGGTCATAGTGTTGAGGTAGAAGTCGGTCAGAGATTTACGTCAGAGGCGTCTGAAGAGGGAAGGAGGAGACTGCAGGTGTGGGGAAGGCAAGGAGTTGGGGTTAAGTTTCTTCAGGTCCCTTTTCCAGAACTTGGATTTGGTGGGTTGAGCCGGGTAAGGTTTAACTTTTTCGTTGATGAAGAATGTGATAATGTGGTGGTCTGACCAGTCACAGGGTTGGATTGCCTCCAGTTGGGTAGAGTCCTCTTTAGCGATGATAAGGTCAAGGATAGAGCCTTTGTCATGTGTCGGGCTGTTGCAGATTTGGGTGAGGTCAAGCGCATTAAGTAAGGTTTTGAGACTATTCACCACTGCGTCATTCTGATCGTTCCAGTGGAGATTGAAGTCCCCCAGGTATATTTGAGTGATCTGCCGTCCGGCATTGGATGAAATCATGTCCATGAGTTGTTGGGTGAAGGAGCGGTTGTCCCCGGGCGGGTGGTAGATGACATGTAAAGAGCATACAGGTTTGCCCTCGCTGGTGATATTGAGGCAGATGAGTTGACAGGAGGTGGGGGAGGTGACTTTAGTAACAGAGAGGTTGCTCCTAAAAATGCATGCGATTCCCCCGCCCGTCTTGCCGGTCCTGTCGAGTCTAATGATGTGGTAGTTTAGGGGGGGGGGGGGGGGGGGGGGACTAGAATGTCCATTATAGGTGTTGTCATATGGTTAATGCGTTTCTATATATTGTGTTAAGTTAGCATGAGTTTATTAAATGTTTAAACACCATATTTTCCTTCGGCTTCAGTTTGCACACGACACCTAATTGTTATTGTAGCTTTCAACCTAGACGAAAGATGTGATTTATTTGAGAATAATATGTTATTGCTCTGATATCAGTCGTGCTTGGTACAACTGTCTGCACACTGAGAACTGCACCCTCTAAGAATAACCTAACACAAGGTTGCTGAAGGCCTGATCCTCGCACCACATTAGACATAACACAAATAATGTTGCTGCCAACATTGGGCTCTACGCGGGTTTAAGATAGAGTTACAGGGAATGAATCAACACACTTGATGCTTCGCATGCAGAGAGCTGGTAGCTGTTGATGTGATCTGCTCCTACTGACCATTAGAGGTATGCGCCCGCCCTGCTAAAAACCCAAATGAGACCTTCTTAGATATAATATAGTATGCTAAATAGGGTGCGCGAAATATAGGTGATACAGAATTTCTATAGAATTTGCATTATATTATGCTATCACCGTTCGCTTATTATGAACTAGTGACTATGCTGATAACTCTGATTTTTATAATATGTATGTTGATATTATATAAGATACTGCGTTTGAGAACCTTGCATTCAAAAATAAACATTTCAAACTTGCACGTGTGTTCTTTGACTCCCCGTTTTGGTTTGTACTGATTATATAACAAAAGAGTGTTCATGTGTTCCACGATACCTGAGGTACCCTAAGTTCATGTTCTGGATTGTCTAAGTCATTGGGAAGTTATTACTACCAATGAGACACTGTAGCTAGCTTGGAAAGGGGATTTCTGAAACTAAGGTGAGTTTTGGGTCACCCTAACTCACCCAGGTTCTAGATCTCTGTGCACAGTTCTGTGGGAGAACGGAAACCCTGCTACAGTGTAGAGGATTCAGTTAGCCAGGTTTCAGTCAGAATGGCTAGGCCAAGGTCCATTGTTATGATGAGATCCGCGATGTCGGAGGAGTGTCTCGGGCCGATCTGCAGTTGAGTAGGATGCATTTGAGTCTGGGGGTGAGAGTGGTGGTTGAGTGTTCTAGAGAGAGGGGGACTTTTCTGAGATTATTGGGGACGGAGATTCTGTTGCTTTGTGTGGGGGGCCTAAGGGGATTTGAGAGAATCGTGGATATGGGGAGGTGTGTGGTGGTTGTGTGGTTTAAGGGACCTGGGACATATGAGCGGAGGAGGGTGTGAATGTCGTGGTCCGAAAGGGGATTGAGGGCACGACGGGGGATGTAGGTGTGATTGTGAGCGGGGATAGAGGGCCAACGCGGGGAGTATTGAGTGAGAGGGTCTGTGGGGAGGGTGGCGAGCTTGTTGGGCGAGGAAGTGCTGGTGGGTAGGGGGTGTCTAGGGTGTGTGAAAAGAAGTTCTTTGATGGTGCGAAGATCTTCTTTGACTTGTAGGAGGGTGGATATAATCAAGTCCAGAGTTGGAATGGGGATGGTGTTGGTGATGAGAGCCGTGGGCGACTGGTTGAGCAGGGAACTGGAGTGGGGGGGGGGGTGCTAGCGTTAGTGCAGGGCTCTGCGGTAATAGTAAGTGGGATGGCATTCGATGGTTGAGAGTTTGTGGGTGAAGTAGGGGGGAGGTTGGAGGCATAGGTGAGGGAGTTGGTGGGGGGTGGCGAAGGTGAGTTGGGGGATGAGCGTAGGCTGGAGATGATGGGGGTGCAGGTAAGGTAGTGGGGGCTGAGAATGGGGGGAGGGAGGAGGAGGGGTTAAGGTAAGGGTGGTGGTGTGTTCTGAGAGTCTAGTTGGGAGAGTGGGGTAGTGGGGAGTGAGAGTGGGGGGGGAGATAGGGTGGGAGATGGTCCTGCCGCGGGGAGGGGGAGATAAGTTCAGGGAGGTGGTGGGTTCTGCGAGACTTGTAGGTGTGAGGTGGGGGTAAGGAGGGTGGGTGTGTGGAGGATGTATGAGGGGGAGTTATCAACGCCTATGATTGAGGGGTGTGAAGAAGTTATATCTGCGAGACTCGTAGGAGGTGTAAGGTGGGGGGTAGGAGGGTGGGGGTGTGGAGGATGTATGAGGGGGAGTGATCTACGCCTGTGATTGAGGGGTGTGAAGAAGTTACATCGGGTCAGTGACTGACTAGAGCCCTGGGAGGAGGGGAGAGGTGTGTGTCCTTAGGAATGTTAGATTGACGATTGGGGGTGGAGTGTGTGGTGTAGTCTGAGGTGTTAGGAATGGAGGTCCGACGGTTGGAGATATGTTCTATGAAGGTGGGGAACAGGTTGTCGAGTAGGTCACGGTTCCTATCTGTGGATTGGAATAGGATGATCCCGTTGTTGTAGATAGTGACGGTGGCTCTGCCTGGGAAGAGTTGGGATGGTGTGATAGAGAGTGTTAGACCATGAGCGGATTTTCTGGTGGTGGAGGTAGTGAGAAAGGAGAGGAGCGCTTTCCTC
Organism: Lissotriton vulgaris; assembly: GCF_964263255.1. Classification (NCBI taxonomy): domain Eukaryota; kingdom Metazoa; phylum Chordata; class Amphibia; order Caudata; family Salamandridae; genus Lissotriton; species Lissotriton vulgaris. The sequence continues at coordinate 134,167,678 of NC_141693.1, forward strand.
TATTGTGCTCTACGTATAGTGTAGAGGATGATATCAGTGCTTGTGGCTCCATTGATCAGAGAGAAGTAGGTGTCCACAAACTGGGTTTCAGGGTGGGCCTTCAGGAAGTTGTGTTTGGCGTTTTTTTTTGTGAGCTCGGGTGGGTAATTAATTTTGTATGTGTGCTTGCCCATGCGTTCCATGATGGAAGAGGTGTAGGTAGATGAGGGGGTGTGTGTGAGGGTGGGTGGGAAGTTACAGGGCTATAAGAATGAGAATAAAAGAGGAAACAAAATAAAATTTGAGAATAGCCTTGGGTATGGTCAGTTAATGTGGATGACTAGTCTAAGATGGACACCAAAGTGGAGGACTAGTCTAAGATGGCCACCAAATAGAATATAGAGAGACAAGAATAGTAGTCCTTTGTCTGTTGTTAGAATTTAGAGAGTTTAGTTTCCCTTTCTACTGTGGGGCAAGTCGAGTTAGTCCAGCTTCTATGTTGCTTGGTGAGAAGGAGAAAGTCTTATCTCTGTTTTGGCGACCCCTGGCCGATTTGTTGTGCAGCCTCGTGGTCATCTGGGGGCAGTGGAGGAGATTTATTGCTCCAGTTTATGGCCCCAGCCATTTTAGACAATGGAAAGACCGACATGTCCACGGTAATAATTTGAATGCAGATACCATTTTAAGATTCTGGACAGAGAATGGAAAGACCGACATGAATGTCCACGATAGTAATTTGAGTGCAGATACCTTTTAAGATTAAGGACATCGTGGTCGTCAACAGATGCGCGCATCCACCCCGTGCACGGTCTGCAGCTCACTATAGGTCCCTGTGGCAGCAGCGTGGTCGCAGGGAGTGGGAACCAAGGTGAAGAGCAGAGTTGTGGGTCTGGGCAGCAGGCAGGCAGCCCCACGCTGCACTTCAGGCACTCAGAGAGCAGGCTGCACTGAGGCTGTTCGATCACGCAAGCCGGGCACTGGTAAAGAGCCGAACTGTAGGACTGGGCGGCAGGCAGGCAGCCCCATGCAGCAATTCAGGCACTCAGGGAGCATGCTATACTGATGTTGCTCGATCACACACGCCGGGCACAGGGGAGACGCCTCGCTTGACAAATTAGCCAGTGCGGCAGCGCTCATCTGTGGTGCAGGGCGAGGGTGCAGATCGTAGTTGCAGTCGGGCTGTGAGGCATCCCAGCCCGCCTCAGTTATCGATGCTGTGTGCAACCCCAGTCCCGTTTTTTTCTACATGACAATCTTCTTCACGGCCAGATTGCCTCCTGGCTTACCCTCCCATTGCTCCGTCTGGGCATAGGCGCGATACTCCCGGTGCGAGTCCCGTCCCTAGGAGCGATCCGGTGATGATGGGGGTGAAACTCCCGGTGCGATTCACCCGGTGGGGGTGATACTCCCGGCGTGATACTCCCGGAGCAATACTCCCGTCCCTAGGACCGATCCGGTGATGATGAGGGTGACTGTAGGCGGTTCGGAGACCTGAAGTGGGCAGCACAGCTCTCCCGGTGGACTCCAGTTACTAGTCTCGTGCCCAGCGATGCCAGTCTCCTCGGTGGTTGCAGGATATGCAACAGGCTCCAGACATCCGTCTCCGCCGATGGTCCGGTGCAAGCGTCCGAGCCCTCAGTCGATTCGTACTCCTCTGATGTCCAGCGCCTCCCAGGCGATCACAGACCACGAGCACGGACCCACGATGAGCTCCAGCCATCCGAAAATCAGGTACAAGTGTTAAGTTTGAATTCCGGTTACTTGTTCGAGATGAGATTACTCACGGTAGTGGGTGCTAACAGAGATAAAATCCAAAAATGGGATCCCAAGCACTAGGAGCTCTTAACAAGAGCTCCTACCATGTTCAGCGTGAAGTGCCTAGTAACTCCTGGGAACAGGCCCGTGCTACAGACTGAAATAATTTTAACGAAATTATTTAAAAATATAAACACGGGATACCCACAAATCTGTCTCTCAAATGGTCTTCATTTCGATCTCCGAAAAAGCCCCAATGACATTAGATTTTACAACAGCTGATCAATGCCACTAAATTCTACTCTGTAAAACTTTCACCTCATGTAGAATAGTACGGACCTAAAATCCTAGAGGTTTCCTGAACAAGTCATTACCTGCCTCCACACATATCCACTGTGTACCCTGTAATTGAACAGGGCATAGAACACAAACACGGCTGGACTGTTTTCTGTACCGTCCATTCGACAAAGAATACTTTCAACTCCTTAAACAAGGCGACAGACTAATCTCTCCACATCAATGTCCTAACTTTTTAGTGTTACACCACCTCACATTTTACCTGTCTCTGTCTGGTGGCTGCTCTTCTGGGCTAATGAAGGGTGCGAAGCAAGGCCGGACGCCACAGACAAAAAAACAATGTCATGCGACTCATTGCAGAGGAAGTGAGAACCTGTAACACTAATATACAAACAAGTGAAAGTGAGTGCACCATGCGGGGGTTGTAGGCACGCTGTGAGCATGCACATCGGCGTGGACTGCGGCTCGTGCCCAGTGGCGGCACCTGCGGTCTTCACTGCCGTGCTTGAGTGCTGAGCGGCTCGCGAGACCCTGGGAGGGGGCCGCCAAAGCAACGAAAAAGAATGCTGCACGAGCGAGGAACCAGCCTGCCCGAGAAGAGCTACGGGGAGGTGACCAAGGCAGGTGAGTGACGGCACTGCTGTGCCTGGGAGCACCGCGCTGCTATAACTACGTGCACTGAAGCAAAGCACCTCACCAGCCTGTGAATTTGAGAGACGCAACATGGATAAAGAGAACCGTGTGCAGTACCCAACTTTCTAGCCGCAGTGCGAGCTTAACTTTCACGCGCAGGGTGTGACGTGACAGCCCTGCGATAAACAGAGAAGGGGCGAGGCAGTGCAGAGACAATGCGTGTGTTTAAATATTACCCTGTTTTGTATTTGAGTTATCTTGTTTTCATTCCCCCTGATTTTATTGTGCTGCTGCGACCCCCCCTGGCCCTCACCGCATATAATACAAAAAGTCAAGCACCGCTACTTTGCGGGTCCGGGCTCCGGGGCTCCTGGGTCACATGACGACGCCATCTTGGGAAGGCTGTTCCCTTCCTTTGTTTGGGGGTTAGCGCGCCAGCACTTCTCACCGCCACGCGCCTACTTAAGGTGAGCTGTGACACGGGGTCAGCCTTGAGAAGGTGACCACCGTGTTTGCAGTGATTTTCTGGATTTGTGTTGTGGCTCGCGCTTCTTCTTTTAAATATTACCCTGTTTTGTATTTGAGTTATCTTGTTTTCATTCCCCCTGATTTTATTGTGCTGCTGCTACCCCCCCTGGCCCTCACCGCATATAATACTACTTTGCGGGTCCGGGCTCCGGGGCTCCTGGGTCACGTGACGACGCCATCTTGGGAAGGCTGTTCCCTTCCTTTGTTTGGGGGTTAGCGCGCTAGCGCTTCTCACCGCCACTCGCCTACTTAAAGCTCGCCTGGAGCGCAGCGGTCGCGCCCTCGCTACGCCCGAGTCTCGCCAGAGTCCTGCCCGTCAGCGCCAAGCAGGGCTAGGGCAGGGGACTCTGGCTTCCTCAGGATGATATCTGCTGGTAACCTGCGTTTACTACGTCATGAGGTAAGCGATTGCCATCATGGCGCCTTGGATCCGATTAGTGGGCCTTTTCAGTGTCCCACCTGTTCTTTTAAACTTCCTAAGCCGCTGCCTATTTTTTTGAGTCTTCAATCTAGACCTCCCCGTGTCTACAAGCCAGACTCTGTTCTAGACGTAGCTACTCGACCTACCCTTAAAATTTTTCATCTGAATGTTAGATCACTGGCATGTCACTTTCAAGAAGTATTCTCTCTGATCACAGATGACAACCCGGATATCTTCTTTTTTACCGAAGCTTGGTTACATGACCAATCTATGGCTGTCATGAATTTAGCCCTCCCTGTGGGATACACCATGCACTCTCTCCACCGTAATGCCAGAGGCGGAGGCATCGCAGTTGCGGTAAAAACATGCTATCCTTGCGCCTGGAAACCTACCATTATAGCAGGGTGTGAGAGCGCACATTTTAACATCACAGTGAATCCCCACTTTACCTTCTCGGGACTACTAATTTATAGGCCTCCCGGTCCCGAGGGCGCCTTCCGTCATAGCCTCCCGGAGGTGGTCTCCTCTCTAGTCATGAAAACTGCTAATTTCACGATTATTGGGGACCTTAACCTGCATATGGATGCCCCACTCTCCAATTCGGTCCATAGCTTGTTAGCTGATCTTGAAGCATTTCAATTAATCCAACTGGTACAACTACCAGCTAATACAGGCGGACACTTGTTAGATCCCTTCCTGACGAATCTCTCCACCAATATTTTAGTGCTCCAACCTAGGCCTATGGCCTGGACCGATCACCATTTGATCGAAACTCATATTACTACTTCTATTCCTCCCCCCAGAAACAACACCCCTGACATTCTCAAACGTCCCTGGAGAAACCTGAATTTAGAGCACTTTCACCATCTTCTGATGAAGCACCTTCCTCAACCCCCTATTGAAGTTTCTCTTGGTTATGATAGCTTTTGTGAGTGGTTAACTCACTCACTAGATATTCTTATACCGGCCAGGTGGAGTAAGACTAGATCAAGTCCCTCTAGCCCTTGGTACGACGAATCTCTTAAGGCGCTTAAATCTTCCTGTAAAAAAGCGGAACGTGCATGGCGCAACACTTATGATGCCAACCTCAAGTCGGCCTATAGGGCCTGCACCAGAGTGTACCATCGGGCCATATGCACAGCTAGGGCTGCCTTCTATTCTCAGGAGATAAAAAACAGTACGAATCCTACCAAGGTCATCTTCAAGGTATGCAAGGACCTCACAAGTAAAAAGACTGCCACCACTACTCTTGAAGCCTCTTTGGCACATTGTGAGGATTTGGCCTCGTTCTTTGTTGAAAAGGTGGAGGCCATCTACAGGTCATTCTCTCAATCCCCCATCAGGGAGAATATTATCGCACCAATGGTCCCTAAACCACTGTTAATCATTCCCAGTCCTACTCTAGAGGAGTTCAAAGCCTTGACGACATAAGTCAAATCCGGTTCACCGGATGACCCTATGAGACCCACTCGATTCCGGGAACTCGCCGAGTGTTGCTACCCTGCCATGCACAGTCTTATTGATCTTTCCTTTAACACCGGCAGTGTTCCCACTGCATGGAAGCAGGCTACTATCATCCCTATTCTTAAGAAGCCCTCCCTTGACCCTACAAAATCTGAACACTATCGGCCTATCTCCCTTCTCCCTTGGCTAGCCAAATTAGCAGAAGCGCATGCTAATCACATTCCATCATCTCATCTGCAGGAAGCTAATATACTGGACAACTCCCAGAATGGGTTGCGAGCGGGCCACAGTACCGAGACTGCTCTCTTGGTTGTGGTGGAGCACATCAGGAAGATGCTGGACCAGGGTCAGACGGCGGCACTGATCCTATTGGATCTCAGTGCCGCCTTCGACACGGTTTCCCATCAGATCCTTATGCACCGTCTTGTGGAGGCTGGAGTTGGAGAGGTAGCACTTGAGTGGTTCCGATCCTTTCTCACGGATCGAACCTTCAAAGTATCTACACCACCATATGTCTCTGCTCCTCGCCCCATTCTTCAGGGTGTTCCGCAGGGATCGGCCCTCAGCCCTACCCTATTTAATTTGTATGTTCGGCCGCTGGCGGAGGTAGCTCACAGTTATGGTCTCACCAAGGTGTCATACGCCGATGACACGCAGCTGGCGGTGGCACTTAATGGTGATTCCAACATGGATGCCCCTACCTTTCAGTCAGCTCTTAAAGCTGTGGCAGGCTGGATGGCGAATAATCAACTCCAACTCAACGCCTCTAAGACAGAGGTTATCATTTTTGGTAGGGAAAGTGGGCTATGGGGAGATCTATGGTGGCCATCCGAGTTGGGCCCTGTTCCCACTCCCGTAGCTGAAGTTAGAAATCTCAGGGTGTGGCTCGACGACAAACTCTCTTTCACTCCCCACACTAAATGTGTAGCTGGTACATGTTTTGGTGCCCTGCAGTGCCTCCGACCTATCTTCAAATTTTTTGATGCGGACACCAGACAGATCATAGTCCAAGCTTTGGTCCTTACCAGATTGGACTATGCCAGCTCCCAGTTTTTGGGCGTGAATCAGGCAGAACTAGCTCGCCTTCAGCGGGTTCAAAATGAGGCGGCCAGGATGCTGGTCGGCCTTCCGAAGTTAGTCTCTGTTCGCCGAACTATTCAAGATCTCCACTGGCTACCTGTAGGGCAAAGAATCAAGTTTAAAGCTCTCTGCTTAACTTTTAAAATTCTTAAGTCAGCCTCCCCTCCTATCCTTTCGCAGACAATCCTTCACTATGCCCCCTCCAGAGCTCTTCGATCCTCAGGGTTAAATCTAGCCATTGTTCCACGTTTAAAAAAAGCTAGAATGGGTGGACGTTCTTTTTCAGTGTTGGCGGCAGCTCTCTGGAACTCTTTGCCTGCCCCTCTCCGTTCCATCCCTGACCTGCTCCCTTTTAGGAAGGCATTAAAAACCTTCCTATTTTCCACAGTTTAGTCCCATTCCTATCTGGTTACCTCTGTTGTGTTGCATCATCTCCTAAAGCGCCGGGACGCCTCTTGGCTGCGGCATCTGCGCGCTATATAAAATAACATAACAAACAGTGTCACTGTTTCTATTCCTGGGCCACTGTCTCACCCAGAATTAAACAAAACGTACAATTGAGTGAGGCTTGCAGGAAGGGGGACAGGAGATGTGCACACCGCATGGCTATACTTGCGTGTTCATGCGCTCGATTCGCCCTGCGCGTACCCATCTCTGGTCTCCCTTCCGAAGCAAGTCGACGAAAATAGAACTCGCTGGCGACAGCGCTTTCACGCTTCGTCACCAGGCGAGACCTAAAAATGAAAGGTAAGGGGCAGCTGTCAAAACTTTCTACTTCAATAGTGCATGCGTATTTAGGCACATTATGATATAGCCATTGCAGTTTCCAGTACCACTCTGTAGATGACAGTGTATACCATCACACTCTTCATGCTTTGAAAACAAAGGGAGTTATACGTAGAGTTTAATCTGCTGGACTACATAAGTCAAAAAATGTGTTCCTGTCAAGTAGAAGTCTTGGCCGAGAAAGTAAAATAACTTTGCTGAAGCTAAAATGAGATAAAATTGATGGGTATTTACTACAAGTGCGCACATACACACAAAACCCCATTTTGATTTTATTATGGCTCACGGTTCTGAAGTTTAATGTCACATACTGCTTAATAAGTGACGAAAAAACACAAGATACCGCATCTAAAAGACAGAGCCATGCCACTGCAGCAATACATTCCAATACTATCAATATTTAAAATACGAAAAAACAGATTGCCTTTTTTTAACACCAAAATATCTTTACAATGAGTTTCAAATCTTAAAATTGGAAGAGAATGTCTAACAAAGCAGGTATTGTTTAATGTAAAATGTTTTAGGACTGCATCTATTTGCACACACGGCAATACATGTAAGCAATATACAGACAGGTAAAATGCAGATCTTAACTGGAAGGCAGTTTTGCACTGATTGAAGATTGAAATTACATTATTGGTTTTATTTGGTCACAAAAAGAAAGCAAAAGTAAAAACCGCCAAAACATGGCGTTTAATTGATCTTCATACAAGATCAAACTATGTTGCACAAGTACTCATTTCGTGATATTCCTGGGACTACTCCGATATCACAACATAGTAAACAGTCTTTTTTCAGAGTGTCCATGTCTAATTCCACAGTTGACTTTAGATTCATCCTCACAAACGGATTCATACCTACACCAAAGGTAAGAGGGTGGTCGACTGTCAATGTAACCGATGCAAGCCATGGAAACTGCATCTGCCAGTTGTGCTTCCATTCAGAGTACAGTAAGCGCACCCACAATATTACCATTTCCTCAAACACTTCAACGGTTTGAAGACTGGGAGGAAGAAAATGAAGACGGCTCATATCTTCAGGTCTGAGCTTCACCAAATAAGATGTTCTAAAGACTCTCCCAGACGTCCTTCGAATATTTATTTCATCTTCTCAAGATCAAGATTTGATCAATTTCAGATCAAAAGTGCACCTGAAAAACCTTCAGATTTTGTACAACGCGTCCTTTGCACAACAGGTTATCTTCCATCAGTTGCAGTTCTCCAAAAGTAGTTGGTTAACTATTTTAGCAGTCACTTTTCCACAGCTTGATGGTTTTGTCGTTCTCTAGTGCGGCTGATGCAATTATATTTTCTGTTGGGTGACATGCAGTTGAGATTACAACATCTGCAAAGAAAAAAATGTATGGTTCGTAATCCACATTCGATCTGGACTTGTAATACATCCTATGAAAAACAGTGTTCAAATACTTCATGCCCATATATGGTAGTCAATATATATACCATCCCATAACTGAAATCACCACCCACATAAGTGTAAACAATCTCAAATTTCAACTACATTCAGTACTCCATTTCTCCTAACCTACAGTTGCACTGTACAAACACAAATGCAAGAAACCAGCCTGGCAAAGGCCATTGGTCTGGTTTTAATGTGATAATTCATGCAACATAAGCACAGAAAGTCAAATCAAAGATTAAAAGTCCATTCTTTCAAAATATTTTCTGGATTCCCATTTCCTCATGATTCAGTAACCCTGCCTGTTTTTCGGAGTGTTCCCATCTACATGGTCCAAGCAGTCGAGTGGCTTGGACCATGTAGAAAGTGGAGTCCAGAGAAAATTTGGAAAGGACACACTGGCTTCACTTGTTCTCAAGACATACAACCAGGGAGCCCTGAATTTTTGTGGCTACTAACGGAGAACTGGTTTTATTATAAGAAGAGAAAGAAGACATGAATAAAAAGGAACATTAAGAAAACAAATGGGAGTGTGTGCATTAAATTTCAAATCATAGCTTAAGGTGGAATTTGGCGACATAGCTGAGAATATTGGTGAAATACATTGTGTGGAGACTTGTTGATCATTTGTTATGAGTATTTGTCTCTCACCTGATGCGATTTGTTTTGTTTTCCCCTAATGCCATTTGCGTCAATGAACCCAAAGGCGACCAGGGAAGAGAGACTCCACAGGCCTTTGAGTCATGCCTTGACCCCAAGCACCGCAGCCAGACATCTGTCTGCAGCAGTCCATACAGGGCTTAAAACCTGTCGGTGTAAGTGTTGACATCCGTTGCACAGGGAGACATTTTCGATTTTTCAACTACATTTCTACAGAGACAAGATGGAGCTCTGGATCTGCATCTGGAGGCACAGTAAAAAAGGAACTGACATCAGCGGATGGAAGTGGTGCCTTTATATGCCCTGCACCTCATTTACGGAGCGGCATTAGTGGGAAGTCACATGGTCCCACATTTCTGAGGTACAGCTGAAAAGTTTGCGGGTCCAGTCTAACGCCTGGGAAATAATCAAAAGATGAGGAATCTGCGGATAGAAGTCTATCACAATGAGTAGTCCTTGAACAGTAAGTACTTGTCAACTGGAAGTTTAACACCTCAACGTGCCATTCATTAGGAAACATCTTTTCGGACCCCAGTAAAAGCCATACATATATGCAGAGCAGGACACTAAGGTTTATACACTACTGCAGGCACTGTTCGCTGTGGCCAGGGCAGAGCATATGTTTGCACTAGAGACGATTTTCTCTCTGCAGCTAGCTCCTCAACACTCTTGTAAGCATCAGGGAGGTGGTGGTGGTGATGTAGTGCCTCCATCTCGTCCCTGTGAAAAGGGTCATATTTGGACAATAAAGCCATACAAATCTGCATTAGGCCACTGAGTGGTAGCAACTACTGTTACGCTCTTACCCGCAGCATTGAGATACTTACTTTTATTATTTATTTGGGGTGGGGCGTCTCCTGTGGCCTGGGCTGAGGCTCATTTTGCTGGTTGTATGTACCACCAGAAAATCATGGGGGAACTGACCTCAAATATAGAACGGGTTACTGGGAGGCGCTTATACTTCTAGCAATGACCAAAGTGGTCACACTACATGTAGAGATCTTTAACCGCATGCGGACTAGCGGTTTTCCCGCTGAGCGCTGCGATTTTAAAAATCCTGCGTTACGTGACAAGGTCAACTCGTCACACGCACAGCGCAGGTAACGCCCATGACGAGCTGACCTTGTCACACGCATCGAAGGGGTTAAACTTAATAGTGGCAGACTTGAACATACCCTTGAGCAGAGGCAGAACTGCACACTACATTCAGTCTTAGCAAGAGCTTCCATCAGAAATTCTTCCTAGTCCCCTAGGGCATGCATGGTGATGTTATGGTGTTGAGCCACTCTCTAGAAGTTCACTTGGTATGCCGTAATAAATAACATCAGGAGAAGATTTATTAACTGGGCTGGGTCCCGGATTTTGGTGCAGGTAGAGGATCGACATCATCGGTCATCCACTCCCACTCACTTAGGCTGGTATTATGATCTCCTTACCCATACTGGCTGCCTGGGTCGTACTGATCTTTCTGGTGATAGAAGTGGAGTTGGTGGCAGAGGTAAGACTGGCCATTGTGGTGGAGGGGAGTGTGGCTGTGGTAGTCGAGGTTGCGGTGAATGGAACTATAGTGGTGAAGCACACTGTGCATGTTTGGTTGTGGGAGGTCATAAAGGAGGACTTTTTGCCTAGTCCTTGATCTTCTTGTGCACTGAATGTTGAGGTACATTGGAAGGGATGATCTGCCTACAAAGGAGTTCTCTGCTGTTATACAATGGGAGGGTGAAGAAAAACTGGCTGCGGTAGAGAAGGTTTCACCGAAATCCCTTTTCAGGGTGGATAAACACATGTTTCTGTCTGGGGTGGAGTTGTTCTGGAAGTCTTTCAAAGATGTTTTGCCTTGCCTGCTCTGACTGAGTCCTGCTTGGGAGATTTCAGCTCCGAAGGTAAAAGCTCAGGGGCTTAATGGCAAAAGCGGTTCGAGAGTGGGCATGGCTGGATGCCCTAAGGTGGATGGGGACTTCGCTCCAAAATTTTGTCTTGGTAACAACCAGGGCCTGAGGGTGGCGGTGGACAAAAGTCTTTTTTGGCAGGTTCTGGGAGTGAAGTCCTACTGTCTGGGAGATGTGCTCTGGCTCAGTTTAAATGGGTGTCAATTTTACCTTGGATGGAGGGGATACTCGCAAACCTCAATATTCTTAGTGGGTGGCCCCCTATCAGAGTGGACTCTGAAGTGAATACCTCTTCTTCGCCTGAGGCACTAGATGATAATGTATTCGGGCTGGGTGTTGGCTGGTCTGCCAGTGTTCCGGACGGTACCACTTTATCCTCCTCAGAGTCAAGCAAGCCCTGTTCATGTCGGATATAGGTGTCTCTTGCATATGTAGGCGTGTCCAGCATTTGTAGGTGTGTCCAGCACCTTTCCCTTCAGTACCTCATCTTGCACCAGAAAGAGACAACACTTGCACATCGACACCTTGTGCTCAGGATAGCGACAGTTTACAGACCTTCTGGTGATCGGCACAGGGATACTTGGCATTATAATGTGAGAAGAATCAGAAGGGTGAGCGTTCCATCTGTGTTCGGAGAAAACGGGTCTCAGTGATTGAAGAATTTGTGGAAACGTGTGCCAGCTAACTGGAAGTCAAATCAATGCCTTGCATTCAAAAGTCAAATAAAAGCAAGGTGATTGTCCTCTCACTAGAATCAACAAATATAAAGCAGGGCCTAAAATCGCAAGCCTCTGAGCCGCAGCTAAACACGTATGAACCCAATAATCGAAAAAATCTAGAGGTGAAGTCGCTGCCAATTGCCATTTTACACTAAGGGAGGAGTCATAGTGACTCAAAGCTTCATTAAAAAAACGAAAAACTTTTAATGCCCCAGCCCAACACTAGATGGCGGAGTATGCAAATCGTGTACCTACAGATATACATACTACTAAAAGTAAGCAGCATTTTCTTTTGAAGAATACATCTTTCTACAGATTTCTCACCTTATAAGTAAGTCCCAAAGAAGCACCCACATGACAGGTGGGACTGAGTAGAGCCGGCTGACCAAGAAAATACTGTAACAGCCCAGGCCAAATAAGTCAGTGAGTTCCCGACACAAGATGTAGTTATTACACTGCAAAGGCATGCAAACTGGAACACCTCTAAGAAGAGCCTTGGAAGCAGCCATGGCCATAGAGGACCTGGCATAAATGCCCTCTGGAGGATCTTTCCAGGACAGAGCATAGCAGATCCTAATAGTGAGGATGTTAAGGAGGCTAATGCAACACGAATTGGTGGGTTTGGTCTCCCCCTTGTCCTTTTTGGCTCCAACAAAACCTACAAAAAACTTTTAATCAATGCTCTCCAGTCGCCAGCAGTGGATAAAGTTAAGTTCCATACTGCAAGCCTGTGGACCAGTCTAGGAAGATGTTTGTGGACCTTGTATGGGTGATGAATAAGAAAGATGGAATAATAGAGTAACATTAAATGCAGACACTATTCTTGGTAACAAGATGTAAAGGTGAGAATGACCATCTTTTTCAGGTTAAACAAAGAATGGTAGACTAACTGAAAGGGCCTGAAGTTCAGACTCTGCAAGCAAAAGTAACTGCCACCAACAGAACTGTCAAGAAAGTGAAAACAATGTTCAAAACCCACTGAGAAATAATAAATTATGTGGGAGGGAATAAATAAAGCAAACCTTTTAAAAGTGTATCACTAGTGGCAATTTAAACGAGGATGGTTGGGTAGGGGGACTAGAGCTGCCACATAGCCTATAACTGTACCCAGTGTCACAGCCTTTTGGGCAAGAGACCTTGCAAACCTCAAGAAGTTGGGTAGGCAAGATGTAAAATAATAAATACCTTACGACTCACATCACTACTAAGTCTTATTCCTGTAGACTGCACAGAAGAATTTGATGGAAGTATTTCTTGAAGCCCAGAGGACATCTGCCACCTCATCAGGAAGGCAAAAAGAAATCTAGCTGCCACAACTCAAACTCTGCTAATGAAGTTGCAGCACCTAAGGATTGGGGTAGAAGACCTTACCAATTTGCTACAAGCATAGGACAACTTTGACCATAAGGTGAAGCAGTAGCACAATGCAACCGGATCAGCAAAGAATAGCCACTTCGCTCAGTCCAGAGTTATTAGAATTAACTGCAAACAATCCTCCTGCAATACTTTGTACTTAAGAGGGATTAATGGGAATGTGTAACTGGCCCAAGTCAAGGGGAACCTGAAGACATTCCCACTGGAACCATGTGGTGGGAAGTGCAGAGCACCAAACTAAGCACACTTCCTATTGCAGCCTATGGAAATTCTTGGTGTTGGAAAAACAAAAGAAAATCTCTAGATTCTGAAGGAGCTAAATCAGCCATATTTTAAATACAAATACTATTATTTAAGCTAATAGAAAGTTTAGAAATTTCTTGTGGCTCGTCTTGTGGGTTCTTTTAAGATCTCTATGCATTCTTGGTAAAATCACATGCCCATACTACAAGGACTCACAAGAGAACTTAAATATTAAAACTTAACTTAAATATTTAAAAAATGGAAAGTATAACTTTGCCGGCCATTGTTCATCAATCTCTCTTGCAAACAATCCTCCACTGTGTATCCCAGTGGCAGTCGGCCATTTCCTCTATAAGTATGTGTCTCTGGACACTTATATCTGAATGTAAACAATTGTGTCTCTGAGTCAGCATGCTTGTGAGTATATGTGTGTGAAAGAGAAGAAAAATACTACTTATTACGCATCTGTTCTTGGCATGTAGAGCTGCAGAGTTGCACACTGTGCATAGATCGCCACCTAGTGTTGGGCCTGGATGATTGCAGTTTGTTTTTGTCCTGAAGGACTCCTCCTTTGGACCACGTTGCGCATGGGCATTGGCTCCATCCTTAGATTGTTTTTCACAATTAGGGAAATGATGGAGCTTTGCAAGAAAAGGAAGGATGTCCATGTAAGCTGAATCTAGTCAAGATAATACTGGAACAGATAAAGGCAGCCGGGGAGGCGTGTGTAACTCTGCAGCTCTACATGCCAAGAACAGATGCATACTGATAAGTAGCATTTTCCGTTCGAGGCATACGAGCTGCAGATTACACAAAGTGCATAGATTATATAGCACTTCCCACACTTAGCGGCGACTACCCGTATCTGTTGCAGAAGTTTGAAATTGTGTTTTGAGTACAGCTTGGCCCACAGTAGCTTGTTGTTTAGTTTGCACATCTACACAATAGTGTTTTGTGAAAGTGTGCGCTGTAGACCATGTAGCAGCTTTGCATATATCATCTAAGGGAATGTTCCCTAAAAAAGCCATTGAAGCCCCTATCTTTCTTGTAGAATGGGCTTTAGGAGGAGCAGATAGCGTACGTTTAGCTTTGTGGTAACATATTTGTATGCATTTGATAATCCACCGAGATATCCCTGATTTTGATATGGGGTTGCCTTTGTATGGTGGTGAAAAGGACACAAAAAGTGGTTTTGTTTTGCGAAAAGGTTGTGTTCTTTCAATATAGTAAAGTAATGCTCTTTTGACATCTAGGGTATGACAGATCTGTTTACTAATTTTTACGAGTGTGCTCGAAAACAGGCTTTTAAAAATTGAATAGGGCATTGCAAATTGTATTTCCTTTTGTGTAACTGGGGGAATTGAAGGGTCCTTTTACTTGTTTTTTTTGGAGTGTGTTAAACTCCTTGCTCCTACCTCTCCTGATGCCATTGGAGAGAGCCACGCATCTTGGGCAGTTAGCGCTCCAGTTTTCAGACTCTTTTCTGCACGCCACCCGCCCATTAGTCTATTTAATGGACTCGAGACGGACGTGCAGCGGACGTGCCGATGGCGTGCCAAAAGCAAGCCTGTTTGCGCCCGTCCGCGCCAGTACGGGCCTAGTGGCCACAATCACTGTTCAAATTCCACCAGTCCCCTATAATTATTCCTTCAAACAACTGTTGGGTCTTCGTGACAACTCTGATACTTACTATACTCTGTTGCACCACCTTCCTATGGACGGTGAATCTGGAAACTAATAAATGTGGGCTTACATAGACCCCTTAATAGACAGACTGACTTTAATAATTCCATTTGTATCAACAGACGAGAGGCTAACAGTACTGTTAGGAATCTCTGCTCTAAGGATATAGAATTTACTTTTTTTTTTTGTTTGAATTGTCGTTCACTCCCAAAACACAAAGCGGATATATTTGATCTTTTAACTAATGAATGCCATCTTTTTAACGTTGATACTTCCTTTATACGACGTAACATGCCGGCGGCCATCTTCTGCTTTGCTCCAGGCAACATCGGCTAAGTAAATCGAAAGACTCATATATCCTGAGTCAACACATAAGACTCATATATCCTGAGCCAACACATACCTTACAAGAACGGCATCTTTTTATCATATCGGATGCACTTTCATGTTTTCAGCCTGTCGATAAAATAGCAGCAACGTGGACCCAACGGGCTTCGGCTGGCTTTTTAAATATAAAAGGATGAACGCGGTATCTTTTTCCCGTTTTTAATATACTATATTCTCATGACTGGAGGACTTTGTGTTATCAGGTCTCGATCATAGACCGATAGATCGGTGTGGTTACCCCCCCTCAAAATATCGGGAGTGGAAACATCA
The DNA here is from genome assembly GCF_964263255.1 of Lissotriton vulgaris. Lineage (NCBI taxonomy): Eukaryota > Metazoa > Chordata > Amphibia > Caudata > Salamandridae > Lissotriton > Lissotriton vulgaris. The sequence continues at coordinate 134,183,262 of NC_141693.1, forward strand.
TTGGACCCTCTGCACCGTATCAATTTGAAGGAACATATCTTTGTGAATATACCACCGCTAACAAGTCATCTGACGCATTAGGTGCTTAGAAAAGGCAACATTTAGAGAAGAAATAAATGTACGTGTGGCTCCTGAAGAAGGCGTTGTATACGCCGAAAAGCGCGTTGATTGATTTTTTGCCACCAAGTGTATAGATAGAATTGCAGTAATTTGTCCTTGTTTTCAGAAAGTATTGAATTTTTAATATTGTGTATGTTTGTGTTATACACAACAGTAAACATTTTTTATGATGATATCATTAAAATGAATGTCTTTTAACCATTCTTTTGTCCTTTGATGTTTTCCCTTTTTTACTTGTTTCCTTGAATAATTGCCTAGGAAGTTTTGCACTCATTATCTTTCCCGGTCCTAGGATTTGAACGATTTACTGTTCAGGGGTCCTTGTTTTTTAAACTTTTTTGTGTTTTTAAATCTTTTTAACGGAAACATGGCTCCATGAAAGCTCAGGCCCTGATGTAGCAGCTGCACTTGCAGCTGGCTATTAGATTGTTAGAAGAGACCATGAAGGTAAAACGGGTGGTGGCTTGGCTATAATTTTAAAAAATCCGTATAAGTGAAAATTTGATAAACTAACCTGGAAAAATAAATAGTGAGGCCATGTCATTAAAACTCGCCCTAACTCCGCAGTTTACCTTCTAAGGAATAATACTTTATCGTCCACCTTCCCTGATTTTGGTCGCTCCCCTTCTACTCAGTGCAGCTAACTTTACAATCTTGGGTGACTTGAATATTCATAGTGATGATCCTACTGGCGATAGAGCGAGATGGTGGCAGTTCCTTGTTAATCGTTTTTTGTGAAGCGAGCAGACTGCGAGGACTTCTCTTCTGCTCCTAACTTCTACCCCTGTCGCCTATTTGATTTAATAGATTTTTAAAAATACTTGCACTTGTCGCTTATCTGATTTTAAAAATACTTGCACATCATTTTAAAATTGCACACTAATTTGAAATTGCACATCATTTTAAAACTGTGGGGTGTTACTGTGTTGCGCTCTGTGGCCTGTTTGTTCCCGGTGTCCCTGTGCTCCACTGTGGCTTCCCTTGTGCCGTTTGTAGTGGAAGCCAGGTTTGAGCCCCATTTTGGGTGAGGACTGTTCCCCTGCTCGACCGGAGCTAGCGGTATAGTTGGGGGAGGGCCTTGCGCGATAAATAGCAATGCCTCCACGAGCGCGCAGCGGTCGCGCCGTCTGCGTGCCGAAGGAGTGCCAAAGGAGGGCCCGTCTGTGTCCCGAACGGGCCCTGGCCTGGGGGCCCTGGCGGTTACCCAAGGCGCCTCCATTCCTCCAGACACAGATTCAGGTCGCGAGGAGCTTATTTCCCTCAATGTGTCCGGCTGTGGGGCTGATGCACAGTGGAAGGTGGCCGACTCGCCTTCCAAGGTGTGCACAGCTTGTGCATTCTGTTTCCAAGCAGCGCCGTGGGAATGAGTGGGGTTTCTACGGAGATCAGGGCAGGTTTAATTAAGGCCAGATCTCTGGCGAAACATACTGCAGAGGTCTTTGATATCCTGACTGATAATGACTGACCTTTTGTTTGTTACTGAAACCTGGATGAATGTCACGTGTGCCCCGGCTGTTGAATTAGCCATCCCAAGGGGCTATAAAATATTGAGGGCTGATCGTCTGTCTGGGCGAGGGGGTGGTGTAGCAGCTATCTTCCGAGACAAGTGGACCATCATATGCGAACATCTGGAGGGGACGATGGATGCTGAGCTGTTCCATTTTTTAGTGGTGCTCAGCCCTCACTTTACTTTTGGGGGGGGGGACGCTGGTGTATCGTCCTCCGGGCAGTTTGGGAAATATTATTGGAGCCCTTGAGGAGATTATTGTGCCACGTGCCTTTAGGTTCTCAAGATTTCTCCTGCTTGGGGACTTTAACGTTTATGTTGACACCCAGGACTCTGCTGAGGCCACCAGGCTTGGAGAGGCCTTAACGATGGCACAGCTGAAGCAATGGGTGGATGCTCCTACTCATGTAGGGGGCACATTCTAGACCTAGTTTGCTCAAATTTTGATCTACCATAGGTCAGCAATGAGTGGGTTACTTGGTCGGACCATGGCCTCATTAAATTTAGTTGGGCGTTGGAAAAAGGATCGGGCCCTGGGGGCACGCCTTTGCTTGTTCACTCACACCGGGTCAACTTGGCTAAGTTTGCGGGCTTCCTTGATCATAGTTGCCCTTTGCCCCTGCTTGATATTGAGGAGGCTGTGAACACTTAATAACTGGCTGTAAGAGGGTGTAAGTGCTTCTACTAAGGATAGTGGTTTCCGAAGGATGCAGTCTTCCCCCTCCCAACCATGGTTTACCCGTACCCTCCGGGAAATGAAGGCGCGTTGTAAGAAATTAGAACGAGCATGGGGGACCGCATATCTCCCAGAGGCCAAGAAAGCTTTACGAGCGTCGCAAAAAAACTACTATGCGGCGATTCGCTAAGCCAAGAGCCATTATTTTTCTGGGAGAATCGCCAAGGCTCAAAATAATAGCAAAGAAATTTTTACTTTTGTACAAAGCTTCCTTTTGCCATGTGCGGAGCAACCGAGGCTGCCTTCCTCCTCTGAGTGGTACGAAGAGCTTTCCTCGTATTTTGTGGAAAAAATTGATAGGATTCAGTTAGACATTCAGGTTGCGTGAAACAGTTTTAATTCCCCTCTGTCACTCCCTCTGTTTTCTGGGGTTGGATCTACTGCTCAGTTCACAGCCTCCCCCCCCCCTCCCCCCCCCCCCCCTCACCCTTCTACAATGTGTGTAGGTGTGGAGAGCCACTAATATAGCTCGAGCTATCTAGGCGCTATACAGCCAGGCATTACAGATCCTGCGAGGAGTGGATGGACAGAGAGCGACACGACAGACAGCTCCTGAACACGAGGGACGAGAGACAGAGGGCACTATGGACAGAGGAAGAGTATGAGAAGATTGAGCATGTGATGAAAGGAGGAGACAGGGAGAGAGGAGACAGATCCCACGACGGAGAGAGGATGAGTACGAGGAGACAGAGCATGTGATGAAAGGAGGGACAGGGAGCCGAGAGACAGAGGGCGCTATGGAGAGAGAAGAGTATGAGAAGATAGAGCATGTGATGAAGGGAGGAAACAGGGAGAGGAGAGACGAGCCCGCCACGGACAGTGGAAGAGTATGAGGGGACAGAGCATATGATGAAAGGAGGGACAGGGAGACGAGAGCCCACGGCGGAGAGAGGAGTATACAAAGATAGAGCATGTTTAATCCGAGGCAGCCCCCGTTCACCCCACCCCCTTTTATCCGTGGCACGCGCACACTAGCCATTTCTCATACTGAATACAGACACATGCGTACCCCAAATGTGAGCAGTACACGTCTGAAAAAAATGGTGAAATGCCTTTAACAGCAACCCCAGATAGAGCGTTAAGGAAGCGCGTTTCACATAAAACGCCTACAGCATGCACTCTGCTAATACCCAGTCAAGCAAAGTCAAGAACCCGCTAACCCCCGATTCCGACGCACGCCTCCTAAAAAAACAAGGCCAATTTAACCAACCACTTGAAGAAAAGAGGATGGCTACACAACACTCTTCCCAGATATATATATATATTTTAAACCTAGTCCACTCAGCCCGGTATCTCCCATTATGAAGTATATTATATATAAAAAAACAGCGGACAGGCACGGCAACATATGGGAAAATGTCCCTATCAAACGGAGCAGGAGGTCGGAACTCACCCCTTTTTATCAGACATCGACCGAACTCTTGCTACCCTGCAGCACACGGACAGCGGGAGGGGGGCGGGAACGGGCACAGGACAGCGGGGGGGGGGGGGGGGGGGGGGGGGGGATGGGGGGGGCAGGAACGGCGCACAGACAGCGGGGGGGGGGGGGCGGGAACGGCGCATGGACAGCGGGGGGGGGGGGGGGGGGGGCCGGGAACGGGCACAGGACAAAATACGGACACTTACAAAAATCTTGCAGCCAACTCCAACAGACACTTGTAAAAGGAAGAAAACAGGCCGACTCGAAAAAAAAAAAAATAACACACCCACCGCCGCGATGACTAACAGAAGTGGGTGGAGAGGGAAAAAAATCGCGGGAAGGCCCCCGAATCTGGTCCGGCCTTGACGGACAGATCCGGCTCCCAATGGCTAGCCTCCATTTATGGAGCTAGCCAATGGGAGCCGGGGGACGTTCCTGAAGCCCCTATTGTAAACAAAAGATTTCACCTGCACCGAAAAGCTGTGCACAATGCGCAGCCTTCGGCCAGGCGAAACCTAAAAAGTACAGCCTGCCTGCTTATCAGCGCCGCGCGCCTCTCTGCAGACTCCGCCTGCATTCCAAGAGGCGCGTGTCGCGATCCGGTCTGCCATGGCTACCCCCTTGCTTCAATGAATTCCGCTTGTGAGCCAGGATACGGGAACATGGTGGCGTGGAAATGTTTGTTTTTTCCGCTTGTCAGTTTAATATCAAAGCATGCCAATTGCCTACTTAGATGCGCAGGCGACGGTTAAACGGTCTACTCGGACGTGATGTGTGTCCACAAGGCTTGAAAACTGTCAGGTGCTCATTGCAGTCTGGAGGAGACGGGGCATTGAGGGACGGGGAGTCTGTAAGTAGTTGCTGACTAAATGCAGGGTTGTAGTTGTGCTCCTTAACACGATGTGGCGACTTCTTAAGCTAGATCGTTGCTTCAATATGACCCGATAAGCAAACACGCTTCACATCGTTAACCGAAATTAGAGCCACCGGGATTGTTCCAAGAGGTTTCCTAACTAATTAAAGGGACAGCCACATACTACCTTATCTCCCAATTGCACTACATTCAAGCAGCACACTACATTGTGTTATAAAGTGTTTTAATAAGTATGTTTGCGCTATTTGTTATAAACATGCAATTCTTTTAGCCTCTGTTTAAAGTTAGTGTTAAAGATACATACATTGCAGCGCCTGATTCAGACGCGCGCCTCACTAATTTCTTATCTGGCCTGGCCTGGCCTTTACCTTGGGGGTGCCCAGGAGTGGATGCCTCACAGGGAAAGCCAGGATGGGTTCCACAGCGGTATTCGTACAAGCGCCTTGAGGCGCTATACAAGTATCAATTTACATTTACATTTTATCTCCTGTCAGCCGCGCGCCCCTCTACTTCCTTCAGGTGCACCAACCAACAAGTTGGGCTAAAATGTAATATTGCTATAACACCACTATATAATTACATTGCATGACGAATGGTTTCATGAATGCTAATTGTGGAAACTGACTGCCAGACAGTTCAGCCCTGGAGGCCCGTCAGCAGGTGGGCAGAGAGGTAGGCTTATTGGAGTGGCAGCAGGTATACTCTGTCTTAGCAGTGAGCGGAATACGAAGCTGGGACACACGTATGGGAAACTGATGGGTATAACTAGGCTGGTGTGCCCATGCCCGAAATTCCCAGGCGCAGAAGCACCAGTCCTGATTTTAAAGGTCTGAAACATGCTTTAGGGGTGGGTTGCAAGAGCAGCAAGGCCTCGCCCCCTGGCCCTCTCCCGGCACCTCTTTTGGCAAGGGGGGCATGTGGTGACCCCGTCTGAGCACAAATATTGATATTGATATTGATATTGAAATGTATTTGTAGAGCGCTCGTTCGCCCGGAGGCTTCATGGCGCTATAGACAGGGACACAACGCATCAAACAGAGGAAGCATAGAGGAGCTCAACAGAACGCTTGGGAAAAGAGCCATGTTTTGAGGGAGTGTCTGAAGCTGAGAATGTTTCCACACGTTTTAAGGTGAAGAGGGAGGGAGTTCCAGAAGGCGGCCGCAAGATGGTCAAAGCAGCAACCTCCAAGACGCTTCCTTTTGTAAGTAGGGACAGTCAGAAGATGTTTATGCATAGAGCGAAGATTCCTGGAAGGGTCATATTTTTTGAACAAGTCTCTGATGAATAGGGGACCAGATTGGTGTAAGGACTTAAATAAAATACATCCGGTCTTAAAAGCCACCCGTTGCTCAACAGGCAACCAGTGTAGGTTTTTTAGGCCCGCTCTAACAGACTGCCTCTTAGGTAGATTAAGAATAAGTCTGGCTGCCTGATTCTGAATCAACTGGAGGCGTTTTAATTCGCCGGCCTGGAGCCCAAGGTAAAGACTATTGGAAAAATCCAGTCTAGACAGAACCAGGGAGATGACAATCTGTGTGAGCGCTTCCAGAGAGAAGAAACGAGCGATTTTCTTAATTTTCTTCAGCTGAAATAAACTGGAGGACACCACTGCGCTGACCTGCCTTTTCAGAGAAAGATCTTCGCTAAAAAAAATTCCAAGGCTCTTAACTGAGAGCGATTTAGATGGTGGGGCTCCCATGCTGGCTGGCCAAAATCCAGGGTTCCAGCTGAGTACACTCTGCCCAGGCAAGACCAGCTCAGTCTTGCCTGGGTTGAGCTTCAGGTGACTGCAGCTCATCCAGCTCAGGATGTGAGACATGGTGTTTTGAAACACTACCACTGAGTCCTCGGTGTTTAAAGGAAAGATGAGCTGCAAGTCATCTGCGTAGTTGAAGATGGTGACTCTGGTGTTCCTGTCTTTCTTCGCACGGCCCAGTGAGCACCAAGGCACTTGCAGCGGCGCCAGGAGCTGCAGCACACAGGGGCCAGAGCCTCTCGCTTCGACCTCTGTGCAATCGGGTCTCACTGGGAATCCTACCTATTATATTAAGTCATGCTGTGAAGATTTTTTTTGCACAGTCATTTAGTCCTGAGCGTGCATGTCGCAGCTTCTTTTACGAACCCATCTCTCGAAGCGGCGCACGGTGGGACCCGGGAGCCTACAGTTCAATGCTAAAAACCAAAACACAACAAGCAAATCGAATTAAGAAATGGCTAACATCAAACTGCCCTTGTACCGATGCAGTCAGTATTAATCCGACGTAGGTGCGCCCTCTCCTTGAATCCTAATGCCACTGTGAACACAGCATGCTCTCAAAGCAGCTACTCCGTGCATTCCAGTGATCTATGCACAAGCGTTGCCAACCCTCAAGTCTCCGCCCAGAGGTTCCTGGCTGAGTCGGATTCCGACGCGCGCTTTGGGATTGGGTCGCGCGACATCACGTGAGCTGTCTATGGTAGAAGCTCTAGCGCGCGACCCAATCCTAAAGTGCGCGTCGTAATCAGACTCTGAAAATGCTTTGCCCATTGAGAATGCTGGGCGCGCGACCAGATCATGTCTCCACTTCCCTCTCGTTGCTGCCGGAGACGGCAGCTATAGTTCTGTGGCGAGAACGCGTTTCTAGCCGAGACCTAAAAAATGGCGACGAAGGACAGGAGCAGAGAAAGAAAGGGAGAAGGAAAGAAAATTACAAGGCACACAGCAATAGAGAAACAAGTTTGTAACCTGAGCCAACTAGACATCCAAGGGAAGGGTGGAGGGGACCACAGATACATCTTAACAAGAGTTGGAGAGAAGAAGCATTAGCATAACAGACCTGGCTGCTTGAAGGCACACAACTCCATAATAAAAACAAAATATGGCAGAAAGAATCTGGAGGTGCTGCTAAAATACCTGCAGACAAAATGTTTTCCACAAGTTTGCACTGCTCTTATCCTAAAGTATACAAATTGTCCAGCAATACAGTAAATCTAGTAGCACAACAGCATTAAAACATTGCATGAACACCAACAGCACACATGCATGTTCATGTAATTAAGTGCCCCATGTTAATTTATTTGATTCTATGTGGGTTGTAGGAAGCTAGCTCTTTATGGGATATATGAAAAGAAGATATATTGTGTAAAGAGTCCAGGAGTTCCCTTAGAAGTGGACAGGGAGGGGCTCTTCTAAGGGGTAGTGTGGTCAAGCAGCCATAGGCTTATCATAGAGGAGTGCAAGACATCTGCAAATACACACAATAGTCAATAAATGAGAGACATGACTCGATAAGGAGATCCACACCAATTTATAAAAAATAAATTGCATCTTTTTATCTGTTTAGACACTAGAAGCAGTTGTAGGAAGCTGGCTCTGTATATACTATACCAAAATGAGGGATAGTGTGCACAGAGTCCAGTGGAACCCCAAAGGTAGGCAGAGGTATAAGTAGATAGTACCTTACTCTCCATTTGTGCTAGTGTGGGTGAGCAGTAAGGCTTTACGGATGGTAGTGTTAAGCATTTGTTGCACACACTTAGGCAGCAAATGATGTCACACACCCAAAAACTGATGAACTCAGACCAATTGGATTGTAACAAAAATATTAATAAGTTATTTTATGTCTAGAACCAAGCCAAGCCTGGTGCAGGTAAGTGATATAAATGCTTTGCAAAATCTTATGCAATGTTTTACAGTTTAATGCAGGTTCAAATGAAGTTGATTAAATTAAAGGTACATCAATGTTTCGAAATTACTTTTCAGTTTTTTTACAGATTACTGTGTAAGTTACTTTTTAAGTTACTTTTTCTACTAGGTGTGATATGCCTAGATATCACAGTGGGACATTTCCCATAGAAAAGGTAAGTAGATCACTTTTTGTACATTTGCTGTTTTTCAGTGTTTCATACAAACCAACTTCAAAATTTTCAAGGAGAAACAGTCAATGTATTCCAAAGGGGAAAATTAAGTTAACAGTTTTCAGGTAAGTACAAGTTTGTGGGAGTTGGTATTCTGAGGTTAGAACTAGAGCTCCCCCAAGGTCAAGTATGCACTCTTCAAGCATCCTCAGCGGCACTAGGGCGGCCGGGTGCAGATAGTTGAGGCTCAATGTTATCCAATGGGGGATGGGGCCTTCGGTTGGTGGCTGCTCACGAGCAGGTCACAAGGTTGTGGGAGAAAAGATCCTGGTGTTAGGCTCAGGGCAAAGGGGGATCAGAGTTAGCACTCAAAGTACACCCATAACGGCACAGGGGCAGCAGGGTGCTGTTTTGGCTTCGGATGCCCTGTTTTCAATGGGATTTGCCAGTTTTGGATTTTGGCTGTAGGATTGGTCCAGGAAGACTTCCGGAGGAACCAATAGCTGGGCAGGTAAGTTGGAGCGCTCGGGACGTAGGTACACTTAGGGATATTATCTCCAGGAAGCAGGGCGGCTGGATGCAGGAGTGTCTTTTGAGGTCGGATTTCACCCCACTGGGCCACTCGAGGTTGGGGGGTCTCCGTGCAGAGGTGACATTGGGGAGTCCTGAAGGGGTCAACCAACGTTGGACTCAGACTCTCCCGCGCTGGGGGATCTTGCTGGGGATCGGTGGCCCACTCAAACTCGGGCCATAGGCGACGGGTACAGTGGTGGTTCCAGGCATCTGGATTCTTTGTTCTCAGCAGGCTCAGAGTTTATCTTGTGAGTTTTTTTTTTTTTTTTTTTAACAGAGTTGCTGTTCACTGGAGATCCGGTCTTTGCTGAAGGCTGTCAGTCCTCCCAGGGTTCTGGAGGTCGCTGGTTGCAGGACAAGGCGACTCTTGGCGGAGGATCTCTGGAAACTGCAGACTGGCCGGAAGAGCTGGGGCCAAGTCTGTTCTTCTCTGCAGTCTCCTCTGCTGGGCGTCTTCTTTCGTCCTTCTTCGTAGGTTGTGGGAATCGGTCTTCTTGGTTCAGGGCTGCCCTTTAAATACTGTATTTAGGGGGCGTTTTAGGGCTCTCAAGGTCAGTAGCCAAAGGGCTACTGACCTTAGAGTGACTACACCCTTGGTGTGCTCACCCCATGTGGGGAGTGGGCACAATCCCTAATCCTTTTTGGGGAGTGCCTGCCATCTTCAAGATGGCGGGCACTGAAGAGTGGACTTCACCTTGCCTCCCCCACCTGAGGTGGACAGAGGTGGGCACACCTTCTGGGCTGGCTAATTTTTCCCACCTGTCTTCAAGCCGAAAAAGAAAGGAGACAAGAAGGGGGGCCTTCTCCCGATAGCAGGAGATTCTGGGGTCGCATTACAAAGGTGGCAAGGCCTTTGAAGCTCCCCTGCCACAGATGGCTCTTCCTGGCCTGCAGGAGATGTGACCACTTTGTTTCTGGGCTCAGGGGTGAAGGCTCCCACCACAGGCTTCCAGAAACAGGTCTTGTGTTGGCAGGGTGTTGTGTACCAGTCAGGAAACCCACCAGAGGTTGGTTGTGTAATGACAAACTCCCAGCACCATATAGTCTTAATGGCATTACTGCACTTACAAGGTCTACGGATTGGTCTAGACACTGTAGGGGTACAGGACTCATGCACCTGTATCCTCACCCCTGGAATAGTGCAACCAGCTAGAGGGGTGGCTGACCTATGCCAGGGCAGTGGGTTGTAGGCATGGCACGTTATTCTGCACCAAAACAAGCAGCCTGCAATGAATGGATGGAGGGGGGAGGTAGGGTGGTGTGTGTGTGTGTCTGCATCTGCGTGCGTGCGTGCGTGTGTGTGTGTGTGTGTGTGTGTGTGTGTGTGTGTGTGTGTGTGTGTGTGTGTGTGTGTGTGTGTGTGTGTGTGTGTGTGTGTGTGTGTGTGTGTGTGTGTGTGTGTGTGTGTGTGTGTGTGTGTGTGTGTGTGTGTGTGTGTGTGTGTGTGTGTGTGTGTGTGTGTGTGTGTGTGTGTGTGTGTGTGTGTGTGTGTGTGTGTGTGTGTGTGTGTGTGTGTGTGTGTGTGTGTGTGTGTGTGTGTGTGTGTGTGTGTGTGTGTGTGTGTGTGTGTGTGTGTGTGTGTGTGTGTGTGTGTGTGTGTGTACAGGGCCTCCAAGGTTGGAACAGTCTGTCAAAAAGCTTTATCAGCTAAAAACCATAAAAGCACATATACACACATTGAATAAAAACATACCAATATAGAATAATACAATGTATTCTGAACTCATAATAGAGGACATACTCCTAAAATTATGTACAGCATTAAAACATGGGCAGATTCTTTCCAATTAAAAACAAGACAAAAAAGAAAAGAAAACAGACCTTACATGAATTAATATTGGGGATTCCTTGTAAAATACAGAGGTTGCGGTAGCGCAGTTGTAACAGATTAGCATTTTTTCGTTTTAATTTTAGCGCCTCTCGCACACCACAAAGACAAAAGATATCTACAGGTTGCGATCAGGGGGGAGGCGTCATATTTCAATAACCTAAAAGCTTCCCTGTAGTCCCTGAGGCCTATATAGACTTACATAATTGAATGATCCATTTAGCTCTAGCTTTAGAGTAGAAAGGGCAGAAGAGCGAGGGGGGCGGAGCTAGCCAGCGCCTATGTGAGACGCGTGTGTGCTGAGCTCCGCGCCAACACCCGAACTATCCTGATAAATATCCGACAATAACGGACACCACCGGACTTACGTGGTGGGGACCTGTTCTGGGGACACTGCTGCAACGTCCGGCGAAGCCGCCGGCGAAAACGGAGGACGCCCCACGGAGTTCCGGCAGCGCTACGATATCTGCGTACCAGGCCTGAGGCAGCGGACTCGCCTACATTCCAGGCCGCCGTGCGTGCCTGTACGTGCGGCCGCTGGGAGAGCGGAAACCTGGTGACCCCCGCAGGGACCCGACGGAGAGGGGCGCCTGGTTGACACTGTGGTGGGGCCCCCTGCGACATCCTGCACCTCCCCCCCCTGCTTTGAGGGGGGAGCGTACTGAGTGACCCCATACCGGACGCCCACAGGCTAACGGCCTCGGTGGCGGCTACGCGCGCATTGCGCTTGGGCCCCCGATTCGACCACAAGGCACATAACGGCCCGCCGGGCCCCCCAAAGGTGAGCTGCACCGCGCCCGCTCCTGATGTGCTCGGCGCCCTGCTCTCTCTCTGAGGCTCCCTCCAAAGCTTAATTCCCTCCCCTGCTCAGCTGCTGTACGGACTGCCTGTGGTGCTGCGGACCCCGGAGTGCTTGGGACCCTAGGGCCGAGGTAGCGGCCAGACACTTGTGCAGGCCCCCCCCCGCAGTGTCACATGCCACCGGCCTTGCACAGATGGACCTAGGAGTTTGCGTTTCTTCCCCTCTCCCCAGGTGACTCGTGGCAGGGTGCTGGGGAGGACTGCCAGGGGGATTGTGCTGAGGTATTGAGTATTGTGGGACAAATTGGGGACCCTGATGTACGCAGAGCGGCACCTACCTGCTTTTTGGTGACGCGGACTGCGGCGCTGCTGACCCCATAACTCGTGGTGATTGTGGGATTGCGACGAGGTTCCTAGTCCTGGACTGTGTGGTCAACACCGGGTGTGGGCCTATACTACCGTCTGAGGGCACTGATTGGGAATCCCACGCTGCGGTGCACCTTGGATCCGGCGCCTGCAGGCTTCGGAGAACATTGAGCGACAAGACCTGTAAGTGGACACAGGACTGGGACACCGAGGCTGTCTATAACCACTACCTACGTGTCGGCGACCGTGCACAGCAATTGCCCCCGGGCTCCCCTGCGCACTATGGGCAAGAACGATAGAACCCAGACCAAACTGGCGTTTGACCAGCGCAAAGCGAAGGCCCCGGAGGAGCCGGCTCCGGACGTCTCCCCTAGGAACATGGGCGCGGATAATACAATGTACACTGATATTAAAGAAATGCTTGTGTCCATGGAGAAAGGCTTGCAGGACAGTATGTCGTCTATTGGCACGAAAATAGACGCACTCACTTACCGAATGGACCGCATGTCGGAAAGGGTGGATAAACATGCGGGGCGCCTCGACATTTCGGAGAGGCGCCTCACGGAGGTGGAGGAGGCTCAGACTGAGTGGGACAAGGATCGCAAGCAATTTTCCAGACTCCTACAGGTCATTCAGGACAAGTCGGAGGACTTGGAAGCCAGGTCGAGGCGCTCCAACATTCGTATCACGGGGGTTGCAGAGACGACCCAGACGGGCAAGATGGAGCTCTTCGTGGAGAAACTACTGGTATCCCTGCTGGGCGACAACGTCTTCTCCCCGATGTTTATAGTGGAAAGAGCCCACCGCACTCTTGGGCCGTGGCCTGGAGCTACTCCTAGGCCGATAATTGCCAAACTCCTCAACTACAGGGACCGTGACACAGCCCTACGAGTGGCCAGAGACAAGGGGAGGCTCCAGTACGAGGGTATGGAAATTTCCCTGTATCCTGATTTCACGGCAAGGGTGCAGGAGGAAAGGCGGCACTTCGCTCCGTATAAAAAACAGCTGCGAGAGCTAGGCCTGGACTATGCGATGTTATACCCGGCGAGGCTACGGGTCAACAGACATGGGCATTCGCACTTTTTCTCGGACCCCAAGGAGCTGCAAAAGTCGCTGAAGGAGTGGACCAAGGAACAGAGGAACAGCCCCAGCCGACGGACTGAAGAGCAGGAAGACAATAGCCGTCTGGACGAACAGGAATAGCACACCACGCGCTCCTGGCCTTGGGGTGTGAATGATCGTACCAGGCTCAATATGGTATCGTGGCGGTGACACTCCTGCTTCGGGATGGCGCCCTGGGGTCAAGTTGGATGGCTGCCCTGCGATTGCTGGGACTGGTGATCGGACTGAGCCGGGCGCTAGGTGAGATCAATCCAATTTATATATGTTTGACCATGGCTGAGTGGGGCTTGGTATACAACAACAGAAAGTCCCTGGCTGGTGGGGGTATACCCTAAGGCGTGGGATAACCTGGCCAAAAGGCTTGAGGGTTATCTACGCTTACAGAGACCAAAAATATGTCAACAAACCATAGTACAAATAACAGCCAACAGTCAGTGTAGGAACCCTATCTATAAATCACACAACAGTTAAGAGACTATAATCTTCACCAGTGTAAAAACAACAATTTATTAAAAAGAATACAGAATCACTTTGCATCAGAAAACACATACAATAAAATACACATTTTTTTAAAAGAAACCAAAAGTCGACGCGGCGTTTCGGTGTCTTTTGTTGATTAAGACACCTTCTTCAGGACAGGGTTTTTTTTTTTTGTGTTAAAAATCTCTCAAAAGGTATGAGGGATTCGAAGCAATTGAAATCTCAAAAGGATGCAGTTTTTTTTCTTTAATCTGCCACCCAAGGACTTATCTTCTTTGGCGGAAGTTAATCAATAGTTATTCCACCTGAATAAAAGTTTCATATGCATGGTCTTTGCTGTATCTGGGGCGACCACCGTATATCTTTAGGCTTTAACCACATGTAACTTTAGTGGTGTCGTGTATACACCGTTTCAACTTGTCATGTGGGGTAGAGGCGTACGCATCTACTTTTTGTTTCCTTCTACCGGCTTGTTATTGATTCCTTCCCTTGGAGGCTTTCGGAATGGAACTGTATCTGGAATAAGGCGACAGGGAGGCCGATACCCAGTGTAAAGATAATACAAACAGTTCCATTCCAAAAGCCTCCAAGGGAAGGAATCAATAACAAGCAGGTAGAAGGAAACAAAAAGTAGATACGTATGCCTCTACCCCACATGACAAGTTGAAACGGTGTATACACGACACCACTAAAGTTACATGTGGTTAAAGCCTAAAGATATACGGTGGTCGCCCCAGATACAGCAAAGACCATACATATGAAACTTTTATTCAGGTGGAATAACTATTGATTAACTTCCGCCAACGAAGATAAGTCCTTGGGTGGCAGATTAAAGATAAAAAACTGCATCCTTTTGAGATTTCAATTGCTTCGAATCCCTCATACCTTTTGAGAGATTTTTAACAAAAAAAAAAAACCCTGTCCTGAAGAAGGTGTCATCATCAACAAAAGACACCGAAACGCCGCATCGACTTGTTTTTTTTTTAAAAAATGTGTATTTTATTGTATAATGTGTTTTCTGATGCAAAGTGATTCTGTATTCTTTTTAATAAATTGTTGTTTTTACACTGGTGAAGATTATAGTCTCTTAACTGTTGTGTGATTTATAGATAGGGTTCCTACACTGACTGTTGGCCGTTATTTGTACTATGGTTTGTTGACATATTTTTGGTCTCTGTAAGCGTAGATAACCCTCAAGCCTTTTGGCCAGGTTATCCCACGCCTTAGGGTATACCCCCACCAGCCAGGGACTTTCTGTTGTTGTATACTGTTTACCCGGTCCCTTAACGGTTCCAAGGGTACCTCCCTCCTTGTGTTGTGAGTGGGGCTTGGAACATGGCTCGGGATCATATTCTGTCGATTACCCTGTTGTGCATCGTTACAGCCCTTTTGTTGCACTGGGGTACGCTGTGGACGAGACTGAAGGGGGGGGGGGGGGGGGGAGTCCTGGTACTTCTGACCACTAAATCCTTTTAATCCTTGAATAGTCCTTCCGTTGTTACACTCTGACCTGGGTGTTGGTGGCGGGAGCCATGTTGGCACTAGTTACCTTTGATGCACTGTTTGGTGCCATTTACGGCGACCTCTGCCCTAGTGCTTTTGGCTCCAATTGTTAAAACTAGTTCCACTGATGTCTGACCCGGAGGGTAGATTTGTCATTACTAGGTGTGTGGGCAGGGGACACGATTTGGTAGTGGTCAACGTCTACGGGCCGAACTATGATAGTCCGGTCTTTTACACATCACTAGCGGCACACTGCAGAACACATGTTTCCCCTAGAATGCTGTGGGGAGGGGACTTAAATTTTGTATTTGACCCTGAACTGGACAGATCGGCAGGGCCAGCTCGGAGGCCAGTGGCCTCGGCTTTGCACATGAAGGCGGAGATGCTTAAACTGGACCTGGTAGACGTGTGGAGAAGTAAGCACCCCACGAAAGGTGGTTTCACTCACTACTCTGCCTTCCATAATATCCACACTAGAATAGATTACTGGCTAGTGTCTCAGGCCCTACTAGATAGTATTAGAAGCTGTGTCGTGCTGCCCTGTACCCTCTCTGATCACTCCCCTGTACTGCTCCACCTAGTGACTCCAAAGAAAACAATTCCCTCCTTCACCTGGAGGTTTCCCCCCTACTCCCTCCTGGACGATCCGTTTCGGGGTGAACTGGCGGAAGACATAGATACATTCTTTGAAACAAACCTGGGGTCCGTTGACAGTTTCCAAACAGTGTGGGAAGCCTTCAAGGTCTATATTAGGGGCATGGCAATGTCCAAACACTCGAGGGTGCTTAAATCTATAAGGCGGGACTTGAAACAAATTGAAGCTCGGCTGTCTGATTTAGAGAGACGCCTACAGAATGGCTGCGATACCGACGTTGAGACTCAAATCAAACTTCTACTGATTGAATACCATGGCCTGGCTGACAGGGAAGTACAACACATGGGCAAATACGCTACGGCGCGCATTTACGGGGAGGGGGAACGACCGGGTGCACTGGTGGCTAGAATGATGCGTAGTACTAGGAGGCCCCTGGTGGTGGATGAACTACTCACGCCAGAGGGTGAGGTTGTTACTGACGAAGAGGAGATCCTCCAAACGTTTAGGCAGTACTGTGCAGATCTGTATAAATCCAGATCGCTGCGGGTAGAGGAAGAGATTGACGATTACCTAGAGCATATTGCCATGCCGTTTTTGCCAGACTCGGACAGGGAATTCTTGATGTCTCCAATACAGGAGGATGAGATTCTGGAGGCGCTGGCGAGCATGCGATCTGGTAGTGCCCCGGGAGCGGACGGCTTGACGGTTGGCTTTTATAAGTCATTCAAGGACAAGCTGATGCCACACCTGATCACCCTATTTGATGACATATGTGAGGAAGGTAGTATGCCCCACTCCATGAGGGAAGCCCTACTAATCACCATTTTAAAGCCTGGGAAACCCCGAGAGTCTTGCAGCTCCTACAGGCCGCTGTCCCTGTTAAATGTGGACACTAAAATATTTGCTAAAGTTCTGGCCACGCGATTGGCTCTCCTGGTTGCGCCTGAACAGGCCGGCTTCGTTCCCAACAGGAACCCGACATATAATATCCGAACGGTACTGGGGACGATGCAGCACGTGCGTCAGGAAAACACAGCTATAACGGTTTTCCTGGACATGGAAAAGGCCTTCGACTCTGTGGAATGGCCTTTCATGCTCAGAGTCCTTAGGAGGTTGGGGTTGGGAGAGCCATTCTTGCAGATGCTGGGAGCCTTGTACTACCGGCCCACGGCGAGGCTGAAGATAGGGGATAGGGTTACGGACCCGTTTGACATCAGCAGAGGCACCAGACAGGGTTGTCCCCTTTCGCCCCTCCTGTACGCGCTAGTGGCGGAACCGCTGGCTTGTGCAATCAGGGAATATCACAGCTTGGAAGGTATTAGTTATCCAACGTACATAATTGGTATATCAACGTATGCTGATGATACTCTCCTCTATGTTCGCGACCCGGAAACGAACCTTTCACCTGTTCTGCGGGAGGTTGTGTGGTTTGGTGCCCTCTCGGGGCTCACAGTCAATTGGGACAAATCAATCGCTTTCCCACTGACCCCCGCGACCCAGCCCTTCGAAATGGAATACCCCCTGAAATGGACCACTGACTCAGTTAGATACCTTGGCATACACCTTCACACGGATCCGGATATTCTAATCAGGGAAAACTATGGAGTAGCGTACGCAAAACTGGTTGAGGATGTGGACGCATGGTGCAAGCTCCCGCTGTCCCTAATGGGCAGAATAGCCATCATGAAAATGGTGGTACTGCCTAGGTTCCTATTCAACAACATACCGGTGGTACTGTCAAAGGCGTTCTTTAAACAGCTGACGCAGGTGCTCATCAGGCTGGCTTGGGGGGGGTAAACAGCCTAGAGTTAAGTGGACGACACTACTGCTCCCTTAAGAGATGGGGGTCTGGGGGCGCCCGACATGGAAAGATACTACCGCATTGCGCAGGCAGCCCATTTACACTCTTGGATACATGGGGACCCTCGCATTCCGCATGTGACATTGGAGCGCTTGCCGAGCCTCTTCCCCTTCCGGCCACCGTCTGTCTCCCGGTAGACCGAGCTATTGGTCAGCTGGACTCACTAAAATCTACCAACCATGCGTGGCACGCGTTGACCCGGGCGCGAGACTGTAGACTTCTGTACTCGCCGCAGATGCAGATAGACTGGGCACTCTGGCTGGGCCCGCTAAAGGAAAAAGGGGTAACGGAGGCACTGCGTGCGCTGGGACTCACTAAAATGGACGACCTGTTTGTCGAGGGGGTCTCCAGGACCTGGGAGCAGCTCTCCGCCACGCGGCCAGAGGCTACGCTTCTGCAGCGCTTCCAGTTCCACAGGGTACGGAGCGCATTAAAGGACTTACTGGGCCCTGAGATGGCGGAGCCACCGGAGGTCCCTGAACTCACATGTCATTAACTCCACGTCATCCCGCAAACTGGTCTCCACCCTAAACAAACTGGGGGTTGCGCACAAACAGCTCCAACACTCAAAAGCTAGGGAGGAATGGCAAAGGGATATGCAGCTTCAAATTGATGACGACATGTGGCGCTACTGCTGCACCAGCACTAGAAGACTCTCCCTTAATGGAAGGCATAGACTAGTGCACTTTAAGTTTTTACAACGGGTATACTATACCCCGGAGAGGCTGCACCGTTACGGGCTCAGGCAGACAGCGGAGTGCGAGAGGTGTCATGCGCAGGTTGCAGATTTTATCCACATAGCATGGTACTGTCCGGGAATACAGAAATTTGGGGTGGAGGTTTTCTCAGAACTCAATGTGATTTTGGGCTCATAGCTGGCTGTTAGACAGGACTTGGCGCTCCTAGGTTTTTCCAAGCCACTTCCGTTATCCCAGCGACGACTCGTGGATATGGCCGTACTGATCGCCAGAAGAGTTGTAGCCATATGCTGGATGCGGGGCCCGCTCCCTACTAAGAAGGCGACTTACTTTACTGTTGCACGCAGTCTGAACACTACAGCGAGCTACTCCCGCCCAGGAGCAGGCCCAAAAATTTCTGGGGTTTATATCAGGCATACATTCAACAGAACGAGGTGGAAAACCTGGACAGTGCCGAGGCACTGGACCCCCCGGAATCCACAGAGGGACAGGAGGAACAGTAGACGTGGGGTCTGGGGTGGCAGCGAGTGTAACCTGGTGTTGGCTCACGCAGCGCCTCTCCCCGTTAGCATAGTTCACGGATTAGGGTCTCCACAGTAGTGTTCCGTAGGCAGCGGGGTATACACTAGTTAGTAGCATAACTCGGGCACATCCCTAGACACATAGTTGCTGGCACTGGGGGGTGGGTGTGGGTTTGTTGGGGTAGTTTATTGTTTTTTATACTCACAAGCCTTCAGATACACACGTAGATAGGACAACTGTTGTGTGACTCACAGGCACTGCCAAGTCATGTGTATGCTGGCAGCGACACGAGAACTTAGCCACATACAGAGCTAACTATACTCCTGCATTGTTAGGACTAGACGTTACTGACTTTGCACATCTGCTGTACTGTACGCTGCCGGGCCCCCGGGATGCCGGCTAAACGGCTGTGTCTAACATATTTGTACTATGACGCTCAGCTATGCTGCTTTGATTATTTGTGCGAGAAACTGTGAGTAATGTAATGCGTATTATGATATATGAAGAATAAAGGTCTTGGTTTAAATAAAAAAGGGCAGAAGAGCAAAACTTGCAGATCTGTCTCTTCGCTACTTTCGCACCCTGGGCATGAGCTAGGTACAAGGGTTGCGTGCGGTTGACCACTTGTTTGTCACTGTCCTCACTGGAAGTGTTCCATGTCTAAATTGGATATATAATTTCTTTGCCAGTGAGGGCTGAATGTCGTCCAAGAATTTCTCAAGTTGATAACTATCCTTGACCACCAGAAATCTGTCAACCCACCCAGAGATGGACTTGATAAGTGTCAAATCCAATCGGTGTCTCTTGAGTACGTTGACCAACAGCCTCCTGGGGGTCAGGGCGCAAGTTTGCTCTGGAAAAAGCCAATCGGTGTCGCTTGAGTACGTTGACTAACTGCCTCCTGGGGGTCAGGGAACAAGTTTGCTCTGGAAAAAGCCATATATCTCCCCTACCTAGTGCATGGCAAAGCTGCTTGACATGTTTTAGCCAAGGGATTTTTCCCACACCTCCTTATTGTCAATAGATACCTTAAGTCCTCTCTGTAGCTTTGCAGACCAGAGTCGCCTCCAGTACAGCAAAGGGCGATTGGAAATTACCTCCTGTATGGGGGGCAGTCCCAAATCTAGCCGTAACTGGGTCAGGGGTGCGCTCTGGGGGAGTCTCAATAGGTGCCTAATGAAGCTGTTCTCAGTGGTAGACAGAGGGGTGGCGTTGATGTGGCCCCATAGCTCTACACCATAGAGCTATGCCTGAGCTATGCTCTCGCCTGAGCTTTGTAAATTTCCACTGGTGGTCCCAAGGATTTATATGAACACTCATTATAGACCTTTAAAATACGGCTAGAGGCTTGAGCCAACTTCATGTTTGCCTTAGCCATGTGCGACCCCCATTCCATCTTGTCGTTGAGTGTTACCCCTAAGTAATCAAAAGTGGAGACTCTTTCCAACACCGAGCCATCTAAATGGGGGGGGGGGACAGTTGGGGGCTTTGGCATTGAAAACCATATATTTAGTTTTAGAGAGGTTGATCTCCAGATTTCTGGAACTACAAAAGGAGCAGAACGCCTCTAGTGTTCGCTGAATACCCATAGAGGATTTTGATAACAATAGGGTGTCATCAGCGAACATCAGGGCTGGTATCTTACGGGCTGCTAGACTGGGTGAATCTAAATCCCTCGCACCCAATAGATAATCAATCAGTCCGTTAAGGAACAAAGCGAAAAGCGTGGGGGCCTACACGCACCCCTGCCTCACACCCTTTTCCACATGGAAGGGAGCCGAGAGCTCCCCATTCCTCCCATACCTCACCCTCGCGTAAGTGCCTTGGTGTAAACGTTTGAACAATTGGCACAAGTATACTGGGGCACCCATCTCTAACAATATAGCCCAAAGGTTGTCCCTTTGTACCAGATCAAATGAAGATCGAAGATCTACAAAGGTCAAGTAAAGGCTTCCAGCCCCCATACTCACCATCTTCCAGTAGACCAATTGTAGTCTAAACAGTTGGTCGGTGGTAGATACCTTGGCTCGAAATCCGGCTTGGAGGGAGGTCAGGATGTGATGTTCGTCCATCCAACACTGCAACCTCGTTAGTAAAAGGTGGGCAAACAACTTCTGCATGAAGTCAATGAGGTTAACGTAGCGGTAGTTAGCCGGGTCGAGTGGGGAAGCCTTTTTGTGGATGGGGATGATCTCTGCCCTCAACCATGTTGGGGGAATTTCCATACCATGAAGAATGGCATTGAAGTATAGCCAAATATAGGGAACCCATACCTTCTGCTCACTCAAAAATAGGTCTCCAGGGATTTTATCCAAACCCGGAGCCTTCCCAGGAGACAAGCTTTTAAGGGCCGCCTGGATTTCCAGCATAGTCGGGGATGATAATCAGGGTCCTTTTTATCCAATAAAGCTAGAGTCGGTATACTATACATGAGTATAGCTGAGTCTGGGGAGGTTGGAGTGTCAGTATGTGAAAACAAGGGCTTAAAGTGGGCTATCCAGACCTCTTCGCTCAAGTTAGGTATTATAGCTGACATCCCCTCTAGCGAGCCTGTTCCAACAAAGTTCCAGAAAGCCCTGTAGTCACGTCCGTCCAGGGCTTCTTTTATACTTGCCCATCTTGAAGCCTCCCAATCCGACTTGGACTCCGCAATTACACTTTTGTAAGTGAGTCTAGCCACTCTAATACTCTGCACAGAGCAAGACTTAACCTCCTTAATAAGCGCAGATTTGACCACCCTACAGGTTTTATTAAACCAAATGGGCCAGTTTTTTTTGGTCGAGGCCTCTTATTGACTGCAATATAAAAGTAGTCGGCCAGAGTAGAAATTAAGTTGGTATGAAATGTGCTCGAACGCATGGAAATAAGGTAGATCATAGTTGGCAGTCGAGAGTTCAAAAGCTTCTACTAGGGAGCATTGATCAGCTAATTTATCGGGAGCTAGCGCAAACTTAGCCCACCTAATACATCTGCCACCTGCCACTGTAATTAGGTTCGGGTCAGCATGGGTCTCCCGCTCCCCCAGTCTATGTTGGTATCCCAGTGTATATTTTAATTCTAGTGACAGAAGGCTGTGGTCACTGTCTACCCGTTCGATTACGCTGAAGGCCTTAATTTGGGACCAAAATTCTACATTGACCATTATATAGTCAATGGATGTACTTTTCCCCACTCTATTGTAGGTACTCTTACCTGGGACATCGGGAAGAAGTCTGCCATTACAGGCTCTAGGAGTGAGATACTAAGAGCTTATTGATCTGTAATGCCAAAGGCGTCAAGCGCTTAATTGGATACATAGAGCACTCCTGTATGTGCCAAATGGAGTCCTCATCTAGGGTTACGGAAGGGATGCCAGCCAGGGATTCAAAATGACAGTTAAAGTCACCCCCGATGATTCTATGTGTCAGTGAAGTAAATAATTAACGGAGTTCATCAAGAGCCTCTAGCATAGATCTCCACGTGTGAGGGGTACGGCGCAAGTAAATATTAAAAACCACCACCGTCGAGCCATCCAGATATTTAAGGGCGTCACAGAGAATATCCGGGGAATGGGAATCTATTACTTTCGCTGAGCACCCCAGATGTGTGGCTACCCAAATGCAGTCCCCCCCGTGGGTCTTCCCCTCGGGCCCTGTACAGCAGGTAAATGAAAAGTTGTAAAGCCCACCCTTATAGGGGCAGTCATCATCCAAGTCTCTTGGAACAAGCACAGATCGTACTGATCCATCAGCTCGCCCCAATCTGGGTTTGAAAGCTTAGATCCTAGCCCTGCTAAATTCCAGGACCCTATTAATGATTTACGGGGTTCCGCCCTTAAGGGACTAAGTATGGGTGGTGGAAACACATTAATGGGGGGAATTCTTACAGGAGTATCCGGCTCAGTACCTTCACCTGTAGGACATAGATTTAAATTTAAATTAATTGGAATCATTATTATTCCCTCTTCCTTTGTCCCAAAAAACACCTGAGGTAGACCCTCCTCTACCATCTCACCCACCTCCACAGGACACCTGACTACTTTGGGGTCTATTTCATTACGCCTAAGTGGGTGGAGTAGTCAATCTACATTATTCAAGGGGCTAAATCGAATGGCTACAGGTATGTTATATTCTACCTCCTGTCCACCTTGGTGAGTATACGTTAGTCCATTACCCCCCGGTGCTAATTCCTGTGAATAAAAATACCCCAGGGAGAGTGGAGTGATTGCACCTAGTTGACAAGGACCTCCCAAATCAAGATGTGATTGACCGCTCTGGGATCCCTGAAATTGACGATTACACAGTCCCCTCCAATGTCTTTGCCAGAAGAGTTATCTGGTTGGGGACTAAACCCAAATACGATTTCCCCCTGGCCCGGTCTCGTTAATGATCTATATCTGTTCAGCCCAAAAATAATTTTGTTCTTCAGCTCTGGGAATGATTCAACTCGCTCGACTGACAGCAGAGGGACAACAGTTAATACCACCATGTACGGAGAGGCCTCGGGGGGGTAACTGGGGGCAAGGTAGCGTTTGTTGAATTCCTTTGCAGGGAGATTTCATGCCCGGCTTTTGAGGCGCCCGCCCCGAGCTGGCAGTTGTTTATTATTGGCTTTTGAGATTAGCGGTAGATCTCGGGGGGTGAAGGTAGGTGTGTCACAGTGCCCCCTGGGCAGAATAGCAGGGCCGGCAACAGTGGTGTTAGGGGTACGTTTACCCGTATTCATTAAAGCCGGTCCTTGCGCCAAGTTAACTGATCGAGAACCTTCACCAGGACTTGGACCTAGGTTTGCCTGATTAGTGTTACCCAAGACCAGTTTCACAGTGTTGTTCCCATTAGAGGTGGGTAACTGGTCTCCTCCTCCACTCTTATTATTTATTAGTGAGACAACTTTATCAATTCTACTCAAGATTTTAAAATGAGAACTGATCAGCTGTTCCATCTGTGCCTGGAGATCAATTAATAAATGGGTATCCCAAACCGGGGGTGCCAAAGTAGAAAAGTGAGGGCCTAGATCAGCCTGCGGGCTATCTAGAGATACTATAGTTGTCTTAGATAGTTTATGTATTTTCGGTTGCTTGGTTCTGGGGCGAGCCTTGGGAACCTTTTTAACCACCTGAGAAACTATGGGTGGTACAATATTGGTAGGAGAGCTACTGTCTTGCACAATCTGCGCACATGGAAGCTCAGCGAAGGAGGACGCTAACATCGAGTCAGGGGAATTAACTGACTAAAGAAGCATTCCTGGTTGTCAAGGGGGGAGCATTGCAGGTTTAAGAGAAAGACGTCTTTCAGTATTTTCTATAGCCGATGCGACCACCCCTATGGTTTTTTTTTTTGGTAACATTTTCTAACATTTTGTTAATAGCCGTTAGATTCGGGACTGGATTTGTTAAAGCTGCTTTTTGCCGTGCGAGAGGGTTAGATTTGCCCATGGTGCTCGACGAAAAATCTTAGATATTTAGGATAACGGGACTCCTAGTTACTCGTACAACAATTAAAAAGTGACTGTTCAGTTAAGAAGGATAAGACCCTGAAAACACATTATCAATAATCTATGTGAACTTATCACAATTAAGCCTAGCTTTTGACTGAGTATAATAATAATTACCACATTAAAATGTCCCAGACCAGTCAATGTCCGTCCCGCCACGAGGGGTGGCCGGGCCCGGCGTCCTTTGGCCCCTAACGCCCACAGACGGCCTGCCCTTTGCCTGGGCTCAGCCCAGCGCACGCCCGCGCGCGTCCCGCGGGACGGGAGAGCCTTCTTGGTTAAGTACCCCCAAGTGTCACGGGGGCGGGCTTGATGGCCGCTCTCCGCCCTGGCGGCTCCTGGGGCGGTCAGTCTGCTGTTCGTTTCTGCCCCCGCTGGCTCCTGCCAGCAAACACCACACAGGACGCGTCTCTTTTTAGCTATGCTGTACAACATAGCAGCTGCTCAACACCATGTCTGACTCAGTCGTAAATTCCTCTCTTTAATACTACCAATTCTCGCAGGAAGGCAGCACACATGTGAGCACAAGGGTGGAACAACATGTGCCCTTAGAGGCCTTCCCTGGTCACGTGCCCTTGGGGCGGCCCATGGCACCTTTTACAAGGGAATGACATGTGGTCACAGAGGTGCTAATTGGGGGTACATGGTACAGTTTTGGAAAGGAACACAGGACCTGGGAACCTCAAGTCAAAGTGCATCAGTAGTCTGGCAAAAAGTGTGTGCATGTGTGTGTGGAGGCGGGCGGGGGGGAGAGGAGGGGATTACTTCAACAGAACCCCAGCTTCCTACATCAATTAGTTCAGTTAAGCCCTTTTTTAATAGAAATTCCTTTAGGTTCCAAAAACTCACTTTTTAGAAGCTGCAATGTTATCCTATGGCAGAAAAAGTGAATATGGCATTCAGGTACAGTACAGCGACTTACGGGACCAGTCTTCAGGAGTTAAAGCGAGTGGTGGGCAATGTCCAAAAGAGCACCAGTAGAACCCCACCAGCAGCACTAGGGCGGCTGGGTGCAGGAGTTCAAAACTGAGTTGGGTGCCCAATGTTACTCTATGGGGATCAGTCTTCACTCAAAGAGGCTGCAGGCTAGGACTGGGAAGCCAGTCAGGCTGAACCAACAGGGGCGCTCCGGCCTCACGATGCTCAGGGATATAGGGACACCTTTGATCCTCTTCTCCACTGCCCAGGGACGTCTGGTGCAGAGGTGTCCTTGAGGGTCAGGCTTTTCTTACTGGGAGCAGTCGCTCTAGAGGGGGCCTGTGTGCACTCCATTACTGGAGGGGTATGGGACCACAATGATTCTGGTGTCCGACGTCTGCGGTCACAAATTCCTCTCTTGTGTCTTTAGATTCCTGCAGGATGCAGGGAAGCAGGTCCGCTACTTCTCAGGTCTTGGCTCCGGGTCAAGTGCTGGCAGGTCTCTTGGGCTTTGGGGACTCAGCAGCTGTAGGACAACTCGTCTTTTGGTGCAACTGTCGAAGTCAGCAGGCAGACCAGCAGGGTTGGCGTCAAGTCAGTTGATGGATCGTCTGTTCTTGCTGTGCAACTCATCACGCACGTTGCCTTTCAGGTCATCAGGATCTGATTTTCTGGTGCCAGTGACTAATCTAAATACTCAATTTAGGGGAGTGTAAGGAGGTAGCCAATGGGCAACTGACCCCTAGGGTCATAAAGCCCCTATATGACCACTTCCTTAGAGAATATGGCATAACCCTGACTCAGTTTTTAAGTGTGCCAACACAAAGATGGCCACTTCTGAAAAGTTGTACCCTATCAGGTTAGGCCACCTTAGGGGTGATAGCCTGGGGTTGGGTACTCCACCTCAACAAGCTATATTTCCCGCCGGTCCATGTGCCAAAGGAGTGGTGTGGGTCGGCCTCTCCTGCGAGGGGAGTCGGATTCGCATTTCAAAGCCGGAAGCTTATTTGAAGCTCGCAGGCCTAGGAGTTCTAGTAAATCACCCCTGAGTGAGGGGGTGTGAACACCCTCTTTCCCATGCAGGATTTGTTTCTTACCTCCTGAGAGCAAAGGCCTTCACCCTTGGAGGCCGGAAATCGGTCTCAGGTGGCAGACTGGCAGAAATCAGTCGTCCAACACACCAGAGGCTGGTAGGTTTTCATGGGGCAACTAAGGTGCCCTCTGGGTGCATGTATTAATAAAGCCAACACTGGAATCAGTGTGGGTTTATTAAGATGAGATGTTTGATACCAAACATCCTTATTTTCATCGAAGCCATCATGTAGTTGGGGAACTCATTTTCACTAGTGTCCAACACATGTTCTAAAAGGGCTTTCCTGTTCATTTGCACTGGCAGTAATGGAACTGACCTGCACAGGGATATCTGCTCATGCAAGGATAGCCCTCACATGTAATATTAAGAACCTTGTGCAAGTGATGTAAGGCCTGCTGAGGGGTGACTTACAAATCCTACATGTAGTGTCAGGAGACCGGGCACACAGGGAGGTGGCTCATGTCGAGTTTTCTCTTTTGTTTGCACCAAAACACGCAGCCTGCAGTGGCAGACTTGCATGTTTTTGGTGAGGGGTCCTTTAGGGTGGAACAATTTGTTCTACAGTCCTAGGGGGGACCCTCTTAAATACCTCCGGCGCTAGGTACCAGAGACACCATTTACTAGGGGACTTAGATGTGCTAAATGTATTGCCAATTGGGGAAACAATCTTATAGTTTTGGGGAAAGCGATTTGGCACTGGGGACCTGATTAGCAGGAACTCAGTACACTTCCAGTAGAAATCACCGCATGTACCAGGCAAAACCGGGGGGTGACATGTCAAAAAGGGTCAGGCACTTTCCTACATAGGTCTACTACATACCATAAGAATTAGTACATGGTTCAACACCAAGTGTTTACCTGTATGCCCCTGTAGCTTCTGTACAATTTCCTTAGTCTGGAGGTTCCAGATGTAAACCAAGTGGTCTTCTGAACCAGAAACAATCCACTGTGGAGAAATGAGAGGGAAAAATACTACATATTAAAACAAGCTAATATAGAATAATGAAAAAAAAAATCACAGTGCATCTATACAAATTAAAAGATGACAAACTCCAATATCAGCCCAGGTCAACAAAAGAAAAGCGTAACAATATCATTGTTTTTTTACTACAAAAACACTCGAACCCCTCATTTATGACATGCTGGTACAGTCATATTTATATTTGGAACACCTCCTATTCCTCTCATCAGCCACTATCCAGAGAAAGGTTAGTTAGGGCTTCCGATACGTGAATCTTGTGCAAGTGATAAACATGTCCTCGAGTCAGTAAGAGCACAAGTAATGAGATTCCCCTTCTGCATCACAGGAACTTCAATGACCCAGTCAAGAACAGTATCAATTAAACAAACTGCACAAAAGTCTGACCCACCTGCTACATGATGTGGATTCTAAATCCAGGCAGTGTCCACAAAGATGTGGGTTAATTGCTAAGTGGATGATATGCAAGTCTGAGATGGGAAGACTGCGGAGTTTAATCACACTAGCAGTTCATCCACTTGTGGAACGCAATCACTTTTTTCCTTTAACAGAATTATACAACATACTAACTGCATCATTATGGATTGTTGTTAACAATAAGTTGTCTAACTGTTCTAAAGTCCTTTGTTTCAAATATTGTACCCCTCTTCAAACAAGCAAATTATACTTCTTGCTAGAAAGAATTGCTTTTCAAAGAAAGTAGGCTCATATTTTATGTATTTGGAAATCAGACACCACTTTTGGCAGTAACGACAGCGGAGCTCTCCAGACGACCCTACTGAAGTTAAACCATGTTCAAGTAGACTGCTTGGATAATGCCTATTTTACAAGTACTTTAGCTATAAGCAGTAATAGCTTCACAGTGTACCTCAGAAGAAAATTGTAGGTAAAACCTTCACTGTATGTCAAAAGATGTAACATCACCGCTTTCTCCCAGCAAATGGTAGGATTGGTGCAAGAACCATATGTAGAGTCTTTCACTTTTTAAAATGTTGTACACAGTCTGAAGCATGTGTTTTGCTTTACGTATGTACATATAGTTTTTAAGCAAATTTAGATAGCCAGACCTTAGGAGACAAGTTTAGCAATAGGAGGATTCTGTCCTCTGGTCCAGTGAGATGATCGGCTGTGTATTGCAAACTCCTCTATGCAGTTTAACATTTGAAGGAATTCTATGAACCACAACTACAGTCATTCCAGTGCAATTAAGAATCACCCTACTCTCTGAGATCTTCAACATATTGAGGACTATGGAGGGTAGGAGTAGAGCCTCGGTGGCATTCATCAGACTGATTACAAGTATACTGTCCAGGTCTGCCAACTTCAGATGTTCGCCTAGAGTCTTGTTGTACAACTGCTAGACACACCGTAAGCTGCTTCAATTACCGAAAAAAAAAGTGAGCGGGCATCCTGGAGGTCCATTCTAAAGCTTTAAAACTATTAACTAGCAACAAAATGTTGGTGAACCTATTTTCCTCCGTCCTTATTTGGGACTAGACAATCTCTATTAGACACGGCTCAGTGCTGCTTTTTAAAAGAGGACACCGCATTTATTTATTTCCAATATGACAGGAGAAAGCTGGTCTCCGCTGGCATCCTAAGCATCTGTGTATGATACATTTTACTTAACCCCTTCTATCCCCCTCTCTCCCAATAAATATCAGGCTAGCGGACACAAACTAAATTTAGGAAACTATTAAAAACCTACCTGTATACCCTCTAGTTTCCAGCCTCTCACTTTCATCTGCCTCTCTCTCCACAGCGCGGGGACACACCGTGATGGCGTCACCATGCGCTTTACAAACCCCTTTATTATTATTATGCTCATGACGGAGCCGCTCCGTCATGAGCCTCGGTTGAGCTGTGCTCATGACGGAGCGGTTCAGTCATGGCCCGCTCGGCGCGCCTGCGCGGCGCGAATTCCGCGCCAGCGCTGGACGTTCCATTGAGCGGGGCGGGCCATGACAGAACCGCTCCGTCATGAGCACAGCTCAACCGCGGGTCGTGACGGAGCATGCGAGCGCCGCTTGGACCCCCGCCCCTTAGCACTGCGGCGTGATTCCCGCCGCAGCGAAGGGGTTAAACATTTTCTCAAATAAATAGCCCTGGCCAACAGAAGAAAAGCTTAATAGGTATGTTAATATAAAAACGTTCCAGTCCCCATTTTTGGTGTACAGATCTGGATTTTTTTTTTTATTTGGAATACCACTTATTTCTCTCATTTGTCAATACCCAAGAAAAAGGTCAGTTAGTGCCTCCAATAGGTGAATCAACAAGATCACTCGTTCAAGGATAAGCTTAAAAGTTTCCATTATCATTAGCCACAATAAACCATTTAGACAAAGATCTTTATTTCGCCACAATTCAGAATTCAACAAAACACGAACAAAGTCGCTGTTCAGCATAGAAACCACAATGGATCTTTTTCCCCCTGCAAACTATAAACAAATAAAAATCCACTGATACTGAATAAAACAGTTGAAAGTATTAACTGACATTAAAAAAAAAAAACTTACTTTCAACCCAAAAAACGTTACACAGATAAAAAAAACTAAATCAGAAATATAAATAGAGGAGGTGAAGGAAACTCCAATATGGAATATCAGACCCACACAAAGCCAGATAAATAATCCTACTGTACATTTAGTGGTATCTTCAAAACGTTAAGGGGGATTATACAGAATGGCAGAGATCCAAACTTAAAACTACAAAGATTTAAGAGTTTCCGTCCAATGCGTTAAACGGCTTACCGACAAACAAAGACAATTTTTGGGTGGAAACTGATAAATCAACACCTGTAATGTACACTTTTCACAAACAGAATCCTATTGTGAGGTACCTAGTTTTGTAGTGGATTCGGTTTTGTGTTATTGGCAATCTATGTTGATAGTCATTTATAGGAGCCATTCCATGCATTTCTATTACACTTGGGGCACTGTAGAAAGTTTCAAGAAAACAGACACTCAAGATAGACTTCACCGAATGTATTACCTGTGGTACTATTTACAAGGGACTGACCTGTGGCCAAAGAGTGCCTATTGGGTTTGGTATTTAATGCAGTTTAGGGAAAGAACATGAGCCCTGGGTACCTGTTTGGTAGGAACCCAGGGCACACTCAGTCAAAGCACATCAGCAGTTTAGCAAAAAGTGGGGGTAACCATGCAAAAAGGACACTTTCTTACACAAGTGTACTGGATGACTGGTCCTTGCCAGCCAGCCACAACTAGACAGGTTTATGACCACATTGGGTGAGAGTCTGTGCTATACGAAGTCAGAAACCACACCTGCTCTGGGTGGAGGTGCTTCTCACCTCCCCTTAGCAGGATAGTAACACCGCGGTGAGCCTCAAAGACTCCTACCTTGTGTTTTGCTGATTTGGGCTGCTCCAACTAGGGGAGACACCCGTCCCTCCTGTCCTAATCCCACTTTTCTGGCGGCAGGACAAGCAGGAAATTGATTAAGCAGAGTAGGAGTGTCCACTTCAACCTGGCACACACCTAGGGTCGCCAGGAGCTGAGCTGAACCCCTCTCTTGAAAATTCTCCATCTTTGTTTGGAGAATTAGGCCCGATAGGGATATGGCCCTCTCCCCAGAGGAAGGGGGCAACCAAAGGGTGTTGTCACCCTAGGGGACAGTAGCCATTGGCTACTGCCCCGACCCCAGTAACGCACCTACATTTTGTATTCAAGGGCTTCCCTGAACCATTTACCTCAGATTACAAGACCTACGAAGGACAGAAGAGCCGTGCAGCAGTGGAGAAGAAAACGACAACTGACTTGGCCCAGCCTTATCGTCCTATCTCCTATTCCAGCGACCCTGCTCCAAGAAACTGGCGTGGCGTGCATCCAGCAACCTCCAAGAACCCAAGGGACCTTTGATGTCTTCAACAAAGACCCTTTGCTCCTGTTGGCACCGATTTCTCCAGAAAGAACCTAACTAAAGGGCTCCGGATCCAGGGGGATCTGCAACACTTGCACCACTCTGAACCGGACACCCAAATCCAGGTGGCCTATCAACCCAGTGACTTCTCCCTGGTGATCCTAACCTGGGATCCAGCATTGCACGACCTCTCCTGACCTTCTCCACGATGCCTGCAGCCTCATCCTCCAGGGTATCCCCAACCGGATCGGGTAAGAGAAACTCTACGCCTAAAGACACCCCAGCACCTGAAGCCCCCAGACCTAGGAGTGCCCAACCGATGGTGTCCCGACGTCCCCCCACTATCCAACCCACCTCTCCAGTCATTGGATTCCTTCAACCAGATTTCTGAGGAAGCCTGCATCCATCTTCTCCAACAGAGAATCTCCATTGGTTTCTACAGGGCACCGGACGCTTCCTTTGCTCCCAGCCACCCCTGTGCCGATGGTGGTGCAGTCTCAGTGCTATTTGGTGGCCCCTTCAGTGCTGACATCAAGCCCCAGGGCCTGTGTCCCTGAACCGCAGGTACTTATTTGCAACCGGTGCCTCTTCGAGGTGCCCTCAGCCGCCATAGGATTACATTGGGCCTAATGACCTCTGCAACTGGCTACCCCAGTGCCGGTGGTGGTGCATTACTTAGGTCCGACCTGTGCCCAGTGTTGACCAAAACCCCCAGAGAGGGATTCTGAAACAGTTTACCTACCTGCAAGTTATTCACCTGTCTTGCCTACAATAGGGTAGCATTGGTCTCTCGCTGTATTGTACTAAGTGTAGATCTTGAATACGAAATAGATTTTTCTATATTGAAAAGTGTTTTATGGACATGGAAAGTATTGCTTGATGCTACATAAACCTTTCACTAATAGTAACTTGAACGTATTGCATAATTTAAAAGTCTACTTACCTGTAAGAGTTCAACTTTGTTCCTAAAATAAAAGTAACAAAAGTAATATTTTTACATACTTTGGCCTGGAGTTAGTCAAACTACCTACCCTCTGACAAGCCAAACTACCCAGCTCCCACTAATCTTCTTCCATACCTTTAGGGATGCCCTGAACTCTGTGCACACTATACCTCTTTTTGGTAAATTATATACAGAGCCAGCTTCTTACACACATAGTTAGCTTGCACTCTGGATTAGACCTAGAAAAACATCACCAAATTGGGAAGGAGGGAAGCTCTAGTACCACATTCAAATGTGCAGAAAGAAAATAACTTAAAATTAGCGTGTAGGTGTGGCACTTATTTACGTCTCTGCTCAGTCACTTCTGACAATGACAGCGGTGAGCAACATGGTACCACCTAGTAGCATACAGGAGCTCGGTTGAGAAAATTTCCATATCCTGTCTGCAACCAGAGGGTATTCTAAAGGTAGTGAATATGTGATTATAAGTATCCATCAAAATGTGTGTATATTAGTATAGCTGATTCAAATAAGCTATTGTGCCACATTAATTTCACTACTATGGGATCAGGCTACAACAAGGTGCAGCCTGCGTCAAGCCCCCTAGGCTTATAACTCGCAGAACACAACCTTCTTTTGCACTCAAATTAACCTCTTTCGTGCTCATGACGGCTCACGGCCGTCATGTCACGGTAGGCGTGTGCTAATGACAGCTGGGAGCCGTCATGACCACGCCCGCGATTGGAATGTCCAGCACTGCGCCAGAATAACTTCCACAGTAAAGAAGAAAGCACCATCACAGCCACTGTGCATGTAGGCCCCACTCCACCTAATCCAAATGGGCTCTTACATCATTTTGCCCTCCGATTTTGAATTCTTATTCGGTACAGTAATAATTATACAAATTACATAGGCATGCCATTTTCAATGTAGAGAACGGTCAATTAAACTGCTGTGTGGGGACATTTCGTTTAGTGTAAAAGTTTATTTTGTTGGTATGGTGCAAACTACCTGGATGTCTATAATGAGGTAATCACAGTCATGAATTTGATTCAATATGCAAGGTTTGTGAAGACTTTCAAATTAGATTAAGTAGAAATGAAAAGTAGTTTAAGTGGATGTTCAACATTGGCTACAAAAGTGAGACAAGCCAGTTTACTTTCTAGTTTGAAGGATTCTACATTCCATGTGTAGATCTGTAACCTTCAATGTGTTTTCAAGTAGGAAAGATGCAATATAGTCAAAATAGTTTTAGTGCAGAGATAGGAGTGTGCTAATTATAACAATGCCATGCAGAAGAAATCCTTTACCATTCAAATGAGCACATGGTGAGATTTATTCGTAAAGTGAGCAAACATTAGTAGGCCCAATACCTAGAACCACAAAGTGCAAAATCACAAATATTCCTACCTGAAGACTCAGCATTTAGCTCAGCTGATTAGGCCTTAGATATTTGATACTGCTGTAGCCAACAAAAAAACTGAGCATATTGTTTTCAACAGCTGCAAAACCTGAAAGCACAAGTTCCCAGTGTATTTAGAAAATACATTAAATTGGGAATTGAGCACAAGAAATTAACCGCAAGTGTGTCAAGCCGAGGGCCTTGAGGTGCTTGTGTTGGAAATTTCTAGAAAGGCTAACTTCATCCTGAGGGATCAAAGACAAAGATGTGAGAAGGCACAAACCTAAATACCAGAAGTAGGCTAGTCTGTATGAATAAAGGACCACTTTACAGATTTATTTTGTGAAGTGAGGAACCATGTCAGTAGGATGAAGTCCCTATTTCAACTTCACAATGAAGGGATGGAAGTAACCCCACAGAGTCAAAAGGAGCTAATTAGAAGAGCAAGTGAGGATTTGGCAGTTCAAGTTAATGAGCAGTTGGATGTAGGAATAAGACACCTTGAGGTAACGATGGCTAGGACCAGAGAGAAAGGGGCGAGAGGGACTAGAGAGCCAGACTGTCCCTAGCATCTCCACAGTTGCGTATTGGATTGGCTTTAGTTCCCGGGAACCGAGTAGAGACATCATTCCAGGAGAAGGTACCATACCCTGAACTAATGAAATGTAATATAAGTTTTGCTGCATTCACAATTACAGTGCAAGGTTGCTTTGGCTGGATGCAAAAAGCATCTAAAATAAAAAAACATGCTGAAGGTCTTGTTTCCTAGGATCACTTTTTGATCCTGGTGGTTTCTATGGAAGTGTAGGCTATTCTTATATTTGTTTAAACAGAACATACTTTAGGAGAGGAATTTAACAGGAGGACTCACATTTGAACCCGGTTTAGATATATTTGGGTATATTTTAATAGTTTTGCAATCTAGGATTTCAGTATGTATGCAAATTGAAAATAAAATTAATGTCAACATTATGAGTTATTAGATTTATATTTTTCTTTGCAGACTAGAAGCTTGCATTTTTCAACATACCATAATATGTATAGGCAGCTACTTATGCCAAAGTAGGCAAAAGACAACAAAAGAGGCTCCTCTTCCTACACTAACAGCTAATGCCACATTGTTCAACCAAATGCCCAGCTACAGATATATATATGCAGGCTACAGGAGACCTGCAATTTATTATGAGCACAGAGTATGAGCAATGCATAAAAAGACAAATGACTTACCTGTAACGAACGTTCCTAGATCTTTCATAGAGTGCATGCTTTTCTTTATCTATCCATAGTACTTCAATACAGTCACAGTGCAGATTAAAATAGTGCACGTGAAAAAAAACTCCGTTTCATTTAGCTCCTGGCCAATGAAGGGACAGACCATGACTGGATTTTTCTTAATTTTATTTTACAGGATCAATGGCAAGTTACGCTGTTGAATTGAAACAAAGTAGACTATTCACAGTCAATCTCCTTTCCCCATCCAACCTTGTACTATGCTGCAGCCACTTGCTTTTTAAAATTTCAGGGGACAGGTTGTGCTGATTTTCTCCATCAGCACAAGTTCTCATTTTGCAGAGCCTGTCTATTCCTGTGCCTAGGCAAAGACAGTGTTCTCATGTTCTAATGCTTCCCTAACCGTTATGGAAGGCATATGGGAAAACAATATGAAAAAGTATTAAAAAACGATGTCCAGCTCCATCACAACATACCTTGCCGCCAGTTACAGAAAAGTTAGCAAATATGCAATATTTTTCGTTCTTGTGACATGTGTAGGTTTTCAGGCACTGAAAATAAAAAACGTTACATTTATATGTAATTTATCACTTATCTATGAGGTACAGAGGAAAATCAGTGAAACATCAAATGGCAGCATAGAAACAGAACTTAATCACTAGTAGTATACTAACTAAAGCAAAATAGATTCT
The DNA here is from genome assembly GCF_964263255.1 of Lissotriton vulgaris. Lineage (NCBI taxonomy): Eukaryota > Metazoa > Chordata > Amphibia > Caudata > Salamandridae > Lissotriton > Lissotriton vulgaris. The sequence goes on from NC_141693.1 coordinate 134,218,714, forward strand.
CTCATGCACAATATTCAATCATTTTGAGACAATCCTCCTACCAGTCATCATCAACTAAATGATACATGCTGCCAAAGGTCAGTAGCAACATCACAAGGACTGTCCTACATTAAACCTTGCAATTAAAATAGTCACACTGATTTTATTCACATAAAGTTTCATCTAATTAAACAAGTGCAGGAAAAAAATAATATAGAATATACTTATTTTTTAAACTGTTGGAGAAAAAAAAAATATATATATACATATCCTTGCTCGCTGCTCCAAGGTACGGGGCACTCTTACGGCGGGTGCAGTTCCAAGCGCGTCAGAGCCTCGCGCTTCAAATATGAAAGCTCTACTCCTCCCGGTCCCGGGTGGAAATAAGGACAGCACACACGGGAATTCTCAGTTAGAAGCAACCTTTTACTTGCACAGACGCGTTTCGGAAGCCACGCTTTTTAATAATTTGGAATTGATCATACAACATAGATGTGTAAAACTGAGATACGGGGTTTTGGAGACTAAAATGGCAACCTTTTGGTTGCCACAAGCCGATCCACGGCGAGATTTTATTCCATGACCTATCGTATAGGTGAGAGAGGTTCCTTGCCGATCCACGGCTATATTACAGAGTAATTTCCTTTCGTTTATAATTTGCGAGGTTTACTCAAGTGAATATGAATATTATTAATAATAATGTGGAGTACTAATGTTTATTGACAGCTATGCCACTGTAGAATGACATGCATTAGCAACATGGTGCTCACGCGTCAGTCCTCTCTCTCTATGCTCACCATCTAGAGTTGTGTGTGTATTTTGAAATAAAATGGCGCCTAGACGTGCGTTGCGGTGTAACAAACATTGAGGAAGGAAGCGTGGCTTCCGAAACGCGTCTGTGCAAGTAAAAGGTTGCTTCTAACTGAGAATTCCCGTGTGTGCTGTCCTTATTCCCACCCGGGACCGGGAGGGGTAGAGCATATTATGCATATTATATATATATATATATATATATATATATATATATATACCCTGGCTGCACCCAATGCCTTCCTTCCTACGATCTAAAAACACCATTAAATTACAGGATTACATTTGCCACCCTCAAACACTGTAATGAGCAAAATCGTACAAAAAAAGTTCCTGAGCTGAACAGTAAAGTTTGGAGTCTTATGCTGGAACCATTGTCAGTAGTGCAGTCAGAGCTCACTTTTAGTGCTCACCCTAATAATAAAGGCTTTGCATTAATGAACCACAAATACAAGTTTGAACAGCATTAACACATGGACACAAATATTACCTTAACTGTACACAACGCCTTTCCCTGATCTATAATGTAGTACTGTAAACTGGCAGCCAAAGGGTTTGTTCTGTAGGGGGTTGGGCCTACTTGTCTCAGGGCAAAATACACTTGAAAACTTGTTGCCCCTGACCCCAAACAATATGCCAAACAATATGCCCTGGGCGTCGGACTATAGGAATTCCACTCCCCGGTAACATATGGGGGATGGAGGTGGTGTCCTACGCCGACGACACCCAGATCATGGTGTCACTGGCTCACTCCTCTGTCCATATATCCGCCATTAGCTTTAGGTCATGCATGCAGCATGTGGCAGACTGGATGATCATCAATTCCCTAAAGTTAAATGGCGACAAGACAGAGGTCTTGGTCTTTGGGAGAAGCCAAGATGTTTGGTCGAGCGAGTGGTGGCCTTCATCTCTTGGCACCTGCCCCACTCCCTCCCAATCAGCCAGAAATCTCAGCGTGGTTTTTGACACCTCACTTTCTATGACGCTCCAAGTAAATAGGACCGTGGCCACACGTTGGGGTGTTATCAGGATTCTAAATAGGATCCGTAACTATCTTTCTCTCCAGGCTCGAAAGAAGATTGCAGTCGCTCTTGTTGGTTCTAGGCTTGATTATTGCAACTCCCTCTATGTGGAGTCCAACAAGGGCCTTATCCATAGACTGCAAATCGTGCAGAATGCTGCAGCACGTTTTGTTCTGGCCCTTCCATTGGCATCTTCAGCCACGACTGCCAGGAGAGATCTACATTGGCTCCCTGTTCAGCATAGAATCTTTTTTAAGATTCTATGCCTTACATACAGAGCTCTTGCGGCCGGCACGGACGATGCACTGGGGTCCCTGCTTACCCGCTATATCCCAACCAGATCTCTTCGATCTGCTGGGTTATTTCAACTGGTAGTGCCCCGCACAAGGCTAGCCAGATGGGGAGCGAGAGCTTTTTCTGTCGCCGCTCCTAAGCTCTGGAACTCTCTCCCTATTGAGGTTAAAACCCTACCCTCAATTGATCTGTTTAAAAAGACTCTTAAGACGTGGTGCTTTACCAAAGCCTACCAATAAAGAGAATGCTGGTGTGATCTGCGAGCTGTACTATCTGAATTGACACCTTGACGCCCATTGGGCAAAGTATGCTCATGATAAAACTCATTTAATTCATTCATTCATATGACAGTCATGATGTGCAAATAACAGATTACGAAGACAATAAACGGTCAGCATAAAGAGCATACCTTTCCTTTGCTGTAGTCCCAAAGTTTTAAAGTACTGCAAGAATAAATAGAGAACATTAGTTTATATTTAAGGGCCATAAAAATGGTCTTGCATTTACCAGTAGATATTATACTGTCTGGCTGCCGGTCCAAGTATGAAGAATAAAATCGAACCAATGCTCCAATCCACTCAGCCATAAACACTACAAAGTACACACCACTTCACCCGCATTCTCTTACATTTTTTGCTTGGTAAGCAATCAGAACTTCTTCAGAAACAAAGCATCACTAAGGTCATCAATTTGGCATGAGGCTTTTTTTGGCAACACTCTTAAATCAGATCTTGCCAACACAGAGAATGTGTCTGGTAAAAAATGGCTTGGTAATTTATTGCAAACGGTCACTGCAACCAAATACAACCTATAAATGATTATATATGTGGAATATAATTAATTTGAAAAAATTAGCAGAATGGTACTTTCCTTAAGCTCACAAAATCATTAATTTGCAAGCTTTCATGAAAAGACGAAATTATTTAAGTGGAATCCGCATAAAAATCCCAAATGCAAATCATGTTGATTAGTTTTAAGTCTAATTGGGAGTATTTTAAAGAACTGTGGAAAATAAAGGCAGCCATAAATGGCAGTTGGAGGGGTTGTTAAAATGGGCCTTCTAGAATGTCAACAGTAAAAACTTTCCCCTGGCTAACAAGTACAGCTGTGCATGCCCAGAAGGGATGTCTTGAGCTAAGAAAGGCTAGTAAATAGAGACAGACAGATAGGATATATCCAACAGAACGTTTCCTTTCAGCTTTTGTGGTGCTCATATGCGGTGCGTTGCTCCCCAGGTAAAACCAAAACCGCTATAAATTCCACAAATATCCTGGTTCCCCAGAAAAACGCGCCGCACTCCTCACAGGTCGTATTTGCATTTTATTTTCTTAGGCGTCTTATGCCTTGATCACGGCATTTGAAATGCCGAAACGCGCAGCATTGTATCGCCTGTAATGCCCAAAGAATTTTTGATGCAAGACGCCCAAGAAAACACATACACACATATACACACACAAACATACTTATATCTCTAATGCCGTAATCATGACCTCATCCACCAGCGTGCGGGTGCTCCGTGGCTTGAACGGCTCCAGCCCCTACATTACAAATTTCTTCCCACGGGACAAACCATGTGCATTCTAAACGTGTCAATTCATTAATTTTATTAGCAGCAGTCCAACACGGATGCATTTTGTGGTAAACATAGTTTACCACGAATATTTTTCCCCGGAGGCTATTACAACGCAGTCATTATAACAACCGTTTTGTAACAACGCATGCCATTACCACGCAAGTCATAACGACTTGCGGAGGGGTCAGAAGGTTCTGGATTTAAAATCCAACACCTTCCCTACTGTTGCACAGACTGGGGTTGGAATAGTAAACTATACTAGTCCAACAACAAGCCCTCCCCCCACCCCCCAGAGCAAGTCGTTAGGACTTGCAGGGTAATGGTATGCGTTGTTACAAGGAGGTATATTCGCGTGGCCCACCACCAAGTAAAAATTTAAAGAACTATTTTCTGTAGACATGGCTTTTTTTTTTCTTTTTTCCTTCTTATCCAATTTACTTTTTTCTTTCGGACACCAATTTCACAAAATAGGACAATTATAAATTATATACCTATACTATTTTCTTCATTTTTTTCTCTTTCATTGATTTACAATTTTGACCATTCTTTACTGTTTGTGGTACCAAATTCAAAAGCATTTAGTAAATATTTGGAGCAAATGGGGCCAATCTTGGACCAGCACCCTGATATTTCACATCTCTAGTAACAGCAATGCCAGGAAACAGACTTATCGTAGACATGGCTTGTTTTCTGTGATTCAGGAAGATTACATTATTTTGCTGTAGACAGAGTATGCCCCGATCCTAGAGGAGGAAATAGAGTGATGAAATTGAGACATCTGGAATCCAGATTAATTCTGGATTTACATACATTTTCTGCCCTTAATCTTCAGTTTCCCTTGGACTATGTGATCATGTTTTAAATAAATTCTAGCTGGCTCTTTCCTATTCGAATAGATTTTATGAATCTTAGAAGCATTTTAGTGATGGATCAAGGATATTGATATTTATTGAGTTATTTAATCATAAACGTATCATGATCTTGTGATCTAGTTTAAATGAATTTGTTTACATTTGCTAATTTGAGAGTAGTTGTTTACAATCATTCATAGTAAATATTCAGGAACCGATTTACCTTTGTATTGGGATTTGGTATTACTAATTAGTGTACATTCTTTATGTAATGAGTATTTATAACCATTCACTAATTGCTATATGTTACCTATTTTGTATTGAGATTTTAAGATAGATGGGAGTGTTTATTTATGTGAAAGATTCGTTTGATTGGATTTGTAATGTTCATGAATACTGGTGGTTTGACTATTTTGATAAGTGATTATATCCAGGGTCTGTTTCCTGGCATTGCTGTTACTGAAGATGTGAAAAATCAGTGCACTGGCCTGATTTTTTTTTTTTTAAACTTAGTTTATTGATTTTCGTACAAAACATACATAACACAGGGGGCCGGAGGCCTCAAATTATCTCCCCTATAATTGGAAGTTCCCATCTAAATCGTTGTGTCTCATTCCCTGTGTAGACTATTTTATCAGTATCCTCAACATGGCCCAATAAACCCAGTCATTAATACCCTCAACTCTCCTTTCTAACAACTGTTGCTTCCTCCCTTCTCCCAGTTCTCGTCACTGATGCATAGAGCAGCAATAATCCCTTATATTGTTTGTGTTCAGGAAAACACTACGTCCTAATCCGGTCGATGTTCCTGCAGTGCTACGGGACTTCGCCTGTATGGTGTTAAACTCCAGCTAGCCCTCGTGTCTCGTAGTCTCGTAGTCTCGTAACACCTGTACCAGCGCTTCCCATGCTGTCGCCGTTTCCAGTTCTCCATCATTGCCTCGCCTTCGTGCCTGTTGAAATCGCAGCGCACTCTCACTATTTGCCCACTTTACAAACTTGTTTCTCCAACTCTTGCTGCTAGGTCCTACTGTCGCTTTCCAATGGCTTGTGATTTCCCGTTTTGCTAATATGAGCCCCATATCAATGAATTTACTCGTTATTTTGTTTTTGGATGTGTGGGGGAACCAGTGTAGGATGCTAGTGTCCATGTCGCATGTTAGTTGTCTCTCTGTTATCTCATTCAGGGTGTCTCCCACTTCTACCCAGCAGGATCCCATCATTGGCCAAGACCATAGCATGTGTTCTAATTCTACTCCAGTTCGTGTACACCTGGGGCATGCCGCTTCAGGAACCTTAAAATATTTACTGATCCTTCCAGGCGTCAAGTATCAATCAATCAATCAATCATCGTATTTATATAGCGCACTACTTACCCAGAGGGTCTCAAGGAGCTGGGGGGTGGGGGGGGGGGGGGGGGGGGGGGGGGGGGGGTCTGCTACTGCTCGAACAACCAGGTCTTGAGTTGCTTCCTGAAGGCTAGGTGGTCCTGGGTCAGGCGGAGGCGGGTGGGGAGGGAGTTCCATGTCTTGGCGGCGAGGTAGGAGAAGGACCGTCCTCCTGGAGGTGGCTCTGCGGATGCGGGGGACGGCGGCGAGGGCGTGGCTGGTCGAACAAAGCTGGCGTTTGGGAGCGTAGAAGTTGAGGCGGCTGTTGAGGTAACCTGGGCCTTGGCTGTGTAGGGCTTTGTGTGCGTGGGTGAGGAGACGGAAGGTGATTCTCTTGTTGACCGGGAGCCAATGCAGATCTCTCAGGTGTCCGGAGATGTGGCTGCTACGGGGGATGTCCAGGATGAGTCGTGCTGAGGCGCTCTGGATCCGCTGGAGTCTCTTCTGGAGTTTGGCGGTGGTTCCGGCGTAGAGGGTGTTGCCGTAGTCCAGACGGCTGGTGACGAGGGCCTGGGTGACCGTCTTCCTGGTCTCGGTGGGGATCCACCGGAAGATCTTACGTAGCATGCGCAGGATATTGAAGCACGATGAGGAGACGGCGTTGACTTGTCTGGTCATGGAGAGGGAGGAGTCCAGGATGAAGCCCAGGTTGCGTGCGTGGTCTGTTGGTTTGGGTGCGCTGCCTAGGGCGGGGGGCCACCAGGAGTCGTCCCAAGCGGAGGGTGAGGATCCCAGGATGAGGACTTCCGTCTTGTCAGAGTTCAGTTTCAGGCGGCTGTTCTTCATCCATTCGGCTACCTCTTTCATCCCTTCGTGAAGGTTGGCTCTGGCGGTGGCGGGGTCGTTGGTAAGGGAGAGGATCAGCTGGGTGTCGTCGGCGTAGGAGATGATGTTGAGGTTGTGCTGGCGTGCGATGTCTGCGAGGGGGCTCATGTAGATGTTGAAGAGGGTTGGACTGAGCGAGCAGCCTTGAGTGACGCCGCTGATGACTTCGGTGGCTTCAGATCTGAACGGGCGGAGGCGGACTCTGTGTTCTTCCGGCGAGGAAGGAGATGATCCACTCCAGTGCCTTCTCCTGGACTCCGACGTTGCTGAGGCGTTGTACTAGGGTACGATGGCAGACAGTGTCGAAGGCCGCCGAGAGGTCGAGGAGGATGAGGGCCGCTGTTTCTCCGTTGTCGAGCAGCACTCGGATGTCATCGGTGACTGCGATCAGGGCGGTCTCGGTGCTGTGGTTGGCCCGGAAGCCAGACTGCGAGGATTCGAGGGATCCGTTCGTCTCGAGGAAGGCGGCCAGCTGCTTGTTGACGGTCTTCTCGATGACTTTTGCAGGAAACGGGAGCAGCGAGATGGGGCGGTAGTTCTTGAGGTCGGTGGGGTCAGCCGATGGCTTCTTGAGTAGAGCGCTGAGTTCGGCGTGCTTCCAGCTCTCCGGGAAGGTAGCGGTGTCGAAGGAAGTGTTGATGATGTCCCGCAGGTGGGGTGCAATGATAGCGTCGGCCTTGTTGAAGACGTGGTGAGGGCAGGGGTCGGTCGGAGATCCGGAGTGGATGGAGTTCATCGTGCGGACGGTGTCTTCGGTGCTGATCGGAGTCCAGGCGCGGAGGGTGGTGGTGGGGGGCGGTGGTTCGGTTGTGGTGCTCGTCGGTTGAGTGCTTAAGCTGTTGTGTATGTCCGCGATCTTGTTGTGGAAGTAGGAGGCGAGGGAGTTGCAGAGGTCTTGCGAAGGGGTGATGTCATTGTTTCCGGCGTTGGGGTTGGAGAGCTCTTTGACGATGTTGAAGAGTGCTTTGCTGTTGTGTGCGTTGTTGTCCAGTCGTTCCTTGAATGCAGTTTTCTTGGTGGCGCGGATGAGTTGGTGGCGTTTCCGGGTGGCGAGGTTGAGGGCAGTCATGTTGTCCGGTGTTGGGTCTCTGCGCCAGGTTCTCTCGAGGGCTCGGCAGTTCTTCTTGGAGCTCTTGAGTTCGTCGGTGAACCATGGGGCTTTCTTGCTGCCGGTCTGCTGGGCGGGGTCCTCAGGGGGGCGAGCTCGTCTGCGCAGTCGTTGATCCACTTCGTGAGGTTGGTGGCCGCATGGCTAGGGTTCGTTGTGCTGGTGGGAGGGTTCGTGCTCAGGGAGGACGCGAGCTGGTCGGCTGTGATCTTGTTCCAGTTCCTGCGTGCAGCCTGTTGCTGGTGGTGGTGGATCGTGGTCCTTGCGAAGCTGAGGTGGACGCAGCTGTGGTCCATCCAGTGGAGTCCGGTGGCGTGGCTGAAGGCGATGTCCTTGCTGGATGAGAAGACGGGGTCGAGTGTGTGTCCGGCGTAGTGGGTGGGGGTGGTCACCAGTTGCTTGAGTCCCAGGTTGGCGAGGTTGTCCAGCAGGGTGGTGGTGTTGCGGTCGTCGTTGTTCTCCAGGTGGAAGTTGAGGTCCCCTAGGAGGATGTAGTCAGCGGAGCAGAGGGCGTGAGGGCTGATGAAGTCGGCGATGTCTTCGCTGAATTGTGTGCGTTGTCCAGGGGGTCTGTAGATGAGGGTGCCTCTGAGGGTGGTCTTGGGATTGATGTGGACTTAGAAGTGCAGGTGCTCGGCGGTAGCGAGGGTGTCATCGGTGTTGGTCGTGATGCGGATGGTGTTCCTGTGGACGATGGCGATGCCTCCTCCGGTGTGGTTGATGCGGTCCCTTCGGATGATCTTGTAGCCATCTGGGATGGCGATGTCAGGCACGGAGGAGGCGTTCATCCAGGTTTCCGCGAAGAAGGCGACGTCTGGGGCTGTGGTGTCGAGCAGGTTCCAGATCTCGATGGCGTGCCTGTGGACGGAGCGGGTGTTGAGCAGGATGCATCTAGGGTGGCTGCTGCTGTTGCTCGTCGTGGTCTTGGGCACTGCTGGAGTGGTGCAGGTCCGGATGCAGGTGAACTTGCAGGCGTTGCAGCAGAAGGGACCGTGGGTGCGTCTCAGGGTGGCTCGGTAGCAGCCCGGGACTCGGCCGGCGTTGAGTGCGTTGAGGGTGGCGGCGTCGTACGTCCGGCGGGTGGGCAGGGGTCTGCGGGGGCCAGGGGTCCTGGCGCTGGGCGCGGTCCAGGCGCGGACCGGCGCAGACAGGCTTACCTTTGGCGCGCCTTCGGCGCACAATCGGCGCTCCCGCTGCGCGTTCGCACGGTCGCCATATATGGCCAAGTGCGAGGGAGGGCGGAGCAGCTGGGAGGCGGGAGCGGGGAGGGCACAGAAATAAAGGGGGCGTGGCTAAACAGAGGCGGGAAGCGGGGAGCGGGGCAGGAGGAGTACAGGGGGACAGGCGATGACAAATACAATACAAACAAAAGACAATATCAGTTACAGCAAAGGGGTACACAGCAGGATAAATGCGGGGCACAGGAGCCTAAAAAGGCAACAAGTACGCTCTGTGGAGGATGTAGAAGTGCACTAGCTGGAATCTCACATTTCTTGAGCTCTTCCATGCTCTCCGTATGTGTGTCCAGGCGGTTTCAGGGATTTCTTTCCCTATGTTGACTTCCCATTTCCCTTTCAGCGTCTCCAGAGGAGTCAATCCCTCGTTAAGCATTCCAGAGTAGAGACACGTGACCGCCTTGAAGGTCCCTGCTGCTGTCATGGTATATTGGCAGGCCATCGTCTTCGGTTCCGTAAGCCCTTCCCGCCAGTGTGCCTGTATTGCCCTCGTCAAGGCTGCATGCAACAAGAATCCACCTCTCGGAAGATCAAATCTGTCTTGTAGTGTCTGGTAGGGTAACATGGCCCAGTCTTCGTATAGGTCTCCCAAAACTTGGGGACCTGCTTCCTCCCAGGTTTGCAATTGTGACCAGTCCCCACCGCCGTTATCATTCCCAGTGGGATTTCGGGCGCATATGGGTGCAGGACTTCCGCTCGACGTTGAGAGCGGTTCCAGCAGAGCCTAAGCGTTCTCTCTTCCAGTAGAAGATATTTAAGGTTCAGCCTCTGTTGCAATGCTATGAACGATAATATATGGTGCGGTATTCCCTTGCCTCTTTGCTGTTCTGGTCCTCTGAATTCCCTCGCTACCGCTTGAGTGAAAAACTGCAGTTGGGCTGCCAGATAGTACAGTTCGAAGTCTGGGACCGCTAATCCTCCTTCAGCTTTAGGGCGGGTGAGCGTTGCCCGGGCTAGTCTTCACCTGCCCGTACCATAAAGGAAGGCCACCACAAGCTATTTCAGTAACTTAAAAGTTGACCCCTGGATCCACACTGGCAGAGTTCTGAAATAGTAGAGGAAGCGCGGGAGCGCTATCATCTTTAGTAGGGCTATTCGACCTGTCACCGATAACGGAAGGGTGGCCCAAAAAGCCATGCTGCCCTTCAGCGCTCTTATGGCACGTCCTCTTCTAACATGTCTGCCGCTGTGTGGTAAATATGTGTGCCTAGATATTTCAAACAGGTGGGTTCCCATCTCACCTACCTATCTGTTATAGGCCACGCCCCCCCCCTGCTGTACTGGGAACAGGCATGTTTTCGGCCGATTCACTTTCAGGCCCGATATGGTGCCAAATTCCGAAAGCAGGGAGCCAGCACCCACCAACGCTCTCCCAGCAACTTCCAGGAAGAGCAGCATATCATCTGCAAATAGTGATATGTATTGCTGATCCTCTCGACTCTCCAAGCCCCCATAGTGGTCTCCAGTCCGGGCCTTTGCCACAAGAGGCTCGACCGCCAAGGCGAACAGCAGGGCGGACAATGAACATCCCTGCCTCGTTCTCCGACTGACCAGGTATTGCGTCAATATCCGCGTTCCCACTCCAACTCTGGCTACAGCTGACGAATACAGCACCTTTGTCCATTGTAGGAAGTCTGTTCCCAGACCAAAGCGCTCCATCGCTTTGGACAAATACCCCCATTCTAAGCTATCGAACGCTTTTTCGATGCCCACTGACAATATCATGGTCCACTTGTGCCTCGGGGTGGTCCTCCTCCAATAGGCGTACCAACCGCCTAACATTTGTGGTTGTTTCTCTTGTCGGTATAAAGCCAGCTTGATCTGCATGGATCAATGTGGTCATGTGTTTCAAGAGCCGGGTTGCCAATATACTGCTAAGTATTTTGTAGTCGATGGTTAACATTGATAACGGGCGATATGCCGCCGTCTCCCACCCGTCCCGGCCCGGTTTCAGCATAGACTGGGGCAACTGTCCAAGTTTTTGGCCACTGTCCAAGTTTTTGGCATCTTTGTATACCTCTTGGAGTTTTGGCGCTAGTTCATCTATATATTTCGCGTAGAATTCAATAGGTAAACCGTCTACACCTGGGGTTTTGTTGCGAGCCATGTGCTTAATAGCAACCCTGACTTCTCCCAGTTCTATGTCAAGCTTTCTGCCTGTTCCCGTCCTAGTACTGGCAGTTGTAGTGTCTCCAGGAAGGAATCAACAGCAGGGTCCCCGGCTACTACTGTACTTTGATACAGTTTTTCATAGTAGCGCAAGAAGCACTGTAGCATTTCGTTCTGAGTGTTGACTACATTCCCCTCTCCTGTCTCTATCGCCAATATAGATGACCCTAGTTTAGTGGGGTTTGCTAGCCAGGCCAGTAGCGTCCCTGCTTTGTCGCCCTCCGCATGCGCCCTTACCATGTAAGCTTTGTGGTCATAGCTACGCAATCTTTCCATTTCCGCTGCTACCGCTTCCTTTGCTAACCTCTTCCTGCAATTCGGGGTGGCCAGGCCTTGTCAATTCTATCTCGCGTAGTTTGGCTTCAGCCGTGGCCAAATCTGTTAGGAGTACCTTTCGCACCCCAGCGTGTTTTCCTATACAAATTCCTCTAATAACCACCTTAAATGCATCCCATCTCCGTTGCTCTCGTGGCGTTGAATGTGTTTTTTCTACAAAATAGTGGGTAATCCCCTCCCCTCGGCGCCTCCTGGAAAAGTAGGTCGTCCAGCGTCTCGGGGCACAACCTCCAAGTGGGGATGCAAGATATACCAGTCATCCAGTGCATTGTAATGAGCAGAGGGTTATGATCTGATATCGTCCTAGCTAGAAACTCCGAACGCGCCACGGCGGGCTGCACATAGTATTGCGTCCAGCCTGACATGTAGTTTGTGCATCCCGGAGAAGTAGGAGTAGTCCCTTTCTAGTGGGTGCTGTGCACGCCAAATATCTACTAGGTCCCATCTCGTTTGCCAGTCTAGCCTACCTTTAGTCAACCTGTGGACTGGGGACTCGGTCAGTGGGGGATGCGATCTGTCGAGAAAGACATCCATAACGGAGTTGAAGTCTCCCCCCATTACTAGCGGGCCAGCAAGATAGTGTGCCAAAGATCCAGAGATCTTCACCAGGAATTCCAGTTGATCAACATTAGGTGCATATACACTACAGAATGCTATGTCCTTACCTCCAAGTTTCCCTTGTATTGCTACAAACCTACGGTCTGGATCTATCGACTGACTAACCAGCTGAAAAGGGACTCCCGCTCTAACCCATATCAGTGTACCCCTAGCGAACGCAGAGTATGTGGTATTCTATATTTGGCCCCTTCATCTACGCTGCTGTGCTATGCCCTCGGCCTTAGTCAAGTGTGTTTCCTGGAGCAGTGCTATATGTACTCCCCTGCGGACCAGATATGCATGGATTTTATGTCGTCTTGTCATGGTATGAAGTCCTGAAGTCCCCTCACATTCCAGGTTATACATCTTAAGTCTGCCGTATCACCCATTGTCTATTAGTGTCCTGTACATCATATATTTTGCAGTGACTGTCCCTCCCAAATGGCCCTCCAAACTACCAGTTATCATCACCCCCCCCCCCAGAACAGGACCTAGCAACAACAACCTAGTTCCCATCCAAACTAATGCAACTCCTAACACATTTCGAAGCCCGCCAGCAGACACTGTGGGCATGCCTTAAGGGCAATGAGGGGGACCGTGCGCCAACTGGGGGCCACCCAATCCAGCAGTCCTCCGTGTCCCATGAAGTCCAGATAACTTGTTCCCCCCGAAACTTCCCACCTCCCGCCACCCCGCGGGGTTTCAAAAAGCAAGTTTTGCCATCCACACAAACTCAAAGTCTGGCCGGGAATAGAAGAGAGTATTGGAGTCGTTCGGTGTGCAACTCCCGTTTGACAGCTAAGAATGAGGTTTGACGGCGTTGTTTCGTGTGTGCAGTCAGGGAAGATATTGACCCTGTTTTTTTCCACCTGGAAGGGGCAATCCGCCGCGCCTTCTGGAGGATCAAGTCCTGGTCTCGAAAGAACAGTAACCGGGCTACTACTGGTCGCGGAGGACTGCCTTGTTGAGGAGGTCTAGCCGGCACCCGGTGTGCCTGTTCCAATGTGTAGAAGGTGGATAGACCCTTTGGTACTACCACCGTTTTGAGCCAGGTCTCCAGATATTGTACCATGTCCGACCCTTCAATTTTCTCCGGCAATCCAACGACTCTGATGTTGTTCCAGAGATTGCGACTTTCCGCATCCTCAGCTCTTCGTTCTAAGGCGTCCAGACGTTCCAGTACAGTGGTCAGAGTAGCTTTGAGGTCCTTCTGTAGGGGCTCGATGCTTTGGAGCGCGCCCTCTACAGCTGTGACTGTCGACCAATTTCCCCTGATCGGCACGCAACAAGCCCAGGCCCGTGGCTACCTGTGCTATGTCCTGTTGGAGCGCCGTACGGGTGTCCGTTATGGCTAATAGGATTCTGTCAAGCTGTTGCTGCAGGTGAGGGTCCCGCACTTGCTCAGGTTCCCCTGGTTCTTCTTGCGAAGGTGCATCATCCTCCGCAGGTGGTTGGGTGCCTCTCTTACTCCCCTTCAGTTTCCCCATCATCTATTATTGCCGGAGCCTATTGGGCTGGTCCGACCTTTACAGTCAATGCTGTATAAGTATGACCCGGGGCCTGACACCTGAATCCACACTCTCAGGGCGCTGGTCTCCTTCCCGTTTCATCAGTGAGCTAGCAGTGCCCAGTTCCGGTCATCCGGTGCTATGTGGAGGTGGTGCGTTGTTTCTAGTAGTGTCCATCCTGAGTCCCAGCAACGGGCCCCCAATACTATACGCCACCAGTGAGTTCGGTACTTACCGCTGTGTATGCTCTTTGCAGGTTCCCAGGGGTCCACCAGGCGTAGGTCGCAGAGTTTGCCACCTCGTGGCGCGGTCCGCGCTGAGGGGTACGTTCCAGGCCCAGGGGTGTCGTTACCGCCTCCGGCTGCAGGTGGTAGTACTTGCCTGTTATAGCGACCGGCCTATACCTGTGCTCTCTTCTATGCACTGGGGTGGCCCCGCGCCGGGGTTACTCTTCAGTAGTACTAGCAGTTGTGCTTTCGCCCCGCTCTGCTCTTCTGTGCAGTTTGTAGTTCCGCTAAAGCGTAGCTCCGTCCATGTGATTCCCCGGCCACACCCTGCGTCAACTATTGCACCCTCTTGCTCCCTGTCAGCTGGGCGGTGCTCGCGGTCCGACTCCTCCGCTTCCCCTATAATCATTCCGGTCGCCTGTCTTCCTGTGACTGAATGCAACACTAGGCTGGGGCAGTGTTACTCTTCAAGGTCCTCCATCACCCTTGGTGCCCGAGTAAGCCCAGGCAGCCCTCACCACAGTTGTTCTGGCTCTGTGGGGTAACAGCCGAGATTCCGGCTTGGTCCCCCTCTGGCTCAAAGTGTATTTGCTGAGCGCTACGGGCCCAGCCTCGCCTCAATCCTTCCGCGATAATCTGGCGTGGGGGCCCCCCACTCCAGATATGACTGCCAGGCGCCGCTTCGCAGGACATGCAGTATGAGCTCCCTAGAGCATGAGGGCCGCACCTTAATGCCTGCTTTCTCCGCAGCTGTCCTCAGGGTTCTGGAGGCTCCGCTGCAGACGCCAGGTCAATCCCCGTCACGCCGCCCATTAGCCAGTCCAGGCGCGGGCCTCAATAGTATCACGGGTCTCTCTGCCCGCTGATTGACGCAGCCGCGATCTTCTCCTGACGCCACTTCTGGGGTCAGGGGCCTCTCCTTCGGTCCCAGTCCCTCCGGTCGAAGTGCTGCACCCCCGTGGCTGTCCTCTCTGCCGCTGCGTCAGTGGGTCCGACTCCCCGCTGCAGCCGCCATCTTAGGGTGCCCTTGGCGGCTCACCGGCCACTCTAATCTCGCCCCAGCAGATTTCCTCGGCCGCAGTTGCTCCCGGTTTGCAGTCGCACAGCGGGTACGCCCTCCCCTATCGTCGTGCGAGGGGTGGGGGTTCCGGGCACCGTTTAGACAGGATTAATGGGGCACAGAGCTCCTCGTTTAAGCAGCCACCATTGTCGGCTGCAAGCCACGCCTTCTCAGTGCACTGGCCTGATGTTGATAAAAGAGCCAATTTGCTCTAAATACGTACTAAATGCTTTTGAATTTGGTACCACAAAGTGAAAAAGATAGTCAAAATTTTAAATCAAAAAAAAAAAATGAAGAAAATGGTATATAATGTATAATTATGTGCTATATTACGAAATTGTTGTAGGTAAAAAAAGTAGATTGGATAAGAAGAAAAAGAAAAAAAAGCTAGATTGAGTATGGAGATGGAGTCTACAGTTAATGTTTTTTTTCAAATTTCAACTGGGTGGGTGGGCCTTGCATTTTGAGAAAGGCTGGAGGTCAGCCGAAATGTGTCAGTGTTAAGACTGCTGCTAGTGTTAAGACTGCTGTTAATTTAAATTAATGAAGTGACACGTTGTTTGGAGTTCCCATGTAGTGGAAAGGAATTGTGCATTTGTGTATATCATATATATATATATATATATATATATATATATATATATATATATATATATATATATATATATATATATCCCCCTCTCTCCCCTTTCTCTATATCTAGATCTGCCAATACCTTGTGATCTGCGCTCACTGTCTAGAATTGTTGTTGTGCCTGATTAACAGCGTAGCGCTTACTGCATATAGTCCACATTGCTTGATACTGTAGCGCTATACTGGTTGCTTGATACTGTAGGGCTATATTGCTTGCTTGATACTGTAGCGCTATATTGCTAAGTTCGCATTGCCTGCTGACAATATCTGTGCCCGATTACCTCTTCACACATTATAACGACATCCCTGCTTGTGCCCAACCTCGTCCTGTTTCACTTTTGCTTATCTGCCATTTTGTTGTTGTGCCTCCCAGCCCGTATCTCCACCCCGCTCCCGCCTCCCAGCTGACACTCCCTCGCCCCCACTATCCACTTATGTCAGAACAGCGGACGCGCAGAGTTCATGCGCAGCAGACGCGCCCCATGCCCGCCGAAGGCACGCCAAAGGTAAGCCCGTCTACGCCTGTCCGCGCCTGTACCGCGCCCAGCGCCAGACCCCCTGGTCCCCGCAAATTCCTCTCCACCCGCATAACGTACGATGCCGCAACCCTCTCAGCACTTTATCCCGGCCGACTCTCAGACTGCTACCAAGCCTCCCCAGGACACACCCATGGACCCTTCACCTGCCACTCCTGCAAGTTCGAATGCATCAGGACCCACACCAAACCCACAAACTCCAAACAGAGCTCCGACACTAACAACCTGAAGTGCATCCTGCTCAACACCCGCTCGGTCCACAGACACGCCATTGAACTTTGGAACCTACTCGACACCACATCGCCGGACGTCGCCTTTCTTACAGAAACCTGGATGAACGCCTCTTCAACGCCCGACATCGCCATAGCCATCCCGGACGGCAACAAGACCATCCGAAAGGACCTCATCAGCCAGACAGGAGGAGGCATCGCCATCGTCCATAAGAACACCATCCGCATCACGACCAGCTCCAACGATAACCTTGCAGCCGCCGAACACCTTCACTTCCAGATCCACACCTACCCCAAGACCACACTCAGAGGCACCCTTATCTACAGGCCACCAGGACCCCGCACACAATTCAGCGAAGACATCACTGACTTCATCAGCCCACACGCCATCCCCTCCGAGGACTACATTCTACTGGGAGACCTCAACTTCCACCTGGAAAAGAACAACGACAGCAACACCACCACCCTTCTGGACAACCTCGCCAATCTCGGACTCAAACAACTTGTTGACACCCCCACCCACTATGCCGGGCACACGCTCAACCCAATCTTCACCTCCAGCAAGCACATCTCCTTCAATCGCACCACAGCTCTCCATTGGACGGACCACAGCTGCGTTCACTTCAACTACAAAAAGACTACGACCCACAACCACCCACAACCCATTCCCTGCAGGAACTGGAACAAAATTACCACCGACCAGCTCTTCTCATCGCTTCACCAAAACCCTCCTGCCAAATCATCAGACCCAACCCAAGCACTCACACAATGGATCACCCACAGCGCTGACGAATTAGCACCCTTGAAAAACCATCAAATCAAGCAAGGTAGCAAAAAAGCCCCCTGGTTCAATGATGACCTTAAGAAATCCAAGAAGATCTGTCGCACCCTCGAGAAAGCCTGGCGAAAAAACCCAACCACTGACAACTTGGCCACCTTCAAGAACGCCACCCGAAAACACCACCAACTGATCCGATCCACCAAGAAATCAGCATTCAAGGATCGACTCAACAACAACGTCCACAACTACAAGGAACTATTCAACATCGTCAGACAGTTTACCAACCCCACCGCCGGCACCAACGACATCACTCCCTCCCAAGTCCTCTGCAACTCTCTAGCCTCGTTCTTCCACAACAAAATCGCTGACATACATAACAGCTTTGGCGACCAGTCCACCCCACCCACCTCCGAACTAAAACACCCCCTCCAACAACCTTTGCGCCTGGAACCCAATCACCAGTGAAGATACCATCCGCCTGATGAACACCATTCACTCAGGATCGCCAACCGACCCATGTCCCCACCACATTTTCAACAAAGCAGACTCCATTATCGCACCCCACCTCCGAGACGTCATCAACTGCCCCCTCAACTCCGCTACCTTCCCGGAAAGCTGGAAACATGCCGAACTCATCACCCTCCTGAAGAAACCCACAGCAGACCCCACTGAACTCAAGAACTACCGCCCCATTTCGCCCCTCCCATTCCCTGCCAAAGTCATTGAGAAAGCAGTCAACAGTCAGCTCGCCGCCTTCCTCGAATCCAACAAATCCCTCAACCCATCTCAGTCCGGCTTCCGAGCCAAACACAGCACCGCGACCACCCTCATCGCAGCAACAGACGGCATTCGAACTCTACAGGACAACGGAGAAACAGCTGCCCTCATCCTACTTGACCTCTCCGCAGCCTTCGACACTGTCTGTCATAGCACCCTTATACACCGCCTCAGCAACGTCAGAATACAAGGAAAAGCATTGGACTGGATCATCTCGTTCCTCGCCGGAAGAACCCAAAGAGTCCGCCTCCCCCCTTTTAGAGCTGAGGCCACCGAAGTCATCTGCGGCGTTCCACAAGGATCATCACTCAGTCCCACCCTCTTCAACGTATACATGAGTCCCCTCGCATCCATCGCGCGCCAACATAACCTCAACATCATCTCCTACGCAGACGACACCCAGCTGATCCTCTCCCTCACCAAAGACCCAAACACCGCCAAAACCAACCTACACGAAGGGATGAAAGAAGTAGCCGAGTGGATGAAGAACAGGCGTCTAAAACTGAACTCGGACAAAACTGAAGTCCTCATCTTAGGATCATCCCCCTTCGCCTGGGACGACTCATGGTGGCCACCGGCCCTGGGAAACGCACCCAAACCAACAGACCACGCACGTAACCTGGGCTTCATCCTGGACTCCTCCCTCTCGATGACCAAACAAGTCAACGCCGTCTCTTCATCATGCTTCAACGTCCTACGTATGCTCAAAAAAATCTTCCGTTGGATCCCCACCGAAACAAGAAAGACGGTCACCCATGCACTGGTCACAAGCCGACTGGACTACGGAAACACCCTTTACGCCGGAACCACAGCTAAAATTACAGAAAAAACTCCAACGCATCCAAAACGCTTCAGCCAGACTCATCGTAGACATCCCCCGCCAATCTGACATTTCCGGGCACCTGAAAGACCTCCACTGGCTCCCCGTCAACAAGAGAATAACATTCCGTCTCCTCGCCCACGCACACAAAGCCCTCTACGACCTAGGACCCGAATACCTCAACACACGCCTGTCCTTTTACACCCCCACCCGCCAACTACGATCGTCCAATCAAGCCCTTGCCGCAATTCCACGCATCCAAAGATCCACCATGGGGGAAAGATCCTTCTCCTACTTAGCGGCCAAGACCTGGAATTCTCTCCCCACCCACCTCCGCATTACACAGAACCACCTCTCCTTCAGAAAACAACTAAAAACCTGGATATTCGATAAGTAAAAGCACCCCCCTCCCTCAAGCGCCTTGAGACCCTCTGGGTGAGTAGTGCGCTATACAAATTTAAACTTGACTTGATCTATATAGATATATATCCAAAATAAAATGTTCTAATAGTTCAAGAAAGGATTAAAAAGTGTGATATAAATGGAGTATATATATTCTCAATTTATATCACACTTTTTTGTTTTACCTCACGCCCTGGAGCAGGATTACCCAAATATCCTTTCTTGAACCATCAGAAAGATTTTTTTTTTTAGATTGAAATTCTAGCTGTTCTCATGGATTAATCAGTTGCATTTTGCAAAATCCATACTTCTCCAATATTACCATACACAGAACTCAGTGACTATAGAGACTTCAGTGCTTGTTCTGTTCACTTTCTACTTGTAAAAAAATAGCATCAGTACCATTAGCAGATAGTTGTAACAAAATAGCTCAGTACCACTCACAGCATAGAGGACCAAAGCACTCTGCTTCAGGCACTTAGTTAATTTTTAGGTTGGTAGTTCAGAGGACCTGTGGTCATCAAAAGATATACAGCTCCTTATGAAAAGGTTGGGTTTGGTTCAAAATGCAAATCCGCGAAAAACATTGAGCTTTTCATGAGCACTGCTTCTAAAGCATACAATAGTTAGGTTTGAATTCTTGGCAGCACAAACATGTTTTACATTTCTACAATTTCAAACAAATGTTAAAAGTATGTATTTACAAGTATATATTATCCGGTCTTGCTTGAAATTTCCTTTGTAGACATTTTTCTGAAAAGGCTAGTGGACATTAATTTTTAATTTAAACATGCATACTTGTCTAATGTTGCTGCTAGAATATATTTGCCGTTTGGAGAGAATTTCACGAAAGACACTGGAGGGTTGTCATCATCTGAAAATAAAAAATAATGTACTAGCATGTTAATCCTTTTTGACTTAAATTCTTAAAAGCAGTTTAAAAAATACACTTTCAAAATCTTCTCTACAAGTGACCTTAATGGATGAGCAGAGCGTATGATTCACACTTGAGGAAAGAAATGACTTGCCTGTACCCAAGGTTCCCAGTACACTTCTTTCATATAGAGAGTGCTTTTTAAATATCTATCGATCCTTGGTACAACAATATAGTCGCAGTGCACATTAAAATAGTACACAGGAAAAAAACCCTTAGCAGAACCAGTTTCATTCAGATCCTAGCCAATGAAGGGATAGACCCTATGATAGGATCCAAAGGGTAGCTCGGAAGTTTATAGCAGAATATGTTCAAGATTTTCCACCAGTTTCATGGGCGTGCAGAGGTTAAGCATATACATTTCAGTTAAAGGCAAACTTTTTTCTAAGTCTCCTTTAGATGTTTTACATATTCAAGGCCAAACAGTACTATATGGGAAGGAGCATAAGTAAACCACACTTGAGACCTCAAGGACTTTACATGGTCCAGTTCATCAAAAGTGTTAGGGCTACTGACATTTACCACTCTTGTACAGGGGACATAGCTACACTACTAGTAATTCTACTGTACTCAGAATAAGGAATATGCTACTTACCAGTATGCATCTGTTCTTGGCATGTAGGACTGCTGACCTTCATATCTGTGCATAGATCGCCGCCTAGTGTTTGGTCCGGATGATTGCACTTTGTTGTCCTGGAAGAGTCTTCGAAGTATCACGAGATAGGAGACTCCTCCCCTGGACTACAGTGCGCATGGGCCTCTTCTCCATCCTCAGATTGTGTTCGCCATTGTGGCAGAGATGGAGATAGTAAAGCAGGAGATGGCTATGCAAAAGAATGCTGCAGCTGCGACAGGCACCGGAGAGGAGGGCGGGCGATATGAATGACAGCAGCCCTACATGCCAAGAACAGATGCATACTGGTAAGTAGCATATTCCGTTTGAGGCATGTGGGCTGCTGCATTCATATCTGTGCATAGACTGTATAGCAGTATCTCCTCTAGCGGTGGTTACCTGTGCCAGCTGCAGCAGTTCGAAAAAGTTTTTAGGACAGCTTGGCCTACAGCAGCTTGCTGTTTTGCTTGCAAGTCTACACAGCAGCGTTTTGTGAAAGTGTGTATGGTAGTCGATGTGGCTGCCCTACATATGTCTTCAAGATAAATATTCCCTAGGAAAGCCATGGATGCCCCCATTTTTCTCGTAGAGTGTGCTCTTGGGGGGACGGTTAAAGTGCGTTTGGCTTTTTGATAGCATATTTGAATGCATTTAACTATCCATCTGGCTATTCCTGACTTTGATATTGGATTCCCTTTATGTTGTGGTGAAAAAGCAACAAATAATTGCTTTGTCTTTCTAAATGATTTTGTTCTGTCCACATAGTAAAGCAGAGCTCTCTTTACATCTAGTGTGTGTAGGGCTCTTTCGGCTACTGACTGGATTTTGAAAGAACACTGGCAGTTCTATCGATTGATTAATGTGGAAATTTGATACGACTTTTGGCATAAACTTAGGGTTTGTTCTAAGAACTATCCTGTTAGCATGTACTTGCATGAAAGGTTCTTGAATTGTTCGTGCTTGTAATTCGTTAACTCGCCTGAGTGAGGTAATAGCAATCAAGAAAGCTACCTTCCACGTTAATAATTGCAGTTCACATGAATGTAGAGGTTCGAAAGGAGGTCCCATAAGTCTGGTAAGTACTATATTTAGATTCCAGACTGGGGAAGGAGGGTGTCTTGGAGGGATCACCCTTTTAAGGCCCTCCATGAAAGCTTTGATTGCTGGTACTCTTAACAGTGAAAGGTGTTGCCTGTTTTGAAGGTATGCTGCTATAGCAGCTAGGTGTAGTCTTATTGAAGAGTATGCTAGGTTGCATCTTTGAAGATGCAGCAGGTAACATATAATGTTTTGTATGGAAGCATCTAATGGGTTGATTTGGTTATTGTTGCAGTAAATAACAAATATTTTCCATTTAGCTGCATAGCATGCTGTAGTAGTTGGCCGTCTTGCCTCCTTGATAATGTTCATGCAATCAGGAGGCAAGTTAAGGTATCCGAACTCTAAGACTTCAGGAGCCAGATCGCTAGGTTCATCTGATTGGGATCTGGGTGCCTGATTTCTCCATGGTTCTGAGTTAGAAGGTGGGGTGTGAGACGCAGCCTTTGATGAGGAACTGCTGAAAGCTCCAGGAACGTTGTGTACCATGGTTGTCTCGCCCATGTGGGAGCAACTAGGATTAGCGTGAGTGACTGCTGCCGCAGTTTGCGTGCCACCAGCGGAATCAGCAGTGCTGTGGGAAAAGCGTACGCAAATCTGCCTGACCAGTTCATCCATATCGCATTGCCCTGTGACAATGGATGTGGGAACCTGGCGGCAAAGTACTGGCATTTCGAGTTTCTTTTTGTGGCAAACAGGTCTATTTCTGGGTGACCCCACTCTTTGAAGAATGGTTGGAGAACTTGGGGGTGAATCTCCCATTAGTGTAGTTGTTGGCTGTGCCTGCTGAGCAGGTCTGCTATCAGATTGTCTTTCCCTGGAAGGTGTTCTGCTAGGAGAAAGAGGTCTTTTGGAATTGCCCACTTCCATATGCTCTGTGCCAAGTGGGACAGCTGTGGAGAGTGTGTTCCTCCCTGTTTCTGGATATAGTACATTGCGGTCATGTTGTCCTTTCGGATCAACACAGTCTTGCTGTACAAGTATTTTTGGAATGCTTTCAGGGCTAGGAATATCGCTAACAACTCTAGTTGGTTGATATGCAGTTTCTTTTGCTTGGTTGTCCAGATCCCTTGTACTGTGTAGTGAAGGAGGTGGGCTTCCCAGCCAGTCAGTGATGAGTCTGCTGTTAGTACTAGTTGTGGAACCGGCTCTTGGAACAGTCGCCCCTTGGAAAGGTTTTGTGGGTTCCACCACTGCAGAGAGATGGGAGCGCGACTGTCCACCAACACTAGGTCTTTTAGTTGTCCTTGAGCCTGGTTCCATTGCCGTGCTAGGCATTCCTGCAATGGACGCATTTGAAGTCTGGCATGGGGGACAATGAATATGCAGGAGGCCCTCATGCCTATGAGCTGCATGAAGACTCGAGAGTGTGTTGTGGCTGGATTTTGCGAATGAGCATCTGCATGCTGGCTATCCTAGCTGAATTTGGGTATGCCTTTGCCACTGAGATATCTATAGTGGCTCCCAGATATTGTTGTATGTGAGACGGTTGCAGATGCGATTTTGGGTAGTTTATCGAGAAGCCTAGGCTCTGTAGCAGCTGGAGTGTTGGAGACGTGTTTTCTGCACATTGTTGGTACGATTTTGCTTGTATTAGCCAATCGTCCAGCTATGGGAACAAATGAATGTGTTGTCTCCTGAGATGTGCCGCTACTGTCGTTAAGCATTTTGTAAACACTCTTGGAGCTGGGGTTACCCCGAAGGGCAAAACCTTGAATTGGTAGTATTGACCTTCTATTGTGAACCTAAGATATTTCTGTGAGCTGGATGGATGGGTATGTGAAAATACGCATCCTCAAGGTCCAATGTTGCTAGGAAGTCTCCTTGCTGTAGTAGTGGGAGCACTTGCTGTAGTGTGATCATATGGAAGTGCTCGGACAGTATGTATTGATTTAGGGGTCTGGGGTCCAGTATTGGTCAGAGGGAACGGTCCTTCTTGGGAATAAGGAAGTATAGGGAATATACTCCTGTCCCTTGATGTTGGAAAGGGACTGGCTCTATGGCCCCCTTTTCCAGCATGCATTTCACCTCTTGTTGTAGCAGGGTGAGGTGTTCTTTGGACATAGGACGGTGTCTGGGTGGTATGTTTGGGGGGGTAGAAGTGAGTTCCAGGCAATAACCATACTGGATAATTTGTCTCACCCACCTGTCCGTGGTAATTGCGTTCCAGACAGGTAGGAATTGTTGGAGTCTGCCTCCGACCGGTGTTAGGTGGTCCGGAGGTAGCGTGATGAAGTCACTGTTTTGTGGCAGTGGAGGCGCTGGTGTTCTTGCCTCCACGTCCTCTTCCCTTATTATTGTTTCCCCTATAACCTCTACTGTTGGAGTTTTTGGTAAAGGAACTTTGTGTGTTGCCTTTGTATGATGATGACGTTTGGGAAGTATTGCCTCGTGTCGCTGCCCTGTATGATGAGCGTCGAAAGGAACTTCTGTGTTGCTGAAACTGCAATGCTCCCATTGACTTTGCGGTTTCTGTGTCCTTCTTCATTTTATCTAAAATGGTGTCGACAGCAGGGCCAAAAAGGAAGTCTCGGTTGACTGGCTGATTAAGGATGGTGGACTGCACCTCATTCTTAAAGCCTGAAATACGCAGCCATGCATGTCGCCTTAGTAAAACACTAGTGTTTATAGACCTGGCTGCGGTTTCTGCTGCATCAAGCGCACATTTGATGGAGGCGTTTGTGATTAACTTTCCTTCCTGTAGGAGGTCATCAGCTTGGGCTTTAAAAGGCTCAGGTAGGTGTTGCATTAAGCTTTCAAGCTGGTAGTAGTGTGCCCTGTCGTAACGAGCTAGCAGAGCTTGTGTATTGGCAATCCTCCATGAATTGGATGCCTGTGCTGCTACCCTTTTACCGGAGGCTTCTAGTATCTTTGATTCCTTATCGGGGGAAGGGGCTTTCCCCGTTGTTCGTGCATTAGCTACTGCTAGTGAGTCTAATGGTAATTGGCCTCTGATGTAGGTAGGGTCTGTAGGGGCTGCCCTATACTTCTTCTCAATCCTGGGATTGATTACTCGTGCCCTGGCTGTATCCTTAATTATGTCAGGTGCGTGTTTAACTCTCCCTTTAGCATAGGAATTGTTCTGACACTTTTTTCTGAGGTAGGGAAGGTGTCAAATAAGAAGTCTTCCTCTACAGGGTCATTATGCATATCTACATTGTGGTACTGTGCTGCCCTGTCTATTAATTGGTTTAAGACAATGGTGTCATAAGTGGGTGAAGGCTTAGTTGGATAAGAGGAGACATCAGGGATGGGATGGGTGTTATAAGGATCAGTTGGCTCCTCCCATGGTTCCTTTTGTGGCTGAGGATCCTGTGGATAATCAGGCTGAGGATCCTCCCCTGTGTTCCCCTCATTGTCCCCATAGTGAAAAGGAGAGTAAGGAGGAAAAGGAGTAGTAGGCATAATGGGATAGAATAGAATGAAGGGTCTAGATGGAGAAGTCCCAAAGTCCTTCTTTTTTAGTGGAATAGGGGAATGAGAGTCAGTGTCCAGTGGCCTCTTCTTCCTGTGCAGGATTGTTACTTTACCAGTCTCTGGATTAATTTATATTTTTGCCTGGTCGTCTGCTGGATCGGGATGGAAGAGTTCTTCCTCCACTGTTCTTGGTCGTGACTTTTTTAGGTCGACAACACCTTCTGCTTCGACGACTTTTGGTGCCTTACTGATTTTCTTTGGCCTGGGCCCTCTTTTTGGGTCGGCAAGTGTTTTTGGGTCGACCGGGTCTTTCGGTTCGACACGTTTCTTGTGCTCAATAGGCTTTTTTGGTTGACTGTCCTTTCGAGTCGATGGTCTTTTTAGGATCGACTGGTGTTTTTGGAGCACTGGTCTTCGGGTCGATAGACTTTTCCGGACGGATTATAGGCTTCGATACGCCACCCTTACCGTCGGCGGCCTTCTTTGGTTCTGCGACTTTCGGGTCGACGTCCTTTTTTGTGTCGGTGCCCTTCGGCTTGGCGTCCTTTTTGGGCTCGACGGCCTGTTTGGGGTCGGTGCTCTTCGGCTCAACGGCCTTTTTCGGGTCGACTGTTCTTCGGGTCGACGCCTTTGGGCTCTACGTTTTTCTTGGGGTCGACGGCTTTCGGGTTGACGACCTTTTTAGGCTCTGGAACCTTCTTTGGGATTGCTGTACTTGGCCCAGGGGTCTCAGAAGGTTTCGGAGCCGAGCCGGATGGCGGGGCTGGCGAATGTTTCTTTGGATCTTGGCTGAGGCGTTTTGGCAATGCCTCGACCGGAGCCTTTAGTAACGGGGTCATCGTGTCGGGGGCAGTGTACTCACGATTTGCTCCGGTGGGATCTCGTCATCGGATTCTAAGTAGTCCTCGACGGTGACTATCTCTAGGTCCGAATCTGGAGCTTCTTGAAGTTCTTGGTCATCATCGAAGATATTGTCCGGGTCAGGTTCTGGTGCCTGTCGCTGCATCTCTTGCCTAGCAGCCCGTCGATTCCGTATGGTTTTGTTAGACCGAAACTGGGCGCAGGCTGGGCAGGTTTGTTCCTTATGGTCTGGAGAAAGGCACTTGTTGCATACTTGATGCTGGTCAGTATGCGGGACCTTGGAGTGGCATTGTGGGCATCTTTTAAACGGGCTCCTTTCCAGCGACAGCAGGCCCACGTGGCGTTGAAAAGGCCCAACGTCGACAACCGATTCGAGATGGAAAGCTTTATCGAGTCAAGAGGTACCGAGCGAGAACAATACCGTCGAATTCGAAGGCCTTTTGGCCTTTCTAAAAGTTTTGTTTCGATTTCGAAGTTGGAGTGTAGGAATAACATCTGAACCCAATGGCAGTCGATTCTGTAGATTGGGGAAAATACCCAGGGCTAATGAATGAGAGGTTGAGAAGAAAGCATGGGTTGTCCTTAAACATCAGCCTTAAAGTTCAGTAACAATATGCTGGCTGGGCATAGGTTCTGTGACAAACCAGGCGGAAAACAATCTTGAATTACGTTTTGAACATATGTGGTGATAGAAGAAAATGCTGACTTACAGGATGGAACTGAGATGGGTTAAAAGGCATATCACAAGCTGAAATTACATTTTTCAAAGTGGCCTCCCTAATCAAGAGCTCTTCATCGCTAGAAAAACATGCAATGTCGCTGCAGAAGTGACATTAGGTTGCTGGCTCAGAAGATTTGTGCCCCAGTAACAACATGGAAAAAGTCTTTAAATAGATTTGAGGCTGATCAGATGCAACAGACTAATACTCGATTAGCATCCTTTATTTTGCTTTTATGTAGGAAGGCAGTTGCCCCTTAAGCAGTTTTATTGGTCGTATTGTAGTCTCGTCCCACTTGCTCTGCTCTCTTTACATGGTGTAAGGTCTTTCAGTTTGGAGAAAAAACAAGAATTGTTACTCTTGTTTAGAGGTATGGATTTTGGCTTCTGTAAAGCAGGCAAGACGTCCAATGCTGCTATAAGGGTGGAGTTTCAGGAGATCACTGGGTTTACTTCTACCCAAGCTATTGAGAAATCTACTACTTAACACACAGCACAGCAGTAGTCCGTTTTAGAAAACTGATTTTTCCAGTAAAGTTTTAAACATTTTGGTGCAGGTTTCTTATTTTGCACCCTCCAAAGGAATGCAAAACCACTGATCCAATAACAGGCGATAGGCTGGAACAATGGAAGTTAGTAGTTGCAAAGATCTGGTCAAGTAGATGCCCCACAGAATGTGTGGGTTCAAAGTTATGTCGTTTTAAGTTTCCTACTGCTAAGTCTGTAATGTTAGAGCCATGAAAGAGCACTAGATTATCATTCTGTAAAGCTAAAGATGCTTTTTCAATTGCAAATAGGGTGAGGTCTGCAAGAGGATATTGGGCTGTCTGTACAACATCCAGAGGGGGAGGACCAAATCATTAATTTGACGATTTAACAAAGTAACAGTATATAGTTTTGTAGTGTGTCTTTGCTCTTATATCAAGATAACCAGCGCAATAAAAGTTTGTAAACTCCAAACATGTTGCATTACTGTACAATTAACAAAGGTTATGTGGATTTGCTTACTTTTGATGACTATTACATCACTTCTTTTTTCAACAGAAGGGATGTGAAGATTGTCACTTAGAAATTAAATCAATGGTTGTGCTTCAAATATCTACTACTCCCCCAAACAGTTCAATCAGTACCTCAAATCACCCTCCTCCCTGCTGTTCAATAATTGGGTCCTTCAAGCAGCTCTAACAACACATACCTGTCACATCATGTAGAAGTGAAAATGCACATTAAGCCAGACCTGCTTCCCAGCCCAGCGGTAGGGTTCTCAAAAGAAGCGCAACAGATTCCCTTCAAAACTGGACTTTAACTCCACCCTGCTATCCCAGTTCCTCTGTCAGGGGGACACTTTGAACAGAGACTAAATGCATTTGGGTGGGGGCTAGAGAGATCAGCCACTGATACAGATGAGGTCAGGTTCGCCGGGGAGACTTCACAGGACAGGTGAGTCATTCAAACTGGGGCTGTGGGCATCTTCCAGTCCATCTTCGGTCCTTCCTATGTCATCGAATCTAAGGAACCAGGTTCATGGGTACCCCTAAATACTAGCTTATGGGGTGTTCTATGTTGAATAATGGGCCTCTTTCCCTGGTGTCTACACCCCTCCTTATGCCACCCTCCACTGGTGGCGGTGGTTGGGATATTTGCCGCGTCCTGATTGAAGGAGTCTTCCCATCTTCAAGATGAAAGGCACGGAGATGTGTGCTTCACTTTGATTCCCTCAATTGAGGGGTGGGGTTGGTCAAGCTGGACTCCTCCCATTCTTCCTAGGTTTTTCTGTTGACCCTCCAGCCCAAAGTGGGGGTCATAACCGGGGTGAAGCCAGCTGCTGATAGCAGCAGAGGCTGGGAGTAGCTAACAAAGGCAGCAAGCCTTTGACGTTTCCCCTTCGCGGAGCCTGCCCATCCTAAGGGATGAGGCGTGATGCCTATGCCTAGGATAGGCTTCGTTTCAGGACACAGAGAGCAGATGACTCTCTACCCCGGGGTTCAGAAACCTGTTTTTCAGGGGGCATCTCTGAGATGCAGTCAGAGTGAATTTTACATTAAATCCAACACTGGCATTCGTGTGTGTTTGTGCTGAGAAATTTGGTACCAAATCTGGTCAGTCTTCAGTAAAGCCATCATGGGGCTGTGGAGTTCGTGTTGACAAACTCCAAGCCCATGTTCTTAAAATGGCTCCACTGCCCTTACAATGTCTGTGAAAGGCACAGAGACAGTAGGGGCATATTGCTCATGCAGCTATTCCCTCACCTGTGGTATTATGCACCCTGCCTTAGGGCTGTGAGGCATGAGAGAGAGGTGAAGTACCTATGCAGTTTTGGTGGGCATGGCACACAAGGATGTATGCCATGTCGACTTTTTAGTTTGATTTGCACTAAAACACGCAGCCTGCAACACCAGTGTGTGTGTGGGTTAAGGTAAGGGTCTCGGAGGGTGGCATAATAGATGTTGCGGCCCTCAGAGGCATCTCTGGTCACAAGGCCTTTGGTACCAGGGGTACCTTTAACAAGGGACTTAAATGGGGCCCAGAGGGCCAATTGTGAAGACAGAGGGACAGTTTTGGGGGAAAACCCCAGTCCCTGTGAGCCCGATTGGCAGGGACCCAGGGCACACTCAGTAAAGTTAGCATCAAGTGTCTGGGAAAGAGTTAGGGGTAAACCATGATAAAAGGGGCACTTTCCTAAAATCAAACATTAACCTTCTTTTATTTGTTTTTTGCCTTTTAAAGCAGAGCCGCAATTTCTTCTTTTCCTCACCACTTATTTCTTGAAAGTGTTTCCAAGTGAATTGAGAAACGCTTTCAATAATCAGAGTGCCACCTCACTTTTCCCCCCAAAATTAACAATTCCAAAGTGTTGGAAGCTGGCTCTGTATATTCTATACCAAAGTAAGGAAGGTATAGTGTGCACAGAGTCCAGTGGGACCCCAAAGGTAGGCAGAGGTAAAACTAGATAGCACATTTGTGTTAGTGTGGGCGAGCAGTAAGGCTTTTTAGAGGGTAGTGTTAAGCATTTGTTGTACAAAATCAGGCAAGAAATGTCACACACAAAGACTACACTCAGACTAATTAGGTTTGCATCAAAAATATTAGTTATTTTATTTCTAAAACCAAGCCAGGCCTGGTGCAGCTACGTGAAATAATCCTTTGCATTATTTATGCAGTAAATTACAGTTGAATGCAGGTTAAAATGCGGTTAGTTGATTTATAGAGAAGTCAACAGTTAAAAATTGATTTTCAGTTACTTTACAGATTACTGTGCACGTTAGTTCTTGGATTACTTTTTTTATTACTTTTGCAAACAAGTCTGATATGCCTAGCTATCACACTGGGACATCTCCGAGACAAAAGGTAAGTAACACAGTTTTTGTATATTTGCAGTGTTTCAAGTTTTCATACAAACCAACACCACACTTACAAGATTTTTCAAGGAAAAGCAGTCAATGCAATCCTATGGGAGGAAAGGAAGATTTTTCAAGGAAAAGCAGTCAATGCAATCCTATGGAAGGAAATTAAGTTATCGGTTTACAGGTAAGTACTTTGGTGCTGGAGTTGGTATTCTAGGGTTAGCACCAGTGTTCCTCCAGTGTCACGGATGCACCCTTCAAGCACCCTCAGTCACACTAGGGCGGCCGGTTGCAGAGTGATGAGGCCCAATGTTAGCCAATGGGGGATACGGGGCTCCGGTTGGTGGCTGCTCACGGGCAGGCCATAAGGTTGTGGTAGCAAAGCTCCTGGTGTTAGGCTCAGGGCAAAGGGGATCCGATTTAGCACCCACAGCGATGACTGGGTGCTGTTTTGGCATCGCGTACCCTGTTGGTTTCAATGGAGATTCTCCTGTTGCAACAATTACTGCAGACTCTGGGACGAAGACGTTCTGGAGGTGACCACTGGCTGGAGAGGTAAGTCGGGATGCCTGGGGATGCTGAGACAACGTCGTTTGGGCCACCCATAGCTTTAGGAGGTCGGCGGAGGGATGTCTTTAGGTGTCCGGGAGGGAGGGGGGGGGGGGGGGGGGGGGGGGGGAAGAAAACACTAGAATGGGGCTGCAGGCGTCGTTTGGAGATTCGAGGCAGGTCAGACATCACCAGGTCTCAGATCAGGATTGCCAGGGAAGACCTCCTTGTGGTGTTGGGCCACTTGAACTCAAGTAGTGGCCGTCGGGTGCAGACTCACAGATTTGGTCGGAGCCAGAGTCTGTTGGTGAGCAAATCTGGTGTTCACAGGAGACAAAGTCTTGGTTTGGGAAGGCAGGGCGGGTCTACCCGGTTCTTGGGGGCTGCTGGCTGCAGTACACACTGGTTTCCCTGGAGCAGGTTCGAGGTGGGGACAGGCCGGTAGGGCTCGGGAAAAGTCAATAGGTGTCGTCTTCTTAGTTCTGCACAGTTTTTTCAGTCCTTCTTCTGGTCAGTTCTTGTTCGAGGAGACAAGGATCGAGTTTGTCCCTAAATACTCGATTTAGGGGGCGCTACATATAGGTAAAGGAAGGGACCAATGGCTTCCTTTCCTGGGGTGGGTACACTCCCTATTATGCCACCCTCCAGTGGGAGGGGGAATAGGCCTTTCTCTGGTTGGCTGGGTCCGCCCATCTGCAAGATGGTGGGGACCGAGTTGTTCTTCACCTCCCCCACCTGAGGGGTGGGTTTGGGAAAGGTGGGCACACCTTCCTTCCTCACTTGGTTTTCCTGCCGATTCTCCCGTCCAAAGTGGGGGTCAGAACCAGTGGTGGCTAGTTGCTGGAAGCTGCAAATGGCTGGGGTAGCTCACTAAGGCGGCAAGCCTTTGAGGCTTCCCCTTCGTGGGCACTGCCCATCCTGAGGGAGGAGGCTTGGCACCTCGTACCAGGATGTGCATTGTTTCAGGCCCCTGATAGCAGCAGGCTCTCGACCCAGGGGTCCAGAAATATGTCTGGTGGTGGCAGCTGCCAAGCAGACACTCAGCCAGGACACTAGGGGGCATCTCTAAGATGCCCTCTGAGTGCATTTTTCATTAAATCCAACACTGGCATCAGTGTGGGTTTAATGTGCTGAGAAGTTTGATACCAAACTTCCTCGTTTTCAGTAAAGCCATTATGGTGCTATGGAATTCGCAATGACAAACTCCGAGCACCATATACTCTTAATGGCATTACTGCACTTACAATGTCTAAGAATTGACTTAGACACTGTAGGGGTACAGGGCTCATGCACTTGTATCCTCGCCATTGGTATAGTGCACCCAGCTAGAGGGGTGGCTAACCAATGCCAGGCATGTAGGCATCGCACATATGGATGTGTGCCATGTCGACTACACTTTGTTCTGCACCAAAATGCGCAGACTTCTAGGGCAGTGTTTTGTGTAAAGGTACAGGGCACAATAAGTGCTGCAGCGCTTAGACCCTTCCCTGGCCACACAGCCCTAGGTACCTATGGTGCCACTTACAAGGAACTTCAATGCGGCCAAAGAGTGCCAATTGGGTTATGTATCAATTCAGTTTAAGGAAAGAACATAGGCCCTGGGTACCTGGTTGATAGGAACCCAGGGCACACTCAGTCAAAGCACATCAACAGTTTGCAAAAAAATGGGGGCACCAATGCAAAGAGGGGGCACTTTCTTACACAATGGAATTAAGATCTAGTCACAGTGAAGAAATCGAAGCCAGCTGAAGACTAAGGGATGGAATAATGGGACTTGTGGAAGATTTTCCAGTTGAGGTGATTAAGTGAAGACAAGCACCACCAATAATGTTGTCAAACATGATGATAAAAAAAGCTACTCTGCAGGTGTAGATGCCAGGTATCAAATTGGTAAGCATTCAAAGAGGCCAGAATGTGTATCCCAATTTCCCAAATGTACCATGGTTTTCCAGAGGGCTTTTCCCAGCAAAACTAGGTGTGTCTATCAGCAATTCAGTTTACAGTGAGGATTATACAAGAAAATGTATTAACTTAAAATCTCAGACAATGTTTGGAGACAGGCTGAACACAAAGACTACTTTCAGAAGCTTCCCCTCCTAAAGTGCCTCTGCTGTACATCTAAATAGATACAAGAATGAACACCTTTGGTTACATACCAATCAAAGTTTTTAAGCACTGGCCAGACGCAGTGTCCCAAATTCGGCTGTCAAAAAAGTGGGAGGGAAAAAAAAAAATCACTTCAAATTACAGAAACCGAGAAAGAGTAAAGTTTTCAAAATGCTAGTAGAAGAGGTTTTACATTATCTGTACAAAACTAAGCAGGTGATTACATTTGTAACGTTATTTCAGACGGATATGTGTATGCTGTGTACTGACTAAAACTGTGACATAACAGTAAAATATTTACTTCCCAAAGACCATCATAGCTACGGATATGTGTATGCTGTGTACTGACTAAAACAGTGACACAACAGTAAAATATTTACTTACCAAAGACCATCATAGCTACTTGAAACTATTAAGGAGCCATCACGATTAAAATGGACCTAAAAGTGAATAAACATGAGGATTTACATTTCTAGATGACATTAACCATCCAAAAAGTAACCTGCTGCTTTCCAAAGAAAAGCAGTTTTAGTTTTCTCTAGATGGGAGGAAAACTACTGCTCTCTATTTAAAAAGGAACTTACAGCTGACACTGGATCAGAGTGTGCAGGTAGGGTCTTAAGGCACTTTCCAGTCTTCACATCCCAAATTCTAACACTTTCATCAAACTGTAGAATGAAGTAAGCAAAACATGCATAAAGTTACAAGAGAGAAATGTTAAGTGCCACATCCTGTTCATAACAAATCAAACTTTAAACATGAACGCAATCATGTATGAAAAAAGGACTGCATTTTAGGCACTATTTAATCCAGTCAAGGTGTCCTGCATCTTACATTTAGGTATGATTTCTTAACATGAGAAACAAACAAGGGCAATCAATACTCACAGATCCTGACACAATGAGGTTAGACTGGGGGTTGAAGTTGCAGCAGAAAACGTAGTTACTGTGACCCTTCAGGGTCTTTAAGCATTTTCCCTAAAAATACAAACACAACTTTTCAATACATTGCTTCCAAAAGAGGTCCAGCTGTGTTCAAAAAGACATTCGACATATCAATTAGATGTTATACTTCCATATGAAGGAAAAATTGGCCAAATCTAATGATCAATATCTCAAAAACCTGTCACATTTTCTGAATGCTTCCCACCTAAAGTATACAATTAGTGTACAAATAGCCTTGCAGGGACAGGCATCAGAGGCCCAGGCATTGCTAAGAACAAAGGGCAGGCATTCTTTCACAGTTTGAGCAAAAAGGTAAAGAGAAGTGGATAGAAAAAAGATTATGGTCTGGCGAAATGTGGAGTGAACCTGGGAAAAAGTTATGATGGCAGAGCTTAAGTGAGAACTCCATGTGGTATTACCTACAACATTTTTGGAAGTGGTGAATGGAGACTGTGGAAGTGACTAAATGGCTAGGTTGAAACAACTGCATTGTATAAGACAATAAAAATTCAAATATTTTGTTCGTTTAATAAAAATCTGCAATCCTTACCGAACTGACGTCCCAGATCTTTAGCGTTTTGTCATCAGAAGCAGACACAAGAAGGTTGGAATCAGACGACCAAGCAACATCAGAGATTCCCTAATTAAAACAAAAACAGAAATGAGCAAAACCAGCTAAAATAATACTTCCCAAATCATTATGTTAATCCTTCATGTGGGGCACAATTTTGATTCAAACTGAAAAATGATTGACATTTTTCTTCCTTTCCTTATGTGTAACCAAGTGTAAAATCATCAACATTCCCCAACGTTCTATAGTATTCCTGTTATGAAGCATTATGATTCCCAACAGAGATACCATCATGTCCTGAAAGCTCGAACACTTACTTTCCTACAATTTAATTAAAATATCCTGAAGTTTATGAGCCAATATCCCATCCCACAGCTTCCTCACTTAAATCTATATATGGCTTAGTTTTCTTGTATTGTTGTGCAAAATTTTGTAACAGGTTTTTCTAACAAGTAGTACAACTATCCAAGAAGCACAGTATCACCTGGAAGCTCACATTTACAATTTCGCTCGATAACACTTCTGAATTGCATCCTTCCCCTCATCAGTCCCCTGTCTACTTATTAAGTCACTTCCATCAACTGTAATCAAATCTTCCTTGCCAATGCATGAGCCCAGGCTGTAATTTGACCATTAATCACATCACCACACCCATCCTTTGCACTTTAACATTTAGTGGCTCGCTTGGATGTATTTTTACCACTAGACCAGAGTTCTTCAATCTGTGGGGCTCGACCCCCCCAGGGGGGCGCAACACCATCTCAGGGGGGCGAGCACTCCACACAAAGATCTTGCCTTTCAGAGTCTTTTACTGTCCCGAGGTGTGTCAAGTTCAAATGGGAATTCTCCCGTAACTGAGGGCTGGAGGGGGGAGGGGAGGGGAAATAGATAGGGCAGGACGTGTGCCTTTGTCACGTTAAGAGCTAACAGTTAACCTTCCCAGGTGGGGGTTAATTGGTAGAGCTTGGATGCTTCAGCTGCAGTGGGAGGCAGGGTCTCCTCTGCTAAAAAACGAACAGACAGTCCTGTTCCTTTGCGTTCGATTTCAAAGCAGAGGAGACTCCATGCCTCCCACTGCAGCTGAAAGGACGGTCTTTCCTTGCTTTCAGTTTTAGCAAAGTAGACATCCTGCCTCCCAAAGCAGCTGAATCATTTCAGCTTTACCAGTTTAACCCCGTCCTGGGAGGAAGCTCTTAGTAGAAAGTAGACAAAGTTTTTATATTTGCTGCTCAAAGTAAGCACAGATAAGTGCTGACAATACAGCTTCAGGTGACTTATTTTTGTACCAACTGGGCCATCAAAATAATGAGCTGGCAGCCCCAACCATAAAACTGGAAGTTTGTGGAAGATCAGCACATTTATTTCGTCCACCCTGATCCCTGGTTAATGCCATAATAGCAATAGTTTAACATATATGAAACACTAAGCTGCCGTCAATAACCTGCTGAGTTAGTTCAAGTGTCTGGGAATGCACCCTGCATTCAGACATCTGGCTCTCATTCTTGCCCTTCACTTTCATGCTCACACCACTCACACTGATCACCATGCACTCACAGCGATCTCCCTGCACTCACAGCGATCTCCCTGCACTCACAGCGATCTCCCTGCACTCACAGCGATCTCCCTGCACTCACACCATTCACCCTCTCACCCTGCACTCACAGCGATCACAATGCACTCACACTGATCACCCGCTCACCCTGGACTCACACTGATAACTCTGCACTCACAAAGCACTTGTGCTGTTCACCCTGTAACTCACCCTGCAGTCACACAAGCACACTACTCACCCTGCACTCATGAAACACTTCACTCACACGTCTCCCTTTCTGCTCAATGTGCATACTCACTCAAATAAGACTATCACTAACCATACAGTCATTTGTCCCACTCTGCACTGGCAGCCGCACCCAAATTCACATGGACACCTCACTCACCCTGCAGTCACTCCACTTACCCTTCTCTCACACTGTCGCATAACTCACTGTGCACTCACATGGGCACTCATACTACCCAAAAAGTGCAGAGGGTTAATGTGCCTGCTATAAAGAATGTGTACCATGTAGACCAAAGAACCGAGTGTGGGTAAACTGAGTAGCGCTATAAAAAAATAAAATGTTTGCCAGAAAAGAAAGATCGGTTGCATTGTTGGTGAGTGGTAGTGAGGAAATTCAGGGAGAAGGAGGAAATGGGGAGGGGGGCCAAAACAGACCGTTGGACTATGTGCATCCAGTGCTAGGGCCAGCCCTGGATGGGAGTGTTCGCCCCCCCGAAGTTCGGGTCTAGTTGCGCCCCTGTACACAAGTATGGGCATGTCTTGCCCCATCAAAGATGAAGTACTGTAACAGATTCCATACATTTCTGTCAGGTGGTGGGGGGCCCCCCAACATCTAAAAACATTCCGCTGGGGGGCTCAACCTACAAAGGTTTGAAGACCTCTGCACTAGACTATCAACACTCCCTTATTTAAGGGGAGAGCAACCATTGGGTTTCTGACAGCAGAGCCTCAGCCTTCTGGTTAATCTCAAGCACAGCGACTCCTGCTGATCATAATGGCATTAGTGGAGTTAAACTACCGTATTTTCCGGCGTATAAGAAGACTTTTTAACCCTTTGAAATGGTCTCGAAAGTCGGGGGTCGTCTTATACGCCAGGGAAAAAATTTTTGGGAGTGGAAAAAACCACCAAACTGTCTTGAGCCTTTGTATTATTGGGAAGGCATGGTGTAAAATATGTATCATTTTGTCAGTAGAGGGTGCTATTGCTTCAGTAAACGTGCTATGGTTGTGTTTGCACGTCGAAGCCTTTTCTGCTAAGCATTGGTCTTCTGTAATCTTGTTTGGCCGACTAAATAAGCATTGCTGTTGCAGAACGTGCTTAGTTTGGTTTGATGGTTGTGTTTGTATTCTGTTGCAAAGTTTTACATGGGATTATGTACGATGTGTGTGTGATGGAGTTGTACACGGAAGACGTTAAGGAGTGTTCTGTATGGGTCTCATGGGCTCCCTATTCAAGCTGAAATGCGCAGAGCAAGGAATTGAAGGACGCGGTGCAGCTTGCGGTTGTGCTGGAAAGGAACCCAGGGCAGACGTGTGCTATTCACGACTGACACGCTATCACTAGAGTTATGCAGCTCTATAACAAAGGCAACGAGAGGTATGCAGCAGGGAAAGACAAACGTATGTGCAAGGCTGAGCAGAGTTATGCTGCAAGAAATGCTAAATTATGCAGTATGATGCGGTACAACATGTAGCAGTATAATAATTGTTTGGGCCTTTTAACAACTACTTATGTCTACCGTACATGTTTGATGAAATGACGTTGGAAGAGGGGTAGTCTTATACGGTGAGTATAGCATGAAACCTACATTTTATCAAGAAAAGTAGGGTGGTCGTCTTATACGCCCAGTCGTCTTATACGCCGGAAAACACAGTAATTTAGAGCTATCCCGCCGACACCATTCTAGTCAACTTCATTCATGCCCAGAACTCACAGCAGATCATAACGTCCTAGGCATGAAAAATGTGCATCAAGAATATTTAATGTTATTTTCCAAACATTTATTTTAGATAATAAAATCAACACAGACCGATGCAGAGTGGTTATACAGGAAAACTTGTGTTGCACTGTTTACCTATATAGTTCGAGGATTCCACACAATTTGTATTTCTTTACTTTGATATTTTATTGGATATTTTTGGATATTTTCAATGTTTTATCTTGAATTCATTCATTCATTAGTTTCTCATTATTTCAACATCAGTGACAAGTAATTCTTAATATTCCAATGCATTTCGGGCGATATCATTACGCCCTTCATCAGGGAATCAATACTATGAAAAAAACAAAAAATATGAAAAAACGTCACTACCTAGATAAATGTGATGAGTCTTATCAAAACAGAGCATCATTATTAAAAAAGCATGACTGTGCATTCCTACATAAGAGAATGAAACGTCTACATTTGGGTACAACATAGTAGAAGACTATTGTCCTTGTCTAGGTTGCATGCATACACTCACGTGTCACTGTTCTTCTCTTAGGAGGGTATGTCTGGAAAAATATAGTGAAATGACGGGTGTAAGCTTAATGTTCTAACAGCACTATTCTTAAAAACTCAATACAGTCATGGCCGATAGTTCATAGGACACACTGACCTCGTAATCACAATCTCAGCGTTTAGTTCAGCAAAACCTCTCCGACTCCATTATCAAACGGTTGCCAAGGATACGAACAAGCTGAAATACTATTAGATGCTGCTCCGCTCACGTGACACGGAGCGTCATCTCAAACACGGAGCTCAATGTCGGCTCGGGAACATCCTCTAAACTGTGCTTAAACGTGAAGACAATGCATCAGTCCTAGTTAGTGCTGTATAGAGTTCAATTGTCATTAAACTTACCCATATTAAAAAATAAATCGGAAAAAATTATAAGTATCCCTACTGGGATTCGAACCTCTTGTGCCCAGCAAAACAAATCTAACCTCGATCGCGGTGTGCTATCGTGGAACACATTTACAGTGAAAGAAAAAGACAGAAAGGTGGAGAAAAAGTAAATATGCACTGAATAATCAGTCAGTGAACGGTAAACTATAACAAAATGAACATCACAGTAAATATTATCACAGGTGTCCAGTCCCGGGTGAGGACGGGCAGGCATACAATGATGCACGTTCAATTAGAGGTAACATGACAGTTCGCTCCGTTCGTTGAGCCCATTCGGGCTTTGCGTGCACAGTTTATGTATCCAATAGTTCTCACGTTGTAGTAGGTGTTTAGTATTGTCTCTTCCTTCTATTTTTTCTGCTATTTCCAACACCATGTATTGTAATTGCGAGATGTTATGTTTTGCCTCAGTTGGATACCCTCTATGACAAGAGTCAAGAGAATAACATCGGACAGCATACAGGCGAAAACTTCTTTGGATGAAATGGCCACAAGATTTGCTAATAGAGGGTATCCAACTGAGGTGATAGATAAAGCGAGAAAAAGAGTGGATGTGATGGATAGAAAGGACCTACTAAAACCGTCCGAAAAGCATGAGGAAGCTCGCATAGTAGCGGTGTCGAAATTCTCCACCCAAAGTCATAACTTTAAAAGAATCATCACCAAACACTGGAATATGCTGAGGTCAGAACCTGACTTCCAACATGATTTTGATCAAGTTCCTATATTCGCACATACTAGAGCTCAAAACATGGGGGAAATCCTCAAGCAGCGCAAACCCCAAACCAAATCATTCAAAGGAACTAAACCCTGTCTAAGTTGTGGAAGCTGCAACAATATCATTAAAGGCAATACCATTAATCATCCGATGAAGGGATATAACATCAGAGTCAATGTTAATGCCACATGCAATACCAAAAATGTCATTTACGCACTGAAATGCCCGTGCGGAAAACTATATGTGGGAAAAACGGAAAGAAGCATAAGAACACGACTGACGGAACATAAATCGAACATTAGGCTCAAAAGTGTGAAGTCCACCGTAGCCGCCCACTTCACTGAGGCAAAACATAACATCTCGCAATTACAATACATGGTGTTGGAAATAGCAGAAAAAATAGAAGGAAGAGACAATACTAAACACCTACTACAACGTGAGAACTATTGGATACATAAACTGTGCACGCAAAGCCCGAATGGGCTCAACGAACGGAGCGAACTGTCATGTTACCTCTAATTGAACGTGCATCATTGTATGCCTGCCCGTCCTCACCCGGGACTGGACACCTGTGATAATATTTACTGTGATGTTCATTTTGTTATAGTTTACCGTTCACTGACTGATTATTCAGTGCATATTTACTTTTTCTCCACCTTTCTGTCTTTTTCTTTCACTGTAAATGTGTTCCACGATAGCACACCGCGATCGAGGTTAGATTTGTTTTGCTGGGCATAAGAGGTTCGAATCCCAGTAGGGATACTTATAATTTTTTCCGATTTATTTTTTAATATGGGTAAGTTTAATGACAATTGAACTCTATACAGCACTAACTAGGACTGATGCATTGTCTTCACGTTTAAGCACAGTTTAGAGGATGTTCCCGAGCCGACATTGAGCTCCGTGTTTGAGATGACGCTCCGTGTCACGTGAGCGGAGCAGCATCTAATAGTATTTCAGCTTGTTCGTATCCTTGGCAACCGTTTGATAATGGAGTCGGAGAGGTTTTGCTGAACTAAACGCTGAGATTGTGATTACGAGGTCAGTGTGTCCTATGAACTATCAGCCATGACTGTATTGAGTTTTTAAGAATAGTGCTGTTAGAACATTAAGCTTACACCCGTCATTTCACTATATTTTTCCAGACATACCCTCCTAAGAGAAGAACAGTGACACGTGAGTGTATGCATGCAACCTAGACAAGGACAATAGTCTTCTACTATGTTGTACCCAAATGTAGACGTTTCATTCTCTTATGTAGGAATGCACAGTCATGCTTTTTTAATAATGATGCTCTGTTTTGATAAGACTCATCACATTTATCTAGGTAGTGACGTTTTTTCATATTTTTTGTTTTTTTCATAGTATTGATTCCCTGATGAAGGGCGTAATGATATCGCCCGAAATGCATTGGAATATTAAGAATTACTTGTCACTGATGTTGAAATAATGAGAAACTAATGAATGAATGAATTCAAGATAAAACATTGAAAATATCCAAAAATATCCAATAAAATATCAAAGTAAAGAAATACAAATTGTGTGGAATCCTCTGACTACAAGGGAGGAGATAAAGGAGTGCCCAAGGGGATGTCCCTAGTGCTTCACTAGAGACACAACGTGTTACTTTGTCTATCAGGCGCCCAGGGACGTTGGCCGCCACCCACGGAGCACCCAAAAAGGAACGAACAGTGTCATACACAGGTTGTGCACTCATTCCACAATACAGATATACCTATATAGTTCCCCACCATACCGGTAGAAGAACATCACCATCATGCGGGTGGGGAATTCTAAAGCGGAAAAGTACACAGTTAATATATGGTCTGGTAGTTCTTGAACAGGTTCCAGCTTTGAACAAGTGTGCTGGTTCCCCAATTTGTTGTTAATCTCGTATTGTGCATTCTTTGCAATTATCAGATCTTTAAGTAGGTTTGCCACAGCATGCTCCTATGAAGAAAGCTATTCATTGCAGATTTGGATTACAGGTTCTATTCTGATTGTACGAAAGGGCCTCTTTTTATACGATTTCTCTATCGCCCCCTCCATTTATTTGGGGGCGGATGCTGCTGGTTTTTCGAATCGGAATACACACTAGGCCCTGTTGTCCAGGCCCCAGTACGGGTGCTCTGAGCCCCAAAATACTAGACTGGCTTACTTAGCTTGCACAGAAGTTCCTAGTATATGGTACATGAGGTACACTGGGCTAGTAAGTCAAGTGTAACCAGTGGTCTGCAACACTAGTTGTACCACCATTGTTGGGACCGAGGAAACACATGGCTCTAGGTCTGACATAGCAGCCTAGTCGGGCAACTTCCAGCTAGCTTACTCAACGTAGCAAAATGACCATTTTGCAAAGGCCAACCTACCTTTTTAAATATCTGCAAGTCACCCCTAAGGTAGGCCTAATATACCCATAAGGCAGGGTGTCAATTGTTAATTAGAAGAAATTTAGAATTTACATCTTACATGTTCTGACAGTAACAACTCGCAATTGAAAGCTGGTAGCCCCACTGGCCAACATGAAGTTTCATAACCTCACTCGCTAACTTCATATGTGACCACCAAACACGGTACTTCAATGTATCCAATTAATCGGAGCATTAAACCACACTTATTTCTGAAGTCAGATTTAAATTAACTTTTAAGCCAAAGGTGGCTTTAGAAAGTCGCCACTATGTGGCCCAAACCAGTTTGCCCTTGGGATGGGAGGAGGTGCAACATCCTCCAGCAAGAGGACTATACTCAGCCCTCTCCTTTGTGTAGGCAGAAAGGGTAGCATCTACTCCAAAGAGGGAAAATCCATTGTAGAACCAGTTTTCCGGGAGGAGTACCTTATGCTAGGTACACCCTAGGGTTGTGCCCAGAGCTGCTCACAGGGAAAGAAGCCCAGAGTTAACTTGGTTTTAGGTGGAGAAGTTGGACTTAAGAGATTTGTTTGGGGCCAAACATCTCTGAAGTGATGTCAAGTGGGAAAGGTTGCCCCATGGGAACTATTGCCCATTGGCTGGTGAGTCCTCATCTCCCACAAACGTGAAGATGGCATAAAAGTGGCACTCACTCTTTAGATCACTACTGGACTGGAATGAGATGGACTGCCCTGCTGCTCCCTGTACCAAGCAAAGAGGGGCTGCACTAAAGAATGGATCGCATCCAAAGGACCCGCAAATAGTATGGTACCCACTCATGGAATTGTGCCAGGACATATGAGATGTCTGCAAGGAATGGTTGGCGAACCTCCAAATATGCTACAGGGCCATCACAAACTAATGAAACTTGCACCC
Organism: Lissotriton vulgaris; assembly: GCF_964263255.1. Lineage (NCBI taxonomy): Eukaryota > Metazoa > Chordata > Amphibia > Caudata > Salamandridae > Lissotriton > Lissotriton vulgaris. Next base: position 134,261,478 of record NC_141693.1, read on the forward strand.
CTCGAGAGCCCAAAACACCTGAACGCCACTAGTTGTCAGAGTGCCTGCTAGGCGACCAAGTCACAACCCTCACGAGGTGCCCCCTGATCCGTTGGATCTGTGACCGAAGTAAGAGTGGACTGTTTTCAAGAAAGATATTTACTTGCCTGTAAAGAACTGTTGAGACAGGTCTAATCGGGAGACCAGGTTACTGGTGACGACTGGACCAGCAGTAGCCTCCCCTCGTGGGAGGAAAAAGTACAGAGGCTGGAGAAGACAAATAACACTTGTGGATACCAGAATGGCTCTGGCACTTGCTGCATTGCTTCAACATCCAAAGCATCTTCTGAGTCCTCAGCATCCTGAATCCCATCAATCAGCACCGCTTCTTGGATGGACCATGGTAAACAGAGGACCGCGAGACTGGTGGACCTGACCGGTAACGGTATCCCTGGACTGTAGTGACCGTTGGGAACCTGTGAATAGCTCCAACCTGTTGTGGCCCATTCAAGTGAAGATGGATAAGGAACCACCAAGCCATTTAAAACGATTTACTGCAGTCTTTTTAAAGTGAACTGTGATTTACTTCTCTGGTTTCCTTTTATAGATTTTTGTCGTTTTGGTGTCTAAAGATAAAGCACAACCCATTTTTAGAAACTGGTGTCAGATTTTTATTTTGTTGTGTTTCTTATTACTGTTTTGGTACATCTATATGCTTTAGACTTTGTTCCTTTGTTTAAGCCGGACTGCTCTGTACCACAACTACCCAGGACGGAGGTAACAGTTTTATTAAAGTACCCAACTATACCGGATAGAGATTGTGCTATTATATGATGAGGTCTTACAACCATACCACATAATATTCCATAGTTCTACACTGGTTAACTTCACTCTGCCCCAGTTTGATTTGTCCATCACAAAGTCATGCTTCATGGTGCTCCATGTTAAATTTGGCGTCTTCTCCATATATGATGTTCCTGTTCAAATTCCAAAGCCATTTCTACTTTTAATTCCTTCTTGACACTAATGTGTTATGTCAGTTATTCATCTCACATTTAAAGTTCCACATTAAAATGTAATCAGCATCAGGTCGAGTAAATTGATAACAAGGGTCACAGTGCACATACTCTGTAATTAGAACTGCCCTATTTACTATTGTGTGCTTTTGACATCTGTAAAATGCTGTGATGCTTTCAAGGTCCATGTTTGCATTGCATAACACTTCAAACAATATTCAAAAATACTATTGCATATCATGGTATCACTTCTGTACATGGCAAAAAACTGAATATTGGATAGCAAATTACCTTCTACTTGAATTTGTACATCCCTACATTGTTATAATCTTCAGTAGCTGAAGAAGGTTTGCATTTACTATTTCTAAAGTCTAGATGGAGATTTGCAAAAATCTTTTTAAATCTCGGCCTACCTTAGTTTTTAAAATCTTACGTTCCCATCCTGCCTGTATAACATTTCAAGTTCCATGTATTTATTAATAACCAAGCCAAGCATGTTTTTCAGTTTTCCATTTCTTTGCCCTTACTACCACTCCTTATGGTCTGCAGTGGCAATGTATTTATGATAACATAAAATAATAATATAAGTTTTCATGTCTTAAAATCTGTAATGGGCTTTACATTTTTTTCCCTTGAATATCTACTTACATTACGTCACCAACATCATGCTCGTGAAATGAAACAGGCCCAGCCACTAGTAGCCTTCGTTGGTCACTTGAAACCTCAAGATGAAACATAACCATCTTAACTCCACTGCAACACTAACCTGTTTAAAACCTGTATGGGACCTGGCTTTCCACTTTTACACAAATCTTTTCAAACACCTGCTTCTAAGGATAGACTGCTGTGTAAAGACCTCTACATATTCGAATACCTATGCAAGCACCTTCATGATACCTACTTCTGTTAAGTCAAGACTGAAAACGTCTTACTCAAACGTTGCACAAACAAATGATTCACGTTCTGTACTACAAGACTTGCTATTAGCTTTATATAGAGTTTTTAAAGTCTTCTTAACACCAACTCAGCAGACACGTTCTTAATTGCAGATACCAGTGATAAGGGAATTATTTATTATTATTTTAGCATGTTTGATGCAACTAACTCATTTGAATTCATTACTGAAGAACATGTTGTACATTATATAGTGAATGTCCACTACAATTCCCCAAAAATATATATGTCCTAATATAGAACAAGCTCAATATGAATAAAACTCCGAGGTGTGATTCTAGTCACACAATGAGCACTCATTAGGGATAAAAACAAACACTGCTCACACAATTTATCTTTTTTCTATATAATTCAAAGTACCTGCCAACTAAAATTCCAAAATGCTTACCAATTTATGACCAGATATAGTCTTCTCAAATTTTCCATCAAATGCTCCCCAAATTTTGATAAGCTTGTCAGCAGCTTAAAAGAAGACAAAGGAAAATAATATTATGAAGCAGTTCCTTTGAAGAAGACAACTATTGATTTCAGAAATATAGACTAGTTTAATGGGGAATTAGGGGTAGAACTATGTTTTTCTTCCCAAACATAAAATCCTCATTGATATTCAAGAGCATGTCTCTTCTACAAGAGGAAGGAGGATACACTCACTATCTAATAACTGGACAAACATACAGATTAACTCTTCTGCAAAGTGATTTCTGATGGAAGATTAGCGGACCCAGGCATCAGTGGTGGCTTCAGAAGCAAAACTGTGGGGCGTGGCAGCACACTGCAGGCCATGGAGGTAAAATGAGTTGTACGGAATTATGTGGAGAGGCACGTGTGGAGTGGCCTTGCATGGAGTGGAAGGGAATTGTGTGGAGTGGCATTATACAGAATGGAAAGTTGCCAGAGTTGCCAATGAATTGCCCTATAGTGCTTCAAAGCTTTACATTAGGCACAAACAGAGAGGGACATAAGAGAAAAGAACCAAACATAAAGCTGCAAAAAGGTTATTGAGAGTCCAGGAGGTACATGATGGCTCCCTGAACGTCACGGTCAACAAAAGGTGGACATTGTGAGGAGGATATCTCCTGCAATCAAAACAAGATGTAGTGGATGTTGGGTGGAAACTAATCACTGGTATGAGTCTGGGTGAAAAGACAGTCAGGGACAAGTTAGCATGCTGTGGAGAGTGAGTTGCAGAACCTCTCTACATTGTATCAAGTCACTTCTGAAGACACGCAGTTATTGGGCAGTAAAACCTAACCATTAGAAAACACAAAATGGGTGGCAAATGTGAGGGTCCTGGGCTTTCCACTGATCATGGATAGTGGGAACTTGACTGAGCCCTTTAACCCCTTCCATGCTCATGACGGAACGGTTCCGTCAAGAGCCTCTGTTGGCCTGTGCTTATGACGGAACCGTTCCGCCATAGTTCCACTGGTTCTTTAGAACCTTCAGCACCGCAGCGTAATTCGCGCAGCGCTGAAGGGGTAAAAGGGGGACCTTGTCCTGCCTTGGTGAAAAGGGGCAACAGTTCTTCCAAAGCGTCGGACTGCCCCAACTCAGGTGATTTCCCTCCCATCAAACAGGTATGATTAAATGGCTATCCTCAATCACAAAGTATTAGAGAACTGTACACAATGATTTCTAAAGTGGACAGAACAGAGGGTGGAAGAGAGCAAGGATAGAGCATTAGAGGCAGGTTATTTACAGAGGAGAATTGGTGCTGGTGAAAGGCATACAGTGAGGTTCAGGGAAGCCGGAAATGTAGTCATATTAAGGCACGGTCCATAGTTTGAGTGATTACCTACCAACTAGAATTTTGCTTTAGGACCTTGGTTTTGAGCTCACTGCACAAGTGGAGAAGTGATAGAGCATGTCAGATATGGACTGGGCCATTCCACAGCCTAAGAACATAGCTTCACGAATGTCTTCATTTCCCGTCTGGTGAGGTTATCCCTGCAGGTTATGGATGCTCTACTAGACTTCCTAATCTTGGTAATGAAGTGCAGTCGTAAAGCCGAACTGACTATCTTGAAGATGGTGAAATAGGTTCTAAACGTGATGCTGGCCTGCAGTGAGAGCAAACAGAGTTGGCCAAGAGTAGTATATGCAAAGACCTTTGATAAGGTTTGTGGGTGAATGGTTGCTCTTCAACAAAGATAGATTATCTCATGAAAGTCATTCAAAAAAACAAAGCCTCCCCCAACATAGTAAAGTTCTACAACCCTACCCTGCGTTCTGGAGCCTACTCCTGTGCTAAGGGCTTCTCTTTGAGGTGTAAAGTCAGTTGATGACTGGCAGTCTTAGTATTGTGCGAGACATGACCTCCGAAGCCGAGGTTGGCACCAATTTAGTCTAGGCACTTCTCGCTATCAAAGTATTAAAGAGTGAACCCCTTAACTTGCAGTTGCTGGGGAGGTACAAATTCCTTCTAGATGGGTTCAGTTTGTGGGAGTTCTAGGACATTTAGGCTCCAAACATAACAAAAGTCATCAGTTTTTCAGCCAACAAGTAGATTCTGGCATACCTGTCAAAGAGCATAATTTGCAGATGCTCCATATATAAGAGATGGTGTAGACCAGGTGTGAGAAAGTGGCTCTATATATACTGGACTATAAGGAAGTACAGTGTGTATAGAGTCCACCAACCCCAGAGGTATAACAGCGGTTAAAGTCAGAACTGGCCTTACTCTCCAAAGTGGTAGCTTGGTCAAGCAGGAAGGCAGTACCAGAGGACAGTGTAAAGCATTTGTTGTACACACTCAGTCAGCAAAAGTTTTCACACACTCAAGAACTGAACTCCAGGCCAATTGTTGTTATATCCTCAGATATAGTGGTTTTATTTTTAGAACCAACAGTTATAAAAATATACTTTGAGCTATGAGTACTCATGTAATACTTTGCAAAGGAGCAATAAAGTGTGTGCACAGTTGATACAGTATAGATAGTAAGCAACACAATCCTACAACACACTTTGCATTGAGCTCAATGTGTTTTCTACATATAAGTACAGTTGATTATTTTACAGATAACTTTGAGAGTTCCAGGACTAGGTCTTAGATTCAGTCCTGGGGACCAAGATGAAACCAGATTAGCAAAAACGTTTTAGTTACTGTAATGAATTTTCATGAATATAAAGCGGTTTTAAAAGTTCACACTTAGAAACTTTTCAATGTAAATCTCACAATGTTATTCAAAAGGGAAGGAATTCAGGTTGCAGGTAAATTACGATCGCGTTACTTTTGTAACCCAGCACTGGTCTCCTTGGGCCAGCTCTGGGGGCTTAACTCAAAATAGGTAGGTAATTGTGTTTCAGTATTTCGTATGATTTTTAAAGAATAGTTGCAGTTTTCAAAAGTAGACACTTAGAAGAAATTTCATAGAAAAGCAGACAATTGGTCGTCGTCTTCTTTCTTCTTCTTGGTATCGGAATCTCCGGAAGGAAGGTTCAGGGAGCCCCTAAATACTAAATTTAGGGGCGTTACAGGTAGGGCAAGAGCAGGGACCAATGGGTCCCTGTCCTGGGGTGAGTACACCCCCTAGTCTGCTCCTCTCCTGTGGGAGGGGGGCAGGAGCCTAGCTGGGATTGGGCAGGACTCCCCATCTACAAGATGGCCGGAGCCCGGGGTCGTGCTTCACCTCGCCTCCTCCACCTGAGAGGTGGAGTTGGCACAGGTTGGCAAACCCCCCTTCCTGACGTAGTTTTTCCCGCCAGAGTGGGGGTGGAACTGGTGGGGGGCTGGTTGCTGGGTACAGCAAATGGTCTGAAGAGGCTCTCAGAGGCGGTATGCCTTTGAAGCTTCCCCCTGTCCATCCTGGGGGAGGAGACATCGCACCTCGCCCAGGATGTGTTTTGTTGCAGACCCAGGAGAGCGCGGGCTCTCCACCCAGGGGTCCAGCAACATGTCTGATGGGTGGCAGCCTCTGCAGCCACTCAGCCCAGACGTGGATTGTAGGTTTGGGTTTTGGAGGGCATCTCTAAGATGCCTTCTCGTGCATGTTACATTAAATCCTACACTGGCATCGTGCGGGTTTAATGTGCTGAGAAATGTGGTACCAAACTTGTCAGTCTTCAGTGTAGCCATTATGGTGCTGTGGAGTTCGTAATGACAACCTCCCAGCACCATATACTCTTAAATGGCATCACTGCACTTACAGTTCCCAGGAATGGCCCTGGGTACGCCAGGGGCACAGGGCACATGCACCTGTGCCCTCACCCCTGGCACAGGGCACCCAGCTGGAGGGGTGACTGAAGTATGCCAGGGCGGGGGGTTCTGTGGGAATGGCACACAGGGATGTGTGCCATGTCGACTCTTGTTTTAGTTCTGCACTTAGGAACTCAGCCTGCAAAGGCAGTGTGTGGATGCCAGGGTACAGGGCCCCGGAGGGTGGCACAATCAGTGCTGCAGCCCTCAGGGGTCTTCTCGGGTCACCATGCCCTGGGTACTTAGGGTACCATTTATTCTGGCGGGCAGTTTTGAGTCCGCCTGGCAGGGAGGGGGGTGTGGGGGATGGGATTTTTCTAATGTTCTCGTCAGGTCCTATGTTTTGGTTTTAGATACAGCACTTGGGTATGCAGCACTTGCGCACGATAGACAGCACACATATTACACTTACGAATCCATAATACACTTTACACGCCTCGACGGATATGGCGGCGAGTGATCCACCGCGCCTTACACCTGGTACATGCCCCTCAACTCAAGTGGCACCTCTTTCCCTGCTCACGTGGAATGTACGAGCCCTGGGAGACAAAATAAAGCTGGGTCTGGTATTGCAGTGTATCAAGCTGGGTTCTCCGGCGGTAGTCTTACTGCAAGAGACACACCTCACTGGCACCACAGGCAAAGCGATGGACAGATGGGGTATAAGATGGTGGCGCACTCAGAGTTCTCTTCAGGGTCCCGGGGGGTGGTCATACTGGTTAGAGAACAATTCCCACTAATAGTGCACAAAACCAAAACTGATGGTTCCGGGTGCTTCGCAGCCATAATCAGTCAATGGGAGGGGTGGGCCCTTAATATAGTTTCCGTTTATATCCCCCCCTGCACTACATGCGGTGACACTCCCAGATCTCAGTGAGTTTTTGCTCGACCTACCGGAGGGAGAGCTTATTGGCGGGGACTTTAATACCATTAAGGACGGGCCATTGACTGATGTCCTGTGCGAATGGGTGACTCTGGTGTATCTCGCCTTGGGAGCTTTATGGATGCACTAGGGCTAACGGATGTGTGGAGGCGACACCACCTAACAGCGCGGCCATTCACATTTCACTCTGGGGTACACAATAGCCTAACGAGGATAGATTACTTCATGGGGTAAGCAGGTAGCCTGCAATATATTGAAAGCATAGAGAGATCAGACCCAGAGGCATCTCTGACCATTCCCCATTGTTCCTGCAATACACTCACTACCACAAGACACAGTGACGTATCAACCTGATATATCCAGGCTACTTGCAGGTCCCCAAGATAAGGAAGGCCGTCACAAAGGCGACGGACCACTACTTCCAACAGAACGTCGCGTCAGTTAACTCCCCGGCCATCCTATGAGAGGCGTACAAAACCGTTCTTAGAGGACAAGCCATCGCCTCCATTACGGCACACAAGCGGGAGAAGCAGCTAGAACTGCAAAACCTGGAGCTAGAGTTACACGACGCAGAGACCCAACATGCCAACGACCCAACACCTGAAACATCCCATAGCCTGAGTCTCAAACAGCGGCAACACAGAGAGTACCTTACAGAACTGACCAAACAGCAGCTAGAGGCCACGCGGCACAAGATATATGACACCAGCAATAAAGCCGGAAAACAACTGGCATGGCTAGACAGGAGGGACAAGGGTACCGGCCTACACGGGGTACTGGTCCATGCGGTCTATCTGCAGGAACAGGCTGTTGTACTATCACTAGATGCACAAATGGCATTTGACATGGTCGAATGGCCCTTCCTGTTTGCAGTGCTCCATCACCTGGGCTTTGGGCCTAACTTTTGTGCATGGGTTTAGCTTCTAAATACTAAACCAATGGCTCATGTAACTGCTAAAGGTCATATCTGACGACTTCCCCATAGCATGGGGCACGCGCCAAGGCTGCCCCCTGTCACCGCTACTTTTTGCCCTGGTGCTGGAACCACTGGCGGCGTGGATACGGTGGGAGCCAAATGATACGGGGACTCAAATGGATGGAAAGCTGGGAGGATCGTATCTCCCTGTATGCAGACAATGTGTTGTGATACATGACCTCTCCTAGGCGTTCCATACTGACTCTTGTAAAGATCTGCACGATTTTTGGGAGGGCGTCTGGATATACCATAAACTGGTCCAAATCGATTATGTATGTGTTACACGGCCCCCCGCCGCAACTCCCCACGGACTGCCCACTCCGGATTTCGGAGGGTGCATTTAAATATTTGGGCATATACATCACTGCTGACTCTACGACCTTCTTTAAAAAGGAATCTGCAACCCTGCTTGACCATCTTAAAAGAGATGTATGCCACTGGGGGACCCTGCCGCTGACTTTGCTAGGAAAAGCAGCACTTTTTAAAATGATGGCCCTACCTCGCTTCTTATATATGCTGGAAAATACGCCGTCCCCGGTGCCATCGGCTTACTTCAGGGCGATAGCAGCCCAGGTCTCCAGCCTAAATGTGGGGCAACAAGCCGGCATATAGATCAATACTAGGTACGACAGGTATGCTGGTTTCCCTTTACGACCGAAAACTGACCCGAGCAATGATAGGACCCTTGAGGCACACTGTTACCATCTGGCATGCCGCTCAGGCTAAACTGGGATGGCGAGGGGTTTTGACCCAACTCACTCCACTCTATGAGGAGGGAGTGTCACTAGTACCGGAGCGCAGGAGGCGTTTAATATAATAAATGTGTGGGAGCCAAATGACCTTACTCGTCAGGCTCAGACCTGGGCCATGCTAGGGATCATGGTCGCTAAACGGATCATTGCCCAGAAGTGGGGAGCGGCGGAGATACCATCTCTTGCCTCATGGTGCAGGGACATGGATGCGGCCATGATAGCAGAGAGAACGGTATTCATCAATCGAGGGTGCCCCCGAAAGTGGAGTAAAATCTGGGGGGCTTGGAACAAATATAGGGGGGACATATGTGATCCACCGCCAGCCCAGGATGATGAGGATTCAGAAACTGAATAACAAGAATGACCAAGTGGACATTAAGCAGGCTTAGATAACAGCTGTGATGTAATGCAAGGGTATGGGCCTAAAGTGATGCATGTGCCTAAATGTGCTGCAATGTTGTATAACTTACTACTAGTTCATAATGGACTGGTGTATTGTGCTGTTGAGAAAAATAAAAATTATTTTGCAAAAAAATGAAAAAAGAGAAAAGAATGCTAATCCGAAATGCAGTTTTACTGAAGCGCTGACTGTGGCGGGAGCGTTCTTTAGAAAGTCTGAGCCATTATATTTCTTGAACCACGCGGCATCCGCCAAATTTATTTTACTTCACATGTCCAAAACCATACTGTGACACGCGGAGCTGTCAAGCTAATCAAACATAAGGATTAGGGCGTTTGAGGGGGCATGGAGGAGTAGGGAAAGCAACAGACCTGCTGGCGAATTTCAGCGAGGAGAGCACATGCACGTTTGGAGGGGGCGGCAATATGGAAACAGCTGTGCAAAAAAATAAAACACAAGTCATCTAACAACAAGCATTGTAAACCAGGGTCTGCAGACCAGGAAAGAAGACTGAAGAACTGGAGCAGGGGTAACCAACAAAAAAAAACAAGCATTGGAAATGCAATAGGTCTCGCATTAGGAAAGTTTGAGCGATTGGTCTTAGCAATGACATTTTTTTACTTTATGTGTTTTTTAAAATAGCTAAATTAATAGCTTTGTCATTTACAATGCCAATAGTTATCGCAAATGTGACACCTATATCATTTGTAATGCAACATGTTTTGTATTTACGTGACTTAGCTGTATTGATATTACAAATAACAATGGCTTTTAATTTTTTTCAATAATTAATACTTAAATAATTTATTTAATTTGTAATGTCAATAGCTTAAACTTTTGTAAATAACTTTTGTGAAGATTATGTTCAGTGTTTTTTATTGTGACGAAAATCCAAGAACAGAAGTGAAATATTAACATATTTTTGTGATTTGTAATAAAGCTTGAAAGCTTGAAAACAGCTTGAAACATTGAAAGAACATATTTGAACCAGTGATGCTGCGGTGGTGCCGAACGATGCTGCGGTGGTGCCGAGCGATGCTGCGGTGGTGCCGAGCGATGCTGCGGTGGTGCCGAGCGATGCTGCGAGAGTGAGAGGGTAAAGAGAGGGAGAGAGGAGAGAGAGGGGGAGAGAGGAGAGAGGGGTAGAGGGGTAGAGGGGAGAGAGAGACGGGGAGAGGGAAGGGAGAGAGTGTAGAGGGAGAGGGAGGGTGAGAAGAGAGGGGGAGGACGAGAGCGAAGGATAGAGGGGAGAGAGGAGAGCAGGCAGAGGGGGAGATGGGGAGAGGGAGAAAAAGGAGAGCAGGGGGAAGGTAAAGAGAGGGAGAGAGGAGAGAGGGGGAGAGGGGAGATGGGGAGATCGAGAGAGGTAGAGAGGAGAGAGGAGAGAGGGAAGTGAGGGAAAGGGATGGAGGTAGACGGAGAGAGTGAGAGTGAGAGAGTGAGGGGGGAGAGTGAGAGTGAGAGAGTGAGGGGGGAGAGAGAGGGGAGCAGGGATAGGGATAGAGGAGGAGCGAGTGAGAACCAGGTTATCGACTCCAGCACCATGAAATACCAGGAAGGCACGTTTGGTTTAGGTGCTTGATGCATAATAAAAAAGAAATCACAGACGCATTACTCCACTTTAAGGAAGCAACACTTCCAACATTATGTAAATGCCCCTCTGTCAAACAGAAGACTGGAGTTAAGATGTCCATTTTTCTTTGGTGTTTGCCTCGAACCATCGACATGAACATGGTGTTTCACACTGAACATTGGGACTATAATGTTTTAAGAAGGCCACTCTTCCAAAAAGAAAAGAAACGCTTTGTATTTGCCAGAACACAAAAGACACCTCTCAGAGGCCGTCCACGAAAGCTCTTGTTTAGTAGACAACGTCGCAGAAATCAACCCCCTAAACCCGGTCTAGTCTGCACGCAGAGGTTCATTCCTCACACAGACTTGTCAATCCTTTGAAAACCACCGCCAGAGATTTATAACATCACATTATCTCGGGCTTCAATAATGCACGAGCCGCGAGGAAGGCTTTCACCTGCAAAGTATGATTTCTTTTTTTAATGCAAAAAAAAAAAATGGGTGTATTACCGCGCAGAATATTCAGCTCGAGTGTCTTGTCGCTTGCTCCCTGCAAAGGATGCCGCATTTTACATTCACTAATGCCGATTTTCAGGGAGTTACGTATATCAACAAAAGGACCTTCAACACAACAACGGCCGCTACACCAAAACGAAGAAGACCTCAGTGCACATTTGAAGGCGGAGAGTAACAAACAAAGCAACACAATACGTATCAGGATTTCAAATAATGATCTGGCCAAAATATAGAAAAAGTTCTCACACCCAGATATTCAATGGTGCTGTGGCCAGGGGGCTACTGCCTGTGAAGCAGCCGGTGCAATGCCCGGAGCCCTGAGGGGGCATTGAACACTGATTAAAAGAGAGAAACTGAGAGGATAAAGAGCGCGGTATGCAAACGGCGTGGAAATTAGAACATGCATTTCACATAAAGGATAGCTACTAATAGAACATACCTGAACATGAGACTACTACTGCTTGTGGCGAAAGCTGTGCACATTGTACAAGTACCTTTAGTACATTAACAGTAGCAATTCACCTCCCCGACCATTAAAAGGTAAACTAAAGACATCCAAGCTCGTCGCCTCCCAACTGTTGTGGAGACGTGTGGCTCACCGGTTAGAGGCGGCAGACCCAGAAGCAGAGGTCGGCCCGGGACCAGGGTTCAATTCCCGACGCGGCAGGGTACGGAACTAATGTCAGCGGGCTCGATAAATCTCACCTCTGTGCCTCTCTTACCATTGGTCCCACGCTTCAACTCTGGGCAATAGCTTGCTTAATCTCCACAACGGCCCCCTCGCCGGCAGGGATGCCTGGCTTCACCTTGGGGATGCCCAATAGGGACCATCTCACAGGGAACGCCAGGACGGGTTCCCCAGCGGTACACAGTGCCAAGAAACCCCAGGGTGAACATGCGCTCTACAAATTCATACTAACATAACTGTTCAAGCAGTGGCTGACGCAGTTGACTGTCTGCGGGAGACTGCCTCCATCACTAAGCCTCATGGAAATTGGCAAAAGAGCTGCTAAAAGGGCTAGCAAGTGTCCAGAACCAGATGACTAGGATAAAGAATGAACAGGCATATGTTATACAATAACAAAAGAGAGAAACTGAGAGGATAAAGAGCGCGGTGTGCAAACGGCGTGGAAATTAGAACATGCATTTCACAGGAAGGATAGCTACTAATAGAACATAACTGAACATGAGACATGCAAGCAACCTGTGAATCATACATGTAGGTCAGGCATCAGTATGGTGAGGTCACCAGATTCCTATCAAGGGTAGACATTGCAGACAGCCTCTCCAGTAACATCAGCAATGCGGATATCGAAAACAACTCCAAGAGTAACGCTGAAGTTTGCACGTGTGACAGAGTACTGAAACAAGGGTCTAAATTAGGAAACCGCAAATAGGAATATAACACTAGAGTGCAAAAGTGTGAATACAGAGGATACCACAAAAGAGTAGAACAAACACTAAACAGTGCTAGTCTGGGCACGATACCAAAGTAAATAAAACAAAAAAAAAGGAGACACGGCCTAGCGGCCGTGAAACTGAAAGCGCGGCCGGACATGAAAAAGCCTTTGATGCAGCAGGGGGCCATTAGGGGAGGAGAATGGCTGGGCTGAGGCAGAGCGCAAAGCCTTTGATGCAGCAGGGGGCGGAGCGGGAAGAGCTGCTGGCGGCTCCAAGCTGACGATTTGATGCTGTGCATGCTCATTTTAACTCATTGCGCTTGCGCACTGAGCTAAAAGCGCACATGCACTGCATCAAATCGCCAGTCTAGTTAAACTCGGTTTAAGCCCCTATAGTCTCGCAAGCTCAATGCGCATGCGCATTGACAGGCGAGACCTAGAAATACTGCTTACATTAAATAACAGATAAATCGAGGGTCGAGAATAGGGGCCGAGAAATTAGTAAGTGTCAATGAAACAGAATTAATGAGTGAAATGGATTAGGCATTTCCTAACTATAAAAACTAAATGGTGAAGTAGCAGTGAAGGGTGTCCGAGTGAGTCGGAGGAAGCAGTGTCGAAAAAGGGGTGCAGAGAAGTGATATAGCAGCTATCACGGTGGTGGCTGATTGAAGGATCATGTTCAGACCTTGCTTGCCCTTCGTGCGAGCCCTTGGGGCCAAAGCGGCTCGCCCTGTAATCCTACTGAGGGCCCAAAGTGGGACGGTGGTGGAGTGCAAATGCAGGCCTTGCTTTGGGTACTTCTGAACTCAATTTTTTATGTAAAAGCAGAAGATTGATACAATTGTTAATTGAGCCCGCGCCTGCCACCCCTGGGACGCAGGGGAAGGCTTCAGGTTGGTGAGGAATTGAAATGCAAGCGTGATGTAAAACTGAGCTAAGATTGATCTAATGAATCTCTCTACAAGTAAATAGAGATTGAGGCCCCTGTTGTAACGCCATTAGCATTTTATCCCTAGTCACAGCTGACACGGAAAGAGGTTTGGCTGTGGAGCTGGTAAAACATGCTCGTGAGAGGCTGCCGCCCGTCCCACCCGCTCCCGCGGCTCTCGGGGTGTAATTGGTGCTCACATTTTAGATGCAACTGCGTGCTCTTATGCCAAGCAGCAGGCCCCATTACTCGCCAATGCTGGGGTAAATAGGAAGCATGCAAATGTCTACTCATTCCGTGCGTGTAATGTGGGAGTCCCCAATATTGACTTACACGGGAGCCAGGCACCGGCAGGTAAAGCGCTTTGGTAATGATCCCAATTTAAGGAAGCGCAAAAGAAATGCGCGCCCCATAATAGAAGATACAGCTCACCATGCTGAGCTGCAACAATTGTGAACAACAACAAGGAGAGGAGGGAGCGGAGGGGTGTCATGCCCCCAACCACGACCGGCTCTTATATTTGTCGGCAGGGTCGGACGCGTTCATCAGGGAGGAATAACAAAAACAAGCATTGGCCACGGGCATGCAAGGGGCCGCAAGAGGCAATCTGTGGTGGGGGAGAAGCAGGAGTTGTGTGCGCGCAAAAGTGAAACTGATCGCGATCAGGCGCTGAAAGCTGGCTGCTGCTCGCACACGTAACTGCAAGCTGGTGGCCGGCAAAAGCCCCTGGTGGCACTTTTAAAACCCACTCACTAAATGTCTTGCCAGACCAGCGCATGCGCTGGCTCCAGCGAGACCTACAAAACTGAGTATTCCTCCAACAAATTTACAAATTATTAAATTTTTGATTTAATTCACAAACAAATAAAAATAATCTACATTTTGATAGGAAAGTTGGAGCTTTTCTAAATTCAATCGAGTCCACTCATTGTCCATATTTATACTCCATTTGATGCACTTGCACTGCACCCAGAAGTCAATCTGAGGATACCGACTTAATTTTTAGAGTGAAAACTCAAATTAATTCACATTTACAGAAGGTTTTGACATTTTCAACTGTAAGATTGCTTCTTTTTTTATACACACTTTAAAACTTAAATAATATTAGCAGATATATAATAATCAGTTCTGGACTGAGACTAATGTAAGCAACCTGAGAATGATCAACATCTGACTTTCCATGGTAACCCAAGTGAACCAAATCGCAAACTCTTTCACATGTCTTCCTGTATGTATGTTTCCCAGAGAAACCATAAGCCACACACTCGTTCTCTCAACAAGTTTACACAAACTCACTCTACACAAAATCTCTACACAAGACAATATCTGCATCGTTGCTTACAGAACCACAATCCATCCAAAAGCTTCACTATCACCCATAACTAGATACTTCACCTTCAAGACACCTTTAAACTCCAAAGAGAATGGAAGAACAAGACTCTTCACTCAAGACTAAATTCCACCCCAAAAGAAGGTGTGAATAAGTGGATCTGCTTTATCCTTACTGGAAGCAAAATTATGGCATTAACGGGCAGCAAAAAACACACAACAATCACTTCGATATCCGTAACGCAGCAATGACTTGGCTCCCCTCAAACAAATTAAGCAGGACAAGAACCAAAACCACCAATCCACAGTAAGACAGCATGAATAAATGATCTCCACTTAAAGACTAAAACCAATCTCCCGCACAAGAATTGTGGGGCTCACCACAAGTAAATATTTAACTCTCATGTCTCTCTATGCAAGCAGTCACAAGATCAAAGCAACACAACAAGGCAAAATGACAATCATTGCGCATGAAATCAAGATGTTGTCCCCATGTATGACAACCAACCCAATAACCCACATGGTTGCAACCAGAAAACAATAGAGGACATGCAATCAAACCCTCATACCTCTAGGTTCCGCTTTCAATCAAGCACAGCGACACATTAAATGGTAAGAGAACCACTCCAATAATCACAGAAGACACCACAGAACAGAATTGGCCACATTACCAACTCACACCCTGCCAATTGAGTACAACTTTCAGTGTGGCAGTCAATCTGTCTGCTAATATGCTTTGATGTCTTTTCAAGGGAAAAGGAATTATATAAATTGAACTACAACGTAATAAACAATGTTACCAGATGTATTACATTGGTGGGGGGTGCAAATATTCCAGAAACTACGAACACTTTTCCCTAAGGCAACCCCTTTGTTGCATCTGTGACTTTATCGCATCCTGGAGTGGTTTCAGTTCTTTAAAACGTTTGCACTGATAGGATAGTATTAATTGTCAACTATGCATTCCATGTCCTTACTGGTGTTCATTCCTGTGACCCGATGAAAGATGCAAATGCTAATAAAACTCCAGTTAAAAGGAACAAGCTAACAATGCCACAGCAGTACTAGAAATTGTGACTACAGCACATGATGATATATACAAGTAAATATGAACATGTGTTGCTTTACCTTACCAGCTGTAAGTCGATGTATATTTCAGATCACAATCATACACTACTTACATGAACTTGCTAACCATTCTCCGTTTGGACTGAATTTGACAGAGGATACTGCTTTGGTGTGTCCTGCTAGTGTAAACTTCAAAGCATAATTGGGCTTTACAGGTGCAGGCTGCAGAAGAAAATACACAAGATTCGTTTTTCTTGAGTTTCCTTTCATGGTAATGGCAAACTAATACAAACTTCTAAAAGGATACTTATAGCCAATATAATAGCCTAAAATACTTGCAAAGCCATTGCCACAATGTCACAGAAAGCTAAGTATACTTCAGCGACTATTTGAATAAACATTATAAATGTCCCCAAAGACATGCTCTCGAATGTAACTGCTAAGCAGACGTCCATGAAATGCCTTATTAGCATCAGTGACTTTGAAACAATTACCCACATGGTAAACTAATATATACAATAAAGAGTTGCTCATCAAGATTTTTAACATTTTAGAAGCTCTGCCAAATACTGCTCTTGTAGGACGTGTATTTAAAGAGAAACTATTGCAACGGATTTCTCCCTCAGGAAGCACAAGCATTTAATCTAACTCATTTACTTGGGCTAAACAGATTTAGAGGATATCCCTCATTACAATTTTGATTTATCAGTTTATGATATAAAGTCACAACATAAAAACACACCATTTTTGGGGGGTTACATCAATATTAATAGCAGAAAAGGCTAGGGGGTGGAGGATCAAGGTCAGTAAATGAACTCATGACACATCAGATATGGAAGCACCACTAAAGTTTTGGCCAGACTTCCATTGCTCGAGTACAGCCAGCACACATGGTGCACCAATGCAAAAGGCAAAAAAAGAGTCACAGCTTATATGCGATTTAGCAAACGTGGCGGTTTTCACCGTAAATATTGTAACGACAGAACATAAAGCATTATATTCTGCAGATTTTAATAAAAAGATGTATCCAACTCAAACAAATTAAAAGTTACAAAAATGCACCATGAGGTGCTGATCAGAGACGTTGCAGATGTTAACATTTTAGTTAGTTATTGATGTTTTTGGGTGTTAAACTGGTACTAGTGAGGAAAAATAAGTAATAAAATGACAAATCCGTAAATAGTTTTGCCACTGAACATGCCTTACTACGCTACATTATTTGCCTGTACTGCTGCATAATTTAGTCTACCCTGACCACATAATTGGATTCGTAATTGCCCCAATATTCCTGTGGCCCAGACTAGAAGCTCTGCACGAAACATTCAAAAGTCCAATATCAAGTCATGTTAACAAAAAGTACTGAGTCAGTGAATAAGTCCATTAGGAAGAGGGAATACCTTGCTTTGATTGGATGAAGAGGAAGGTGTCGATTGTGTTTTGGTAGCTTCAGTTTCAGGTTTCTTCTCTTCTGTTGCCATGGTTGTGTGGTTGAAAAAAATAGTATTTGATGCTGTTCGAAAGAGGATTCAAAGCGAGGACCTTGGAATACAGGAAACAGATATGCTAGCTAGTCATCTATAAATGCAAAAAAAAAACACAAGTCAAATACACAGTGCTTAAGATTTCATAAACTCACGCAAAGAAAAACAAATTCTAGGAAAATTGAAGAATTAAAACATTCAAAACCCTAAATTTACAAATGGGATTCAAAACATGGCTTGGTACGTTCATTGTTTGCAGACTCCTTTCTCCTGTTCCCATCCTTCATAGCTTTAGCGAACCAAGAGAGAGGATATCAACTGGTTAGACGTCGTTAACAAATATGATGTAGTGGTTCTCCAAGAGACATGGGATAGGGACTGCGACTTCTGGATGGATGGTTACACCTCGTATTTTGTCCCCGCATTGAGGTCAACAGCAGGAAGGGACAGAGGGGGTCTTATGTTATTAGTTACCGTGAACATAAGGGGAAAAGTAAAAAGGGTAGATTGTGTTTCACATAACTTTCTTGCCTTAGAACTAAGTCTACCCGATAATACCAAATTGATACTTGTGAATTGTTATAACTCCCAGCAAGGTGATTCTCCAAATGAACATCTGGCTTGGTTGACAGAATTTTTAAATACTTATAATGTAAAGCAAACCACTTTCTGCCAATATATATTGTTGGGTGATTTTAATGTACATCTTTGTAGTGAGAATTGTTTTTTATTTGATTATGATTTATGATGGTCCAAATTTCACATCCCGCAGCATTTTGAACTCACTAATAAGGGGGAAGCCTTGGAAAAACTCCTGTCTACAAATGATCTGTATGAAGCAGGGTTTTCTGATAAAAAGCACTCGCATAGCCACGTACATAGGCAGGGATTGTGAAACAATTGATTATATTTTTCTTTCTCCAGGACTTTTAAGATGGGTTATCGCGTATAATGCTATAAATTCATCCTTTAGTGATCACAATCCAGTGATGATTGAGCTGGTAGATGGCCTTTCTCTTCTTAATAAAACCGCTTCGCCACGCACGAGCAGTAGTGGAGGTTAAGGCTAAAGATCAAAGGAGGAGGTTAAAGTGGAGCAAAATTGTGCCAGAAGAACCACCATTACCAATAAAGCGGCATATGATTTAAACATCTGTGAGGATGTCCTCTCCAACAGGGAGGAAGTAATAAGTTCATTTGAAGCCATCTGCGCTCAGGTGGCTAAAGATCTTACTATCAATAGCCAACCAGCTAAAAAGAAAGTGGTAATGGGTTGGTTTGACCATAACTGTACTACATCACATAACCTCCTTAAAAAAGCTCTTCAGGAGCGCCCTAGGAACAAAGCTCGGGTGGCTCAGTGTAGAAGAGAGTACTCAAAAACTGTACAAGCAAGGAAAAATGAAATTAAACAAGAAGCATGGGCTGAGCCTATGGACAAAGCTACTTTAAAAGACAATGCAAATTTTTGGTCCATCATTAATACCCCTCGGTTTTCTGGTTCCCAAAACAATGCACTAGAACTAAACATACCCGAGGCGGAATGGCTAAAACATTTTGAAAAAATATATGGAAGCCACATGGACCTGGATATCTTTGTTGCCCCAACCTCGGAACCCCCTGTTACACCAATAAGGTTTCATATAGCGGAAGTTATCAAAGCAATAGAGGGCACAGCAGGGAGAAAGGCACCAGGCCCAGACTGGGTACCCTCTGATATGTACAAGGCAAACCCCTTGTACTGGGCAAACATCTTGACCAACGTCTTTAATACCTCGGCCTGCGTGGGACCCCCTAAGTCTTGGTCATGATCAATAATAAATCCAGTGTTTAAAAAAGGTCAAAGAGGAGACCCCAGATGCTATAGGCCTATATCCCTGCTAGATTCCTCTATAAAAATCTTGGGAAAGGTTATCTTAGCAAGGATCACTAAGTGGGCCTCGGTCAACAACATACTGTCCGACGCTCAATATGGCTTTAGAGCAGGGAAAAGTACTGAAGACCAATGCCTGAATCTTCACCTGATCATAGCTAAATACACGAGGGCGGCCAGAGGCTCTATCTTCCTGGGTTTTATGGATTTGTCCACGGCCTTTGACCTTGTCAATAGGTCAAAGCTGTGGAGTATGCCCCTGGAGATGGGTCTCGACCGGTCCTTAGTGTATTTCCTGGCCGAGTTGCATAGAGATCTATAGGCCTCAATCAGGATGACTAATGAGGGGAAATGTACATCAAGTTTTAAATCAGGTAGAGGGGTACGCCAGGGATGTATTTTGGCTCCCATGCTGTTTACGCTATACGTAAATTCTCTGGAGGTACAATTGTTAACAGCTACGCCCGACGTCCCTCGTATGGGAGGCTCCCCGATTTCGGTGCTCCATATACGGAGAACGCCGTATTACTAGCTAGGACCCCGTTGGCTCTGCAAAGACTGCTGGATGCATTCGGGGATTTTATGAAAAGCCTGGACCTGGTAGTAAACCATGGCAAATCACACGTCATGTCATTGGGTGTTTCTAAAAACAAAGTTAAGACATTTTTCTGTGAAAAGGAAGAAATCTCCAGAGTAAAGGTTTTTACCTATCTAGGAGTAGTCTTTGATGATAGGGGTACGTGGTCCCCACAGGTCTCATTAAAGGTAAATGCTGTGAGAAGCTCATCGGCGGCAGTGCTAGGTTTTGCAAAAAGGTTGGGGGGGAAACCTTTCGAGGCAATCCTGGCAATTTACAGGGCTAAGACCCTGGCAATTGCAAGATATGGGGCAGCAATATGGGGTTTTACTAAACCAGACCACATACAAATAGAAGAAAATAAATTTCTAAGGCCTCCCGCAATCCACAGCTACCCATTCTATCCACCTCGAATTGGGGATAGGGTACATAGCAGATATAATTAGCATAGCCCCCATTCTGCTTTGGATTAGAAACTGGTTGAATCCAAACCTCTCTTTAAACCATAAGATCTTAAAGGATTGTATCAACCTAGATAACACAAAGGAAATTCAGTGGCTGGCCTACATAAAAATGTTAGCAGTATATCTGGGGAGACCGGAGATTTTCTACAACCCCGATTCTCTATGTAAATCAGACCTTGGGTGGGTAAAAACTAATTTTACTATGTTAAGGGAGGCAGAGCGGGAAGCTACAGAACTAAACAAGCTATCGGTTAGGGGTCATGTTCTGGTTTCCATGCCACTAATGATGTCTCCCTATCTGTCTACAGTGTCTAACCCTTTCCATAGATGGTTATTGACAAAATTCCGGTTTAACCAAATACATACGATACTGTGGGATTTGCATGGGTGGAGTAAACCTGAAGTAGCAGCTCCGCGCAAATGTGATGACTTTCCCCCCCCCAAGATACTTTGCATTTCATATTTTTTTGTCCTTTGTACCTTGATGCTAGGAAAATGTTTATTCTCCCTTTACTGAAGAATATGAACTTTATTCAGTGTAGACCAGCCTTATTGTTTTTACAATTGATGGAATCCCCTTTAACTATGTTTAGTGTTGCCAGCTTTTTTGTCATGTCGGTAAGAAGTAGGAAGGCAAGACTGAAAGTGGTACAAGAAACCCATTCCTCCTAAAAAAACAGCTGAAGTACATTTCCTAATTGCACTGTAAATGATTGTTAATGATCGTAATATGAATTTGTACATCATTTTTTACTTTGTATATACACTTCTTTTAAATATTTTTAATTGTATTGCATATTTATAGCATACCTTTATGATTTTAATTAATCGAATAAAGTGGTTTTTGACTTGACTTGACTTCACTCTAAGGAAGTGGTAGCTACTTGTCATACCCCAATTTAAAAAAAGTTTTTTTTTTTTTTTTTAAAGTGCCTGCACTCGGTTTCTGGTTTACGATTCACCAGTGATAGCAACCGAGGAAGGCAAGCCAAGAGCAATGATGTCACCTTGTAGAGTGGTGTGTGAAGTATTGGGGTAGTGCCTCATGCCCAGAGAGCGGGCTCCCAACTTGACACAGTGGAATAAGAGTTATATTTACACGTATGGCGGAAAACAAAGAAGTGCGACAATAGGTTCAAAACTAGCATATGCATATCAGTTAGGACTTTAACCTTAGAAGTACTAAAGTCTCAAATTATGGAAGAACCAGGACTATGACTTCTGATCCATCAATAATCATTTGCAATTCAGATTTTACTTTCTTTGCAGGCATTATGGAACATAGACATTATCAGCATACGGGCCAGGGCCATTCTTTTTTTTTTTTTGGGAACACCTTTATTTATCAAAACAAGTACACCGCTATTCAGCCGTACATCCCGGAGGCCAGGCAGCATCTTATTTCAAATCGGGAACATGTACAAAAACAAGGCGATAGAGAATACTAAAATAACAATAAATATAACCAGAGTCAAGAAAGAGAAAAGTAGAGAAAGAAAGAGAGGAAGGAACAGGAAGAAGAAAGTGAAAGGAAAAACAAGGCTGAGGGCAAAAAAGGATATTCTAGGCACATATCACGGGGAGGGGGCGGGGTTCGTACATCCCACTAACAACAGGATGCATGACAGCCAGGTGGACGGGGAGCAGAGACTCAAGATACCACACTTGGAACCTTGGGAAGGGGGAACTACGGAGAAAGGCGGACCTCAGGCTGTGCCATCTCAGGGGGTGCACAGATGTCTCCCCTATACGAGTTCCACGCTCCCCAGATCGACCCCCACATCTTGGGTTTGCCCCGAGCCATGTAAACAGTCTTTTCACGGAGCATGCACCAATCCATGTTGGTTTTCCACAGGCCAACGGTGGGGGACGTGGAAGCACCCCATTTCTGGGCCACATTGTAACCATTCGGGCCCCACACGTTCAGAAGGCAACGCCGGGCCTCCGCATGCAGGGTCACACCGGTCACAGCTCTCATTACCTCATGCACACGTCCCCAATACGAGGCAACTGCCGGACACTCCCAGAGTATGTGCATAAAGGTGGCCACTACGCCACATCCTCTCCTGCATAGTCCATCCTGAGAGAGTCCCATGTGTATCAGCCTTGGGCCTGTGATATAAACCCTGTGGAGTATCTTCAACTGAACAAGTCTCAGCCTGGCCGAGATCGCCACCTCCTTAGGGGAAGAAACCGCGGACTGCCACTCCTCCTCATCCATCTCAATCCCGTCATTCACCCAGAGGTCTCTCAGTTTCACCAGCAGGTCAGTCCGCGCATTAAGCTTTTTATAGATCAAGGAGATGGCGCTATCCGGCATATGGCCGTCCAGTACCCTATCTTCCAGCGGAGATGATTCAGGGACTTTCTCTCCCACGGGCATAGAAGATGTGAGAGCATGCCGAAGCTGTGCATAACGGAAGTATTCCGTTTTATCCAATTGGAACTCGGCCTGCAGTGCCCCAAAAGATTTAACATCCCCCCCTAGCCATCATATCTACAACCCTAGCGATACCAATGAGATCCCACCTGTCGAACCCCTTGGAGTGCCACAGTTTCCCAAGCAGGTCAGAATCGTATAGGGGAGTAGCCATGGTGAGTTTACCCTGCCAACCCAGAGTTTTGGTCACCACCCTACACAGGTGCACCGCCGTCCTAGTGGGTCCAGTTAGTTTCCGATCGGCCAGGGCCATTCTTGATCTGAGATTTCGCTTTTGAAGACTGAATTTTGATTATAAGAAGCAAGACCCTAGTGTGTGAATCGCCCGATTTACAATGAAGTGGCTAGTTGTAACCCGTGTAGCTCATGGGGGGGCAGGACTAATATAGTCCTATTTAAGTTGATGTCTTGTCTAACTGCAGTGTTCTATATTCTTTGCTTTTTGGCAATTGATTTTTTAGTTTTAGTTATACCGAATAGAGTCCATTTGCATAACTCTGTCTTGATATAGCTAGAGATACCAGTATCCTTTATGGAAGTGTAAGGGAGGGGTGAAATTATTGTAGAATTCTTAACCTTCAGAATGAGTTACCAGTCAGTGTTGACTAGGAATTCACAAGTGTGTGAAGACCCTAATCAAGTTTAAGATTTTTCACTTCAGTCAGTCAAAGTAGTAGGTGGTCATTCCATTTTCTTGTAGCCAAGAGGAAATGAAGTTCCAGTTTTTCCACCATCTGCAGCCAAGTACTTGCATTGCAATGGACTTTGAGATGATTGCTAGCATACTTTGACCCACAGCAAACATGCATTCACTGTGTTGAAAATTTGACCAGTGAGGTATGGTCGCATTTTAAAATGATCATATTGTATGGAGCACATTTGGGGCAAATAAGTATGAAAGAATTCACCAGCTCAAGAAGAGGGACTAGGTAATTGTTGAAAAGTAAATAGTGCAATCAAGGCCCGCAGACACCTTCTGAAATGGAACATAACGAAGATCTGAAAGGCAGTAGGGAGACAATGTAAGGAGACAATTTAGGGACCTGGGCTTCAAGAAACATTTTATCCAGTAGAGGATTATTCCCTGTATTCCAGTGTGATACTACTTTGGAGCAAGTAGCAGCTGCTCAACTGAGTCAAAAGCAGAAAACATGCACAGCAGTAGTTCACTGACTGAGATCAGAGTGAAAAATACCTTTTCAACAACTTTACATAAGACAAACACTTTCAGCCTGGTAGAGTCCCTCTTTATTTAGAATAAAAGTGATAAGAGTTGTTTTTATGTCACTTAGGGATTTAACCAGTTGACAGAGGAATTCAAGATTTCTTTTGCCAGTATGGCAGCCGAGACCTTAGGTTTAGGCTTAAAGATGTTTGAATGATAAGAATCCGATGGGGAACTAGACATGCTGCTGGCTTTAACATGGTCAGTAATTTCGGTTTGCGTCAGTATGTTGAATGAGTACAGTGCAGCTTGATTAGGTATGGGAGGCTCTCAGGGAGAGAGTGTTTTGGTTCCAAGTAAAGTAAGGTTAGAGACTTTCATGATGAAGTAGTTTTCGGAAGTATCAGAATTTCTCAGATTGATTTACATTTGTTAAAATGCTCAGTTACAGATTTTTTAAAGTGATTCTGAACAACGCTTTGGTGGAGTATGTACCCTCAACATGTGTTGTGTGTAGTAGGAACCATATGGCCGTTTTGATGGATTCGGTATGGCCTTTGGAGTCACTTTTAACATTTAGATTGAGTGTTTTTGTCCAGTCTTTTTAGGGATCTGGTTTCTGTTGTTCATGGCTTACATAAGAGTTGATACAATAGTTTTCATTCTGGAATACTGTAGGTGTATGGTTTTCAGGTAGTTCACCAGGTCAACGGGCGCTGTTTACCGTTATTGGAACTGTTTTAAAGGCATTTCTGAGCCTCAGGGAAGGTGGGAGGGGGTGGGGTCTCTGGAATTTTGCAATTAATTTCAATGAGCAACAGAAAGGTGACCAGTCAACCTTTGGGAAGGGTCTTTCACTTAGGGAACCACATTTTTAGTAACGTTTGATCCCGTTGAGTTTGAAACTCAATTGTTTGTAGCAAAAACGGCAAATCCATAATCAAGGGGAAAATTCCACAGCCGCAAATATCACGTAATTCTAGATGCTGTCTGTTGAGTACTGGGGTTTTGAAAGGAGCAAATGTTGGCATGGTTATATGAGTTTTGTGTATGGCACTTTGTAGGAATGTCTATAATGATATTCAACAAAATTTCTTCTGGTTCAAACTTGTGCAAGCTGAATGTGGAAGATAATACACAATAAGGTGGTGGGGGGAGCAGATGTTTAGGCTTTCTGGAGCTCATGTTGAAGCTAATCTTTCTGTTACCCCGCAGGTCTAAAACAGAAGCAGTAATCAAGGTCTACTGCACAGTACCTCTAGATACTACAGTAGGCCAATAAGAGACTGTTCAATGTGCTTTTCACAATCTGTTAACATTTATACACAAAGTGACTCATACACTTTATAACAAATTCTCCACACTACAAACATACATTCCTATTATAACACCGCACAAGATCTGAAATTCCTGAGCACTACAAAAATACCCATTGAGCAGTGTCCCAGTTTCATCTACCCCAATACAGACTTCACATGCAGAGTCAATTTCCAAGATAACAGACCTAGCCATCCACTTGAAATACCACCCCAAGCGACTGGAAGTAGAGGGTTCTACACCTTAGGACTCCCGAGTCGGAAAGTAGCTCAAGGCTACTAGGTTGCACAATATAAAGAAAACAAAACGTGTGTCAATTGACTGCATGGACAAGAAGGTTAAACCTAAATGCTGTGATATCAGTTGCTGTCCTCTGCCAAATATGGGTTGCTACCAAACACCATCATTTACCATATACAGTTTAATGTTCCATCGGATAAGCAATCCTAATGATTAGAAAATATATTTAGAAAATACATTAAAAAAAAAAAACACAAGTTGGTCGTACAACGCAAGTGACTACAATCAGCTTTTGTGGTCTTTTGGCAAGCGAATCATTTCCATAATAACGACCCCTGGTATATCACTCTTATTTGACTCCCATTATCCCTATATAAGACTTCTTCATCTGCTCACAATTTGGGAAACACTGAATTATGATGGCGTCATATGCTTACAGTAAGAATTACAGGCAAGCCAGACATCTTGATGTTTCCAATGCTTGTTTGCAATACCCAATATGCCTTCTTTACACCATGTTTAGCGATCATACAATAGACCATCGTGTAAAAGTACCATTTCGGATTCTAAACAGAATTAAAAAGTGTGTAGCGTGTATCGAGTTGTTTTAGTAAATAATAAAAAACTACTTTACCACCCGCCTTGCCTCTAACAGAAGGCCACCTATTACCTCATCTGATTATGTTAAAGACTTAGAGCTAAAGTGGACTCAAGAAATGTACATGAAACATTTGATTTCGGTGATGTTTATCAAATCATCAAAATCAGGCACTATAATACAGAAGGTACCACTGGAATTAATAGTGAGCAGACTTTAATCAGTTGGCAGGATCCTGCAGAAATAATTTTCTAAAGTTAAAAGGACAACCCTACAAAAAATGTATCAGAGATTGAGCGATACACACATAATCTAGCACGGTGTTACAACAAAGTTTTGGGGAGCGGCAATACAAACAGCACAAGTCACACTGCATTACTGCATACTTGGTAAAACAGGCATGACATATGGTCATCATTTTGCACAACAATGAAAATTCGCCATCTTGTTGGGAATCGGTTATAAATTGATAAGTGATTGAGTGTACTTGTGACTACATCCCTTTCTAAGAAGAGGGGGAAGAAGAGAGCACACTTTTCACAAAACATTAAAATTTTCTCATGCATTAATTTAAAACAATGTATCTTATGCTTTAAAACATTCGAAGAAAAAAAGCACACAAGTTTTAATTAACAATGTGTATGCAATCCAACTGACAAAAGGCATTATCTTCTGCTGTCTTCACCACAGTCTTACTTGTCTGTTATGTAATCTATTTCAGTTAATGAAGCAGCAGGGTTATACTCATGTTTTAGACCCACTAAGGTTAGAACATTTTATTGGAATCAACATGGTATTTTCATAAATAGAACAACAATCTCTTTCTGGCTCCAAACCAAACTCCATCAAACCACCACCTCGATTACACTCCAGATCTAGAACAACTGACAACACCAAATAAAATAGCAGGAAGGTATGTCATAATATAGCCCGAGTGCCTGCTGTAACGGGCTCTACAGGCCATTAAAACCCTGCTACAGCATTAAAGGTACAAGCCGGAGGTCATTAACAAGGGAGCAGGCCTTTAATGGGCGGTACAGCCCGCTACGGAGAGATTTAGGGCTATTAGAACATTCCGCCCCTAGATGGTCGAAAGTTCTAATTTTCAAACCAAAGACCTCACGGGGTTTGAGGGGATTGGAGTCCCATCGTGAGCCATGAGGCCTTCTGTTCTCAGGAACAGCTGTGAAACAAACACTGGAATATTGGAGCTCTGGGCTTGTACCGGGCATTAGAAGCAAGAGCACTCCATTGTCTTCAATGAAGCGCTCAACACTCTAATGTTTAAATAAAGTAGGGTGACCATACGACCCAGATTTCCCTGGACAGTCCCGGTGCCCCAAAGCTTTTCTTAATTTTAAAGCTATGTCCCGGTTTTATTGGGACAAGGTCAATTTAACCTGTAAAGGAGAAATGAAAGGTGTACGCTCAAAGTAATTTGTCTGGTCATGCAGCAAAGGAGCCTATCGGCTGATTGCATGCCACAGCAAAGGGGAAGCAGAGTGGGGAGGAGGGCAGGGGGGGCTCAGGGAAAAGATGATGCCATAGCTAAATGTATGCATAAATGCGTGGCTGGCTGTATTATATAGACACACACATATATGCATCCCCATGCAAAAATCAGGTCAGTCATAAGTAAGGCTAAAGGCTTTAGTCCTACTTTTATGTCTGGCCAGTTCAGTTTTTTTCTTTTCAAAACATGGTCACCCAAACATGTTCTTTTATGCACTTTGGGGGAGCGGGAGCAAGGATTAGAGCATCTTACATCGTCAATATTGCCTACACCCAATTTATCAGACACCCCAGTCTATGTTCCCAGAGCATTTTTAGGTCTCGCTGAAGCAATGCGTAAGCATTGTTCGGCAAGATTATAGTAAGAGGCTTTCAAAAGGTCTACCCACTGCGTATTAGGTGCAGTTCATGTGAGCCAGGCGCGTGCACATCACCAGCCACATCGCACACCATACACCATTTGTCGGAGCCTTGGCATCAGACTTCAAAGGAAGCCGCTCCCAAGCCCCTCTCCCCACACACACACACAACCCCACACCCCCACCACCGTCCCCACACACACACACACCGCCCACACACACACACACACACACAACCACCGCCCCCACACACACACACAACCACCGCCCCCACACACAACCACCGCCCCCACACACACAACCACCGCCCCCACACACACAACCACCGCCCCCACACACACACACACACAACCGCCGCCCCCCCCCACACACACACACACACAACCGCCGCCCCCCACACACACACACACAACCGCCGCCCCCACACACACACACAACCACCGCCTACACACACACACACACACAACCACCGCCCCCCCACACACACAACCACCGCCCCCACACACACACACACACAACCACCGCCCCCACACACACACACAACCACCGCCCCCACACACACACACAACCGCCGCCCCCACACACACACACACAACCGCCGCCCCCACACACACACAACCGCCGCCCCCACACACACACACACAACCGCCGCCCCCCCCACACACACACAACCACCGCCCCCACACACACACACACACACACAACCGCCGCCCCCCACACACACACACACAACCGCCGCCCCCACACACACAACCACCGCCCCCACACACACACACACACACACAACCGCCGCCCCCACACACACACACACACAACCACCGCCCCCACACACACACACACACAACCGCCGCCCCCACACACACACACAACCGCCGCCCCCACACACACACACACACAACCGCCGCCCCCACACACACACACACACAACCGCCGCCCCCACACACAACCGCCGCCCCCACACACACACACACAACCGCCGCCCCCACACACAACCGCCGCCCCCACACACAAACACAACCGCCGCCCCCACACACAACCGCCGCCCCCACACACACACACACAACCGCCGCCCCCACACAACCGCCGCCCCCACACACACACACACAACCGCCGCCCCCACACAACCGCCGCCCCCACACACACACACACAACCGCCGCCCCCACACAACCGCCGCCCCCACACACACACAACCGCCGCCCCCCCACACACACACAACCGCCGCCCACACACACACACACACACAACCGCCGCCCCCCCACACACAGACACACACACACACAACCGCCGCCGCCCCCACACACACACACACACACACAACCGCCGCCGCCCCCACACACACACACACACACAACCGCCGCCCCCACACACACACCCGCCGCCCCTCCCCCCCCCCACACACACACACACACCCGCCGCCCCCCCCCACACACACACACACACAACCGCCGCCCCCACACAACCGCCGCCCCCACACACACACACAACCGCCGCCCCCCCCCACACACACACACACACAACCGCCGCCCCCACACACACAACCGCCGCCCCCACACACACACACACACACACACAACCGCCGCCCCCACACACACACACACACACACAACCGCCGCCCCCACACACACACACACAACCGCCGCCCCCACACACACACACACACACAACCGCCGCCCCCACACACACACACACAACCGCCGCCCCCACACACACACACACACACACAACCGCCGCCCCCACACACACACACACACACACAACCGCCGCCCCCACACACACACACACACACAACCGTCGCCCTCACTCTGTCCACCCGTCGCCCTCACTCTGTCCACCCGTCGCCCTCACTCTGTCCACCCGTCGCCCTCACTCTGTCCACCCGTCGCCCTCACTCTGTCCACCCGTCGCCCTCACTCTGTCCACCCGTCGCCCTCACTCTGTCCACCCGTCGCCCTCACTCTGTCTATCTATTGGTGCACCACAGCATCACTCAGGGGCACCACAGCATCACTCAGGGGCACCACAGCATCACTCAGGGGCACCACAGCATCACTCAGGGGCACCACAGCATCAATCTGTGCAACCATTCAACAACAACTGGTTCAAATATGTTCTCTCAATGTTTCACGCTTTATTACAAATGTCACAAAAAGCTGTTAATATTTAACTTCTGTTCTTAGATTTTCGTCAAAATAAAATACACTGAACATAATCTTCACAAAAGTTATTTACAAAAAGTTTAAGCTATTGCCATTATAAATTACAATAACTTAAGTATTAATTACTTAAAGAAATTAAAAGCCATTGTTATTTGTAATAGCAATACATCCAAGTCACGTAAATACAAAACATGTTGCATTACAAATGCTATAGGTGTCACATTTGTAAAAGTTAAAAGTATTGGCATTGTAAATGACAAACCTATTAATTTCCCTATGTTCAAAACCAACACAAATAAAAAAAATTGTCATTTACAAGACCAATAGCTCAAACTTTCCTAATGCGAGACCTATTGAATTGCAAATGCTGGTTAGTAATGGTTTCACATATTTGAATAGGAGTTTTGGGAAATTGAAGGCTTCAAGGACAAAACCATTTAAAAATTAATATACCATTTACCAGGAAGGGGCTGGCTGACCTGTGGCCAGGGGTGCCAATTGGGTTTAGGCTTCAATTGAATTTTAGGGAAGGAACATAGGTCCTGGGTACCCGATTAGCAGGAGCTCAGGTCACACTCAGTCAAAGAACATCAGCAATTCATCAAAAAGTGGGGCATACCATGCAGAAAGTGGGCACTTTCTCACATTACACAACTCTAAAAAAATATTACATGTTTAAAAATGTCACTTCATATCTGCAAAGACACAAACTCCTAAATATTGTTTCTGCGGGTCTTCAAACCCCCTTGCTTCACTTCTAATAAGGGCATGTATGTGACTGTGTTACATGAAGCTTTCACTGAAAAACGTTGTCCCGATTAGTTTGAAACGATCATGCATCAGGGTATTTTACGTTGGAACCAACTGGTACATTAGTAACTTCTCTACTGCAGTGGGCCAATCTTAAAAAGTATGTGCACTTTTTGTAGCAAACCATCATTTCACTTATCTAGTAAATAATTCCCAAAACAAAATAGCACTATCAAGTCCAATGCTGTGAAGCAACTGCTATCCACCCAAACTACCTGCCTTGGAGAACAGTCCCAGGGGGGACTGCAACGAGAATCCTCCTCCACATTGTGCCACCAGTAAATCACAAGGGGACTACAGCGTCCACAGTCCCTCAATAGCGCCTGACAACGCGTTACTGCAAAAGCTTTAAAAACACTTGTGTGCTCCCGCAGGGCCGGATGCTGTGAAGCAACTGCTGCCACCCGACCTACCTGTCTTGGAGAACTGTCCCAGAGGGGACTGCAACGAGAAATCCTCCTCTACATTATGCCGCCAGTAAATAGCAAGGGAACTACAGCGCCCACAGTCCCTCAGCGACGCCTGCAATTGCGTCACTGCAAAAGCGCCAAGAGGCACTTTAAAAACACTTGTGTGCTCCCGCAGCAAAGCCCGGGACAAGGGCAGGCCCGTCCAGTGCCCGTCAGCGGCCGGAAGAACGGGCTGGGCCACCCCCCTTAATTCTCATTTATTTAACTACCTGGAACACCAGTATTTTTACAGATCAGAAGACACCGAGAAGAAGACCGGGGGTCGGGCTGGACATTATCAGACTCCCTTGACACACTAATAAAACATAAGAGATCCTCCATGGGCCCTATAGCTAGGTGCACATCCTCCCTCACTAGGATCCCCCCCCCCCCCCCCGGCCAATCTAACATGGTAATTGGTAACACAACAAAGGCTATAATCACACCACTTCATTGCCACAGGGGGGCGGGTTTAACGCCACAGGTTATTGAGTTTATCGATGCTGAACCAGACACAGACTCTCACACAAGAGATGGAGGGCCTCACAGGTCGCATCTCTATGACACCTGACCTGGTAAGGTCAGGGGAAGAAGAGAGTGTGACATCCTTAAATGTGTCAGGTAAACAAATTACACCAAGGGATCGCGGGGAGGTGGTCACTTGATCAAACAAGCATTTGCAATGCAATAGGTCTCGCAGCATTAAAGTTTGAGTTATTGGCATTGTATATGACAATTTGTTGCATGTATTTTTTTGCAAAGTCTGTATTGGCGCAATCCAAATATCAGACTAACGTGTCCACCACTATGACAACGCGTTGCATACATTTTTCGAAAACTCTGAATTGGTGTATAAAGATGATTTGCAAGCTGTCAGAAGTTGCTCAATAATAAAGGAGAGTTGGGAATAATTATGCTATGCTATGTTTTGCTATCCTGGGCTTTTTTTGTTATGCTATGCTATGTTTTGTTATGCTACGCGGTTGAGTGAGGGTGTGTGAGGGTGTGTGAGGGGGGTGAGGGGGGTGAGGGGGGAGAGGGTGAGGGGG
Organism: Lissotriton vulgaris; assembly: GCF_964263255.1. Classification (NCBI taxonomy): domain Eukaryota; kingdom Metazoa; phylum Chordata; class Amphibia; order Caudata; family Salamandridae; genus Lissotriton; species Lissotriton vulgaris. The sequence continues at coordinate 134,293,940 of NC_141693.1, forward strand.
GAGAGGGGGGTGAGGGGGGAGAGGGGGGGAGAGGGGGGGTGAGGGGGGGTGAGGGTGAGAGGGGAGAGGGGGGTTAAGGGGGGAGAGGGAGGGTGAGGGGGGAGAGGGGGGGTGAGGGTAAGGGGGTGTGAGAGGGTGTAAGGGTGAGGGTGTAAGGGTGAGAGGGTGTAAGGGTGAGAGGGTGTAAGGGTGAGAGGGTGTAAGGGTGAGAGGGTGTAAGGGTGAGAGGGTGTAAGGGTGAGAGGGTGTAAGGGTGAGAGGGTGTAAGGGTGAGAGGGTGTAAGGGTGAGAGGGTGTAAGGGTGAGAGGGTGTAAGGGTGAGAGGGTGTAAGGGTGTAAGGGTGAGAGGGTGTAAGGGTGAGAGGGTGTAAGGGTGAGAGGGTGTAAGGGTGAGAGGGTGTAAGGGTGAGAGGGTGTAAGGGTGAGAGGGTAAGGGGGTGAGAGGGTAAGGGGGTGAGAGGGTGTAAGGGTGAGAGGGTGTAAGGGGGTGTGAGGGTAAGGGGGTGTGAGGGTAAGGGGGTGTGAGGGTAAGGGGGTGTGAGGGTAAGGGGGTGTGAGGGTAAGGGGGTGTGAGGGTAAGGGGGTGTGAGGGTAAGGGGGTGTGAGGGTAAGGGGGTGTGAGGGTAAGGGGGTGTGAGGGTAAGGGGGTGTGAGGGTAAGGGGGTGTGAGGGTAAGGGGGTGTGAGGGTAAGGGGGTGTGAGGGTAAGGGGGTGTGAGGGTAAGGGGTGTGAGGGTGAGGGGGTGTGAGGGTGAGGGGGTGTGAGGGTGAGGGGATGTGAGGGTGAGGGGGTGTGAGGGTGAGGGCGTGTGAGGGCGAGGGGGTGTGAGGGCGAGGGGGTGTGAGGGCGAGGGGGTGTGAGGGCGAGGGGGTGTGAGGGCGAGGGGGTGTGAGGGCGAGGGGGTGTGAGGGCGAGGGGGTGTGAGGGCGAGGGGGTGTGAGGGCGAGGGGGTGTGAGGGCGAGGGGGTGTGAGGGAGGGTGAGGTGTGAGGGAGGGTGAGGTGTGAGGGAGGGTGAGGTGTGAGGGAGGGTGAGGTGTGAGGGAGGGTGAGGTGTGAGGGAGGGTGAGGTGTGAGGGAGGGTGAGGTGTGAGGGAGGGTGAGGTGTGAGGGAGGGTGAGGTGTGAGGGAGGGTGAGGTGTGAGGGAGGGTGAGGTGTGAGGGAGGGCGAGGTGTGAGGGAGGGCGAGGTGTGAGGGAGGGCGAGGTGTGAGGGAGGGCGAGGTGTGAGGGAGGCGAGGTGTGAGGGAGGGCGAGGTGTGAGGGAGGGCGAGGTGTGAGGGAGGGTGAGGTGTGAGGGAGGGTGAGGTGTGAGGGAGGGTGAGGTGTGAGGGAGGGTAGGGTGAGATGAGGGTGAGGTGTGGGTGAGGGTGCGTGAGGGTGGGGGTATGTGAGCGCGAGGGTGTAGTAGGGATAGTTTTGCATGTGACTTACTGGCAGCTCTCTTGTGAGGTGTACAAAGACAAAGGTAAATAGTAATACACAAGGGCTTCTCCTGGGCCAATCATGTCATGTCCCCACGCCTACAAATAAAACAAGCATTTGCAATGCAATAGGTCTCGCAGCATTAAAGTTTGAGTTATTGGCATTGTATATGACAATGTGTTGCATTAAATTTTTAGCAAAGTCTGTATTGGTGTATAAAGATGATTTGCAAGATGATATGTTGCAAAATATTAAGCAATGTTGGCAATAATATTATATTATAATAATATTGTAAGTAACTGTTTTACTTATAAGCATTTTGGTAGCGCATAGTGACGAGTGATGCTGTGTCGGCGGCGAGTGATGCTGTGGCGATAGGATAGATGGAGGGAGGGGGAGAGAGATAGATGGAGGGAGGGGGAGAGAGCGAGGGACGGAGTATGGGGCTAGGGACGGAGTGTGGGGCGAGGGACGGAGTGTGGGGCGAGACTGAGATTTTTAAACATCGCCAGCTTGTGTGAACAAGAATCAGCCAAAATTATCACAACGCAGAAAAATGTTTTGAACACTCCAAAACTCGTTACCCACAAGGTGATCTGAAATTCTCATGCACAGAACAAACATTACATTCTACTGGTTAAATCAAACACTCGGCTGGAATTAGAACTGAACAATTAGACACAAACTATCGGTTGCGTCAGATCACTTGGAATTTTCTCCCTTTCTGTTTATTAGCTATCCAATCTCGATGGGTCTGCATTTGGACCCAGTAGGGACCATATGTAACTGGTTAATTGGAATGTTCATCGTAGGAGATCCTCTTTTCAAGGTAGTACATGGACTGCCTTTGCAGATGTCATTGCTGTGGTAAATGCATATCTTGCCTTTTTTTAATGAGAAAAACAACTTTGAACCATAGGGACAAAAAAAACTTGTGAAATTATGGTGTGCAAAAATGAAACGTATGCTTGTGAGTCCCTAGATGTCCACTCACGACTTGTAGATAGCAAGCAGTTTACACTTTTGAATCCTGCTAAGGCCAATTTAGCCTTTCATCCTTCTGAGGTCAGTCAGTTCAGTAACATTAAACTGGTTTTGGTAGCAACTTTCAATTACAAGGCATTGAAACAGCAGAAGTGTGTCGAAAAAGCTACCTAAAATCTAATTAGTACTGTCCATAATTTATAATTTTATACAGACATTTGTTTGAGTCATATTCTGTGCATATGAGCGATACGGAAGGCCAAGTTCCTTTATAAGAGCATGAAACTCAGAGGTGACTTAATACCCTTTACTGTATGGCAGAAGGTATTTTATAGCTTATAATACAAAGTCATACCATCACACTTCTCATAAACCGAATACATCCATGTTGTCTTGTGTTGTCTGCTGCAAAAATATCACAAACAGCCTAGCGAAAATCGGAAACCAAAAGAAAAAAAATTGTAAACTGGTAGAAAAATGCAAAAAGATTCTATACTTCCTGTAATCCTCATAGAATGCAAAAAATAAAATAAAATTGCTATGATAGTTCACGCTGATCAAGGTTTACTTTACAAAAATGAAAAGGCATTGTTATTTACAATACCATAAGCCCCACCAGCCTACTGACGGTTCGCAGCAGTCAGTCTGGACATCTGATGGGTACTGGCTCTGTAGCACCTTCCAGAATTACACACTGGAACCCATATCTGCCTGTCACGTGACCCCCCTCTCGCAGTTTGCTACACGCATTAGGCTCCTCACTGAGCCGCAGAACCCCCCCCCCCCCCTCACCTCACCCTTCTACAATGTGTGTAGGTGTGGAGAGCCACTAATATAGCTCGAGCTATCTAGGCGCTATACAGCCAGGCATTACAGATCCTGCGAGGAGTGGATGGACAGAGAGCGACACGACAGACAGCTCCTGAACACGAGGGACGAGAGACAGAGGGCACTATGGACAGAGGAAGAGTATGAGAAGATTGAGCATGTGATGAAAGGAGGGACAGGGAGCCGAGAAACAGAGGGCGCTATGGAGAGAGGAAGAGTATGAGAAGATAGAGCATGTGATGAAGGGAGGAAACAGGGAGAGGAGAGACGAGCCCGCCACGGACAGTGGTGGAAGAGTATGAGGGGACAGAGCATATGATGAAAGGAGTGACAGGGAGACGAGAGCCCACGGCGGAGAGAGGAGTATACAAAGATAGAGCATGCTTAATCCGAGGCAGCCCCCGTTCACCCCACCCCCTTTCATCCGTGGCGCGCACACACTAGCCATTTCTCATACTGAATACAGACACATGCGTACCCCAAATGTGAGCAGTACACGTCTGAAAAAAAAGGTGAAATGCCTTTAACAGCAACCCCAGATAGAGCGTTCAGGAAACGCGTTTCACATAAAACGCCAACAGCATGCACTCTGCTAATGCCCAGTCAAGCAAAGCCAAGAACCCGCTAACCCCCGATTCCGATGCACGCCTCCTGAAAAATGAAAAACGGGCCGCCGCGCTGCACGCGGCGACTCGGAAGCTCTTGCCCGGCCGGCCAATCTGCTCGCGGACGACCGGAAGTCCCGCCTCCTGATGTCCGGGAGAAGAAGGCCTGCCAGCGCATGGAGCGCCCTGCCGGCCCTGGGTAGCCCGGGTCCCCAGGAGGGAGCCCGGGGAGAAGGAGGAGTGTGGCGCCTGTAGCGGGGCTCCTCGGACCTGAGGGAGCCCCGATCCAGAAGAGGAGACGCGCCGTGAGGAGCAGAGCGCGAGAGGAGCCCCGCCGGAAGAGAGCAGCCGGTGAGTGGGGCCCAGGGCGGATGTGAATTTAGAGTCCCCCGTAGGGGACTCCGTGCTTGCCTGTGTGTATGCCTGGGGGGGAGGGGGTGCGCGTGTGCGTGAGGGAATGTGTGTGCGCATGCGTGACTGTGTGTGATTGAGATAGAATGCGAGGAAGGGGATGTGCACGGCGACGTGCTCGCCCTCGAGGAGGAATCTGAGACAGCGAAGCGCGTGGGCGATCGCTGTCTCACATTCCTCCAGACACGCCAGCAAAAGATGTCTTCGCAGACAAGCAGGCTTTGCCTGCTTTTTAGGTCTGCTCGACCTAAAAAACAACTGCGCCCTAACCTCCCCCTCAATATGGCGCACATTACACCGTTCCACTCAATTTTGTAGTGCATGAATAAGAAACAACTTGCGTATGGCTAATACGGAAATGAAGGCGTGAGGAGGAACTTTGGTGGACAGGTGGAGAACATGTGCAGAAGAGCCTGGAAGGATTTGGGAAAAGAGGGTGGGAAAACAGAGGCAAACGTGCAAATGATCAAATATATTGACGGGATGGATAAAACGTAATTATTTCTAAAATATACCTTGTCCTCTTGCTCTCGCAGCATCTGCTCCTTCAGTCCCTCCAGCTCCCGGGGGAGCCTGTTCCGCAAGGACAGCAGCTCTTGGTGCAGTTCCCGCAGCCCATCCCTCTGTGCCAGGTACAGCCAGGCAAGGGTCTCGAGGGCTCCTGCCAGCAGGGCCAGGAGAGGCCATATCAATGCATGGAGCCGTGAGGGGGCGGGAGCTGCAGACCGATACCAGGAGATCCTAGACTCACGGGGAGGCTGTGGGGTAGAATTAACTTCCTTACTACTGCGCGCGAAGGGTGTCCCATGGCCACCTTTCCCCTTCCCCTATAAAACACACAATTATTCACATAAAGCAGCTGTGCAAATGATTTGTTCACTTCATGACTGAACATTTGATTATGCTAGCTTGAGCCTACAGACCCAGAAAGGCCAATTCATAGGACGGGCTTTTAGCTTTCAGGCCCACGTGGGTCATTTTGTATGGCTGTCTGCTAGTTTTCAAACAAATATGGGCCCATTTGTGAGGCATTGTTTATCCTTTGGACCCCTACAGACCAATTAGTAGGCAGTGCCATAATGCAAAACGATAGGGCTCTTGCAGAATGTGAAGCTTGGCTCCTGAGCCGCCCATATCTGACAGATGTTAGTGTGGGGCCTCAGCTTAGGGCCCGGAACGCCCCTGTTAGTAGGGGAGGTTGCTCTTTCGGACCCACGCAGGTCCATTGCTAGGGCTGTTTACTTCTGTTCCGCTTGTGTAGGCCCATTCCTGCGGCAGGCTTTTGGCTTTCAGAGCATTGAAATGCCATTTCTGGGGTCAGGGTGTGAGCTTCGAGGCGGAAACAGGGCTGTTCCTATGGAATGGTAGGATCCTAGCTCTTAGGATCACACACGTCTTCACATTAGTATGTAATGCAGGAGTGCCAGGTGCAATAAGAAGCTAAAGTAGCTCCCAAAAGTATGTTAGCACAATAAGCTATTGCTTTTTTTTGCTTACAAGTGTTATTTGATTCAATTGTTTTTATCAAGGTTTTGAGAGCCTACTCATCCAAAGTAAAAGAGGACCAAGATTAAGCACGGTCCAAGCACATGATGCATACCAGTAGAAATGAGGTGCCTCCAAGCTTTGAAAACAATACCTCCCTCTAACACAGTACACGTTCTCAGTAGATGGCAGCAGGAAACGAACTGAACTGGAGGGTAAACAAAACTTTTTTTGCTTAAATTCTGAAACAAAATAACGTGCCTAAAAAGACTCAGGTGCACGCACGCCTATGTGCCGTAAGCAGCTTTGCAGAATCGAAGGGCTTCCCTGCGGCGTCGGTTGAGTAGGTCTCACGCAGGTTTCCCTACAGCACGGGGCGCTGCCCCCACAGTAGAACCTGCGCCTGCATTTGCTTTACATAGGGCGCCGGATACTACGCTTGATTATGCGGGCGAGGATGTATTTGCGGTTCCGTAAATCAGATATAGAGAAGCCTTTAATTGAATGGGAGCCCCTCGCATGACCCACCTCGCACTGCAGGTGCTTGCGTTACGCGCAGTCCGTGTACACACACAGGAGCGTCTGTGTGAGGGACTCCGGGAAGATTTGATTCGAAGAGGAATGGCTGGAAATCACACCTCCTGACTGGCGGCCACCCTGCCCCTCCTGGAGGCCAGGGCGCGCAGCAGGCGGCATTGGCAGCGATGTTCCCACACTTAAGAGTGTTTATTTACAGAGATTAAAGCCTGACCTTGGCACAGGCGGGAGGGGGTTGGCGCAATGCGGATTTAGTGCAAGGCAAAAGGGAAAAACGCACATTCCGGTGCCCTGATAAGGTCACTGCCGTAGTTTCAGTAATCGCATTGCTTTAAATGGGCAAGGCCATATCAGGTACAGATTGTCTCTTTTGGGTTTACTGTGAAAGGGAGAGAACTGGCCAATAGTTTTAATAAGGAGAACCCGCATTTCCTAATCCCCGGAGCTAATTAGGTACTCAGACAGTGACTGAGTTCACGTTTATAATTCAATTTCAACTGCTAGTACTCATGAGCACCACGTAGCACTCCCCTCCTTTTCTTTATGTACTGTTTGCATTCTGGGAGTTTTCGTTTTAGTTTGTATGTTTAAGCCAAGCCTCTTAAAAAGGTTTCTTAGTTGCACTTCTTTGGCCACGCCTCTTTTAGAGCCACCTTCAACCCCCCTTCCCCTAACCCAAAAGTATGGCACCCCTAGTAGCGTGGCAGAGACTGCTCTTAAACCCGAACCAGTGGGCGGGGTTTTAATTAAATGCGGCTCTTGAGCAGTGATAGCTGCAGACGAACAATAGGGGGGCAGTGTTATCTGCCAGAGATTGACAGGTGGTAGTTTCAGCCATAGACAATTATAAGGGGGCAGGTCAGCTGCAGGCGATTACCGGGTTGCAGTTTTGTGGGTTACCACACCTCACAGGCTGCGGCAGAGTTCACCCAGATGATCGACAGGTGCCAGTGCTAGCTGCTGGTTGATGGGGCAGTCCGAGGGGACGCTACGCACAAACACTCTTATCGGACACTTTGATTTCTTTCCCCATTTCCGCGCGAGCGCGGCTCCTCGTTCAAGGATAACCTGGGAGCAGGTGGCCGAAGCGGGGACTCTCCCACAGGCTGAGGCTCACGGCACTCTGGGGCAATAGAGTCCTTTGGGCCTGTGCGATCACCGCAGAAATCTGCGTGTAACGCGAACTAGGAAGTACCAAGACAGCAGCAGCGCTATATTGGTTCCTATAAGCACTGAGCACAGAAGTAAACGCGGGAGACAAGACTCGACTGCACCCTTCCGCTGCTTTAAGCTTCGCCATTTATATCCCACAGAAGAATAGTGTACAGAGAATGAGAAGTAACGCAAAGGACGCTGGCTCTGCGGACGTATAACGGGGATAGACACGCACTAGGTCATTTGTTCACACACAAAGTCTCCGCATCCAAGGACTCCACCTACTGCAGCCTGAGGGCTGCGGGGCATAGGAAAGTGAAAGCACGCCATGTGCAGCTGTCAGCCTGTTTATCTGGGCCGTGCGCCCCTCTGCAGACTCCCCCTGCATTCCAGAGAGGCGCGCGACGCGATCCGGTCTGCCATGCCATGCTGTGGAGAAAAGACCTGGCCGCACGCACAATGTTATCCTATGGGGAAACGCTGCGCGCGGCCAGGTCTGATCTCCCTTCGTCGTTCTGAGACGCAGACTATAGTTCTCTGGCGAGAACGTGCTTCGCGCGTTTCTAGCCGAGACCTAAAAAGGCCTTGCAGGCCGAGGGCAAACCAACTATGGCCACCCCCTCAGCTGACGCCAAGGCCCCAGGTAATAGTCTAAGGAGAGAGGGACATCACATACCGAAAAAAATCTAGACAGAGGGGTGCAGATAAAGTGAAGGGGGTTAGTGAAGCAGGGGAGCCTACAATCTCTCCCTAGTGTCAAAACTGTAGGGAGATAAAGACGAATCAGGGAAGGGATAGAGAACCATGGTCCAAGCTAGAAGTAATGTTAACCACTCAGCTTGGGCCCCTGTATGAGAGACTGAATGTGATCGAGGGGCAACTTTCCCGGCTACTCGCACAAGGCAGTATTCCATCCTCATTGAAGAGGGGGTTAGGGCCTAATCGGGCAGGAGACGCCGAGATCAGCACACATACCAAGGCAGCCCACATGAAAGAAAGCTTATGGGAGGCCATTAAGGAGCACGACCTGCCCACTGGTAGGAAGGAGGTGGCCAAGAAGGGTCCAATAGAGGGAATCAAGGCCACAGGACCATCAAGCACCAGGGAAGAAAATGGGCAGACAAGGGAGGAGAGGTTAGAGCATAGACCCAACACCTCTATAGCAACCAGAACCCCTGATGGTAGCCCCGCTATACCTAATGAAACAGGATTATTAATAGCAGATTACGCAGGTCTCCCTGTACTTGATCTCCCACCGGCTTTAAGCCCCTTTATTGTGGTTCTGACAGGGATTCCGGCATGTAGCGACGAGAGGGAAGAAACCGCGCGCTCCCTGATTAACAAGGCAGTCCACTAGTTGGTTAATAATGTAGGTTGCAACATTACGAATCACAGACATGTCCTCATGGCAAGAAGGGTATCCTGGATCGGAAACAGCAGGAAGGGTTTCCCGGGAGATTGCGTGATCTTAAATCTTAGGTACCCAGAGTTGGCAGAAGAACTTCTTGCCAACCAACGGAAGGGGATTTACCAGGAGGAGGGTGGCACAAGTATTAGAATGCTTCCACTCAGTTTCTTTTACAGGGACCTGATGCATTCAAATAATGGTGAAGACCCGAGGCCATATCCACCCAGGCCAAATTGGGAGGGTCGGTTAGCCTCGTCAATCGATACGCGCCAATCCACAGTGTTTCTGCTCTAAGCGAATTAGACTGACTGATCGGGGGCCATTACCAGGGCACGGGGTGCTCGGCAGGGAGTGTCTCCTAATGGGGGACAAAGGAGGGATAGCTACGCCATAGGTTGAGGTACCCACACCCTTTAACGGTCATGGAGCCCCTAGCAGGTTAGGCTTAGAGACAAACTCCCGCACTCCCCCTGACCTCCAAGTATGCACACTAGTCACTGGCACGAAATCCCACTCGTAGGAGGGCAGGGAAACATTGACATAATTTCCTGGAATGTAGCAGGGCTGTCCAGTAAATTAAAAAATCATGACTTGTTAGTCTATATAAGGAGATTTCATATTATTTGTATGCAGGAAACGTGGGAGGTAAACTGTGGCGCATTAGCATTGGAAGGTTAAAAATTGTATTTTGTCTCATCGCGTAAATACCCATCAGGGCGAGCCAAGGGAGGCCTGATTACTTATGTGGACTTGAGGCTGCAGGGGAGCTGGGAGGACCTAGCTTGGGACTCAGATTGCATACAGGGGACACGGTTCACGAACAAGGGCCTAAAACGAAAATCAATTTTTACAACACCACTACAGGCGGACAGACCCTAGTAAGTCTGGGCGAGTTGGAACAAAGGCTGCAGGAATCGAAGTGCTTGGGGCTCTGAGTGCTCATTTGGTATTATTAGGAGATTTTAATTGCCATTTGTGCCCCCACTTGATTAGTAGTGAGGGGGAATGGTCCTCTTGTCCAGTGGAAGAGGGATTGCACATGGAACACACCAGGGAGGGAAGAGAGTTAAGTAAGCTCCTAGGCATAAATGCCTTCACACACAATGGATCTGATTTGAGCGGGTGCGGACCATCAGATTAACCCAACTTTTAAAGGCAAAGGAAGGGGCACTGTCATTGATTTTATTTTTGTTCTGAGCACGCTAAAGTGCTGGATTACAAGTTTTAATATAGAACCTAGTGCTTTTAGTGACCATAACCCCCTGGTTTGGACCATACGGGATCCTGACCTGGCTAAGCATCCATGCCGAAAGCAGATCGGTGGTACAATTTCAGCCACCGACAAAGGAAGGAGACTGAGATGGTCTAATATTAACTGTGAAATGTTTTATAGGGAGTTACTTGCGGAGAATGACCAGCTGGTTTGGAAGTGCCTAGACCCAACAGTAGAGGGGGCAGACCTAATCACAGCAATTGAGGGAGTCGCCGAATGTATTAACGGCCTGCTTAGGCGTAGAATGGCAAGAAAGGAACAGAATACCCCTAGGTGGTTTAATCGGCAATGTTCTAGTGCCTTGAGGGAACTGAAGGTAGCTTTAAAAACTGTCCCTAAAGACAAGATAATGGTGTCCACCTTGCGGGGGCGGAATAGACAAGCATTAAAACACCGCAAAATATCACTGCAGCAACAGGCATGGAAGAATTTAAGGGAAGCGGACGAGTCAAGGGACACGTCCGCATTCTGAAAAGTAATAAATTAACCTTGCTTTCAAGACCTGAATAAAATCATACTTTCATATCATGTTGCATGTCTGAATTTGTACAATGCCATCTGTATTGGGGGCGCTAGAAGTTGCACAGCGGAATGGCTGCCTGATACGACAGCTCCGCCGACCAGGTCCATCCCACGTCGAATAACTGCGGCTAAAGAATGAAAATTTGATATACACAGAAGGCAGACGATATTGGAGCGCATGGGCCATGCAGGGGGATTGAAACGAAAAAGATAGCTGGACAGCAAGGTACGAAATTCACTGTCAGCAATCACAGACGTGGGCGCGAAGCGCGAGATCCAAAATGGCGGCGCCCAACGGAGAATGCAGGCTGAAACTCCCCAGCTAACTCCAGACGGCAGATATCAGCGCGCAATACTCAAGGTACTACCAAGCGGCCCCAGCATAAAGCACATCTCCCTAGAAAATCGGGTTGGTTGCAATCAAGTACACTGGCTTCCAATCTCTACTGCATGAAAATGTGCTCTGTACTACACCAAGATGGCGGACGCGATACTACTGCTCCGCGCTATATGTGCTAAAATTCATATTGCTACACAGCGGCTTTCTGTAAAGGAGAAACCCAGAGATACTACGCCATGATTAACTGGGGCACTGTATGACGATCAAAACTGCCAGCACAGCAAGCGCTCCATACCTATGCGATATCATGCGCGTACTACATCGCATCTATATGTACGACATGGATCATGCGGCGGACGGCCACTGGGATGCCTGCTAAATAAGACATGTTATGTTCAGTACTCTTCGGAGCCGACAATAACCAGCGTTAGCGGATCTGTGTTCTGCTGGCAGACTAACTGCGCGAGTCCGGGTACTGCCATTGTCGAGCGGCTGCTTTCACATACGCCTCCGCAGAATTAGGGACTGCAGCTACACTGGAACAGTGAAACAGTGCCCAGCCACAATATATGATGGACCCGTTATGGCACGACGAGGTACGGATCGGCATCTATATCAATCACCCAACAGCGCCATGGGGAAACCAGAAAAGCAACAAACTAAGCTCCAATTAGAGGCTAAAAAACAAGGGAAAGGCAGTGCAGGCGCCACAGTGCACTCAGATATTGAACAGGATTCCAAAGAGCCTACAAACAGAGGTATGAAAAAAGTTCTACATGCTATTCAACAAAGTCTCCAGGACATGAACGGTAAACTAGACACCCTAACGCAGAGAGTGGATAATATGGCGGCCAAGTTGGATAAACATGGTGAGCGCCTGGTGGAGGCCAAAACTAGGATCTCAGCAGTAGAGGACGAATCTCAGGCTACTGCCAAGACATGCTCCGAAATGGGAAACTACTGGAAGTTCTCCGCAACAACACGGAGGATTTGGAAGCTAGATCGCGCCAGAATAACGTACGTATCATGGGCGCACCAGAATCCACAAACACCGGCAAAATGGAAACATACGTTTAAGAACTGTCGCACAATATTTGGCGCAGACTCCTTCTCCTCTGTGATGCTGGTAGAACGGGCCCACAGATCTCTGGCGCCAAGACCGAAACCTGGCGCACCTTTGCGTCCAATAGTTGCCCGCATCCTCAACTACAGAGATAGAGACACTATCCTACAGTTGGCTCGGGAGAAACGCGGCATCAACTATCAGGGGAATGTGTTGGAATTCTACCCTGATTTCACAATGACTGTGCAACTCGCACGGAAAGAATTCCACCCGGTGAAACAGAAACTGCGCGAGCTTGGTATCGAGTATGCTATGCTATACCCGGCGCGACTCAAGATATCACAAAATAGCTGCCCTCTCATTCTCCATACCCCACAAGCTGTACACGAATTCCTGAAGAAACTGCACCGTAAACGAAAGGAAAAGCAACACGCGGATCTACAACATGATTCAGACTGAAATCAGCGTGACATGCCAGCACGTATTAGTCAAGCACTCAATACTAGTAAGCCATATATAATTAACATTGTTGATATGGTAAGTTTGCAAATTTCTAAAACTTTGGCGCTATAGTATGAAACAGACATTTACTGCGAGCACTCTTTGTGGTCTGGATATACCGCGCCTGTGCTACGAGGTTGCACATTGTTGTCGAACAGGCTGGACATATGTGGCCCACATGGGTGTTGTCAAATTTAATTGCTGCTCATACACATAGTATGTTGCATTTTGTGGCGGGGGCAACTCCGCTTCTTTACGCACTATGTTATAACCAAGGGACAGGTGTAGACGCAAGTACTTGACGCCATAAGGAACACTTTTAAGGTCAATAATCTGTTGCGCTGTGGATAGCTGTTGTAGACACATACTGCCAGTGACTATTTCAGAATGCAGCTATAATGACAATACTAGTTGTAACGGTGAATTGAACACATGGTGCACAAACCCTGAACTAGGACGCCAAACGGTTTCTCTGTTGTCCTGATACTAGAGATCATACTTGCATATGATTATCATGCATATTATTTGTACTAGCAATGTGATACTGGCGAGCAATTCAGAATGGCAATATTGATGCATTGGGCGTTCCTCAAGTCTGTTTTTCTGTACCAAAACTTACTGGAAACGTTTTATTCGTATAACATGTATTCCTGGTCACATCCATGTTCTTTTGGATGGAGCCATGTGCACTGGGCGGAACCCCCATATGGGTGCTCCCTGCAAAACGTTTATCTCTAAAGTTGCTCTGTTAAGGGTATGTCTTTGGCATAATTGTAGTGCCAGAGTGGGTGGGGGGAGGGTTGTTGGGTTTTGTATCACCAACTTAGGCTCGAGAAGCATCGCAGAACTTCAGTACCCTATTGAAGGTTGTAACATTATGACTTCAACGCCAAAATGATCAAAAGAATATGTACATATCAACTGTTTGTCATATGCTGGTATGATATAGGAAATACTGCAGATTCGCTGACCGGTGAGCATCTAAGCATATAAATTTCTTACCTTGGAATGTTCGAGGGTTGAATAATCTAAAGAAGATTCTCCAAATCTTTGCTTATTTAGATAGACTGAAGACTGAAAGTCGACATCGCTTTACTACAGGAAACGCACCTTGCCCCACACATGCACCACACCATTGGTCGTAGGTGGGCAGAATCGATCAATAGTTCTAATTACTCCACATATTCTAGAGGGGTCCTCACTTTGATACGTAAAGACTAAATTACAATGTCACCAAAGTTCTTAAAGATGAAGCAGGCCGCTATGTAGTAGTGCTGGGAAATATACGAGGACAGAACATAGCACTGGTCAATATTTACGGCCCGAATATAGATGACCCAGACTTAGAGAAATCTGGCGAGTACTGTCAGAACTACGAGACGTGCAAATTTTATGGGGAGGAGATTTTAATATTGCATTGCAGGATGGGTTGGACAGATCAGGGAACACATTTGAACCACACAAACGAGCTTTGCTTACACTACAAGACATCATGATAGATATCCACCTCACTGACTTATGGAGAGTACGAAACATAGCCAGTGCAGAAGCCACTCATAACGGCTGCATATAATAGCTGGTCCCGTATTTATTACTGGCTAGGCACAGAGGACATATCGTTGTGGACAACTGATGTTAGACACCTGCCTAGGACGGGATCTGATCACAACCCAGTTTTTCTCTCGCTCACCATACCACATTACGCCCCCTCCCCCCCCCCTTTAGCTGGAGGTTTAATTCAGCCGCCCTACTATAAACGGTATACACCGAAACTATACACAATGCAATTATCGAATATTTCCAACTTAACGCTCCCACGATGGAAGACCAGAGTATATTATGGGAAGCATTCAAAGCAACAATAAGGGGGGGTCTACATTAACACCACGGCTGGCATACTCAAAGACATAATGAGGCAACTAGCGGTGCGGGAGGATAAATTGCGGGACCTAGAAAGGGAGTATACACACAATCAGAACTCAGAGATACTGAGGGAAATCAAAACAATACTAACGGAATATCAAACATTTGCAAAGGACGAACTAAATTACATCTCAAAACGACATACTGCAAGGGCCTATGGTGAGGGAGGTAGACCTGGAAGGTCTCTGGGAAACAAAATTTGCAATACTAGAGTGCCTCAATTGGTGCAGATGATCAGAGATGCCACGGATACTCCACGATATGACACTTACAACATACTACGTGAATTCATGATCACATACGAAACGCTCTATACGTCACATCCCACCCCGGATACGGATGACATTATGGCATACCTGGCAGATGTGGAGAAAGCTTGGTTATCAAACACACATAGGGAATACCTCTCGCTACCTGTAACGGTTAAGGAGGTTACAACTATTATCAAATCATTGCCGAATGGCAAAGCCCCGAGCCCAGACGTCTTCACATCCGAATTTTACAAAACATTTGCAGACTTGTTGGCTCCACATCTATCCACATCATGTATGATGAGGCGCATGAGAAACAGAAACTCCCTCCATCACTCCGTGAGGCCATGCTGATCACCCAATTGAAGCCAAGAAAGGACCCAGAATATTGTGACTCCTATGGGCCACTTTCCCTTATAAATGTAGATACAAAAATAATTGCGAAAATTATTGCCACCTGACTACAGTCGTTAATGCCATTACTGATTCGGCCAGACCAATCAGGTTTAATCCCGGAAAGATCCACAGCACACAATACTAGAACGCCGTTTGCAGTATCGCACTATCTAGAGCCTAACACAAAGGCGGCGGCGGTTTTACTAGATGCAGCCAAAGCCTTCGATTCCATGGAATGGCCATACTTATATGCGGTACTACACAGAATGGGATTCCCGATTATATACATACAATGGATAACATTATTATATTCCGCCTCTACAGCACGCATTAAGGAGAATAAGTATGTATCTGATCCAATCCGAATCAGCCGAGGGACGAGGCAGGGATGCCCTCTGTCCCCCTTATTTGCACTAGCACTGGAACCACTAGCATGCAAAATTAGGCAACACCACCACTATTCTGCTCTACAATTCCCTGGTCAACTGCTACACATCATTATACACAGACAATATGATGCTATACGTCCGCGAACCGACCCTAAATTTAAACCCACTGCTACGAGAATATATCAAATTTGGTCAACAGTCAGGACTCGCGATTAATTGGGCAAAGTCACAATTATCCAACTGACAGACACCACAACCCCGCACCCACTGGACTATCAGCTTGAGTGGCGGTCTGAACACGTAAGATACCTGGGGGTATGGTTTCATAGGGACCCAGAGACTGTAATTCGTACAAACTATGGTAGGGAGATCAGTGCCATAGAAGACAAAATCAAACGTTGGAATTGCTTACCACTGTCACTGGCTAACCGCACAGCCATAGTCAAAATGGTAATTCTACCCAAACTACTGTATTTATTCAATAATATTCCGATCAAACCACCGATGGAGGTATTTCGTAGGATAACATCCATGGTGCTAACACTAATATGGGCTGGCAAGCAAGCCAGAATAGAAATGCGTGCATTAACACTACCGTTCTCACAGGGAGGATACAGAGTACCAGATTTCTTCCTATACTATTTATGTGCACAGGCACAATTTGCACTCTACTGGTATCATGAAATCCCGTTTCTCACTCATCTGGCAGTCGAAGAAGGAGATGCGCAACCTATCCCACTGTCCGCTATTATCACCCACAAACTACCCCCCCCTACATAGTAGAGACATCAATACTATTGATGCAACGTACAAAGCATGGTACATAATGGGAAAAAGGGCAAAAAAGCTACCGCTGTATGCAGCGGCGCTCCCAATACACTATCACCCTGAACTGTCTGTCACTCGGGAGAAGGTGGGACTGGGACTGCTCCACAAAGTTGGTATAGTTACTATGGGTGATCTATACAAAAAATGGAGAATTTACTACCTTCAAACACCTCAGGTATATAAGTAACCCAACCCCACTATTCCACTTCACATACCATAGGCTGCAGAAAGCGATACAGAAATTATACCCGTCCTACCCTGCAGAACCGCTACCACTGGCACCTCTACAACTAATTCTCACTACCCCCACGGCGAATCATATGGTGTCCAAATTATACAGCACATTGCAGACTGATATCGCTGACAACACACAGCGCATGCTAGATAAGTGGAATGCCACAATGGAGGTTCCATTGACACCGGAGGAATGTGCCACAGCGTGTTCCCTTACGGGGCTACTCACACCTAACGGCAACCTGCAAATCATACATTACAAGTACCTCTACCAGGTTTATTACACACCAGCCAAACTCCATAGATACGGACTCAGTGCTGACTCCAAATGTAAGAGGTGTCGAGCGAATGACGCCGATTTTATACATTTAGCATGGAGTTGCCCAAAGATAGCGGACTACTGGTTAAGGGTCACCACATTACTGAGCAAAATGGTTGAGGTTAGTATTGACTGCATGGTGCGCACGCGTCTACTAGGTCTACTACCCCAAGTGAAAGCCCTTAAGCGTAAATACTGTGTAATAGCACTACTTTTGGCAAAACGTAGAGTGTCCATGGGATGGAATGAAAATAAGACACCAACTACCAAAAATGGATTCTGGACTTGACATACTGTAAAGATACGTTACTAACATATGAAGAGGAATTGCCGGCCCGCTCTAGACCTAAGGATTATTGGACATATTTAGTGGAATTTCTGAAAACGTACCAGAATGACTAATTCCATGTATTAACTTGATCAAAGAAACATTTACTTTCAATATGTATTATTTCGGAAGCCTAATGTACTGTATTTGACACTGGAGGTGGATGCTGTAGAGCCATGTTAGAGTTCGCTAAATGTTGATGACTTTATAAGTTATTTTTTTTTAAATGCCAATAAACACAAAGAAAATGACATCTGTATTGCCAAAACATCATATGGTAGCAAGGTCTGGGGCTTCATTGACCCCCTGAGGATCCAAACTGAAGAAAACAAAATCCTGCGGTGGTTACTCAGAGTCCGCCAGAGTACACCCTCCCATTTAATTCATGAAGAATTGGGCCTCACTTACATTAGAGACAGGATCCAACTGAAACCTCTGACTTGTTGGCTTAAAATATGGACTAACCCGGAAGCGGCTTTAAGCCAGCACATAATAATGGACTGCATCGCCCGGGAGAATGGGCGGAACATTCCCCAGCTTAAATATGTGAGGAAGACCCCGTCAGGCTTGGGCCAAGCTGATTATTTTAATTACCTGACAAAACGGTTCGCTCGGAACAAGGCCCTCATCAAGTCAGAATTCCTACAGAAAATGGCCTCCACCAGGTAAGACAGGGAGTTTGTTAAACCCTCGGTGAGAGCCCACCTTTTAGCCAAATCCAGCATAGGTATGGAACTATTTTTATAACTCACAGGACAGATTTTTAATGTCTAGATTTAGGTTGAACTTACTTCACCACACACTGGGGGATCCTTCCGGGTACATAACATCTATTGAGTTGAGGGGTCCCTGCAGCTGCGACCAAGTCTTCACAGGACACACTCCACTTTGTTCTGTTGTGCCCCTACTACGCTTACCCCAGTATTTTTAAAATGCATTTAAAAAAATGCTGGGTTTAAACAGGCAAAGGTGGCCGTGTTTTTAAAACTATCCGTAGAGGCCTCAACACTCTTTTGTACTGTTAATTTTTTTAAGGATGGCCGCAAGACTCAGAAACACAAAAGACGCAGGATGATGGCACTTGATGTTAATCCCATGCACTAGTATTTATGGTGTTTTAAATAATGAATTATGCTGGAGGGGTTTCACCTCCCATCTTGCCCCACTCGCACTCTTTTCTGTCTTAATCCTGACATATCTTAAATGTAACCTGCTCAGGAATCCTAGATCTCCTAATGTTTAGTAAGGTTTTTTTATCTTTATGACTTAGATGAATCTTATAGATAATTGTTAATATTTTCGTATTGATTGTATAGCTTATTGTTGTATTAGGCCCTAAATATTGTGATTTTTTAACTTTGTAGCACTTTTATGGTATTGCTGCATACCAAATAAAGTAATTTTGATGATTAAGTCAAAGCTGTCATCTGTCAGATAAGAGAAACTCAGATCAAACAACAACAACAACAAAAGCCATTTGCAAAACCAACAGCAGTATGAATCAACATCTGGGGGTAAACGGTGTAAAAGACTGTCCATTAAGAGCAGTATGCCACGCTACCAGAGTTACAATAGATCTCGCACTCTAATGTTTGCTCTAATATTCAATAATGTACTCCACTGATTATATAGTACAGATATGTTAACTTGTGCTCTGTATAACGAGTTAAAGCTTCTGTAGTTAACGATAGTTATAAATGGCAAACTGGTGGCCTGAAAATACAGAGAATCATGTACCACACACACACCCTTACAGTATATAAACATTTTTAAGGCGTGACATCTTGGTGACTTCATTTTTTTTAGCTATTCTTCGTTAAATCGATCAATGGGTGTCCAATTACTTAAAGCAGTAAGCACAGAGAAACTAGATTTAGCTGGTAGCAGATCAAAAAAGTGAAAACAACACTTATGTTATCTAAATACACGAATACAGCGTACAAAGCAAGAAATAGACACTTGGATTAAATTGCAGCCATCATTATTTACCACTTTAAAAAGGTGCCAACTTCAAAGGACATCAGAAGGTGGAAGACCGAGAGGACCAAGCAGAAATAATACAAACCTGCGGCACATGCTCAACTTATTAAGAACATTTGGCAGCAATTAAGACTTAAGCTGCACAATAAATAGCTATTTGCCTGGAGAGCAGCTGTGAGAAAGCAGGGATGGGGAAGGGATACAACTGACAACTACATTGTTAGCACTCACCATGTCTATTGCAGATCAACTCTCCAATCAACAAATCCAATCAACAAATTGACTGTAACTACTGTACAGTATGCAAAGTACACTCTTTCCATAGCCATGGGACTCTGAAGAACACACAATTTACTGGGTTTGGATAGATCGAACCCACTCAGCATATATAGATCTGTACTTACCGGAAATGGGCCGTGTGTCGCAGGAACAGTATCAAAAGGCAGGGGCTGCAGTTTGGTACCACTCTCAGTTGGGGAAGTTGTACTGGCACTGTCGGTCACCTCTAATGCTGCTGATTTCTTTCGGGGGTACTGTAGGTCAAATTAGTAGTGGCAGCGTGCAATTGCTCTCCCGTCTTTGCCTGGCGGCCTACACCTGTCGGAAAGCAATAATGATATTGGTTTGACAAAGTATTAGGAGTTATGCCGTCCAGTATTAATCAGAAAGGCGCTTACATTTAGGGTTATCTCAATTTCCTTGATGCAAATACTCTGAAGCGCTACAGATCACCACGACGTGTTCTCTCTTTTAAGCAGCTCTAACGAGAGGATAATTCACAATACCTGCGTGTAGAGCTCTCGAGTTCAAAATTAGATATTCAGTAATATCAGTCAACTTAATTTTCCAATGTTGTAAAAACAAAAGGGGTCCTAGACATTGACCGGACGCTCTAACGCAGCCTTTGGACTAGATATGCCTGTGTTGCATTCAGATCTCCCTTCTAGTTGTTATATTACCGTCAACTTTGTCCACAGGGTAGTAACTGTATTAACTGGTCCGATATTACAAAGTTACACCACCTTTTGACAATATTTGAGTAATTTCATCTCACCCCAAAACAGTCCAGGACTGGAGTCAGAACAGTAAATAATCTAAATCGGCGACCTGGTTTGTGTAAAGGTGCTCTTACCCAATATAGTATACGAATGTTTTTTAAGTGGTAATTTAGAAACACTACTAGTGCCCTAAATGTTCACTCCCCGTAGTCCAGAACCCTTGTGTTTATGAAGGAAACAAGCGTCAACATTCTAATTAGGGACAAAAGTTGAGAGCACGAGTCGGAGACCACCTTGCCTCGGTCACTGAGATCACCGTGTTTTGCAAGAGATCATGCACACAGCACCGGTAGCAACTCTCACTCACTGAATCACAGTGGAGGGCCATGCAACACGTGCTAATCAGAGCTTAAGCACTCATTCAATTCGTAACGGCACATTGTGTGCATGTAAGTGTTGCCTCATAAGAGAGCTCTATTGTTGGAACAAAATACATTGGTAAGATCAAAACACGTTTAAATACCACCCTGGATGTTTTTAAATATTGCTTTTAAGAGGACAAACGTTGAAATAACAGGTGCATTAAGACCCTTCGTTTAGGAAGCATCCGCCAGGACCCTGGCAGGCATCAACCGGGGGCGCTTGTGAAAACAGTCAAGCCACATTCTCCAATAGTGGAGGGTACGGAACGCAGTATGGCAATTCGGTGGGCCCAACCCCATAACTTGGGTGCATTCTATCTCTGCGAGGCAGCTTTTCCCGGCCGGTCAATTTCACCCTAAGCTGCACTGGCGCAGGCCTGACGTGAAGGCTACAGGGCGGAACGGGTGAGGAGAGCGGCGCATGTCGGCAAACGTACAGAGAAGCACTCACAGGGGGTTGTGAAGCGCCTATGGCTGGGCGGTGTTCGGCCTGCGCGCACGGGAACACTCGCGGCGGTGGCTCGCGGCGAGGCGGGCCATGAAGCGGGAGGGGATGTCTGAGACCCGACCAGCAACGAGTGCAGACAAGACCGAGGGCAGCAGGAGATGACGTCGCTTGACGTAGGTAGAGGCCGCGTGGCTCTGATCAGGGGAAAGTGACAGGGAGGCCGCTGCGTAGCTGGGTTTGAAAGAAGACAGACTGCGTTTGCCTCTCGTGCTAGTCACCGTTGTCTTCCAGCTGGCTTTACGTCTGCCATACGGACGGTTAGCTATATTTCGGACCAGCAGTTTACAACCCAGAACAGATTAGTTATTCAGTACCGAGCGCCCCCCCGCACACACGTGGTTCAGCCCACCCGCTCTCGGGAGGCGGGGCCGATTTGTAAAAGGATTGCCATTCTAAAGGAGCACAGTGTTGTTCTGCGCGCGCCGAGCAGTGATGCAGCTAAGCGCCGTCAGTGCGTCACGGCAGCGCACCGTTGCCATGGCTGTCGGACCGAGGCAATCGGTACGATGACGCCACGCGGGTGAGTGTTCTATTGATTTTTGTTATTTAATAGCGAGCTTCACAATAGAGTTATAACATATCAATTTAAAATTGTACACGTACATCAAAGGTGAAGTGAAGTCCTTGATAGCTTTTCCAAGGAGGTAGAGGTCTTCACCCATATTCATAGCAATGGAGAGCAGGTGGTACAGTATTCTGTGATTGGAAGGGGGAGTGGTGAGGTGGGTGCGCTTTAGGCCAGATATGGGTAAAAGGGTGGAGATGATGTGGTCTCACAGCTAGAGCTCCGTGTGGTGCGGCGGTCAGACTGAAGCAGAGGTCAGACCCGGGACCAGGGTTCAATTCCCGACGCGGCAGGGTCTTGAGCTCAAATGTCCATGGACTCGATAATTCTCGCTTCGGTGCCTGACCTAATCATGGGTTCACACTTTGCAACTCTGGGCATTAAGCTTGCTTAATCTCCACAACGGCCCCCCGCGGCGGGATGCCTGGCTTTCACCTTGGGGATGCCCTGTAGGGGCTATCTCCCAGGGAAAAAGCCAGGACGGGTTCCCAAGGCAAGCGCGGAGATACCCCTTCGGGGGCCGATTCAGGCGCTATATAAGAAACATAATAATAATAATAATAGGCCCGACTTGACCCTGGAAGGCTGACATGAAAGAGACACAGGACACCGTAATTACTCCCTTGGCAGGAAGACCTCGAGCGATCTCCCGCCGGTTTAGTTATACCCCCGGAGCGAGCCCGCCCCGAGAGGTGTAGGGATGCGTGTGTTTGCGATACATTGTAGAGGAGAGCCCGAGTGGCTCTCTACATCCCTCCTTTGTTTTAGTCCGATCTCTCTGTTGTAAATAAAATGTAGATAGATGACAGGATACTTCTAGTTGATTACATGTAGATTTATTGTAGGACACAGCTGAGTACAAAACCTCGCCAGCTGACCAGACCATCAACTGATACTGATAGAACACTCTGGTACAAGTTAGAACACTCACAGGTATTCTGGGAGACTAAGGAGGTAAGAACACTAAGGAAGGGCTAAAAACTACTGTCAGCCATATTACAAGAAGAATCAATATACAACACATCTTCCTCCTTTACAGAAAAGAAATGAAACAAACATAAGAATAAAGCTTAAAGTATGGGAGACAGTAACAATAATATTAATTACAGAAAGGAGGCCTAAGACGACTTGAACTAATTTTAGTTCATGAAAGCAAAAGAGCATTTTGGGGCATAGAGTGTAAAAGTGAAGTGTGAGGTGACAACACTTAAAACAACTAATAGGCATCACCACTACCTACTCCCCTTAGACTGACAAAACAGGAAAAAGATAGTGCACTCCCTCCAATCTGTCTTTGACCAGCAAAACAGGAAGAGACAGTCCACTCTCTCGAATCTGTTCCGTCCGCCAACACTATACGCTGAGTTGAAGATAGAGAGTTCAACATACGCCTTCGTGCTTTATAGATACCACATTCTTAGATAAACTTTGAAGATTCCAAACGTAGGTACTCCTGAAGATTACTAAGTGCAATATCACAAGCGATGTAAAGAGATTTTTTTTCTTGAAGCATTCACTTCAAAAGATGGATAGATAGTCCTAGATGTGACTAACTTAGACGCAATCCGGACACTTTCCATCCTCGAAGTTAATCCTGGAACCTTTGTCCCAAATTCAGGCTTTCCGACCTTTGTCTCCATTTTGGACTTACTATCCAGACTTAAACCTGGGACCTTTATCCCCGTTGTGGACCTTCTGTCCAGACGCTGACCTGGGACCTTTGTCCCTGTTGTAGACTCCTTGTCCAGACTCTGACCTGGGACCTTTGTCCCCATTATGGACCTTCTTTCCAGACACTGACCTGGGACCTTTGTGCCCGTTGTGGACTTACTGTCCAGACCTGGCCTGGGACCTTTGTGCCCGTTGTGGATTTTCTGCCCAGACTTTCCATTTTGGTACCATGGAATTCCACTCCTTTCTCCGGGACGAACTTGTCTCCTCTTGCACGGCCATTGTCCATTCTATTTTTTTTTTTATATCCTTTGTCCCCTCTTGGTTCTGGGACCTCTGACCACGCATGTTTCTAGAACCTAAGTCCTCTTCTGTTTCTCATGGCTTTGTCCCCTCCCGGTCCTAATTGTGATACATAGGTCCTCTTTGTGTTTCTCAGACCAGGTTCGGGGTTGACCGGCTTCTAGTTGTTGGACCCTTGTCCCTGTTCGAGGTCCTCTGGCACGTTTCTGAGCTCACTGTCTCTGTCCCTAGTACTGAGCTTCTTGACCCACAATTGCGTCAAGTGGTTTTCCACGCTTCAATATACAACCGGTATGTTAGATCTTACTTTCCTTAAATAAGTGTTGTTTCCCTCTTATTTCTTTACTTTCGATGTAAAGAGATAAAAAAAAAATTCCGCACAATGTCACTGGTTACTGCCTTTATTATTTCCAAGTATTCCTCTCACAAAGAGCCATAATAGACTTTAAGATCTAGAGATTTTCTTTTGCTCCATTAGTTAAAGCAAAACTGCATAGTATGTCAAGATGCACAAGGTGGCACTGTTGTCAAAGCTCTAACATTGCGATTGACTGTAAACCCATTTACAGTCATGAACACAAATGCAAAGAGACTATAACCCTATGCCTTGGTAAACTTTGTTTTGCCGGTTCTGAACTTAGATCATAGAGCTTAAGACACGTTTCTGGTTGCGTTACAAAGCATTTTGCATATCATGTTGACCTGACTGTTGCTGAATTAGTACATCTTGTAAGAAAGGGCCCCTCATCTCACAATGAATAAATAGCATGAATGTAATTGACGTGCGAACTGACCATTGCTTATTAAGAACTTCCGTGGTCCTTAGCGCTCGCAGTGAAACTTCGGCATTGCTCTCGCTTGTTATGAGTTGAAGCAGCTCTACACACCGCACTTGGGTAGCGTTGCGTTGTGTTCCCGAAACCTGTTGCCATGAGAACACAACGCATGAAGCTCAAAAATGGCTGCTTGACGTCGCAGGATGACGTTACACGCTGCGCACAATGCGTGATGATGTACCCAGCCTGGAAATGAGAAATGAGATAACGCTGGGCACACCACGTCACAATGGAGCATGCAGCTCCTAAGCTGAGACTAATGGAGATACCAGCACGTCATCCTTTTGAAATGGGCCATGGGGAAGTACAGACCAACACGGAGGCAGAATAACGGTATACACCAGGACAAAAGACTCACGGTAGATGACCTTGAGTCTTCTTTCCTTTCTCCGTTTATATCTGTAATTCACTCGTTTTTGGCAGCATGTAACCGTTTATTCCATCCGATTCTCTTGTTTATATTTAGCAGCTGGTTTGCATTCAAAAGTACTTCGCTTGAATTTTTGCTCTTTCTCGTGTCTAACACTTCATTTATAACATCACATAAATTAGAGGAGAAATTCTTTGAACCGATTTCTTAAAGTTAATGGTTCCTTTCCATTCATGAGAAGAGTTACACAGCATTGGCAATTACTTCTCTTCGTGGTTTTAGCCACAGCTATTTGAGATGTAGTTCATTTCGACTTTAGTTGCCACTTTAGACAGGTTCCTTAAAATCTCGAGGGGCTACAAATACTTGCGGCTGGTTTCTTCCTTTTCCACAGCGCTTCAAAAATTTCTGGTTACATCACCGCTTTTATTTTCCTACACCTTACATCTTGCCACAGTTAAGGTTGCGCCGTACTGCCAGAGATCAGTAATGTACTCACAGTTCATTTGTTGCTTTAAATTCCTTTGAGTTTTCCTCATTTAACTGGTTTCAAGCTTCCTTTGATAATGTTAAAGGCAGCAGATAGGTGGACCGCAGTGGGTTCTTTTCGCGAGGTGTAGCTCAGGCTGTGTTTGATGGTTTCTTCTCTGGTCTGGTCAGCAGAAAACGTCGCCAAAATGTTGTAAATAAAATGTAGATAGATGACAGGATACTTCTAGTTGATTACATGTAGATTTATTGTAGGACACAGCTGAGTACAAAACCTCGCCAGCTGACCAGACCATCAACTGACACTGATAGAACACTCTGGTACAAGTTAGAACACTCACAGGTATTCTGGGAGACTAAGGAGGTAAGAACACTAAGGAAGGGCTAAAGACTACTGTCAGCCATATTACAAGAAGAATCAATATACAACACTCTCCATCTTCACCACACTCACAAGGATGCACAGGCAAAGTCTTGGAGCAGTTGGCTGGGACCAGGGTTAGGTCCAAGGCTGTAGCGTTGGCTTTGGCCACAGACAGATGTCACAACCCCAGCCGGGGTCCCCTCGGCCATCTCGCCGTCCTGGGTCTGAGTGGTCGACCGGGGACTGTCCCCTGCCCCTCGACTTGATGGCCTCGGAAACTCCATTGCCGGACTCCACACAGGTGATGACCCAGAGAGGGGTGTCCTTGGTGCCATGTCCTGATATACGTCTGCTTCAGGGTCTGTTTCCGTCTCTGTAGCCTTCTTGAAGCTGGACACGTTGCGGGTGACTAGTTGGTGCCCCTTCCGGGCCGTCACCATCGTCCCTTGAACCCATTCCGCAATCCATACCTCAGGCTCATAAGGTGTTCGAAACTTCCACCCGAGGTGTCGGTCTTTGATCACCACCGGGTCTCCCACTTTGAGTTCTGGCTCCTGCGCTCGACGAGCCTCACTTGCTTTCCAGTTCGTGGTCTCTCTTCTCGCCTGGACAGCCTCGTCATCCCTCGTCACAGGTACCCACGTTGGATCCGATGGGATGCTGTCTCGGGGGACTCTCTTGCACAGTAGATGAGCGGGGGCACATTTCGTTGTGCTGTGAGGAGTTTGACGGTACGCTCCCAGAAACTGGTCAAGGGCTGCTTCCGGATCTTCCCCGCTGTCTACTGCGATGCGAAGTGCACGATTGAGGGTTCTCATCAGTCGCTCTACCTCCCCATTCGCCTGGGGCCACAATGGGGTGATTTTCCGATGTTGTATTGTGAGATTCGCAAGGTTGTCCTGGAATTCCCGCCCCTGGAAGGGGGGCCCATTGTCGGATTTGATCTCTTCAGGCAGTCCCATCATGGCGAAGGCGCGGTCCATGACTTACTTTACTTGAGGGAAAGCTGTCGATGGGATGACCGCGACAACTGGAAATTTGAGAATGAATCGACTATGACCATCATCTGATGACCGTCGGGAAAACTTCCGAAGTCTACACTCAAGTGTGCCCACTGGGTGCTACAGGGTCCCTCGGTGATCACTGGTGCTGGCGCCGGGTCTCCTCCAGTGATCGTGCAGGCATGGCATGACCTCACCATCTCATCCACCATTGTGTCCATGGCAGGGAACCAGACTTTGTTCCTCAGCCTTGCCTTGGTCTTGGCCATTCCCTGGTGTCCCACATGGGTTAAGGCGAGGATCCTCTTCTGTAGGCTCTCGGGTACCACAATCAGGTGTCCCCTGAGGACGACGACTCCTTCCCCCACACTCAGCTCGTTCCGAACTTGCCATATCTGTTGCAGCGCATGGCCAACCTCCAGCCGGAGGGTTCGGGCCCCATCCATAAAGTGAGCCCAGCTGTTGTCTTCCAACGCTTCCTGGACCCGAGACAGAGGGGCGTCTTCCTGGGTGGCTTGTCCTATCTCCTTCAGCGTCATTGCTTTGGGGTAAGCCGCCTGCGAAACCATGAGGACGAAAGTCTCCTCGCCGCAGCCGTCAGCCAGAGGGCGGGCTGGCACGGTCACGTCCGGATGTCGGGACAGGTAGTCTGCCGGATTGTGCGCCCCAGGGCGGAAGATGACCTTGAAGTTATACCCTTGCAGCTGTACGGCTCACCGTTCAATTTGTGGGGGAGCCAGACTGGACGATCCCGCAAACAGTGGCAGCAGCGGCTTGTGGTCGGTCACCACATTAAACTCCTGGCCGCACAAGTATTGATGAAAATGTTGGCACGCCCACTTGATTGCCAGCGCTTCTCGTTCGATCTGAGCGTAGAGTGTCTCGGTGTCGGTCAGAGCTTTACTGGCGTAGGCAACCGGCTTCCACACCTCTGGGCCGTGTTCTTGCATGAGCACTGCCCCTAGGCCCACGGGGCTAGCGTCTACAACAAGCTCCGTCTTGCGCTGTGGATGGAAGTACACCATCACGATTTTGTCGAGCAGGCTCGCCTTGATGTCCTGTAAAGCTTTGTTGGCCGTAAAAGACCATTCTCACCTGTAGTCCTGGCACGTGAGCGCCCGCAGGGGTTCCGACATCGCCGCCAAGTTGGGTATGAATAGACCACAGTACGTAGCCATACCCAGGAAGCTTCTCACCTCCGTGGGGTTTCGTGGGGTGCTCGCCACCCGGATGCCCTCTGCCTTCTTTGGATCCACTCGGAGTCCTTCTCGCGTGAAGGTATACCCGAAGAAGTCAATGCTTTCTTGGTAAAAGGAACACTTCGACTTGTGTAGGGTCAATCCGCAGTCCACCAGCCGTTGCAGCAATGCTCTCAGGTGTGAGTGATGTTCCTCGAGTGTATCCGAATACACCAGTATGTCATCGCTGAGGTTGATTACTCCTCGCAGCCCAGAGAGCACCTCACAAATGACATTTT
Source organism: Lissotriton vulgaris (assembly GCF_964263255.1). NCBI lineage: Eukaryota > Metazoa > Chordata > Amphibia > Caudata > Salamandridae > Lissotriton > Lissotriton vulgaris. The sequence continues at coordinate 134,322,126 of NC_141693.1, forward strand.
GGAATACTTCGGTGGCTGAGGATATGCCAAAGCTGAGCCTCAGGTACCTGCGCAGCCCCACGTGCGTTGAAAAGGTGGTGATGTACCGGCTTTCTGGCTCCAGTTCCAGTTGATGGTACCCCGCATTAAGATTTAGCTTTGAGAACCACTTTGCGCCGTTCAGGTCGGCCACACTATTGTCCATGGTGGGGGGTGATGTGCCGCTCTCGCTTCACCACCATGTTAGGCAGCCTCATGTCGACACAGAGTCGGATCGCTCCAGGTTGCTTGGGCTTGGGTGCCACGACCAGCGGAGACACCCATGGTGTGGGTCCGGACACCTTCTCGATTACTCCGAGTTCTTCTAACTTCCGGAGCTCTTCCTCCACCTGCGGGCGTAGGTTGAAGGGCACACGCCGGTGCCGGAGGGCCACAGGCCGCACTGAGGTGTTGATGTGAAGTCGGAACCTCTTCCCCTTAAGCTTGCCCAGACCTTGGAAGAGCGCTGGGAATTCTCCCAGCAGAGCTTCTGCGTGTGACTCGTGCACCTGGTTCGCAAAGAAGACGAGTCCGAGGTCCTCCGCCGTGTGACAGCTGAGCAGAGTCCCCTTCTTTCCTTCCGTCACGTGAAACTTCGCCTCCGTGGTGTAGCTTCCACTCATGATGGTGGTCTGAATGACGCCCCGCAGCGGCAAAGGGTCTGTCCCTCCATAGGTATAGATTCCTGCACTTGAAGGCGCGAGGGGAGGCTTCGGCGACAGTCTCTCATACTGGTCAGAGTCCATTACATTAACTGAAGCTCCAGTGTCGATGAGGGCCTGCACATCGGTGACTTCGATGGAGGTAGAGCACATGGGAGGTGGTCTTCGCCTGGTCCCCGATCGGCTGACATACGATATGACGAACACTTCGTCATCGTCTTTGTCTTCGTACATTGAACGCCTCTCCTGGGCCTGATCGTCAGACGGGGGTGACTTGTTATCCAGTGAGATCTGACGGATGCGCTGTGGTAGGCTTCTGGATTTGGGCATCGTAGATCGAAATCTTCACCCGTGACACACTTTGGCGTAATGATTTAACCTTCCGCAGCGGGAACACGTCTTCCCCTTCGCCCCGCACGTGGCCGCCGCAGGGTGATCTTCTCCACAATACCCACACTGGTTTCCCGGTGCAGGCCTGGATGCTTGACGTGTCGGCGGAGGTCTTCTCTGGATGGCGTCCACCTTTTTCTTCCTTGACTGGTAGGAGCCTTGCTGACGACGGAGCGGCCACTGGGGTGTGTAGGACCGCCTCCATCCCCTCCGCTCTGACATCCGATAGTTTGTGGGACCGGGCCAGGATCAGGATCTCGTCCAACGAGATCCCCGGTTGCCTGAGGATGAGCTTCCTTAGTAGCTTTGAGCGACATCCGAGGATGATCTGGTCTCTGATTTCGTCCCTCGGCTCGGTGAAGGGGGGCACGTGCTGGCCAGCCGGCGAAGCCACGCATAGAACATGTCGAAGGACTCTGACTCGGTTTGCCATGCTCTCTTGAATTTCAACTTCTCAAAGTCATGATTGAGCTGCGGATCAAAATGCTTGTTGAGGGGCGTGGCCAAGATGGCGGAGTAGAAGGACGCGACCTCGGCGAGCTCCTCCGGCCCAGGCCCCTGAGCACCTTATTTATCGCTGATCTCCCCCCATCGCCGCTGGCTGGCGACGGCGGGTGCAGTGGAGAACTGGTGGACCTTGCTGGGAGGGAAATCTGCGCGCTAGAAGGCACTGTTGGCGGACTGTGGAAGCCGAGCCGTGACCTTTGAAAGCTGCGGCCCGACCGGAAGTGCCGTTGGGTCCGCCCTGCGAGCGAACTCGAGCCTGAGGCGCTGTGCGGAGGCCGCTGGCGCGGCCTAGAGGGGAGCGGGGACCAGCTCGGGTTCGCCCCCTACTGCAGTGCGGAGCCGCTGACTATGGCGCTGAACGAAAGCGACCGGAGCGGTGAGAAGTTGGGGCCCCGCCAAGACGAACGGCCGATTTACAGCCGTGGATGGGACCGGTGCCGAGGATTTCGGAGGCCTTCCCCGGCCTGGCTCGGGGCACGAGATCGTCCCACCCGCTGAAACCAGACAGGAAGTGGTGGGTGCCTGGTGGTGCAACTCGGGCCCAGTGGGGTCTCAGAAGCCTTTGAAGCGGCTGCCCGCGGGGACCTGTTGGCTCCCTTGTTGTGAACGGATTGTGGTCCGCTCGGGGGCTGCTTGCGACGCAGCGTGCCACGGAGCGTGGACGCCATTTTGACCTGGAAGCTACATCCCGCCGGCCTGGCACTGAGGTGGAGTGGGCAGGAGTTGCCGCCCGGAGAGCACGGAGCGGTGGAGAACGGGCGTTGACCTGCACTACAGGAGCGACGTGCGGCCTTTTCGGTCAGGGCGGTCACACAGCGGGTAGCTAAGTGGTGTTGTGAACGCTACTATCGCTGGTGAGGTTTGAACACTCTTATTCGGTGCCCAAGATGGCCGGCAACAGGGGGAACAGGAAGGGTGACCGCACCCTGCCGGAGATGCTGAACAGGAGCAATGCTCGACAAGACCATGGACAGCCCTCCCCAAGTCAGTCTAGTAGTTCACAGGGGGCGAGCGGAGGAGAGCCACCAGTTACTAGGTCATTCTTTGAGTCGCTCTTTAGCTCCCTACGGGATGACTTCCAGACTCTCAAGCAGGAAGTAGCGGGGGAGGTGCGAGAGGTCCGGAGAGAGGTTGATGGCCTAGGAGAAAGGGTCTCATCTGTGGAAGAAGCGGGACATGCCCGGGACGAGGAACTCGCACAGCTTCAGCAGGAAGTGATTAGGCTCCGGGACCAGCAGATTGATCTACAATCCCATGTGGAGGATCTCGAGAACCGTTCCCGGAGGACCAACATCAGGGTCCGGGGCGTTCCGCTCGGAGAAGAGGGGGAAGGAGCGGCCGCCTACTTGCAGGATCTGTTTCGGGAAGTCCTGGGTGAGCCGGCAGACTTTACTCTCAGGATCGATAGGCCACATAGAGTGGGCCCACGACGTAGAGCTCCGGCGCCTCCCCCTGATCTTCTGGCTTTCCTGCCGGACTATCCCCTGAAAGAAAGGATTCTAAGAGTAGCTCGCACTAAGCCCTCCTTGGAGTTCAGAGGCCATAGGGTGGCTCTCTTTCAAGATCTTTCAGTGGTCAGCCTACAGAAACGCAAGTCTTTTAAAATTGTGACTGATTTCTTGCGGGAGCATGACATTCAATATTCTTGGGGCCACCCTTTCCGTATTATCTTCCGCTGGAACGGAATATTGCATCAGCTGCGCTCCCTTTAGGACACCTGTACTGTATTGGGCATCACGGCAACTGACGAAGAGGGCCCCACTCCACGTCGTCGCCGGATAATCAGGGATGGCTTGCAATCGATCCCTGGCCGCAGGTCTTCGACGTCTTCGGTGAGACCGGACTCGCCTACTATCCGGGCTGAGATGGATAATGCTGTGCGGGAGGTCGCTAGAGAAACGGCGACAGAAGAGGTTGCTTTGACCGCCTAGGAATTCTCCGGGGGGAGATCGACATCGCTTCTTCTTTTTTGGGGGCCTGGGGGGGTGGGGGTGGAGGAGCGGGGGTGGTGTTGTGGCTGGACGTCCACTTTCGAGACTTTTCCATAGACTTGCCTTTTTGGGCCGGCCTTAGACAATGGTTTCCTTGACTCTTTTTTTGGAGGGACGGGGACAGTGTTTGGGGTTTGGAAGGGGTTGTTTTGGGGTGTTGGGGTACCGGGAGGGTTCGTGGGAGTTGGGTGTGGGGAAAGAAGTTGTCCAGTGCGCTGTGCTAGGAAATGTTGCTTTGCCTGAGTTTCTCCATTTTGCTTTGCTTTGTGACGATGGGTTGGAGCATGGGGAGGGGGTCTGTAGGGTTGACGCGTGGGTGGTGGGTGAATTGGTCGCACTGGGGCTGGTGGTTGGTACTGGGCCGCGCTGCGCAAGGGGGAGAGGCATTGCATACTGTTGGTGGGTGACCGACTTGCTGTTTAAGTTTGGGGGAGTATGCTCACCCACGGTATTCACCACTCAGGACACTTGCGCCTTTACATACATTTCTTCCTATGCCTCCTCATTCCTTTAAAATAGTGACCTTGAATGTCAGGGGTCTGAAAAATCCCGTTAAGCGGCGAGCGGTACTTTCCCTGTTGGAGAATACCCAAGCGGACATTTGCCTCCTTCAGGAAACCCACTTGTTACCACAGGACACACATAGGCTACGCTCTTGTAAATTTCCGACGCAGTTCTTTTCTTCAGGTACTACCAAGACAGCCGGGGTAGCGATTCTAGTAGCTCGACACTTCAGGGGGGAGCACATTCATAAATTCTCAGACATTAAAGGGAGGATGTTGGCACATAGGTTTCGGGTGGGGGGCATGATATTCACGATAGGCTCCCTTTATAGTCCTAATGATAAACAGGAGCGGTTCTTGCAGTCTGCTGTGGAAGAGATTTCAGCCTCGCCGGATAGGCATGTTATCCTCGGGGGTGACCTCAACATGGTCTTTGATTCGTTAGCCGACAGATCGGCTCAGCGCTCCCCGCAAGTCGGGGAATTCTCAGCTGGTTGCAAGGCGCGACTTGCGGAGGTGGACCTCCAGGACCTCTGGCGTCATAAGCATCCCGTGGACAGGGATTACTCGTACTACTCCCACGCACACAAGACCTACGCGAGGCTTGATCACCTCCTGGTCACCTCTCCAGTGCAGGCCCTTGCGTCTACCGTAGACATGGGGGTTATTTCCCTGTCGGATCATGCCCCCGTTGAGGCATCCTTCTGCTTGCCACCGTCTGCCTCCCCGGTGAGGGTCTGGCGCCTCCGGGATACTCTGCTCCACAGGAAACCGGTAACGGACCTTATTGAGCAGGTGCTTCGTGAATATTTATCGCACAATGACAATACAGATACTACCAGAGCCACCCAGTGGGCAGCTTTGAAGGCGGTCCTCCGGGGAGAGTTCTTATCGATCTCTGCGGCCGAAAATAGGGAGCGCAAGATAAAGAGGGATGAGCTTACTGACAGGGTCCGGGAATTAGAGCTGATTCACCGCAGAACTGGGGCCCCGAGGATTTGGCGGCAGCTTAAAGAAGCAAGGAAACTTCTTGCCGCCTTAGATGTGGACCGGGCGGAATATGCGGCCCTTCGACTACGCCATGCTTTTTATACTGGGGGGGATCGTTGTGGCAAACTTTTGGCCAATAGACTCCGGGCCACTAGGCAGAGCCAGTTGGTGAAAAAACTCTCTGACCCTATGGGCGGTATAGTGACTGATGGCGCCTGCATCTCGGCCGCGTTCCGAGAGTTCTACGGCAACCTCTATGCGGGTGACCCGCCGGATGTGCCGGCTGTGACCTCCTACCTGGACTCGATCACTTTGCCCTCCTTGGACCCGCTACAGGCGGACCACCTAAACAGGGACATTAGCATAGAGGAAGTAGTGACAGCCATTGTCAGACTTAAGCACGGCAAAGCACCAGGCCCGGATGGCTACTCGGCCCTCTTCTATAAGACGTTCTGCGGGTCGTTAGCCCCAATCCTCGCCCGCCTTTTCAACTCCTTCACGGAACCTGGAGCCATCCCGCCTGATCTCTTGAGGGCTTCCGTCACGGTCATCCCCAAACTGGGGAAAGATCCCAAACATTGTGGATCTTATAGGCCGATATCTCTTCTAAATGTCGACCTGAAATTTTATACTGGGATCTTGGCAAGCCGCCTGGCGCCTCATCTGCCCGGCCTTGTCGATCCAGATCAGGCGGGCTTTGTTCCGGGACGGCAGACGGTGGATAATACAAAACGGGTGGTCCACCTGCTGGAAAAGGCATCCCGGATTCCGGGTGAGAGGATGATGCTCACGGTCGACGCAGAAAAGGCGTTCGACCGCGTGCATTGGCCCTTCTTGGAACAAGTGCTGGTGAAGGCGGGTATTGGAGAACGGTTTCGCTCTATGATCCTCAACTGCTATAAGGAGCCCTCAGCGGTGGTCCGGGTTAACGGCCATACCTCCGCAGCCTTCCCCATTGAGAGAGGCACAAGGCAGGGCTGTCCACTTTCACCCTTGCTCTTCGCTCTCTACATGGAGCCGCTCGCTCAGCGGGTGCGGACTCGACCGACGGTGGAGGGGATACGGGTGGGTGGCTTTACCCATGCGGTTAGTCTCTACGCTGATGATGTCATCTTCACATTGGCTACACCCCGGACATCACTCCCGGCCTGTATGGAAGAACTTGCGGCATTCGGCACAGTCTCGGGCTTTAAAGTAAATATGGGGAAGTCGGTGGCTTTGGATATATCCCTGGCGCCTGATACCAAGGCGTACTTGCAGAACAGGTTCCCGTTACTTTGGTCCTCGGAGGCGATACCGTATTTAGGGATTCAGATTGCCCCTACGTTGCCAGCCATGGTCTCAGCCAACTACTTGGCCTTGGGTGCCAAGATCAAGGCTGAGCTAGGCCGCTGGAATCGCGGCATCCTTTCCTGGTTGGGTAGGATTGCTGCCGTCAAGATGACGATTTTGCCACAAGTGCTCTACTTATTCAGGGCCCTGCCGCTGCTGCCGCCGAAGGGGTGGATACAGCAATTGCAGTCGGACGTAGCCCGTTTCATTTGGCAGGGGAAAAAGCCTAGGCTACGCAGGACCCTTTCTCTCCTGACGCTGGAGGCTTGGGCATTCCCGACTTCCGGAAATACTTCCAGGCGACGCAATTGAGGTACTTGGTCGAATGCTGCAGGTGGGAGTCGGATAAGCATTGGCTTTTCCAGGTCCAAGCGGTGGCGGGGCGGCCTCTGCAGGAGATACCGTTCCTGCACCGGACTCATCGGCCTAAGAATCTTTACGCATCCTTCATTACTAGGGTACCTTTGCGGGTTTGGGATGCGACCTGCCTTAGGTATGACCTCACCACGTTTCCTTCGCCGCTTTCGCCGCTAGTGGATAATCCTGCCTTCACCCCTGGGATGAAGAAAGGAGCTTTCACCCTTTGGCGGCAGGCAGGATGCAGAGCTTTATGTCACCTGTATGGCCCCGAGGATATCATCCCGTTCACACAATTTCGGCAGGAATTCTCACTCCCTGAGACGGAGAGACACCGTTGCATGCAGGTTCGGCATTGGGCCCTTCAGCCGCAGGTGCGGGAGGTGGCGGATAGGATGCTCTCACCGTGTGAGAGATGGCTGTTGTCCCGTACATCGGAGTCGAAACTAATCTCTGACCTGTATACGTTTTTGCAACTACCCTCCACACACTTCCACAATCCAGGGAGGGTTAGATGGGAACGGGAGCTTGGGAGGACACTGAGCCCCAAGGAATGGGACCACATATCTTATAGGGCGCGCCACTCAGCCTATCATATTGGCCTCACAGATACTTTTACTAAAGTGTCTACTTACTGGTATAATACGCCTGAGCGGATTCATGAGTTCGACCATAGTAAGACGGACACATGCTGGCGGGGGTGCGGACATCGGGGCACGCTCACGCACATTCTCTGGGACTGTCCTCTCTTAACTGACTACTGGAAGGAAGTGCTGGATGAAATTGACTCATTTCGGCATAGAGCTCCCGCGCTTCCCAGCATATACCCTGCTAGGACTCCCAAATGCTTTAATGTATCCCCTCAAGTCCAGAAGAGGCAGACAGATCGCCATTGCACTCAGCTCTGCTGTTCAGAATATCTTGATACATTGGCATACAGACACAGTACCCACGATAACGGGCTGGCTCCACAGACTTTGGCATGTGCTGGGGATGGAGAAATTGTCTTTGGTGGTGGCTGGGGATGTAACGCAATTTAATGAACTGTGGCAACCATTACACTCTTTGCTGCTCACAGAGTTCAGGGAGCTCACCTGTCCGAGGTACCTCCGCCTCTTGCGGCTTACGAGCCCGCCAGCGCCAGATCAGTGAGCGGGATGAGTTCCTCCTCCCCAATTATCTATAGCCTCGGGAGATAGGCTGCACGTTAGTAGCGCACTGGACAGTGGGGGTGGGCGGGTGGAGGGGGGAGTTGGGTGGGGCATTGGGACGTTGGGATGGTGGGGAATGTTTGTGCTAAAATGTTGTGACATGCCGGACTTTTGCTCCTTTTCATTTGCTGATCTTATACTGCTGTATATAAGTTTGGATGTGTCACACTGACTGAATAAAATACTTTAAACCTAAAATGCTTGTTGAGCGCGGCGACCGCCGCCTCGTAGTCATCGTCCTCCCCCGTGTTGGGGAGCGTCTCAAACAGATCGTAAATTTCCGCTTCACCGTAGTCGATGAGGAGTGACCTCTTGACCGTCCCATTTGTCTCTCTTGTTCCTTTGAAATAGTGGTTCAGCCTCCCGACCCAGGCCTTCCATCTTGGTGCCGCTGTCGCCGGATCTATGGTTTTGCTGAATGGCGGTAATGGCGCCACTGCCGTGTGCGTGTGCACCGGTGGTTGAGGGGTCGGAGCGTCAGCTTGATTGCGTCCTCCTTCTTATTGAGGGGCCGCCGCTGCCCCCGGCGCGGTGTTGCTCATTGTGCTTGAGGGCGGTAGCAGGATAATGCACGGGTCCCACTAGCATTGAGGTGCACAGCACTGGGACGGTCTCCGGGCACGTGGGATTGCTGTCTTCGCCCTGCGACGGTGTCGCTTGCCCCTCCCTCACGTAACGTGGAGGTAGGGGGGGGGCTTCTATTTCCTCGAAGCCTCCCCTGATGAACTAGTCTTCCTCGTGTAGTACAACCCAGTTCGCAGCTCCGAGGAAGATTTGCACTGATCACTTCACCCGTGCAGGGGCGATTGGTTTTGCCAATGCTCGTTGGCTGTCTTCCAAGGCAAACCACCGTGGCTCACACAGGGCGTCCTGAAGGCCTCAGGCAGCACTCGGGATGGGCGCAGGCAGTGAAGGGGGCAACCCAGACTCTGGGCCTCGCAGCAGTTTCTAGGCCCCCTGGTCTCCCGGCTTTAAACAGAGCTGCCGCAGGGGGAGAGGCAGACGTCCGGAGCAGGGCCACGCTTTGCGAGCTGCAGCGAAAATGAGGTAGGCTCCGGGAGACGCTCCGCAGGCTGGGCAGTCCGCGGACGGGGCGTTCAAACACTCACCCAGGCACCAGCACGCTGTTGGCGAGTCCTGCCAGCTGAAGGCGCTCCCGATGAGAGGGAGACGCGTGGGCGGGCTTGAGCCGGCAGCGACGATCGGCTCACAGCAGGCAGCAAACGGAGCGACGCGGGTGGTTACAATAGCTCCTTTACTCAGCATGGGCAGTCTCACTGGAGCAGGGCAGTCGCAGGTGGGCACCGCGCGCTCCTCGGTCGAGATGCCGCAGGCAGGTAGGCACACAGCAGTTGCGACCGGCCTCGTCGCCAATGTGGTGCTGCGGGGTCTAGGCCCGACTAGGCCCTGGAAGGCTGACTAGAAAGAGACACAGGACACCGGAATTACTCCGTTGGCAGGAAGACCTCGAGAGATCTCCCACCGATTTATTTATACCCCGGGAGCGAGCCCGCCCGAGGGGTGTAGGGATGCGTGTGTTTGCGATACATTGTAGAGGAGAGCCTGAGTGGCTCTCTACACCGCCGACTTTGGAGCTGGGAACAAGGTTCGAGCCTCCGCGTCGGTGTAGAAAAGACCAGGAGGCAGCAGGTAAGTTCAACGTAGATTTATTAGAAGTAACACTGGCACCATGGGTACGTCTTCACAGCAAGAGTTCCTCGCCGCAACTGCCGGTAAACTGTCACCCATTGCCCAAGTTTCTCATTTAGAACACAAGGACGTCATAGAGCCCTGGGCAATGCGCGTGACAGCGGCAGCAGCGCAAGGCAGAGACCTGAACATGGCAAAAGGAATAAAGTAACAAGCATTTACAATGCAATGGTCTCGGCATCATTAAAGGTAGAGCTATTGGCATTGCTCATGACATTTCTTTTTTTTTCTTTAAATCATAAATAAATGGCATTGTCATTTACATTGCCAATACACAGCACTCTGCACTCAACAGCACACACCACTCTGCACCTGCACTCACTGCTCTGCACACTCACTCTGCACTCACTACTCTGCACTCACTACTCTGCACTCACTACTCTGCACTCTGCACACACTACTCTGCACTCACTACTCTGCGCTCACTACTCTGCATTCTGCACACTCACTCTGCACTCACTACTCTGCACTCACTACTCTGCACGCACTACTCTGCATTCTGCACACTCACTCTGCACGCACTACTCTGCACGCACTACTCTACACGCACTACTCTGCACGCACTACTCTGCACGCACTACTCTGCACGCACTACTCTGCACTCACTACTCTGCACTCTGCACTCACTACTCACTACTCTGCACTCACTACTCTGCACTCACTACTCTGCACGCACTACTCTGCATTCTGCACACTCACTCTGCACTCACAACTCTGCATTCTGCACACTCACTCTGCACTCACTACTCTGCATTCTGCACGCACTACGCTGCACTCACTACTCTGCACGCACTACTCTGCACGCACTACTCTGCACTCACTACTCTGCACTCACTACTCTGCACTCACTACTCTGCACTCACTACTCTGCACTCACTACTCACTACTCTGCACTCACTACTAACTACTCTGCACTCACCACTCTGCACTCACCACTCTGCGCTCACCACTCTGCGCTCACCACTCTGCGCTCACCACTCTGCGCTCACTACTCTGCGCTTCACTACTCTGCACTCACTACTCTGCACTCACTACTCTGCACTCACTACTCTGCACTCACTACTCTGCACTCACTACTCACTACTCTGCACTCACTACTCACTACTCTGCACTCACTACTCTGCACTCACTACTCACTACTCTGCACTCACTACTCTGCACTCACTACTCTGCACTCACTACTCTGCACTCACTACTCTGCACTCACTACTCTGCACTCACTACTCACTACTCTGCACTCACTACTCTGCACTCACTACTCTGCACTCACTACTCTGCACTCTGCACTCACTACTCTGCACTCTGCACTCACTACTCTGCACTCACTACTCTGCACTCTGCACTCACTACTCTGCACTCACTACTCTGCACTCACTACTCTGCACTCACTACTCTGCACTCCCTACTCTGCACTCCCTACTCTGCACTCACTACTCTGCACTCCCTACTCTGCACTCACTACTCTGCACTCACTACTCTGCACTCACTACTCTGCACTCACCACTCTGCACTCACCACTCTGCGCTCACCACTCTGCGCTCACCACTCTGCGCTCACCACTCTGCGCTCACCACTCTGCGCTCACCACTCTGCGCTCACTACTCTGCGCTCACTACTCTGCACTCACTACTCTGCACTCACTACTCTCCACTCACTACTCTGCACTCACTACTCTGCACTCTGCACTCACTACTCTGCACTCACTACTCTGCACTCACATCTCTGCACTCACTACTCTGCACTCTGCACTCACCACTCTGCACTCACCACTCTGCACTCACTACTCTGCACTCACTACTCACTACTCTGCACTCACTACTCTGCACTCACTACTCTGCACTCACTACTCTGCACTCACTACTCTGCGCTCTGCACTCACCACTCACTACTCTGCACCCACTACTCACTGATTAATTAAATTTGACAAAGGTGTGTGGATTCATTTTAATTTTGAGATGAAACATATTTTCTGCCTATACCTCTTGCACTGCAATGGAAGCACTGCTGGAGGAATAATACACCTAACAGTAAATAATGTGGTGAGAGAGAAATATTCCTCCGAAGCCCTCTTTTAGAAAAACTATAATAGGTTTGGCAAGCAGCCGCAACTGAAGCCCGATCTGAGAAGGCTGTAGAGCCCTGTTTACTTCCTGTTGTTTGGGCTCCAAATGGAATGCTACTAAGGATCTAAAGCTGGAACAAATGGTTAGTCCTGTCACATCATTGATGGTAAAAGGGCGTGTGATGTCAATTCCGCTACATTTAGCATTTTGGCGAACTGTCGCCCATGAATCGTCAAGCAGGTCATCTGTATTACGCAAATTTGCCCCATGCTATTTTTTTGTAAACCGATGTCTGCGGGTCTAAAGTAGTAAAGGAGTTCTTGGAAACATGGATGTAAAAAAAAGGCAGAAGAAAAATTACAGAACCAGGGGAAAGTCAGCTCAATGTTTGGAATTAATGGTTAGTAGACTAGCGGGCTCACTCTTGTCACCCGGAAATACTTCAATCTGCATAAAACAATGGCCTCTAGATTCGTATCGAATCTTTTACAAGTAGACCTTCTTTGACATAAATGATTTACAACAATTACGCAGCAAAGCAGAAGCAATTATATTGGGCCGACTCACGAAAGCGTTTAGGAGTGTGGAAAGTAGTTCTACAAGAGTATTTAATGAAAAGCCGTCTCCAGCAATGAGGAGCACAGAGTTGAAAAGCAATGCTCTGCAGGACAGCACCTACTTCCGGTTTGGCCGGCAATGCTTCCGGGTCGCCGCAGGCAGCGCGGCGGCCCGCCCTGCACGGGGAAGGGAGGCAGCTTTCGAGGAGGACAGCACTTGGCCGCGAGCGCGTTCTCATGCGCGTGGCCTTAACAAATCGGCGCGCGCGGCCAGTGCTGTCCTCCTGGGAAGCTGAGCCGCTAACAATAAGGTCTCTGGCGAGAGCGAGCTTCGCTCGCTTCTAGCCGAGACCTAAAAACACAACACATCTCCTTTTCAATAATGAAAAATAAAAGAACTATGGTGGGATACCGGATGAGACAGATAAGGAAAGGAAGCGAACCAAGCCTCTAAGCACACTCAAAATCGTGTAACTTAGCTGGTGGTTTTATCACTCCCGTACCTGCTCACCGTTGGCTCATCGCGAACAATGCTGTCACGAGACATTACATCCTCTTCAACTGGATCATCTAATTCAACATTTGTATTGCTTGTGCTCTGATCATCTTTGTCCACTTCTGATAATTCTCCACTCAAACTACCACAACTGTACTCATGAAAGGGTGAGCCACCAGGAGCACTCCCAGGAGAGGCATCAATAGTTCCCTGTGGGTAAGAACCCCTACCGGCATCACCATCCAGAATCCAGTCGTAGTCTGGAGAAAAGGAACCCTCAAGGTAATCGGGAATGCAAAGCAACGTCACCATATCTACACAATGATAATGATGAAAAATGCCATATTTTGCCATCGCTCAAGAGGGCAGAATTACAGAAAACTTTCGTAACCTCCATAGGCTGTGAGTAATGAGTATGCCCTTTACTTGTAAACTTAGTTTTCCTCACTCTGACCTTGTCACCCACTTGAATGAAAACCTTCTTACATGAATGTTTAGAGTCATAATATTTCTTGCTGATCATTTGTGGATGCAGTAAACTTCTTTTCACTTTACCTGGGGACCAACACACTTTTTTAGGGGTTGCCCAACCCGCGCTATCTTTAGTGATGGGAGTTCTCCCCCTTAATAGCACAAAAGGACCAGCACCTGTGGATTCACAAGGAGTCACACGAAAAGCTCAAAGATTGTGGATAAGTTGTTTTCTCCATGAAAGGTCATTTTGGTTAGCTAACTGAACCACTCCTTTAATCACACGATTAAATCTCTCCACTGCACCATTCCCTGCAGGATGGTACACAGAAGTGGTCTTATGAGAGATGCCATTTTCCTTCAGGAATGTTTTAAAAATTGCAGAGGCAAATTGCGGGCCATTGTCTGACACTACACAACTTGGAAGACCTTCCCTAAGAAACAACTTCCGCAAAAAACTCACAACAGTTTTGGCATCTGTGTTCTGAACAACCTCCACTTCGAAAAATGGTCCACTAGAACAATGAGATACAATTGTTCCCGAATGGGCCCACAAATATCAATACCTCGTCTGACCCATGGCATGGAAGGGCAAGAAATTGGCTGAAGGGGTGGTCTAAGTGTGTGTTAAGATTTGTCAGCATTCTCACACGCCACACAATTCCTGACACTCCTTTCAATTTCGATGTCAAACCAAGGCCATCAATACGAGTTCCTGACTGTACTCTTGGTTTTCCCTATGCCATGGTGGCCCTCATGACACGCGCGTGGGTTCGTATCCCATCCTCGTTGCCAAATTGTAGAATAGACCAGGAGGCAGCAGGTAAGTTCATCGTAGATTTATTAGAAGTTACACTGGCACCATGGGTAGGTCTTCACAGCAAGAGTTCCTCGCCGCAACTGCCGGTAAACTGTCACCCATTGCCCAAGGTTCTAACGTAGAACACAAGGACGTCATAGAGCCCTGGGCAAAGCGCGTGACAGCGGCAGCAGCGCAAGGCAGAGACCTGAACATGGCAAAAGGAATAAAGTAAAAACACAACAGTCTGCTCAATATCGCTTAATCTCCCCACATCTACCAAAAATGAATGTGTAATCTTGTGAACCTAACTGGTGCTCATGTAAAGCGCTCCAATTCCTTCGGGTTGAGTTCGCACTACATTAAATCTGCAACAAAGAGAAGAAGTTTGAGGTCTTTCTTGAAGGCTCGGCGGGAGGGAGTTCCAGAAGCTTCTGGCTTTCTTCAGAGAAGGTTTATTTATTTATTTGACATTTGTACAGCGCACTGTTACCCGTTTATGTATTGCTTGATTTTAAAGGTGGCGGCGGTTTGAGGAGGAGCAATTGAGCTTTTCTTGAATCTCTGACGGTGTCTGAGATTTTCCATTTCTCTGAGAGATATGAGCAGGAGCACAACTGATCTCTTACGACAAGAGTTACCTCAAATATCAGTTTCAACATTTTGCTATGGATCCACCCCATATGCTAAGAATAATGTTAGAGCCTTTAGCCAGGTGTGGGGGTGCGTGTTCTGCCTCCCTGCCGTTGGGTATGACTAGGCTAACGTCTTTCTCAGTTAGACAGTTTGAATCCCCACAGCCAATTATGATCTATTAATAGAAGTATGTGGGGGCTTGCAGTTTGTACTAGGTAACACCTCCCATCCATATGCTGTTAGTGCCCTTATCCATGAGGCAGGAATAACCTCCAGTATGCCAGATCAGCAGCACACTCGCACGTATATCTCACACACACACACATTCTCACTATATCTCCTGCACTCTTTCATACATGTAAAAGCTTGACCTACTGCTATACCTGCCTTGCCTTTTAGGGAAGCTTAAAAAAACATATTCTCTATACACTATTCAAAATAACAGCAGCAGCTGCTCCATTAGTGCGGAGGAGCACCGCCACAACCCTCAAATAAAACTGGTTTTAAACCCATTTTATTATCGTTTTATTTTGATCCCCAGGACCCGACCCAGGACTCTGATGAGTCTTAGGGGCGGTTCCAGAGGATGACACTGCGGGTGGGGAGTGGTGGTGCACCCGCTTCACTACGCATGAGGGTTTGGTAGGCTGTCTCAGGTCGACCAAACCCCCGTGCATTGAAGCTCTCTCCAGCCCCAGCTGCATTGTAGGAGAGAGCAGCCTGCCTGGGAGTGCAAGTTGCTGGCACTCAGGCCAATCCCAATGCTGCTTTCATGCAGCATCAGTATTGGCCGCAGTGGGATGGGGATGGGCGCTACTGAAAAATAGTAATATATTGCCTTATTGTTGTTTGTAACAAGTATGATGTGAATGAAAAGTGCACTTACATAAAATAGCTCTGCGAGGCTTGTATTTGGTGTCACGTGTGGATCAAGCAGTTACAGTATTGGAAATGAACGAATCCACATTGACATGTAATATCACAGCATCCAAATAATATTATGAAATGCTTGACTTCTGCAGCAACTATAGATTTTATCTAGTAACGCTTTGCATTTTTGGGCTCTTGAGACCCAATTTTCAATGTAATGTGTCTCGGAATGAAGCATAGTGGTGAATGGAAGCCAGGAACGGCTGAAGGTGTCACACGATCCCTAATCCATCTTTCAACCCCAGAGCCTGAGCCCTAGTATACATCCTTGTGCCATCCCACTTTTTCAGTCCACTCTCCCGTCTTGCACCTGCCCTGTTGTTGCAGATGGATTTAAGTAGGCATCTAGTACTACGGAAAGTACAGGTATTCTCTGGGTCCCTTTGGAGAAATATTTGTATATTAATGAGTTTGAAAACAAAAGGGAGAGCTAGGACCACTGGACAGCCGTCCTTGTCCCGATAAGTAATACAAAACCAATAAAGACGTCCGTTTTACTAAAAGGAGAGTATAACGGAAATGTCTGGCACCTTTAAGGTTTGTTAATAAAACCCTTGCACGCCAACCTGGTTGGTGTCATGCTTCATCATCAGGTCCCAGCTGCAGTTGCATCACTAGGGTTGGTGTCACCCAGTGCGGGTAAAGAAGTCACCCCCTGTTATAATTTAAAAAGCTTACCTTACCGCCTGGTCCTGCTCCGCTCCACGCCGCTTCAACGCTCCTGACTGGTACTGGGCTGCTGCGTTTTTTCCAACATGAAGGGAAGCAGGCTTCAAGCAGCCTCCCTCCCTCCCTCCCTCCCCTGCGCCAATCACAGCGCTGCAATGGCAGCGTTGTGATAGCGTTGTCCGGGCTCGCAGCTTTGCCCCACTAACCACGATCACCTGGGGTGACACCAATCACCTGGTGCGTGATTGGTAGTGACGCCTCTGCCCAGCTGAGTAGCTGAATGCTACTCGGCTGTGCTGCGACACCTGTTTACAGTGGAGCAGGTTTTACGGTGTATGAAGTGTAGTGTGAATGTTAAAAATACCTCCGGATTCTACCTGTTGAATTTATTCACGGTGATCCTGGGTATGTTTAAAATGAGCGTGTGGATAAACAGTACTATGTGCAACTGTTTTTTATTATCCAATGATGTTCAACATGTTTCAGCCCTCAAAAATATATAAACAGGGCTTTCGTCAAGACCTCTCATTAAAGTGAATAAAGTGAAAGGTGAGTGGTAAAAAATCCCCACATGTGCTGCATATTAAGTGTTCACGCTAAGGAACACTGAATGCAAAAAAGTTGTTTCTTAAAAAGGACTGACCGTATATGCGTATAATAATGCGTTTCAGATTACTTTTTTTTGTTAACAAATATCTCAGCAGTAGCATAGCAAATATCCCAGCAGTAGCATAAGTAAGGGTGCAGTACCTTATGAGGCTAATAGAGGTCCATTTACAACTCCACACGGACACCTAGTAACAGCCTTCTGGTACTGCCTGTTTTCTTGTTTCGTGGATTGTATTTTATTACTTGTACTACTGCTGGGATATTTTTTAACAAAAAAAACGAACACACTTCATTTGCAACATCAGTAGCTCAAACTTGCAGTAATGCAAGACCTATTATATTGCAATGCTTAATTACAATCTGTAGGCAAGCTACTGTTGGGGAAAGTGCAAAATAAATCTTCACTTCTTTCGGATTGGATGAGAGTACATTTTAATATAATTTCAATGCCATTATGGAACACACAGACTTGTTGAATTTTGTTTGAAATCCATGAAATTAAGATGTTTTTTTCTTGATTTTAGGTGATGGGGAAATTGAAAATTCATTATACGTCACCTAACTACTTCCCAATTAAAGTAGCATCTGATACACCTCACTGAAAACTTTCTGTAACATGTGGCTAATGGGACATTTTCAAGAATTTGGCAATGCACGTTGCATTTTTTCCAAATCAAGGAGTTCAAGTCAGAAGTAGCACGCTTTCTACGGATAAAACATGTGGTTGAAAAATGTGCGCAAAGAACTTTTAGATGATGTGATCAAAGAGACAGCCCACCAGCACCTGTCTTGAACAGGTAGTATAATCGGACTTGAAAAGATATTACAGAGATTGAAGCACACCTCTGATTTATTTCTGCTAAAATCACCAGTTTGAATAATTCGTACTTACGTACTTGTTTGCAGGTACCTCGTTGGATTCCCATATGACCTAACGTAGTGATGAGTGGAAGGGTACAATTAGCTGAGAAAGCCATGTCAGAAGGCTATGCCAGGCTGCGTTACCGGGACACCTCATTACTTATCTGGCAGCAACAACAGCAAAAGCTGGAGAGTGTGACACCAGGCACCTATTTGAGTAGGAGCCGGAGCATGTGGTATTCTCAATATGGAAATGAGGCAATATTGGTGCGGGACAAAGCCAAACTGGAAGGACTCAAGGACACGGGGCAATCAAAATTTTGCAGTATAATGTGATCATGTACCATACATGCAAATTAGCACGATGATTGTGAATTTTGGGTAGTAAAGTAAAATGATTCTTTGGTCTGATGCACCCCCTACGGAGTTCTTAACACCATCGATGCTAGTGTTATTTTCCTCCTGTGCTCAGCTTTTGGTTTTCCCATTGTTCATGACGAGCTCAGCTCGTCATGAGTGTATGGAGGTGTACATCCTGACGAGCTGAGCTCGTCATGAGCGTCGAAGGAGTTAATATGACTTTAACTGTTGAGTGTCTGTAGATGGCAAACAACCTTTCATTCCAAAAACATTGATAAAATGGTACAATTATGTTGGCAATGGCAACAAGGCTTCAGTTCCCAAGTTGAGATTTAGGTTTGATCTTCATGAATGCACAGGCACATTTGCTGTGAGGTGTTGTATCTCACCAAGACTTGGCTCAGTCTTCATTTTCTAATTAGTCTACCAAGCAGCACCTCTCATTTGACAGTATAGCACTTTTTAATTGTATATTTTGATATTATTTACTTTCATTTTAAATAGATAAGCTAATAATTTTAAACTACACAAATTAAGTGTTATTGGAGTATTAAATGTTACCCTTTTATTTTTAGTATTTATAAATAAGGATGAAAATATTTTTCTTAAAGGGAATGTTTTTTGGTATGTCCTCACTTTAGAACCAATTTAAAGCACTTTGATAAACCAGTATGTGGAACTAGTTAATGTAATGGATCCAACAGTCATATCACCATGCAGCAAAATTGTTTAAAGCACAGTTAAGGCATTCAGAAATTAAGAATATGCATTAACAGTAGTTGGGATCTTCTAATAAGTTCTGCAAAGCTGACGCGATTTAAACAAGTTTGGAAGAAAAACAAAAAGTACTGCATAAAGAGATATTACAATACAGAGTCTGTCCACGTGTTATCCAACCTCACTCTGCTGAAATGAAATGACAGTTTTTAAATCGAACAGTTCAAGTGCAAAATGTATACCAATGTGGACTGTAATTTTTTTTTTTTTTTTTTTTTTTGCTAGACTTGAAATGTACCGAAGTATTGATTACCTGAGTGAAGTGTGTGGGTTAGGAGTTTTTTTCTGTTCTTTCCTTCATCTTAGTGTGTGTCAACCTGTATTTATACTGATATCAATACTGCCAGTATTTTACTCTTGAATAGAAATGGCATTCTGTACAATTAATTGTGTTTACTTGATCAATGTGCTTGCCATAAAATGAAGCGTTTTGTACCTATTTATTTTTTATATTAAATATACAAGATAGTGCATGATTCATAGTTCAACTTTTCGTATTCCCTATATAAAAAAAATAGGCGAAGCAGCAGTTTCTTCAATACAATGTGGATTCCAAAAGTTGATGTCAATGTAGTAGATTTAATGCTGGATTTCCATTTAGCATTGAGCTCTTTGGCTTTTTAAAAAATATCTGTGATTTAGCTATGTCGTTACCTGTGCATTTCACATCTGTTAAGGCATGTGATTTCACAATGAACAGTATTTAATGCACATCAGCTTGACTGGTGGTTTGTGTCCATACGCTTTTGAGTATCTGGTATTGTCAATTGTGCCACAATAAACATGTAATGATGCTACATGAAATTATTTAATGTGCTTTCTGCATAGCTTTGCTTAAGATTCAAGCTTCATTTATTACGACAATTCAACTGTTATGTTATGTTATGTTATATTGAATTTGTAGCGCGCACTGTTACTCTAGAGTGTCCTGGTGCAGAGGAGAGCTGAGATAGAGACGAGAATCAGATTAGATGGTCTTGCTGAACAGATGTGTTTTTAGATGCTTTTTAAAGAGTTGAAACTCATGAATAAATTGGAGATCAGAGGGGAACGCATTCCAGGCCTCCGCAGCTTTGACAGAGAATGACTGGCCACCCAGCCGCACTCTGCGGAAGCGCGGGATGATCGTCCGGCGGCGACAAGCCGAACGCAAAGGCGATTCGGCACATAGAAAGAGAAGTGCTTCCTAAGGGAGGTGGGAGCCAGCCCATGTAGGGAGCGGTGGGCCAGAGTGATAGCTTTGAACTGCACCTGCTGAGCCACTGGCAGCCAGTGCAGTTCCTGTAAGTATTGTTGCGCGCTGGATCTCCTTGAGGCATTTAAGAGGAGCCTGGCTGCGGAGTTCTGAATAATTTGGAGCCTGCGCAGGAGGTAGTCAGTCAGGCCGATGAATAGAGCGTTGGCATAGTCCAGTCTTGACAAGATCTGCACAGTTGCACTAATACCCCCATCATATTTCCCCTTCAGAGACTAACCCCCTTCCTTAGCCATTGTTAGAATATTGTGTTCCTTGCTTATACGCAATTTGTACAATAGATGGTAAAGCTAGGAGAGAGAACTTTTGGGTACGACGGGCCCTATTATGCATTGGGCACACTTTCCCTGCTTGTGCTGGACTTACCTTAAAGTAGGTGCACCGGGCGCGAACAGGGAAAATGTGCCGTATTAAATAGAATGCGCTGACCCCAGGGCTGCCACGAACTTGTGCTACCCTGAGGGCAGAGCATTCAGGTGGTAAACAGGGTTGCTTAGAAGCAGCTGCTCCCACCTACACTTTTAAAAAGGATTAGAGATCCCTTGCGGGCAGGTGCTGTGAGTGGCTACAAATCTACATGAAACAGTTTTTAAATTCCTTGAACCCTAATGCCAGAGGACAACTGTTCTAACCTGACTTTAAATACTGCAGTCGAAATAGCTAGTGCATATGTAAAGCTAAAAGAGGAAAAATGGAGGAAGGGCCTCCTATGAGGAAAAACGCCTGCAACCAAAAAGGTAATAGGAGAACGGAGTCCTTTGGTACAGTAGACTAATCACTTGCCAAGCATATCCAGAAAGACCTGCTGGGTTTTGCTCCATACAAGTGGTTGAGGAGAACACTACAGTTTTGCTTGATACAGGTAGCTGACCGGTGATCCAAGGACGTTTGTTACACCACTACAAAGAGTGCCTTAGCAGAATGTAGTGATCTCGTACCTAGGAGGACGAGAATGTGTCCCCCTCCAAACCCCATGAAAAATATTAATCTACACAGAGGCGTCACTAGGGTTGGTGTCACCCAGTGCGGGTAACTCATGATGTCGCCCCCTCACGACTTACCCCATGATGGACCTCCTCTGAGTCTTCCAGTGCCAAGGAACTGATGCAGATATCCAGAGCGTCATAATTCAGGAGTCAGGACCAAGAGGCCATTCACTGTGTTGTATGCCAATGTTGTCAGTTCATTGAGTCTAGTCTTTGGGGCTTTTGTCTGGACACTTTAATGGTGGGTTTGAGTGATGGAGTCTTAACGTTGGCCGCTGCCCTCGGGATATGGTTTTACGCTTTGGGTGGTAGAGTTTAAGTATCAACAGGCCACTGTACACTTGAAAAGAAACTTCTCCAATGTATGAGATTGCAATCAAATGAATGACACTCTCCACATAAATGTAAATGGCTGAGCCTAACAATTAACTAATGTAACCAGTAATGGCCATCTTTTCTTAACAATGCTGAAATAGGGATTACCAGTAATTCCCATTTCGTAGCTGCTGAGAGGAACAGTTTCCATCAGAAAGCATTATTTTTAGGTCAAACTGAGCAGCACACATGCGCTGCTCTGCGTGGCATGGTGTATCTACTCTGGGGCCATTCACCACGCCCACCACTTTCCATTTGTTCCTACCTATACCAGTCAAAATTGTTTTCTTTTCTTTGGTGAAACCCTGCTCGTTGTCCCGCCTTTGGGTGTGTTTTCACTTTGGTGTTGACTGCCCCGGTCACATGTCGCATTACTAATGGCTTTACACATTGTGTTTGGCGCACTCCTTCTTTACATCGAATGGTCTCACATTGTTTCTTGTTGTTCGCCTGCCTCTCTCTGCTTGTTTGTGTGCCTCTTCATATTTCTTCACTGCCTCTGGTCGTCATGCTTAACTATAACTTTCGTTCATCATGCTAAAGCAGACTGCCATTTATTTACATGCCTGGTAACGGTGTCCCCAGTGGCCGAGTGGAGATAATGTTCGGTCAGAGGCATCAATAGGGTTGGTGTCACCCAGTGCGGGTAACTCATGGTGTCACCCCTTCACGAATTACCCCATGATGGACATCCTCCAAATAACGGGTGCTGATATGCAGAGCGTCATAATTCAGGAGTAAGGACCAAGAGCCCATTCACTGTGTTGTGTGGACTGTCTCTCAATGTTTTCAGTTCCCTGAGTCCAGTCTTTGGGGCTTTGTCTGGACACTTTAAAGGATTTGAGTGATGGAGTCTAATGTTGGCTGCTGCCCTCGAGATATGGTTTTGCGCTTTGGGTGGTAGAGTTAAGTATCAACAGGCCACTGTACACTTGAAAAGAAACTTCTTCCCAGAGTCTGCATTATCCACTTAATATTGACACACTAGAGACATTAATGGTTACTCTCCTCGAGGGGTCTACTCTCCGCTAAAGTCTTCCTTCTTGCATTGGCCTACTTAGTAGCTTCTTTTGTCACAGGGCTTCACAAAATGACTCTTCCTCAATGCAACTTGTAATCAATTAACTCTTATAACTCTGGACCAGAACACAACCTCTGCAACGCCATCACAAACTGCGATGGAAACCTCGTAATCCCGATAAAGTCATGTTGATTGCCAATAGCATGAAAAGGCCAGACTGCAAAAACATGGCTACTATAACACAACATCAATATCTCTGTAATTCTTTCCCCGTTAGAATCCCCTGTACTTCCCTTACAGGGGCTGTCCACTCTCTGTGTCTGCATAACCTATTTTCCATGGCTCTGTAGTATCTGTAAAGGAACTCTACCTCCTATTTTTAGTGGTACTTTTGATGGTCTAGTATTCACAACAGCCAAAAGCCTCATGGCCTGTATCTCGCCACACAGTTCAAGCTTTTAGATGACAGGCCATTGCTTTCTGGCACATTTTTCTGTTGATAGTGTGACCATGGACTCAATACTGTTGGCTAAAAAGTCTGGACTGGCTGAACGTATCACATATGACCATTGTATCCCATGGTAGAGATAATGCTTGTACACTTAAAATTGTTTCGTGGAACGTGGCAGGACTGCGAAGCAAGCTTTTGTTACCCGACTGGGCTGACTTCATCAATGGGTTTGACATCTGCATGTTTCAAGAGACATGGAGCTTAGAACCGTTGCATATGCATGGTTTTCCCTGCTTTTGTGTACCCGCTATATCGGTTGGTCGTGGTCGTCCTTCCGGTGGGCTTATAACATGGGTAAGGGTTGATCTCAACCTTAGGATTATACATCATACTCTTCCCTGCCCGGACATTATGAGACTATCTGTTGAAAGTATTAATGGTGACCCTGCCTGGGAATTTTTCAATGTTTATATAAGAGGAACACAGGGAGGGGGCAAATCGCCCACAGTTGAGACATTAATTGATTTGTTTATTTATTTATTTATGAAGCTTGTAGAGCGCACGGCTACCCCCAACGGGGGTGTCCCGGCGCTTGTGACTGTGAGCTAGAAAAGGGAGTTGTACCTATGCAGATGAAAATAGCCACGTCTTGAGACGGCTACGAAAGAGTGCCTCAGAGGGAGCAAATCTGAGATCTAAGGGGAGGCTGTTCCATAGTTTGGCCGTCATGACTGCAAAGGCTCTGCCGCCCATTCTGGAGCGACGGAACCGAGGGACCACAATGAGACGTAAATTGTTGGACCGCAAGGATCTGACTGAGTGGGATAAATCTAGTCTCTTTCGTAGGTAGTCCGGTCCTGTCCCATTAAGGGCCCAAAAGGCAAGAGTTAGCATCTTGAACTTGATGCGGCTGGCGATTGGGAGCCAGTGAAGCTCTTTGCGATAAGCTGCAACCGCATGCCGGAAAGGGATATTGCCAATCAGCCTCGCCGCCGCGTTCTGAGCGATCTGTAAGCGTTCAATTTGGTATTGAGGGGCCCCGGCTTAGAGGCTGTTGGCATAATCCAAATGTGATGTAATTAAGGCCTGTGTGACCGTTCTGCGAGCATCTAAAGGCAGAAAAGGAAAAATCTTTCTCATCATCCGCAGTTTCCCAAAACAGGCTGCAGTAACCTTATTTATTTGGGGACTACACGAGAGAGCATCTTGAAATTGAAAACCCAGATTGCGAGCCGTGTGAACAGGAATGGGGGGAGGATTAAGTACAGTCGGCCACCATAAGGTAGAGGGTATAGTAATTTTTTGATTAAAAAAACAAGACCTCCGTCTTGTCAGTGTTGAGTCGAAGATGGTTAGAAGCCATCCAGGAACATACTTCGCCCAGACAGTGGCGAAAACTGGCGAGGCTGGAGTCGGAGTGATCTCTAAAAGAAAACATTAGCTGTGTATCATCAGCATGAGAGATCACTCTGACCCCACACGACTCAACCACTTTAGCCAGAGGGGCCAGATAAACATTAAAAAACAATGGGCTCAAAGCGGAGCCCTGCGGAACTCCACAGACAAGGGGCTTGCACTCAGATTGGAAAGGTCTAAGAAGAACCCTCTGCGTTCGTCCTTGAAGAAAGGAGCTAATCCACGACAGGGCGGAACCGCCCAGTCCAGTCTGCTCCAATCGATCTAAAAGTATCCTGTGGGATACCGTATCGAAAGCGGCGGATAGGTCGAGGAGGACCAACATGGCCTCCTCTCCCCTATCCACACACTCTCGAATGGTCTCAGAGACTTCCAGAAGCGCTGTTTCCGTACTAAAACCAGTGCGGAAACCTGATTGGGAATCATGAAGTAAAGAATTGGTCTCCAGATATTCCGCGCGCTGAAGTTGACCGGCTTTTTCTAAGACCTTCGCTGGTTTAGGAAGGAGGGAGATGGGGCGGTAATTGCAAAATTGTGTGGGATCCGCATCTGTCTTCTTCAAGATGGGAACTAACATGGCTTCCTTCCAGGCAGTAGGAAATTGGCCTAGATGTAGTGAGGCGTTCCAGATAGAAATGAGTGGCTCTATCAAAAGGGTAGCTAGGTCACTCATAACCTTAGGGGGGGCCGGGTCTAAGGGAGAACCCGATTTGCACTGTATGAGCAATTTAAGTGCGAAGTCTGTGGTAAGGTCCTTAAAAGCTACCAGGGATGGTACGGTATCATTCCTGTTTATGACAGGGGAAGGGGATTGTGCAGGTGTAGGGACTGATGGAAAGGAGGAGGAGATTTTCTCAATTTTATCTTGAAAATAATCTGATAGGCCATTACATAGAGTCTGACTGGAGAGGTTATTAGGTGTCATGGCGGGAGGCTTGACAAAGTCTTTGACAATATTAAACAGAGTTTTTGCCGAGTTATCTGCGTTTTTGATTTGAGAGGCAAAAAATTCTCTCATTGCAGACTTTTTTAGTTTAATAAATTTCTTTAAGGCCATTCTGTAAATGCTTTTTGCCTCTAGATCATAAGATAGTCGCCAGCTGCGTTCTAATTTTTTGCAGCGGCTTTTTTCCTCACCCAGGGCTACAGAGAACCACGGGGCTGAGGGGCGGGATCTTGCGGACGAGACTGGTGAAGGACTGGGTTTTTCTAAGACCCAGCGGGGCCAGGGATAACACCTGAAACCTTTGTGGGTTACCTGTTCCGGCGTACAAATGACAGAGACACGGGACACTTCCTTCGGCGTCAAAGATTCGAGGTTTATTACTGCAGGGAACACAGAAGTCACAGGAAGTACAACACGTGTAGGTTCGAGGAGACTGTTTCAACTTGTATCTGTGGATCAATCAATCAATCAATCAGTGACACTTATAAAGCGCGCTACATACCCGTAGGGTCTCAAGGCGCTGGGGGGGGGGGGGTGCTGCTACTGCTCGAACAGCCAGGTCTTCAGCTTCTTCCTGAAGGAGAGGTGGTCTTGGGTCAGGCGCAGATCGGACGGGAGGGAGTTCCAGGTCTTGGCGGCCAGGTAGGAGAAGGACCTTCCTCCTGTGGTTGCTCTTCGGATGCGGGGGACGGCGGCGAGGGCGTGGTTGGCTGATCGGAGGTGGCGTTTGGGAGCGTAGAAGTTGACTCGGCTGTTGAGGTAGCTCGGGCCTTGGTCGTGTAGGGCTTTGTGTGCGTGGGTGAGGAGGCGGAAGGTGATTCTCTTGTTGATGGGGAGCCAGTGAAGGTCTCTCAGATGTCCGGAGATGTGGCTGGATCGTGGGATGTCGAGGATGAGTCTGGCTGAGGCGTTTTGGATCCGCTGGAGTCTCTTCTGGAGCTTGGCGGTGGTCCCGGCGTAGAGGGCGTTGCCGTAGTCCAGTCGGCTGGTGACGAGGGCCTGGGTGACGGTCTTCCTGGTCTCTGTGGGGATCCACCAGAAGATCTTCCGTAGCATGCGTAGGATGTTGAAGCACGCCGAGGAGACGCTGTTGACTTGCCTGGTCATGGAGAGGGAGGAGTCCAGGATGAAGCCCAGGTTACGTGCATGGTCTGTCGGTTTGGGTGCGGTGCCCAGGGCGGGAGGCCACCAGGAGTCGTCCCAGGCGGAGGGAGAGGAGCCCAGGATGAGGACCTCCGTCTTGTCCGAGTTCAGTTTCAGGCGGCTGGTCGTCATCCACTCGGCTACCTCTTTCATCCCTTCATGTAGGTTGGCCCTGGCGGCGGCGGGGTTGTTGGTCAGGGAGAGGATCAGCTGGGTGTCGTCGGCGTAGGAGATGATGCTGAGGTGGTGTTTGCGTACGATGGCCGCGAGGGGGGTCATGTAGACGTTGAAGAGGGTGGGGCTCAGGGATGATCCTTGGGGGACGCCGCAGATGACTTCGGAGGCCTCTGACTTGTACGGTGGTAGGCGGACTCGCTGTGTTCTTCCGTCGAGGAAGGAGATGATCCATTCCAGCGCCTTGTCCTGGATGCCGATGTTGCTGAGGCGCTGTATTAGGGTGCGGTGGCAGACCGTGTCGAATGCCGCGGAGAGGTCTAGGAGGATGAGGGCCGCTGTTTCTCCATTGTCCATCAGGGCTCGGATGTCATCGGTGGCGGCGATGAGGGCGGTCTCGGTGCTGTGTTTGGCTCGGAAGCCGGACTGTGAGGGGTCGAGGGATCCGTTCGTCTCGAGGAAGGCGGCCATCTGCTTGTTGACGGTCTTCTCGATGACTTTGGCTGGAAACGGGAGAAGCGAGATGGGGCGGTAATTCTTGAGGTCGGTGGGGTCCGCTGTTGGTTTCTTGAGTAGAGCGCTGAGTTCGGCGTGTTTCCAGCTCTCGGGGAAGATGGCGGTGTCGAAGGATGTGTTGATGATGTCTCGCAGGTGGGGTGCGATGACAGCGTCGGCCTTGTTGAAGATGTGGTGGGGGCAGGGGTCGGTCGGTGATCCGGAGTGGATTGAGTTCATCGTGCGGATGGTGTCTTCTGTGCTGATCGGGGTCCAGGCGTGGAGGGTGGTGGTGGGGGGGGGTGGCTGGTCGGTCGTGGTGTGCGTTGGTTGGTTGTTGAAACTGCTGTGTATGTCTGTGATCTTGTTGTGGAAGTAGGAGGCGAGGGAGTTGCAGAGGTCTTGCGATGGGGTGATGTCGTTGTTTCCTGCGTTGGGGTTGGAAAGCTCTTTCACGATGTTGAAGAGTTCCTTGCTGTTGTGTGCGTTGTTGTCCAGCCGGTCCTTGAATGCTGTTCTCTTGGCGGCGCGGATCAGCTGGTGGTGTTTCCGGGTGGCAAGTTTGTAGGAGGTCCTGTTGTCAGGTGTCGGATCCCTTTTCCAGGCTTTCTCGAGGGCTCGGCAGTTCTTCTTGGAGCTCTTGAGTTCATCGGTGAACCATGGGGCCTTCTTGCTGCCGGGTCTGCTAGGCGGGGTCCTCAGCGGGGCGAGTTCGTCCGCGCAGTTGCTGATCCACTTCGTGATGTTATCGGCGGCCTGGCTGGGGTTCGCTGAGCTGGCAGGAGGGTGTTGGCTCAGGGAGGTGGCGAGCTGGTCTGCTGTGATCTTGTTCCAGCTTCTGCGGGCGGTGTGTTGCTGGTGTTGGTGGGTCGTTGTTCTCTTGAAGGTGAAGTGGACGCAGCTGTGGTCCGTCCATTGAAGCTCTGTGGTGTGGCTGAAGTCGATGTCTGTGCTGGATGAGAAGACGGCGTCGAGTGTGTGTCCGGCGAGGTGGGTGGGGGTGGACACCAGTTGCTTGAGTCCCAGGTTGGCGAGGTTGTCGAGCAGGGTGCTGGTGTTGCGGTCGTTGTTGTTCTCCAGATGGAAGTTGAGGTCTCCCAGGAGGATGTAGTCAGCGGAGGGGAGGGCATGCGGGCTGACGAAGTCGGCGATGTCCTCGCTGAATTGCGTGCGTGGTCCCGGGGGTCGGTAGATCAGGGTGCCTCTGAGGGTGGTGTTCGGGTTGGTGTGGATCAGGAAATGCAGGTGTTCGGCGCTGGTCAGGGTGTTGTCGGTGCTGGTCGTGAGGCGGATGGTGTTCCTGTGGATGATGGCGATGCCTCCTCCCATCTGGTTGGCGTTTCGGTCCCTCCGGACGATCTTGTAGCCCTCTGGGATAGCGATGGCGATGTCGGGAGCTGATGAGGCGTTCATCCAGGTCTCCGTGAGGAAGGCAACGTCTGGGGCTGTGGTGTCGAGGAGGTTCCAGAGTTCGATGGCGTGTCTGTGGACGGAGCGAGTGTTGAGCAGGATGCACTTGAGGTGGGTGCTGCTGGAGTTCGACTTGGCGGGTGCTGGTGCGGGGCTGGTCCGGCTGCAGGAGAACTTGCAGGCGTGGCAGCTGAACGGTCCGTGGGTGCGTCTTGGAGTGGCTTGGTGGCATTCTGGGAGTCGGCCGGTGTTGAGAGCGATGAGGGTGGCGGCTGAGTACGTCAGGCGGGTAGGTCGTGATCTTCGAGGTCCAGGGGTCCTGGCACTGGTCGCGATCCGGTCGCGGACGGGCGCAGACGGGCTTACCTTTGGCGCGCCTTCGGCGCACAATCGGCGCGCCCGCTGCGCGTGACCGCTGCGCGTTCGCACGGTCGCCATTTAAGGCGAAGTGCGCGGGTGGGCGGGGCAGCTGGGAGGCGGGAGCGGGGAGGGTTACAGAAGAAAAAGGGGCGGGGACAAGCGGCGGTGGCGGGAAGGGAGGGCGGGGGGCGGCGCGGTAGGCGGACAACAAGGAAGGAGAGTACACACGTTTACTAATCAAACAGGCACAAAAATGCGACAAAAACGGGTGAAAAACAGAAGAAACACAGATCGGCAATACAGGCACAAATTCCAGACAAAACAGAACAAAACAAGGGGAAAAAGCGCTCGTAGCGGCGGCAGCCGGCGAGCGAGGCAAAACGAGGCAGCAGCGAGGCAAGGGGCACACGCAGCAGCTGGTGGCCGTGCGGCGCGGGGGTGTCCCACAAGTGGGACACCCCCTCGCTCTTCTTATACAGTTTTCGAGCATAGGATAACATGGTGCACAAAGGATTACAACTTGGTTCCCATCGTAAAGATCATATGGGGTCGCTTTCATGTATTCAGAGTCCGGAACATAATTACAGTAACATTCAGCGGTTCCCAACTGTAAAAGTACATCTTCCCACCATTAGTACATTCCTTTCAGTAGTAAACGAATCGAGGAAAGGACAGAAACAGGTGCAGAGGAAGACGAGGACAGTGAACAGAACGAAAAGGGTGTAAAAGGGGTGGTACCAGGAAACACGAGTTGCAGGCATCAAAGGGGTTGCGCCTAATGAATGCACAACTGAGACAATAGACCGACGCGGCCAGATGAGCCTCGAGCGGGGCCATCTGCCTTACAGTGTCATCCCCCTCATCATAAAGACACCTTCAAAGGAAACGTGTCTTCCGCGAGAGTTTGGGAACCCCAGGGTCGCGAAGCGGACAGCGTCCATTCGCTGGCTACTTGAGGGCAAGAAACAAAATGGATGCCGTATCTAAGATGGAACCCGTGGGTTCAGATGAAGAAACCCACGAAACAAACGAACGGTTCAGGTTAGCACAGCGAAAACGCGTACACCCACTAAACTCGTTATTTGCGGTTCATAGATACCAGACTCGACCATATTCGTGCGAGTCAAAAAACACCACTTACAATTGTCACGGAACCTCAGACGCTCCTTTTGCACTCATGTAGGCAAGCACTAGTCGGAATCATAATCGATCTCGATATTCATCAGACCATCTAGATGCTGTTGCAACATAATTCTATCCATCAGAGTTCCTTTGGTAACAGGCGGCTGCCTTATACACGTCGTAGCACAGAGGCCACATAAGGCAGGACCACACTGCACACAGAGGCAACACGTGAACAGGAATGCTACAACAACCCCGATGATCATCAGAATCTTCCAACCCCAAGTCGACATTAGGCCCCAAAACCACCCAAGTAGCGTCCAATCCCCTACGTCCACGTGTATGGACTCAGAGATTTTATGCAACTTTTAGATGGCTTGATAGACAGTCGGAGCGTTGTCTGGAATGAAAATACAACAGCTCGAATGGATCACCTTACATACTCCACCTCGATCTGCTAAAACAACGTCTAAAACCATACGATTTTGTAACGTCATAAGCCTATCCGCCTGAAGCTCTGCTGTAATGTTGCCAAGGGCACTGGCAGTGATATTAGCAGTCGATTCCACCACTTGAGTCAACTGTCTCAGGTTCCTACTATTAACCATAGGTCCCCAAAATGGAAAGAAACCTTTGAAAAAGTCTCCTGCCTCTTGACCGGCAGTGTCCTCTTTGCTAATCACGCCCCTCACAACTCTAGTCTTGTGGTAATCTGAGGCAACCGTAAACGTCGGTGGCAACAAGTTTGCAATATAACAGGTGCCCGCGAAGTCCATGGGCAACCATGTATACGCACGGTCGTAACAGACAAAGTACGTACCCTTGGCAGTCAGGAGAACAGGGGAAGAGAGCATTGGTAAGACATACGTCTCAGAGCAAGCACTCTCCCCAAGGTGAGCTCTCGGGCTTCGGCCACGGCCTTTCAGACAGAAGTTACCAAGGTGGGGTACGATCCATATTGGAGATGAGCTTCTAAGCTGTCTTTGGCCCACAAGCGCACTATACTCAACCTCACTCAAATCCCTATAAGCTCGCACCTCTTCCTCTGGGATGAGCGACGGCTCATAGATATCCCTATCTAAATCAGCAATCGCTATTGCCAAAGGCTTATGGTACGGACCGGGACCAAAGTGGGGAGAACGTGGCTCTCGATTGGGGTAGGAATCTAGTGCGCTTCGAAACATTGTTTGAAATGCTCGAGCTGAACCCTGGGAACTATAAGGAAGGACCAGGTACGGAATTCCCTTATCGGTGGTATGTGGCATTAACCCACACACCCAACAATTGGTAGTGTTCACCACTAACTGATGCTGATGAAGGAGCTGAACGAAGGAATTGTTCATGAATTCCGCACGTCTAACCTGCTCGTGTTGGGGTAGGATGTGGAAGGAATGAGGAGAAACAGTGGAGGTAGGTTTAGGTTCAGAAGAAGGGGTAGGTGAGGCAGTAGGCAACAAGGACTGTATCATTTAATACACCCCACCCACCAATAGCGAGGAAACAGTTAGGAATAAGAAGAACATCTGAAACATGAAACATTTTGTATGGGCAATTCTGCGCAACTCGAATCTATGGGCCTGAGCCTTTTCCAATTCCGACAGCTTCGAGAAAGCCATCCTCTAAAACCGTCCGCAACGTTCTTGACGCACTTCGTTCTGTGTAGCAGTAGTCAATCCCCAGGAGTTCCTAGGAATCGACTGTCTTCGACCTAGTGTCAAGACCTACTAACCAGAAGGAAGTACCCGCGCGGCCTTACGGTCTACCCGGATGCAAGGTATCTTAATCAACAATATATACAAAATCTGCTAGCTGTGGAAGCAAAAACACATATGTAGAAAAGACTCAAATTTACAAAAATCACAATCATACAGGTGTGTTCAACTGGTCAGTGATAATGGGGTAACGTGGATGTCCGGGGAGAGAGCAAAAATACTTTTATTAGTCTCTAGTACTGGATCGAAGAAAATATCGGCTTCTCCCAGGACATGTCTGTTCGTCAAACAACTGATCCGACGATGAAACAGAGTTCTGTTGATCAGTCAATTGTTCAGATATTGAGTTTTGTGATGGCAAATGTTCGACAATGTCGTTCTGCTGCACTGAGGTCTCTCCGACAGGCTGAGCGTCGCTGAAAGGAACGAAGGTCGGCACAGTTTCAACTTCAGACGAGGCGATGCCCTTCCTCACCCACGAGTCTGCTGGTAAAGGTATAGGTACCTTTTTGGTATGGGTGGCATGCACCCAGTTCTTACGCCCTTCCAAACGAACAGCAGTCCTTGTGGCTAGCAGCACTTGGTAGGGTCCGGTAAAACGAGGCTCAAGGTTACGCTTCCGGGCAAAATTCCTCGTCACCACCCAGTCTCCGGGCTGGAGCTTGAAGGACTGGGTTCTTTAAGACCCAGCGGTGCCAGGGCACAACACCTGAAACCTTCGTGGGTAACCTGCTCCGGCGTACGAATGACAGAGACACGGGACACTTCCTTCGGCGTCAAAGATTCAAGGTTTATTTACTGCAGGGAACACAGAAGTCACGACAAGTACAACACGTGCAACTTGGGGAGACTGCTTCAAATTGGTTCTGTGGATCGCTCCTTTTATACAAAATTTACCCATAGGACAACATAATACACAGAGGTTTACAACCCGGTTCCCACAATTATCCCCCAGAGGGGTCGCTTTGGTCACTTTGATACACATAAGGTCCGGAACATAAGTGCGGAAACATTTGGCGGTTCCCAACTGTAAAAACCCATCTTCCCAACATTAGTGCATTCCAATCGGTAGTAAAACAGATCGAAATAGGAACAAAGACAGGTGCAGAGGAAGACGGAGACAGTGGGGAGATCGGAAAGGGTGTAAAAGGGGTGGTATCGGGAAACACGAGATACAGGCATCAAAGGGACGTGCCTAATGAGATGCACGGCTGAGACAATAAACCGGCACGGCAAGATGAGCCTCGAGCGGGGCCATCTGCCTTACAATATCATCCCCCTCGTCATAAAGACACTTACAAAGAACATGTGTCTTCCGCAAATATCTTGGGAGTCCCAGGGTCGCGAAGCGGACATCGTCCGTTCGCTGGCTACTTGAGGGCAAGAGACAAAATGGATGCCGTATCTAAGATGGAACCCGTGGGTACAGACGAAAAACCCACATAACAACCGAACGGTTTAAGTTAGCACAGCGAAACTGCGCACACTTACTAAACTCGTCATTTGCGGTTCATAGATACCAGACTCGACCATATTCGTGCGAGTCGAAAACATCACTTACAATTGTCACGGAACCTCAGACGCTCCTTTTGCCCTCATGTAGGCAAGCACTAGTCGGAATCATATTCGATATTCATCAGACCATCTAGATGTTGTTGTAGCATAGCTCTGTCCAGCCGAGTCCCCTTGGTAACAGGTGGCTGTCTCATATACGTTGTAGCACAGAGGCCACATAAGGCAGGACCGCACTGCACACAAAGGCAACACGTGAACAGGAACACCACAACAACTCTGATGATCATCAGAATCTTCCAACCCCAAGTCGACATTAGGCCCCAAAACCACCCAAGTAGCGTCCAATCCCCTACATCCACGTGTATGGATTCGGAGATCTTATGCAACTTCGAGATGGCTTGATAGACAGTCGGAGCATTATCCGGAATAAAAATACAGCAGCTCGAATGGATCACCTTACATACCCCACCTCGATCTGCTAAGATCACGTCTAAAACCATACGGTTTTGTAACGTCATAAGCCTATCCGCCTGAAGTTCAGTGGTGATTTTACCAAGGGCACTGGCAGTAATATTCGCTGTCGATTCTACCACTCGTGTCAACTGTCTCAGGTTCCTACTATTAACCATAGGTCCCCAAAACGGGAGGAAACCCTTGAAAAAGTCTCCTGCCTCTTGACCGGCAGTATCCTCTTCGCTAATTACGCCTCTCACAACTCTAGTCTTGTGATAATCTGCATCTACAGTGAACGTCGGAGGCAACAAGTTTGCGATGAAGCATGAGCCCATGAAGTCAGAGGGCAACCATGCATACGCACGATCATGACAGATAAAGTAGGTACCCTTGGCAGCCAGGAACACAGGGGACGAGGCCATCGGCAGAATGTAATTTTCAGTGCAAGCACTCTCTCCAAGTCGGGCTTTCGATCTTCGGCCGCGACCTATTAGACAAAAATTACCAATGTGGGGTACGACCCATATCTGAGGCGAGCTTTTAAGCTGTTTTTCACTAGTGAACACACTATATTCGCCTCTACTGAGGACCCTATAGGCTTGTACCTCTTCTTCAGGAATAAGCGAGGGATCATAGATATCACTATCTAAATCCTCTATTGCTATAGACAAAGGTTTTTGGTACGAGGTAGGACCAGAGTAGGGGGAACGTGGTTCTCGAATGGGGTGGAAACCCAGTGCGCTTCGAAACATTGTTTGAAATGCTCGAGCAGACCCTTGGGAACTATACGGTAACACCAGATATGGAATTCCCTTATCCGTAGTATGTGGCATCAACCCACACACCCAACAATTAGTAGTGTTAACCACTAACTGATGCTGATGGAGGAGCTGAATAAAGGAATTGTTGCGGAATTCTGCACGTCTAGCCTGCTCGTGTTCAGGTAAGATATGAAAAGAATGAGGAGAAGCAGTGAAGGTGAGTTTAGGGTCAGGAGTAGGAGTAGGTATAGCAGAAGGTAAAAAGTAAAACATCGTGTAATACACCCCACCCGCCAATAATGCAGAAACAGCCAAAAACAATACGAATATTTGGAATATAAAACATTTGGTACGACTGAGTTGCTGCAGCTTGAATCTATGAGCCTGAGCTTCTTCCAAGTTCATCAGCTTCGAGAATGCCATTCCCTATGACCGTCCGCAACGTTTCTTGACGCACTTCGTTCTGTGTAGCAACAGTCAATCCCTAGGAGTTCCCAGGAACCGACGGTCTTTAACCTAGCGTCAAGACCTACTAACCAGAAGGAAGTACGCGCGCGGCCCTACGGTCTTTATTTCACAAGTGTATATATGCGAAAACAATGTTTCTCAGCTGTGGAAGCAAAAAGTGTAAGGAACGAAGCTCAATGAATATGTACAAAATAATTACAGTAATACGAGTGTTCAAACTGATCGTGGAAAAAGGGATAATGCAATTGTCAAAGGACAGAACAGGATCTTTTATTAGTCTTTAGTGCTGGATCGCAAAAAGTATCGGGTTTTCCCAGGACGTGTCTGTTCGTCAAACAAAGGATCCGTTGAAGGGACAACGTCCTGTTGATCAGCTGAATGTTCTGGTCTTGAGTCTTTTGCTGACAAATGTTCAACAGTGCCTCTCTGCTGCACTGAGGATTCTCCGACAGGTTGTGCGTCGCTGAAAGGTACAAACGCCGGCAATCCTTCGGTTTCAGTTGATGCAATGCCTCTCCTCACCCACGAGTCTGCTGGCAACGGGATAGGGACTTTCTTGGTATGGGTGGCGTGCACCCAATTCTTCCGCCCCTCAAGACGAACTGCAGTTCTCGTGGCAAGGAGGACCTGGTAGGGTCCAGTGAACCTGGGATCCAAATTGTTCTTGCGGGAGAAGTTGCGCGTCACCACCCAATCTCCGGGCTGGAGTTGGTGGCCTGGACCCTCCGTCTGCGTCGGCAATGCTTCGTGAACCTGTTGGTGAATTAACCTCAGTTTAGCAGTCAAGTCATGAAGATAATCGATCAACATTGGATACTCAAGATCACAGAAAGTACCTGGCCTAGGAACCCCCCAAACATTCGCAGGACGACCGAACACTATTTCATAGGGACTAAGCCCAACTCGGGAGTGTGCAGTCGCCCTAGTTGACAGTAATGCTAAGGGTAAGGCGTCAGGCCACGAAAGACCAGTCGTAGCCTGAATCTTTGCTAGTTTTAGTTTAAGGGTGCCGTTATATCCTTCAACCAAACCAGCTGACTGGGGATGGTTGGCACTATGGAATTTCTGATTAATTCCAAGGCCCTTACACACACTCTTCATCACACTCCCCACGAACTCACTTCCGTTATCTGACCACACGACTCTAGGCATTCCATACCGAGGAAAGTATTCCTTCAGTAGGATTTTCGCAGTAGACAAAGCAGTATTGTCTTTGAGTGGATAGGCCTCGATCCATCGGGAGAATGCGCAAACCACAACTAAAACGTATTTCAGGTTATTGCATCGCTCCATATGGATGAAGTCCAATTGAATCACCTCAAAGGGACATGAAGGGGGAGCAAAACTACCAGGAGGAGTTGGGGTTCCCTTGCCAGGATTGTACAACATACACACCATACAGTTCTTAACCAAGCTTTCAGCACATTTCGTAATACCATCATTCTTCCACACAGGAGACAACAACTTACAAATACCTTTCGCGCTGATATGTGCTAACCCATGCGCCATTGTCACAACGGCCAGCACATACGCATCCGGTAACATCCATCTTTTCTGATCCGACAAATCAATCCAACAACCATTCGCATCCAACTTTCCCGTGCTTTCTTTCCACTTCTCCTTTTCAGTCTCGGTGGCCTCATTCTGAATTGCCTTTACACTCTCGATAGTGTCCTCACACATACTCGACTCTGTAGGCCACCTAACCGAACTCGTCACATACATTCGAGTGCTAAGGTTCCGGGCAGTCTCCTTAGCAGTCTCATCCGCAAACGCATTACCTCGACCAACATCATCCATCACCTTACGATGCGCACTACATTTGACAATCGCCACTTGCTTAGGCAACGTAAGTGCATCCAAAAGATCATTCACAAGCTGACCATGCTGAATCTTCGTACCATGCGATGTTAGAAAACCTCTCTCTCTCCACAACCGTCCAAAACTATGTGCGACGCCAAATGCATATTGGCTGTCGGTAAACACATTCACACGTTTCCCTTTCGCTAACACACACGCTCTAGTGAGAGCGATCAGCTCTGCAGCTTGGGCAGAATTCTGATTTAGTCGTGCAGTCTCAACAACAGTATTCAACGTTACAACAGCATAAGCAGTAGTCACATCACCATTCGGCAACTTGAAACATGAACCATCCACGTACAGTGTACCATCTGGGTCTTCCAATGGGGTGTTTTTAAGGTCCACTCGACCTTTCGTTTCCTCCTTTGTTCTCAAATAACAATCGTGTTCTGTTATTTCATCTGACTCTGAGCTAATTGGTAACAAAGTCGCCGGGTTCAGAACATTGCAACGTTTTATTTGAATGTGGCTTGCCAACAGCGTCAACTCGTACCCAGACAACCTCGCACTCGTCAAGTGCTGAGTTTTCGTACGATTCAAAAGAGTATCGACTGCATGCGGAACCATCACCGTAAGCATATTATCCATGACCAATCCTGCTGATTGTCGGATGGAGACCGCGGCTGCCGCTGTTGCTCTCAAACAACTCGGCAATGCTCTAGCTACCGGGTCCAAGGTCGAGGAAAAATATGCACATGGACGTTGCTTACCACCAAAAGGTTGCGTTAAGACACTCAACGCACAACCTTCTCTCTCGTGAACATATAATGTAAACGGCTTGCTATAGTCAGGAGTACCTAACACAGGAGCCGAACACAATGAATCACGTAGTTCAGAAAAACTTTTCTGACATTCTTCCGTCCATGGTAAAGGAGTTGAAACATCCTTGCACGTAAGAGCCA
The DNA here is from genome assembly GCF_964263255.1 of Lissotriton vulgaris. Classification (NCBI taxonomy): domain Eukaryota; kingdom Metazoa; phylum Chordata; class Amphibia; order Caudata; family Salamandridae; genus Lissotriton; species Lissotriton vulgaris. The sequence goes on from NC_141693.1 coordinate 134,359,850, forward strand.
CCAATGGTTTCGCTAGCAATGAAAAATTAGGAATCCATTGCCTGCAGTACGACGTAATACCTAAAAAGGCACGCACATCTCTTTGGGTTGTTGGCACAGCCATTCGCGCAATTGCTGCAATTCTTTCTGGGGTCAACCGTCTTCCCTCCTTTGACAATAAGTGACCTAGATAGGTTACTTCTTGACAACAATATTGGAGTTTAGAAGGTGACACCTTGTGATTTAACTCGCAGAGATGTTGCAGCAATGACACCGTAGCAATTTTGCAAATGTCCTGAGTATCAGCAGCCACCAATAGGTCATCGACGTATTGGATTAAGGCCGCACCAGCCGGCAACCTAAACGCATCCAGTTGACCCTTCAAGGCTTGGCTGTAAATCGATGGACTTTCACAGTAGCCCTGAGGAGCGCGTTTAAACCGGAAGCTGCGTCCACCAAGAGAGAAACCGAAAAGGTCTCTGCTCTCTTCTGCAATCGGGATGCTGAAGAACGCATTCTTCAAATCAATCACCGAAAACCACGATGCAGAAGCTGGAATCAGAGTCAGTAGCGCCGTGATGTCAGGCACAACGGGGAACTGAGGAATCACAATTTTATTCACCTCCCGTAAATCGATAACAAAACGATAAACAGGTGGTTTCGAAGGATCAGTACGTTTTAGAATGGGTAGTACAGGGCTGTTGCACACGTTTCCCCGTGTTTCCTCAATAACATCTTTCTCGATCAAATCATAGATGATTGCTAACAATGCTCGTTCCCCATCAAGGGAGATACGATATTGGGGAATACGTGGCAATCGCACATTGGATTTCAACTGAACAACATAAGGTGAGATATCAAGTAGGCCCACATCATTGGGACCTGTTGCCCACAAAGACGCAGGAAGAGAACTCAATTCCGGTGGAAGCTTATCGAGAGACAAGTACATGGGAGAGACAACCCTCTCTCCCAACGTGAGCTTTACACCCGCAGGAGAACAATACAAAGTTGCATACAAACGTTTAAGCAGATCCAGGCCCAAAAGATTTTCACCACAACCAGTAGTCAAAATCAACGGAGCTTCTAGCTCACGAGGCCCAATTGTAAGGGGCAAAGGGCGCGAAACTGGATTGCTAACGGGGGCGCCAGAGAATCCAACGGAAACATTTGTTAAGCCAGACAAAGGTGCGCCAGGGAGTTTCGAATGCTTAATGGAACTTTTCGCTGCACCAGTGTCCAACAGAAAAGGCTCAACGACGCCCGATGTAGCAACTGCGACGTAAGGCCCTCTCTGATCAACCGGAACTGATACCACTCCCTCTCCTTGTCTATGGCTGTCCTAGTAATTACTATTGTCAGTTCCCTGATCGACGTAATAATCGTCTACATTGTACTGCGCAGATCGTCCTTGCGACGATCCACGTTGATCAAAACAATTATCGGAATTTGATGAATTATCTGAGCGATCATTCTGAGCTCCACGACCTCTACCACGTGGTGCCTGCTGTGAACCACCACGACCTCCTCTAGATGAGTTACCACTATTACGTTCGTTTAGAACAGGACAATTGAATTTGATATGACCCTCCTGTCTACAATAGGCACATTGATTGTATCCCAACGAGGATCTTTGGGAAGAGGAGTCATTACGAGATTGTGATCTATTCGATTGCGGCTGCGATCGATTTTGTTGCGAAGCATTCTGATTCGTACGTGGAGGATACGCTTGCTGCAACAACACTTTAGTTTTAAGCTCTTTCGTCTTTTTATCAGCACGGTCGCTTTCTTCTTTCTCTCTATTCTCGTAATATTGCGCTGTAGCCAATATCTGAGCTGAGGTAGAAACGGCCCATGCACTTTCCGAATTCTTTAATTTGTTGCTCAAATCGGGCAATAAGTTTGAAACAAATTTATCCACAAACAATCGTTGACCACCCTCGGTACCCATATCCTGTCCACTATGGTCGATGAATGCCTCCTCGAACCTCGTAAAGAAGTCGGAAACACTCTCGTCCTTTTTCTGTTTACAAGCTGACAATTTGTCCCAATTTACCCTCAAAGCTGGCATTAGAGTTTTCATTAACGTGATTATTCTTTGAGGGAGAGCAGTAATCAACTGGTCGGGTTTAGCACCACCAGTTTGCAACCCATCCGCCGCTACAATGGCCGCCCAATCACCACCTAGTTCATTTGCATGATTTTCCTGACGAATCTTAGCCCATACCGGTTGCGGTACAACATTACCAAACAGCATATCGATATCAGCAAGATTCATTATCGTAGCGTCTACGAGCTGCGATAATTCTTTGTAATACCCTGTAGGATTTTTGCGAGGGTCAGGCAAAGATTGCTTCACCTGTAACACTTCCGAGCGTTTCCACGGGAGATGTATCCATACTCTCTGAAAATACGGCAGGATAGGTGGAACGTGAGCAGCATCACCTGGCATCCACACGGGTGGAACTTCACGCATAGGAAACTGACCAGACTCATCTGGTAGTCTTTCGACATCCTCAACAAACAAGGCTTGAGGTATAGGAGTGGGACGAAAAGATAGCAACCGTTCAACAGCACGTCGAACATTGGTGTCCACTATCAGTCCAGCCGAGAACTGAAGTTGTAGATCAGACAAAGCGGTCAGCACCTCGTCAGGTGCGTCGGCCGATATCTGATCACGAAGGACCTTACACATTTCCTCGAACACAAATCTTTGGGTTGGAATATTGAACTGACAAAACGTGTCGAGTACAATACGCGGTGGATTTCTAAGGGGGTGCATCATCCAACCCATCGCCATATTATATAGCGAAGCACGTTCCCTGTTACCAGGAAGCTGACTACGTCTCTGAGGACCATCTGAACCAGCGGACCCAAGGACAGGCCCGAGCGAATGAAAGAAACTAGCCGCAAGAGGAGAATTACGACTACGAGTAGAGGGAGAAGTATAGGACACAGGACTAACAAGTGAAGGAGTAGAGACAGAAACAACAGCAGGGGTTAACAGAGCAGGAGCAGTAGCGTGAGCAGGAGTATGTGGAAGCGGAGGAGCAGTAGGAATAGCAACAGCCAAAGGAGCAGGAACAGTCGGAAGAACGGGTGCAGGTTGAGGAACAGGCAAAGGAAGAATAGGTACAGGAACAGGTACAGGGGGAATCACAGGAGCTATGGTACCCTGTACATACGGAGGTGGCGATTTCATAAGATAGGACATTAAAGGATCCTCAACTGACTCATCCTTCTTGTCCGACTCCGTAGGCAAAGCAGGATAGCACTTATCTATAGTCATACGCTGTAATCTGTCAAACACTTCCTTTTCCTTAACCTCCTTATCATGCTGAAATTGCTCTGCTTTCTTTACAATGGTAGCAACATTATCTCTCTGATTTCGTTTAGTCTGTCTGATTTCTTTCTGTCGGGCTTCTTTACGCCACAACCGAAAGGCATCAAACATGGCCGGCCTTGACTTTCTTTCGAACAATTTAACCTCTAGATTATCTAAGATCGGGGCCTCGAAGCTACCATGTGGTGGCCAGCGAAGGTCACCGTCCTTCTTCGTGTATTTGATCCAGTATTCATTAAAAGTAATCAGGCCTAGCCCATGTTTACTGTACAGTTCATAAGTCGGAGTTCCAACCGGAGGTATCGGACACGAGTCCTCCAGTCGGGAATCCACACCACAAGGTCTGAAACAACTGAACAAAGTACTACGACCAGGCATCTTGCACACTAGCCGAGTTTCACAAACTTCAAGGGTTACGGGATTTACCAAGTCCCAGCAAAGAGCTAATACCCTCGGTTTTTGGCGGCTGCAGTCGTCAAATAACACAACAAGGTACGCTAGCAAAGTGTCACCGACAAAAACACTCACACAGCGTCAACAACAAAAACACTCGCTAAAGTGTCAACAACCAAGAACTCTGGGAGCGACCCACAAATACTTAACTCAAAGATCGATGGCGTCTCCAGGAAGGCCCGTCAATCGTCTCGCTATACCAAGGTCTACACCAGGCGCCAAAACAGGTCTACAGTCCGGGCAGCAGTCCGTCGCAGCCGTCAGGAGGCGGGAATCTTCGCGGGAAAAGTCTTCGGGCCACTTATTTCGACAACAGGATCGATGAAGCGGAGTGCACCTTCCCTCGGAGATTTCACACGAAGTTCCTCACGATCGTCGGGCTTGGACCGGTACCACTGATGCAGCCCCACGTTGGGCGCCAACTGAAGGACTGGGTTCTTTAAGACCCAGCGGTGCCAGGGCACAACACCTGAAACCTTCGTGGGTAACCTGCTCCGGCGTACGAATGACAGAGACACGGGACACTTCCTTCGGCGTCAAAGATTCAAGGTTTATTTACTGCAGGGAACACAGAAGTCACGACAAGTACAACACGTGCAACTTGGGGAGACTGCTTCAAATTGGTTCTGTGGATCGCTCCTTTTATACAAAATTTACCCATAGGACAACATAATACACAGAGGTTTACAACCCGGTTCCCACAATTATCCCCCAGAGGGGTCGCTTTGGTCACTTTGATACACATAAGGTCCGGAACATAAGTGCGGAAACATTTGGCGGTTCCCAACTGTAAAAACCCATCTTCCCAACATTAGTGCATTCCAATCGGTAGTAAAACAGATCGAAATAGGAACAAAGACAGGTGCAGAGGAAGACGGAGACAGTGGGGAGATCGGAAAGGGTGTAAAAGGGGTGGTATCGGGAAACACGAGATACAGGCATCAAAGGGACGTGCCTAATGAGATGCACGGCTGAGACAATAAACCGGCACGGCAAGATGAGCCTCGAGCGGGGCCATCTGCCTTACAATATCATCCCCCTCGTCATAAAGACACTTACAAAGAACATGTGTCTTCCGCAAATATCTTGGGAGTCCCAGGGTCGCGAAGGGGACATCGTCCGTTCGCTGGCTACTTGAGGGCAAGAGACAAAATGGATGCCGTATCTAAGATGGAACCCGTGGGTACAGACGAAAAACCCACATAACAACCGAACGGTTTAAGTTAGCACAGCGAAACTGCGCACACTTACTAAACTCGTCATTTGCGGTTCATAGATACCAGACTCGACCATATTCGTGCGAGTCGAAAACATCACTTACAATTGTCACGGAACCTCAAGCTGGTGGCCTGGACCCTCCGTCTGCGTCGGCAGTGCTTCAAAGACCTGTTGGTGAATTAACCTCAGTTTAGCAGTCAGATCATGAAGATAATCAATCAACATTGGGTACTCAAGATCAGAGAACACACTGGGTCTAGGGACCCCCCAAACATTTGCAGGGCGGCCGAACACAATCTCATAGGGACTGAGCCCTACTCGGGAGTGTACAGTCGCCCTTGTTGACAGAAGAACTAAGGGCAAAGCGTCAGGCCACGAGAGACCAGTCGTAGCCTGAATCTTCGCTAGTTTCAGTTTAAGGGTGCTGTTATACCCTTCAACCAAGCCTGCTGACTGGGGATGATTGGCGCTATGGAATTTCTGTGTAATTCCAAGGCCCTTACACACATTCTTCATCACACTCCCCACAAACTCACTTCCGTTATCAGACCATACAATCCGTGGCATTCCATACCGAGGAAAGTATTCCTTCAGTAGGATTTTTGCAGTGGACAGAGCAGTGAGGGTAGGCTTCAATCCATCGGGAGAATGCGCAAACCACAACTAAAACGTACTTAAGGTTATTGCATCGCTCCATATGGATGAAGTCTAGCTGGATGACCTCAAAGGGACATGAAGGGGGAGCAAAATGACCAGGGGGTGTAGGAGTTCCCTTACCAGGATTGTACATCATACATATCAACTTGCAGATACCTTTCGCACTGATATGTGCCAAGCCGTGTGCCATCGTCAAGACAGCTAGCACATACGCATCCGGCAACATCCACCTCTTATGTTCCGACAAATCAATCCAGCAGCCATTTGCATCCAACTTTCCCGTACTCTCTTTCCACTTCGTCTTTTCAGTTTCGGTGGCCTCATTCTGAATCGCTTTCACACTCTTGATAGTGTCTTCACACATACTCGTTTCTGTAGGCCACCTTACCAAACTCGTCACATACATTCTAGTGCTGAGGTTCCTGGCAGTCTCCTTAGCAACTTCATCCGCAAACACATTGCCACGACCAACATCATCCGTCACCTTACGGTGCGCACTACATTTAATAATCGCCACCTGCTCGGGCAATGTAAGTGCATCCAAAAGATCATTCACAAGCTGTCCATGCTGAATCTTCGTACCATGCGATGTCATGAAACCTCTCTCTCTCCACAATCGTCCGAAGCTATGGGCAACGCCAAATGCGTATTGGCTGTCCGTAAACACATTCACCCGTTTCCCTTTCGACAACACACACGCTCTAGTCAAGGCAATCAGCTCTGCCGCCTGTGCAGAGTTCTGATTCAGTCTCGCAGCCTCCACAACCATACTCAACGTCACCACAGCATACGCAGTCGTTACATCACCATTCGTCAACTTAAAACACGACCCATCCACGTACAAGGTACCATCGGGGTCTTCCAATGGGGTATTTTTCAAGTCAACACGACCTTTCGTTTCCTCCTCAGTTCGTAAGTAACAGTCATGAGGTGCTACTTCGTCTGATTCCATACTAATTGGCAACAAAGTTGCCGGGTTCAGGACATTACAACGTTTTATTTGAATGTGACTTGCCAGAAGCGTCAACTCATACCCAGACAACCTTGCACTCGTCAGGTGTTGGGTCTTCGTACGATTCAAGAGAGTGTCAACTGCATGCGGAACCATCACCGTAAGCATATTATCCATGACCAATCCTGCAGATTGTCGGATGGACACCGTAGCTGCCGCTGTTGCTCTCAAACAACTCGGCAATGCTCTTGCTACTGGGTCCAAGGTCGAGGAAAAATATGCACATGGACGCTGCTTACCACCGAATTGTTGCGTCAAAACACTCAACGCACAACCTTCCCTCTCGTGAACATATAGTGTAAACGGCTTACTGTAGTCAGGGGTACCTAACACAGGAGCCGAACACAACGCATCACGTAGTTCAGAAAAACTTTTCTGACATTCTTCCGTCCATGGTAAAGGAGTCGGAACATCCTTGCACGTAAGAGCTACCAATGGCTTCGCTAGCAATGAAAAATTTGGAATCCATTGCCTGCAGTATGACGTGATACCTAAAAAGGCACGCACATCTCTCTGAGTTGTTGGCACAGTCATTCGGGCAATTGCTGCAATTCTCTCTGGGGTCAACCTTCTTCCCTCCTTTGACAATAAGTGACCTAAATAGGTGACTTCTTGGCAACAATATTGCAGTTTAGAAGGTGACACCTTGTGATGTAAGTCACAGAGATGCTGCAACAACGACACCGTAGCAATTTTGCAAATGTCCTGAGTGTCTGCAGCCACCAATAGGTCGTCGACATATTGGATCAAGGCCGCACCGGCCGGCAACACAAACGCATCAAGTTGGCTCTTCAAGGCTTGACTGTATATTGATGGACTTTCACAGTAGCCCTGGGGAGCACGTTTAAACCTAAAGCTGCGACCACCAAGAGAGAAACCAAAAAGGTCTCTACTTTCCTCAGCAATCGGAATGCTGAAGAATGCATTCTTCAGATCGATCACTGAGAACCAAGATGCAGAGGCTGGAATCAGAGTCAGTAGAGCCGTAATGTCAGGCACCACAGGGAACTGAGGAATCACAATTTTATTCACCTCCCGTAAATCGATAACAAAACGATAAACAGGAGGCTTTGATGGATCAGTACGCTTCAGAATGGGCAGCACAGGACTATTGCACACGTTTCCCCGAGTCTCCTCAATGACGTCTTTTTCAATCAAATCGTAGATGATAGCTAACAACGCTCGCTCTCCATCAAGGGAGATACGATACTGGGGAATACGTGGCAAACGCACATTAGATTTCAAGTGAACAACATGAGGGGAGATATCAAGCAGGCCCACGTCATTGGGACCTGTTGCCCACAAAGATGCAGGAAGAGAACTCAATTCCGGTGGAAGTTTATCGAGAGACAAGTACATAGGAGAGATAACTCTCTCACCCAAATTAAGCTTTACTCCCGCAGGAGAACAATACAGAGTCGCATACAGACGTTTTAGCAAATCCAGGCCCAAGAGATTTTCACCACAACCAGTAGTCAAAATCAAAGGAGCTTTCAGCTCACGAGGCCCAATTGCAAGAGGCAAAGGGCGGGAAACTGGATTGCTAACAGGGGCACCAGACAGCGACGGCTCGTGGAGGGAGTTACGGTGGGGCAGGAGGGCGGGGAGGGGGAGGGGCAGGGCGGAGGTTGCTAAAAACCGGCATTCGGATAATTGCAGGTAAGTAAACAATTTAATTATAAAACGAATTTCGTAGTGCGCCTTGCATCGCAAAATGCAATGCAGTGCGAGCTACGAAATTCGTTTTATTAATTAAATTGTTTACTTACCTGCAATTATCCATATGCCGGTTTTTAGCAACCTCCGCCCTGCCCCTCCCCCTCCCCGCCCTCCTGCCCCACCGTAACTCCCTCCACGAGCCGTCGCTGGCACCAGAGAATCCAACGGAAACATTTGTTAAGCCAGACAAAGGTGCGCCAGGGAGTTTCGAATGCATGATGGAACTTTTCGATGCACCAGTGTCCAACAGAAAAGGCTCAACGACGCCCGAGGTGGCAACTGCGACGTAAGGCCCTCTCTGATCAACAGGAACTGATACTACTCCCTCTCCTTGTCTATGGCTGTCCTAGTAATTACCGTCGTCAGTGCCCTGATCGACGTAATAATCGTCCACATTGTACTGTGCAGATCTTCCTTGCGACGACCCACGCTTATCAAAACAATTATTAGAATCTGAAGAATTATCAGAACGATCATTTTGAGCACCGCGGCCTCTACCACGTGGTGCCTGTTGAGGACCACTACGACCTCCTCTAGATGAATTACCACTATTGCGATCCCGTAAAACTGGACAATCGAATTTTAAATGACCCTCTCCCCTACAATAGGCACACTGATTGTACCCCAACGTAGATCTCTGCGAAGAGGAATCATTTCGTGATTGCGACCTATTCGATTGAGACTGCGATCGATTCCGCTGTTGCGAATCATTCTGATTCGAACGTGGAGGATACGCTTGTTGCAACAACACTTTAGTTTTGAGCTCTTTTGTCTTTTTGTCGGCACGATCATTTTCCTCTTTCTCCCTAGTCTCATAATATTGTGCCGTAGCCAATATTTGAGCAGAAGTGGAAACAGCCCACGCACTGTCAGAATTCCTTAATTTGTTGCTTAAGTCCGGCAACAAATTAGACACAAATTTGTCTACGAACAATCTCTGACCACCCTCAGTACCCATATCTTGACCACTATGATCGATGAATGCCTCCTCAAATCTCGTAAAGAAATCAGAGACACTCTCGTCCTTCTTTTGTTTGCAAGCGGACAACTTGTCCCAATTCACCTTCATAGCTGGCATAAGCGTTTTCATAAGAGTTATTATTCTCTGAGGGAGATTAGAAATCAACTGTTCGGGCTTAGCCCCACCGACCTGCAAGGCATCCGCAGCAAGAAGTGCGGGCCAATCACCGCCTAATTCGTTTGCATGATCTTGCTGACGAATCTTCGCCCATACCGGTTGCGGTACTACGTTACCGAACAACATATCGATATCGGCAAGATTCATTATCGTAGCATCCACTAGCTGCGATAATTCTTTATAGTACCCTGCAGGATTTTTGCGAGGGTCAGGCAAAGATTGCTTCACCTGCAAAACCTCTGACCGTTTCCATGGAAGATGTATCCACACTCTCTGGAAATGTGGCAAGATCGGTGGAACTTGAGCAGCATCACCCGGCATCCACACTGGTAGAACTTCGCGCATAGGATACTGACCAGGCGCTGCTAGCGGTCCCTCAATGTCTTCTACAAACAATGCCCGAGGCATTATAGAAGGACGAAAAGACAATAACTGCTCGACAGCACGTCGAACATTGCTACCCACCATTATTCCACTTGCAAACTGGAGCTGAAGATTAGATAGGGCAGTCAATACATCATCAGATGCATCCGCCGATATTTGATCACGCAAAAGCTTACACATTTCCTCAAACACGAACCTCTGTGTCGGTATGTTGAATTGAGAAAACATATCAAGTACTACACGTGGAGGATTCCTAAGAGGGTATCTAATCCAACCCATCGCCATATTATATAGCGAATCACGCTCCCTATTACCAGGAAGCTGACTTCGTCTTTGGGGACCTTCAGAACCAGCGGACTCAAGAACTGGTCCAAGAGAATCGAAAAAGTTAGCAGCAACAGAAGGAACAGAACGTCGAGCAGATGGGGTAGTAGAGTAACACACCCGGGTAACAAGAGAAGTGTCGGGAACAGAAGGGACAGTAGGAGTAATCAGAACAGTAGAGGCAGCGGGAGCAGGAGTGTGAGGAAGTACAAGCGGAGGAGCAGTAGGGACGGGAGCAGGCAAAGGAGCGGGAACAAGCGGAAGAACGGGTACAGGTTGGGGAACAGGAACAGGAGCAGGTGGAGGAACAGGGACAGGGGGAACCACAGGAACTGCGGTACCATGTGCATACGGAGGTGGTGACTTCATGAGATAGGACAACAAGGGGTCCTCTACTACGTCCTCCTTCTTATCCGTACCCGTCGGTAAAACGGGATAACACTTATCGACAGTCATGCGCTGCAATCTATCGAAAACTTCCTTTTCCTTTTCCTCCTTATCTCGCTGAAACTGCTCTGCGTTTCTTACCGTGGTGACAATCCCTTCTGTCTTATTACGTTTAATCTGCTTGATTTCTTTCTACTTGGCTTCTTTACGCCACAACCGAAAGGAATCAAACATGGCCGGCCTTGCTTTTCTTTGGAACAATTTAGCTTCAAGATTATCTAGAATCGGAGCCTCAAAACTACCATGAGGTGGCCAACTAAGAACACCGTCTTTTTTAGTGTAACGAACCCAACACTCATTGAATGTAATTGGACCTAATCCGTGTCGACTGTACAATTCGTAAGTTGGAGTTCCAACCGGAGGTATCGGACACGAGTCCTCCAGTCGGGAATCCGTACCACAACCTCTAAAGCAACTGAACAAAGTACTACGGCCAGGCATCATGCACACTAACCGAGTTTCACAAACTTCAAGGGTTATAGGATTACGATGTCCCTGCAAAGAGCAAAAACCCTCGGTTTTTGGCGACTGCAGACGTCAAATATCACAACAAAGAACAAAGTACCAAGAACCACAAATGCAATGGAACCATGCAACAACTAAGCACCCACAACAACAAAGGACTCTGGGAGCGACCCACAAATACTTAACTCAAAGATCAATGGCATCACCAGGAAGGCCCGTCAATCGTCTCGCTGTACCAAGGTCTACGCCAGGCGCCAAAACAGGTCCACAGTCAGGGCAGCAGTCCGTCGCAGCCGTCAGGAGGCGGGAATCTTCGCGGGAAAAGTCGTCGGGCCACTTGTTTCGACAACAGGATCGATGAAGCGGGGTGCACCTTCCCTCGGAGATTTCACACGAAGTTCCCCACGATCGTCGGGCTTGGACCGGTACCACTGATGTGGCTCAACGTTGGGCGCCAACTGAAGGACTGGGTTTTTCTAAGACCCAGCGGTGCCAGGGATAACACCTAAAACCTCCGTGGGTAACCTGTTCCGGCGTACAAATGACAGAGACACGGGACACTTCCTTCGGCGTCAAAGATTCGAGGTTTATTACTGCAGGGAACACAGAAGTCACAGGAAGTACAACACGTGCAGGTTCGAGGAGACTGTTTCAACTTGTATCTGTGGATCGCTCTTCTTATACAGTTTTCGAGCATAGGATAACATGGTGCACAAAGGATTACAACTTGGTTCCCATCGTAAAGATCATATGGGGTCGCTTTCATGTATTCAGAGTCTGGAACATAATTACAGTAACATTCAGCGGTTCCCAACTGTAAAAGTACATCTTCCCACCATTAGTACATTCCTTTCAGTAGTAAACGAATCGAGGAAAGGACAGAAACAGGTGCAGAGGAAGACGAGGACAGTGAACAGAACGAAAAGGGTGTAAAAGGGGTGGTACCAGGAAACACGAGTTGCAGGCATCAAAGGGGTTGCGCCTAATGAATGCACAACTGAGACAATAGACCGACGCGGCCAGATGAGCCTCGAGCGGGGCCATCTGCCTTACAGTGTCATCCCCCTCATCATAAAGAAACCTTCAAAGGAAACGTGTCTTCCGCGAGAGTTTGGGAACCCCAGGGTCGCGAAGCGGACAGCGTCCGTTCGCTGGCTACTTGAGGGCAATAAACAAAATGGATGCCGTATCTAAGATGGAACCCGTGGGTTCAGATGAAGAAACCCACGAAACAAACGAACGGTTCAGGTTAGCACAGCGAAAACGCGTACACCCACTAAACTCGTTATTTGCGGTTCATAGATACCAGACTCGACCATATTCGTGCGAGTCAAAAAACACCACTTACAATTGTCACGGAACCTCACTGATAGTGATGGAGCAGTACCATCGATGGCAGACAGTAAAGCTGTGTTAAACTTTGTAACACAAGTATCAATGTCTCCCATGTGAGGTTCCAAGGAGCACCGAAAGACAGGCTCTAAGGCAGTGCAAGTAACTTTATACCATTTTCTCCTATGGTCCTTATCCAGTTCTACCGGGTTCGGTGCTGGAGGCAACGGGATATCGAACGTGAGAAGATAATGGTCGGACCAGGTGAGGGGAAGGGGAGGGGAAGTTGTAGTGCCCGGGAGATTTGAGAAGATCAGGTCCAAAGTGTGGCCCGCAGAATGCGTCGGGCCTTGGATCAATTGCGTCAAACTAAGGCTAAAAATCGAATAGCCTGGGAGCATGAAGGATCTTCGACATGCAGGTTGAAATCACCTAGTACTATGAAGTGCCGGTACTATGAAGTGCGGGTGCTTGAATGATAAGTCCGCTATAAGATGGACCAGCTGTGTTAATGAGGAAGCTGACGCCCTAGGTGGGTTATACACTAGAATGCTAGTCAAGAAGATTGCAGCTGAGTCTGAGATAGAAAAATGCATGGCTTCAATCAGCCCAATATTTGTGAGTTTTTTAATAGCCAGTCGGAGGTGAGTTTTAAAAATAATGGCAAGGCCGCCCCCTGTTTTGCCTTCTCGGTTAATACCCATGAAGCGATAATCAGGGGGGGTGGCTAAATAGATATCCGGGTTTGAGGTATCTTTTATCCAAGATTCAGTAAGGAACAATATGTCCCAATCATGTGAGACAAGTGTAGACCAGATTTCGCTCGCATGACGGGGAAGAGATCGGCAGTTGATCAGTCCAGCCTTTACTGTTAGTGGAGTACGTAAGGAATTAGTAGGTGGTGAAGTACGTTCACTCCAGGGAGTTACAGTCAGATTGCAGTGCGTACAATGAAAGGGGCGGCCGTCTAAATTACTTGGCGGGCAGCGGGCAGATAATACACAGGAACCAGACCCTAATTGTAGGAGCTGTTCTCTGGTCCAGCGTATAAGGCCGGTGTTGATCAAATGGGCAGGGGGACTGGCCCTAGGCCCGGGCCAGGCGCGGACGGGCGCAGGCGGGCTTGCCTTAGGCGCGCCTTCGGCACGCCCGCTGCGCCCGCCCGCAGCGCGGACGGTGAATCCGTCTATCTTTATACATAACGAGGAGGGTGGGAATCGTCCAAGAGCTGGACCGCTACCCTGCCTTCCCCAATATGGCGGCGGCTATTCCGTGACTACCGGCGTCAGCACCTCAATTCGGCTGCGCCGGTAAGCTAATGTGAAGAATGAGACCCTGGAGGCGATGTGACTCTCACCTTCCGGGTCGCGTTACCAGGAACAATAAAATAGCGCCCAATAAAATATTTACAATTTTAAAAGTAATGCCCTGTAACAATTCTGTTGCGCACAAAGTATTCAATTTAACAAAGTGAGGGAAAGAAAGATCGCCCCCGGCTTCCGCCTCAGGGGAAAGAAAGCTGTAGTCTGCAGGCAGGGCGAAAATCAGCCCTTAAGTAAAGCAGGAGGGAGGGAATCGTCCAAGAGCTGGACCGCTACCCTGCCTTCCCCAATATGGCGGCGGCTATTCCGTGACTACCGGCTTCAGCACCTCAATTCGGCTGCGCCGGTAAGCTAATGTGAAGAATGAGACCCTGGAGGCGATGTGACTCTCACCTTCCGGGTCGCGTTACCAGGAACAATAAAATAGCGCCCAATAAAATATTTACAATTTTTAAAAGTAATGCCCTGTAACAATTCTGTTGCGCACAAAGTATTCAATTTAACAAAGTGAGGGAAAGAAAGATCGCCCCCGGCTTCCGCCTCAGGGGAAAGAAAGCTGTAGTCTGCAGGCAGGGCGAAAACCAGCCCTTAAGTAAAGCGGGAGGGCGGAAATCGTCCAAGAGCTGGACCGCTACCCTGCCTTCCCCAATATGGCGGCGGCTATTCCGTGACTACCGGCGTCAGCACCTCAATTCGGCTGCGCCGGTAAGCTAATGTGAAGAATGAGATCCTGGAGGCGATGTGACTCTCACCTTCCGGGTCGCGTTATCAGGAACAATAAAATAGCGCCCAATACAATATTTACAATTTTAAAAGTAATGCCCTGTAACAATTCTGTTGCGCACAAAGTATTCAATTTAACAAAGTGAGAGAAAGAAAGATCGCCCCCGGCTTCCGCCTCAGGGGAAAGAAAGCTGTAGTCTGCAGGCAGGGCGAAAATCAGCCCTTAAGTAAAGCGGGAGGGCGGGAATCGTCCAAGAGCTGGACCGCTACCCTGCCTTCCCCAATATGGCGGTGGCTATTCTGTGACTACCGGCGTCAGCACCTCAATTCGGCTGCGCAGGTCAGCTAATGTGAAGAATGAGACCCTGGAGGCGATGTGACTCTCACCTTCCGGGTCGCGTTATCAGGAACAATAAAATAGCGCCCAATAAAATATTTACAATTTTAAAAGGAATGCCCTGTAACAATTCTGTTGCGCACAAAGTATTCAATTTAACAAAGTGAGGGAAAGAAAGATCGCCCCCGGCTTCCGCCTCAGGGGAAAGAAAGCTGTACGCTGCAGGCAGGGCGAAAATCAGCCCTTAAGTAAAGCGGGAGGGCGGGAATCATCCAAGAGCTGGACCGCTACCCTGCCTTCCCCAATATGGCGGCGGCTATTCCGGGATTACCGGCGTCAGCACCTCAATTCGGCTGCGCCGGTCAGCTAATGTGAAGAATGAGACCCTGGAGGCGATGTGACTCTCACCTTCCGGGTCGCGTTACCAGGAACAATAAAATAGCGCCCAATAAAATATTTACAATTTTAAAAGTAATGCCCTGTAACAATTCTGTTGCGCACAAAGTATTCAATTTAACAAAGTGAGGGAAAGAAAGATCGCCCCCGGCTTCCGCCTCAGGGGAAAGAAAGCTGTAGTCTGCAGGCAGGGCGAAAATCAGCCCTTAAGTAAAGCGGGAGGGCGGGAATCGTCCAAGAGCTGAACCGCTACCCTTCCTTCCCCAATATGGTGGCGGCTATTCCGTGACTACTTGTTAAGGCTGTGTGCTCCTGATTCTCTAGCCCTAGTAGCTGGGGATTTTAACTGTTCATTCGAACCCTTGGCAGTAGAGGATATTTTAGGAATACATGAGGATGACGCACAATGGGGCGTTCCGTCCCTAACCCTTAATCCCGTGAGGAGATGGTCTCCTGTAGTCATTCAATTAAACGGCTTAATGACAGAAACAGGTTTACGGGCTGCCAACGGCCGTACTACCTCCGACGCTCAGGGTGCTATTACTTATAATAGAGTGTTGTGCGAGAGTAGGATTGACTACATAATGATAGATAGGAGGACCTGGAAGTCTGTAGTGGATATGGTCATTATTTCATCGGTTGAGAGTGACCACAACCCTTTGTCCCTCACACTGCAAAACCCATGGCACAGAAAGGAGCGTATATCCTCTAAAGACAGGAGTTTATTAACAAAAGAACATATTCCATTGAATTGTAATAGATTTTTAAAATGGCCAAAGTTCTGTCTGGATGATTCTAAATTGTGCGAGTTAGATGGAATCCTTGCAGAGCAGTTACTAAGGCTGTCTGTAGTCTGCGATGAGGAGGCAGGGTTAGTAGAGATAGAAAATATTTATACTGCCACAATGGACCACATTGGCAAGCTGTTTATGGTCCCACCCAAGAAGAACCTGGCACATACCAAGCCACTGCAGAGCTGGTTTGATAGTAATTGTAGAAGGAGGAAAACTGATTTAATTTCTGCCATCAAATCTTCGAACCCAGTATCTGTGCGTTCGGCAAGATTGCATTATACAAAGGCAATTGTAGCCGCAAAAAGGGCTTGGGAAGAGTCCCATTGGGAAAATCTCAGAGATGCAAGTAGAAATAGGGATGCTAATTTGTTTTGGTCACTAGTTAGAAAATCATCTGGGTGCAGCTCGAACCAAATTCCAAACCATATCACGGATAGTGAATGGTTTGAACATTTTTCTAAGCTTTATGGTGGGATTGACCTGCCCGGAGTCCCCGGGCATTTGAGCGGTGCTCTGGTTGATGGTTCCGGTCAGCTCACGCCAACTATAGTTAATAAAAAAAAGGTTCTCGCTGCAATAGCCAAAATAGTTTCCGCCAAAGCCCCAGGACAGAACGGAGTGCCTGGTGACCTTTTTAAAGCTAACCCCGAAGGTTGGGCAACGTATTTTACCATCTTTATAAATGCATTGATGGCAGGCTCCCCAGTCCCTAGTTCCTGGAAAGCGGCCAAGGTGATTCCCATTTATAAGAAGGGCCCCAGGGAGAACCCTGCCAACTACCGTCCAATTAGTCTGATAGACGCAGGACAGAAGTTGGTTGGCAGGGTTCTCCTTGAAAGGATCCTCTCGTGGGCAGAGGAGAACAAAATCATTTCCCCCTACCAGGCTGGTTTCAGGGCATGTACTGGTACAACTGATCAAGCATTTAGGTTGCTCCTCCTCCACTGGAAGGTGGTTACCATCGGCAAAGGCGGTCTTTATTTGGCATTTATTGACTTGAAGACCGCCTTTGACCTGGTTCCTCGAGACCGATTGTGGACTATACTGGAGGAGATGGGGATCCCGCTTCCAATCCTAAACCTCTTGATACGTATGCATTATGGCACTTATGCCCGCATTAGATGGGGCTCTCAAGGGCAAAAAACTGATAGGATTCCTGTTAAGC
The DNA here is from genome assembly GCF_964263255.1 of Lissotriton vulgaris. Taxonomy (NCBI): domain Eukaryota; kingdom Metazoa; phylum Chordata; class Amphibia; order Caudata; family Salamandridae; genus Lissotriton; species Lissotriton vulgaris. The sequence continues at coordinate 134,377,055 of NC_141693.1, forward strand.
GTGGGGTTAGACAGGTGTGCGTGTTAGCCCCAACACTTTTTTCTTTGTTTGTGAATGGTGTTGTCTCTTTTTTACTTGAAATTGACGCAGATGCCCCGGTTCTGGCAGTCGATAAAGTGCCCACCTTACTCTTCGCAGATGACACCTTGCTGGTTTCAAAAACCCCAGTGGGCTTGCAAAAATTGCTGAATCGCTTTAGTTTGTTTTGCGAACTTAGGGGCCTAGTCATTAACACCACCAAAACTAAGCTTCTCTATTTCAACCCGAGTAAGTCCTCCAGGTCCACCCTCTTTCTTGACGGAGAACCATTGGAGCGCATAAAATAATTTGATTATCTGGGAATCAGAATTTCTCATAATTTGAAGTGGCAGCCCCATATTGATAAAATGCTTTTGAACCACAAAAGGGTGACTGGTGTTTTGGGGCGGGAACATCGCATGTCCATCTCTAAGCCCATTGCCCCTGCCCTAGATATATATGCTGCAAAGGCTGTGGGCAGCGCCATTTATGGTGCCGAGCTGTAGGGTTTCGAATGTATTAGCGCACTTACCACTTCTGAGAATAAGTTCCTCAGAGAGCTAGCATCCCTTCCGATGGGTACCCCCATCAAACCACTATTGAGCGATCTGGGTCGCCGCCCTATTCGGGACTTAGCTAGGCTATGACCTCTTTTATATTGGGCCAGGCTATGGCGGACCCCCGAGCTCTCTAATTACCTTGATGGCTTGATAGAGGTTATGAACCTTAATGGTTCTTATAAAGTCAGTTGGATCCGTAACATTAAGAAGTTTTTGAGTGAAACTGGTTTGCCAATTAGTTGGGAGCGAGGAGCTTCCGTTTCCAAGCTTGAACTCAAGCGAGTCTACTGGAACTGGGTGGACGAGCAAGATCTAAGGGACCCAAACCAGGGTAGGCTGACCGAGGAGTTTAAACAGCATAAAATCAAGCCTCGCTTGGAGCCTTACCTGGACCTTATTGTTAAACCAAGGGATAGATCGCTGTTCATCCAGTTCAGGTTGGGAAATTTACCTTTACACGATTTCACTTGTAAGTGGAAGCCCCCGTACCAAACCCCATCCGACTGCCCTACATGTAATGGCGTCACTGAAACTATTGCCCATGTTTTTTTGTGTGCCCAGCTTATGCAAAGCCGAGACAGAGATGGCTAAAACCTACATGTTTACTGCTCGGTACCAGGAATCATTCCGTAGCTTTGAGAATTCTAAAGACCGACACCAGCACATGTCTAGTTTGTGGGGTTGCTAAATTTTTGAGCTAGGCCTGGGTAATCAGAGCAAAATCTTTGAGATGACTCAGTTTTTAATCAAACTTTCCTAATTTTTACTTTCACAAAGCTGCTATTGTTTAATATGCTTCTTAACTTATTTATTGTATTATGGATGTTTTTATTGTAACTAATTCTGCAAACTGTAAAGACCTATGAATTGTGGTCTTTTTTTTATCCTTTGTATGTGCTTTTATGATATCACGTGTTTATCGAAATAAAGCTTTGAACTGAACTGAAAATCAAAAATAGTCCCACGTGGACATCAAAATCGGGAGAGACACAGGCAGCATCCCTCCTAGAACAGGAAAGTATCTGGTTCGCCCACCGAATCGAAGGTTTTTGTGCATGATTTGCACATCTGAAATTAACAGCTGAGAATCATTGTGGTACGATCAAATCTGTTCCATTAATAGCATGGTCTCAAAATGTCATATTGCCTTAGCACTATCCCACTACATTATTAATTATTCTACCCCCTCTATGCTAATGTCATGCAAAGGAGGTGGAATGGACTAGATGCATAAACAGCATCTTGTTATGAAGAATAGGGTACAGTGAGCTTACGGAAGGACCTTGAGAAACAGTTGCAGTTTTGTGATTTAGCCTGGGAAAATTAATCCGAAACAGACAATGGAAATAAATAATATTCTACTTGAGTACGTGCTGCAGAAATGACCATCATATGTGCAGAGGAAGCACAAGGGTGACCTCCATGTTAGAAAACGTGACTGCTAGGCCCAAGGCCTAGGTGACCAGTCAGCAAAACAATCTTTTTGTACACCATAGGAAATTCTTTTTGAAGACAATAGTACTATATCAGTGTTTACGTGTGTAATCAAAGAAGAAACTATATTCTGCACATTGTTAAAGAATCACAAAAATATAAATGCACAAAAATCCTTTGCAGTGTTCATAGAGAATTAGGTCTGTACAGCGACACGGGAACCACAAGCCTGGAAATTACCAGCCTCATCATCACCAAGGAAGTAAGAAGCTAGTCAGGGGTGAGGCAAGCTGAAGGACAGCAGATCAGACGCATGTGGTCACTGTGCTTTGGAGCTCTCCTATTTAAAAAAAAAATGTGCCCAAAACTCCCAATACAGCATATTACATGTGGCTTGCAGTAAGGGGACACCTATACAGATATATGGACAGCACAGGGTGGTGCAGGACAGAATATTGAGGAGAGGATTGGTGTGATGAGACAAAAATAGAACCCGTTATCTTTATCACAATATAGCTGCGTGTGTTGTGGTTTATTTGGATTTGTAGTTCATTTGGAACCAGAAAATCAATGAATAAAATATTGCAAAGTTGTGCAATTGATGAAAACAGCTAGCAAGTCAAAACAAGCATTGGCATAGCCAATAGGTCTTGCCTTTGGGACCTTATAAGTGTTTAGCTATGCAACAGTTGATGTTGCACCAAGGATATTGTGCTGCATAACTAAATACTTATAAGGTCCCAAAAGCGAGACCTATTGGCTATGCCAATGCTTCTTTTCTTTACGCTTAAGAACTGAACCTGCTGCTTCCGTCACAAATGCTGCTGTTGAAAGAATGTTCTCTGCATATGAATGTTATAACCTAATACAGGATTGTAAATTCTGTGGCACAATGAAAATTAATAAAATTGGTTAAAAAAAATGACACCGGGATATATGGTTCATAAAAAATGGCTGGAAAATAATGAAGTAAATAGATGTAGTGGAAGTGATACTGGATTAGACACTACACAATAATATAACTGAAGGAGACCCAGTGACTGTACAAAACAAAAACCCAACACAATAGTTAATCTTTGTTTAAAACAATAACAAATCAGGAAACTAAGAGTCTCTGCTGTTGCCAAAATTTGCAGCTTGCTTTTGAGGATTTTGCTGCCTGGAACACTTCAAGCACGTTTTTTTCTTGTGTGTGTGTTGTGCTTGCTTTTCACCTACTCATTATGGCTGAGATACCCGCCACCCCCTCTCAACACAATCCCCAAGGATGTGAAACCGGAAACAGTTCTGAACTTTTGGAAGACGGGAGGGAGTGACCCTCCCGGCCGTATTTATTAAAATATGAAACAAAATTAAAACATTAAAATAACAGTTTCATATTATGTACAATTTCATTACCACATTGCGATGTTTGGCTAACCTTAACATATTCTGTAATACAAAGGTTCTCCTAGCCGAACTAACATCCTACAAAACATTTAACTTGAAATTTTGAAATTGTACATCCTAACGTTTAAGGGCCAATGGCAAGGTCGTAACCGGTGTCAAGATCCCTAAACCAGAAATATCCCCCTCACTTGTGAGGGGCGACCGCACAGAGGTGTACCTCAAGTGCAACTACCAATTTCCCTTGACTTGACGGGGGCCCCAATAAACTCGACGCCACTTAAAGGTCGTCCGAGGACTCGTGTGAGGTATCTAGAAGGTAGCGTAGACCCCCCCCCCAAACCCCACACAACTTACCACATCTGCCGTCGCAGATGTCCTGGCCCCGGGAAATTCTCCAGGAGGGGGCTGTAGCCCCTCCTACCCAGGAAGGGGCCTTGACCGCCTTTCCTTTCCTTTCGGCGGCCCATCCTTAGAAGGGACCGCCTCCCCGTTGAGGGGCCAATGGCCACCTCCCTCGAGCGCTCCCATCCGTAATGGGTGACGCCCACTCATAGGGATCTTCCAATTAGTGCTCACCGATCATGACCTTACCGCCCGACCGAAATAAATACGACAATTCTAAACTAAATGACTAATTTACTTAAAAGACAGTAACAACAACAACTTTATTAAAAGCATGCTTACTGATCAACACTAGAGCAGGATTACTTTATTTGCAAAACATACCACAAATTGACCATTCTTTATTGCATATTCAAAGTTATTACGATAATAATCCGAACCTGCAAACAAAATTAGAGTTACCACATCAAACTTTATTCAAAACAACTTGCTGTCCTCAGGGGCTGGTGGGTGGGTCAAAATTGGCTCTTCGTTCCGTCTCGAGCTCACGTGCAGCGAGGTGGTGCAGCTTCAGAGCACAGGAACAAGAGGATGCTTCCTTGGCTTGTTGCTCCTTTTATCCGTCTTCAGGGCGGGCGTAAACCCGCCCCTGCCTGCCCCAAGGGCGTGGCCGGCCGCGTCAGTGTCTAGGCCAGCCCACTCCAGGGCGGGAAAAAGGCGCGCCCCGGCTACGCCGCTTCGGGCATACCAGCCGAGACTCGCCTCCCACCCAAGATGGCTTCCCGGGGGGATCGTGGTACTCCGCCATACGTTCGGGGGGACCGAATGGTCGCCCCTTTCCATATGGCTGAGATACCCGCCACCCCCTCTCAACACAATCCCCAAGGATGTGAAACCGGAAACAGTTCTGAACTTTTGGAAGACGGGAGGGAGTGACCCTCCCGGCCGTATTTATTAAAATATGAAACAAAATTAAAACATTAAAATAACAGTTTCATATTATGTACAATTTCATTACCACATTGCGATGTTTGGCTAACCTTAACATATTCTCTAATACAAAGGTTCTCCTAGCCGAACTAACATCCTACAAAACATTTAACTTGAAATTTTGAAATTGTACATCCTAACGTTTAAGGGCCAACGGCAAGGTCGTAACCGGTGTCAAGATCCCTAAACCAGAAATATCCCCCTCACTTGTGAGGGGCGACCGCACAGAGGTGTACCTCAAGTGCAACTACCAATTTCCCTTGACTTGACGGGGGCCCCAATAAACTCGACGCCACTTAAAGGTCGTCCGAGGACTCGTGTGAGGTATCTAGAAGGTAGCGTAGACCCCCCCCCAAACCCCACACAACTTACCACATCTGCCGTCGCAGATGTCCTGGCCCCGGGAAATTCTCCAGGAGGGGGCTGTAGCCCCTCCTACCCAGGAAGGGGCCTTGACCGCCTTTCCTTTCCTTTCGGCGGCCCATCCTTAGAAGGGACCGCCTCCCCGTTGAGGGGCCAATGGCCACCTCCCTCGAGCGCTCCCATCCGTAATGGGTGACGCCCACTCATAGGGATCTTCCAATTAGTGCTCACCGATCATGACCTTACCGCCACAGGCCGGATAGTTGACCGGCTATCCGGACCCCCCACAACACTCCTACCTAAAGGTCATGTCTTAAAGTCTTTAGCCAAGCTATCAAGTCTCCTATGAGTAACTCGTTCCCCACCCGGGACAAATGAACACCATCCCCCAAATACATACTGTCACCAGTAATACAACCATGCGAAATAGAATGCAGTGTATTGGAACGGAACAATCTACTCACTTTGTTATTAATTTTCCTTACTGAATGATTCAGAGCAGAAACAGAAATAGCCCCCCGCCATACTTTTCGTGGGATCATATGGGACCATGCAATTGTGCACCCTGGAACTCTCCTCGCTAACCAACTTACAGTGGAAAGCATCGCCTCAAGAAGAAGTCGTCTACCAGTGGTGACCAAATCATTGCCCCCAAGATGTACTATGACTATAGACGGCGGTGACCTCGTCCGCCCTAGCAAACCCTCGAAAAATGATTGAAACTGGTCAATACAGAGTCCACCCCTTCCGTAGAAGGACACACTGTACCCGTATTCCCCAGCCACGTGAATCATGTCACCTGCTTTGAATACGTCCGCGGCACGCCTCACGTATGAGTGGCCCACGACCCACACCTCCTTTTTCACAGCCGGTGATGTCTGACCGCTGGCCCGGTGTTGGGTCGACTGCATAGTCCGCCCCGCCTCGTAGGCTTGCGCAACTGAAACCAAACAAAAACAAGAAGCGTGAGTACATCATTACAGCTTCACAACATGTGCAACCGCACATACCTTTCATAACAATTGGAGGACCAACGCCCCACACGTTTAACTTGTTCGACATTCAGATCCCTGGCTGTAGCCTCTGTAGCAGCCCCTATCCGAAAGGAATGGGTCCCAAACTCGCCCGGGTTCAAGCCCGCAGCGGCAATCGACATCGCAAGCACCCGCTGAAACTGAAACCTCGTCAGTGGGGTGGCGTCAGCGTGTCTCAACAAGGTCCCCCCCCATGATGCCACCCTTTGTGCTAAATATTCCTCTACACAACTCACAGGGCACATGGAGGACCCGGGAATCCTTTGTATGATTATGCAATCACCCATCGCACCCTGATCGGTCTTGGACCTGACAAACGAGACAGTCATTGTCCCCCCTCTGACCTGAACGTGCTCTCGGCACAGTCCCCCCAGCACATCCTGCTTGTTCCTTGCCACTAGTTCGCTTACCCGCATAGCCCCATGGAATGCCAGCGCAAAAGCGGCTCGGAATAACACTGTTTCATACTGGGATGAACACGTTGCAGGGAGTATGGATAATAACAGGGCCAACCTATCCAAACCTATCGGGCGCCTTTCATCTACTCTGCGACCCTCAAGGCGTTGCCACCCACGTAGCGCTTTTTGCACAACGAAAGACGCTGTCGGGTCCTGGATCCCATGAGCCCTAGCCACAAAGGAAATGGCGGCCCGATGCCTCTGGGCCGTAGCCACTGATTTGCCTGCCTGATGTAAAGACAGCAGGAATTTCACTACCAACTCCTCCTGGCCCCAAAGCTCCCCTCTAGCAGCCCCCAAAAAGGCCCAATAGGAACGGAACGCCCCTTCATATGCCTTCCTCGTCCTGGGTGCTAAACTCTCTCCCACGAGGTTACGAAGTTCGGGGCACCGAGAGACCAGAGAGCTTCGGGAAAGGGTGCCGCCACCGGGTCCGCTGTGGGCAGAAAACCCCAGAAGGCCTGCATACGAAAACGAGAAAGCGCATCAGCCGCCTGGTTCATTACCCCCGGCACATGTCTTGCCTTAAATAGCACATTCAATTGCATACACAGTAATACAATTTCCTTGAGCAATCTCAGAATCCATTTGCATCGTGCTGCCTGGCTATTGATACACTCAACCACGGTCATGTTATCAGACCAGAAAACCACAGAGTGATCTCTGAACCCCTCGGGCCAAGTTCTGAGGGCCACCAAAATGGGGAAAAGTTCCAGAAAAGCAATGTTACTTGTCAGTCCACTATCATGCCACCATGACGGCCATTTTTGTGCCGACCACTGAGTGCCGAATATGGCACCAAAACCAATGCTCCCTGCCGAATCTGTCCACAGCCCCAGCTCCTCAGAGGACACCGCCGGTTTGTTCCAGACAATTCGACCGTTGAAATCCACCAGAAATGCCAACCAAATGCGCATGTCCTGGCGAACCTCTGCCGAGAGCCTTGTGCGATGATGACCCTCCTTCAGGCCGACCATGGCTTGAGCGATCGAGCGGGAAAAGGGGCGGGCCATCGGTATTACTCTTAGGGCAAAATTCAACTGTCCCACCAATTGTTGTAATTGATGTAGCTTAACCTTAGACTCACTTATACACGTTTGCAGGCATGCCCTGAATCTTAACACTTTGTCTCCTGGTAAACGAAAACAACCTTCTTCAGAGTTGAGCTCGATCCCCAGAAACTCGAGGCAAGTCGAGGGACCCACAGTCTTACCTGGTGCCAATGGCACGCCAAACTGATTCATCAAGACACAAAATTCAGTCAAAGCCTGTCCACATTCCGGATCCCCGGCTGCCCCCAGAAACAAAAAGTCATCGAGATAATGCATAACATGTTGAAACCCCGTCTTCTTCGTGAAGACCCATTGCAGGAAACAACTGAACTTTTCAAAATAGGCACAAGATATAGAGCACCCCATTGGCATACACCTATCCATGTAATAGTGACCCTGAAACATGAAACCAAGGAGACGCTGATCGTCTGGATGTACCGGGAGCAACCGGAACGCTGACTCGATATCAGATTTTGCCATCAGCGCACCGGGCCCCAGGCGATTCAATATGGCTACGGCCTCATCGAAGGATGCGTACCGCACCGAACACACTTCCGGGTCTATCGCATCGTTTACGGAAAGACCACGTGGGGCTGATAAATTATGTATCAGCCGAAACTCACCCGGGTCCTTCTTGGGGACCACCCCTAAAGGGGAACAAACAAAGTTAGCAACTGGTGGCACATTAAATGGACCGGCGACTCGACCTCGAGTAACCTCTTTCCCGATCTTTTCCTGTACCACGGTCGTATGTTGCAAGACCGATATTTGGTTTTTACATTTCGCTATACCCTGAAACTCCCCCACTGGGATGCTGAAACCGTATGAAAACCCGTTCCGCAACACCCCAGCGGAAGCGTGATCCGGGTATTCGCTGAGCCAGGGAATCTTTGCCATGGTATCAATTGGAGTAGGTAAAGGCGCCCCTCGGACTATATCAGACCTGTTTGGCGCCTCCTCTACCCCCGTTATCACCCGTTTTGGCTCTGCACATGGACTCAGGATGGGATGATTGCCCACACCCACCACATTCGTGCCTAAATTTGCATGACCCCTGGGGCCTCGTACATTTACCCCTGTTAAAGTTCCAACAAATCCCCCTTTAACCTGCGTTGCCGATCGGCCTCGAGTGGTTGTCGTTACTCGTACCTGATCGAAAGGGCGTCCCAGCATATTGGCGGGAGGATTCACCCACGTTACTCCCTACCAATGGCAACTTCAACATACCAGTATCTTCCATTTTGGACCAAGACACAGAATCATAACAATCCCAAGTTAAGTTTTTATCATGTTCTTTCGCTTTTCTGAAAATATTATCGTAACAGAACCATTGATTGCCCTCGTGTGATACAGAATACCCCATGATCCGTGACTGATAAATCGGCAATTCGGACAGCAATTCGGGCCTACGTTCACCCATGATGGATGTAAAAATTCCCCACGCTCTGCCCCAAGTGCCAATGTTTTCATTTACCTTAAAGGCGGCCATCTTTGCGCGCCAAACACTCGGATGCATGAGCTCCTTTTGGCTCTTAACATGCTCCATCTCATAATGATCAGTAAGCAACGAGAAGATGTTTATATACTCCTCTGCCCATATCTTCTCTTTAATAGCCAGAGGGACATGTTGACCCAACTTTTCCCTTCGTGAGGGTGCAGACTCATCCCTCGCAATCGGCAATGGCCGCTTACCTGAACCGGAAGCTGTATCTGCGACTGGACCTGTCCCAGGTGGCTTCTCTACTGCCGCAGCCGGCGATGGTGCCTTCGCCGCTTCCCTCGTTTAACGCAGTTGCTTCATCAACACCTGCGCGTCGTCAGCCGTGGCGCCCTTGCTACCTTTACCCAACCACGCTGCTAATTGTGCTGCCAGCTCGGGCGGCATATCCTCCCCGGACACGGGGGTGACCACCACGGGAATCGGATTCCCCTCTTCCGGCACGGGAGTTGGTTCTTCGAGTGGGGTACAGGGAACCGGGATGTCTCCCCCAGCTGCTCCCCTTCTGGGCCTCTTGCCTTTTCCTCCCGGAGCTGCTCCTGCCAAAGGACGTTTCGGTCCCCCTTCCTCGTCTTTATCCGCCATTCGCCTCTTTAGGTCGGTCACCTCTTTCATAAGAACACGCAGCATCTGGTCGGTAGTCATTCGCTTTCCCGCTTTCTTGGGCATTCTCCAACAGAGTATCTGCAAAACAACAAGAAAGATTACAACGCTCAAAATTGGCTCTTCGTTCCGTCTCGAGCTCACGTGCAGCGAGGTGGTGCAGCTTCAGAGCACAGGAACAAGAGGATGCTTCCTTGGCTTGTTGCTCCTTTTATCCGTCTTCAGGGCGGGCGTAAACCCGCCCCTGCCTGCCCCAAGGGCGTGGCCGGCCGCGTCAGTGTCTAGGCCAGCCCACTCCAGGGCGGGAAAAAGGCGCGCCCCGGCTACGCCGCTTCGGGCATACCAGCCGAGACTCGCCTCCCGCCCAAGATGGCTTCCCGGGGGGATCGTGGTACTCCGCCATACGTTCCGGGGGACCGAATGGTCGCCCCTTTCCATATGCAGAGTTGACGTGTGAGGAGGGGCTGAGGAACTTATCTCTTACATTTTTCCATGGAATCAAGATGCATGAAGGTGCACGTTTTCCTCTTCGAATCTGCATGGGACTCCACATTAGCTTAGCCTCATGCTGGCATTATCAGTTGCCTGGCTCCCTTCCCCTGCAGCTACTCGACGCCCGCCGCCTGGGTTTTCCTGCAGGTTGGCCTTGTTATACACAGCGCTCTGGAAGGCGTGGTTAGAAGCAGATACCGCTGTGCCGATTTAATGTAGCCGCAAAATTGTGGAATTCTCTTCCCATTGAAACTCGAGCTCTGGAAGACTTACTCCAGTTCAGATGTGCCATCAAAACCTTTCTTTTTAATAAAAATCCCTGATTCTGTTGCATTTTGTGATGTTGTGTATACCTTCCTTGGCGCCAGGACGCCCCTTTGCTGGGGCAGCTGTGCGCGGTACAAAAACCGTTAACATAACATAACAGGCCAGTGCAGTCTAAGGGAATCTGGGTAGCTGGGTTAGTGTAAACAGACTCCAGAAGGGCCCGCTAGTAGCAGTTGATCGCCATGGAACGCCTTCCTTTCTTGTCATTTTACGCGATGTGCTGCTAAATTGTGTGTGCCCCAAAAAGCAGAGCATCGAGAGGTTTGAATAAAACAGACTTCTTTACACCCTTTAAACACTGCCTGGGATGAATCTAATACTACATAGTCTTAGAGTTGTGCAATTCCTGTATTGTCTTACCCTCGACCTTAAATTATTTGTATATTTATTTACTGATTATAATGTTTTTAGCCAAATCATTTGACCAACTACTTTAACGGTACACATGAAAGGAGAGATGCATAAAACAGTGGTGAAATAGGAATAATTCTTAACGATTTTTTAAAAAACATGATCGTACAGAAAGTGGAAGCTCTTTCCATAAATTGGAGCCAATAGTGCAAGAGAACAGAAATGGCACATGCATGGAGGATATGGCGCAGTGAGAAGACAAAGTGGCAGAAAACATAAAGGCACGTGGCGAGACTGCAACAAGGAGATGAGTAAGCAGCATGGAAGGGGTAGAGATGCACACAGCTAGAATGTAAATGAATTTATATAGCGCAAATCACCACTGGTTTCTAAGCGCTTGCTTAGGGAACCCATCCTGGTATTCCCCTGTGAGATAACCCCGGCAGGGTATCCGCAAGGTGAAAGCCAGGCATCCCGCCGCGAGGGGCCATTGTGGAGATTAAGCAAGCTATTGCCCAGAGTCGCAGAGTGTGAACCCATGAATGGAATAGGCACCAGAGAAAGAATTGTCTAGTCCATGGACATTTTAGGCCTCAAGACCCACCGAGCCGGGAATTGAACCCTGGTCCCAGGCTGACCTCTGCTTCCAGGTCTGCCTGCTCTAACCAGTGAGCCACACTTCTCCACACAGAAAGCAAAAAGAAAACTGGGAGAAGGTTTGGGGGGTGAGCACAGAAGCACACAGCAAGACAAAACAACCTGAAGACCGGAGTCGATGGCAAAGAAGCACAGACAGAGCAACACGGAGAAGGGAGTAAAGAAGCACACAGTGAGACGGAGCAAAGTGGAGATGAATGGGAGAAGCACATGAAGAGGCAGAGCTACATCGAGACGTGAGGAGGCCGATAAGCACATGAAGAAGATAGTTGGAGAATACACGCACTCTCGTAGAGTGCTTCTCTAAAGAGGACAAGCATTGGCCGCGCGGAATGCTTAGATGGGGGCTGCAGCGGGAGAGTGAGGCGGAGGGAGTTGTGTGCGCGCGCGCTGCACGCGAAAGCACTTAATGAGCCATGATGGCTCGTAAGTGTAATACAAGGCTTATTGAGATGAGAAAGGCAGATGGCGGCTGCATGCGTGCTCGCGAGCGTGCACGCAAACTTCAGGCCAGGAAAAGCTTTTGGGTAGCACTTTGAAAACCCCCTTACTAAAAGTCGAGTACGCAGCGCATTCGTTGCTCTAGGCTCGACCTAAACATCTGATCAATGTAAACAAATAAAACCATGATAAATACGAGACAGTGTGGGATTATTATTATTATAGTTAATCACGGTCTAAAGGAAATTCCATAAGAAACCTTAAATTCAGCCTTGCCAGTAAAAATTTCCCCCATCCCTAGCATGGCAAATAAGGTGAAAGTCTAACTATCTGCAAAATAAAAGCAAATCAACAAATGTAAAGTCTTCGGACCTGCACTATAGACCAATGAAATCGGAATCTAGGCATGTCATAACGAACCCCCTTGAATCCATTCCGGCTCCTTCCTCCACCTCCCCCGATGGGGGAAGGGGGGACCGAGCGAGTTGGAATGGTGCCCCCATGGGCTGAAGAGGCATCGGGGGGCCTTGTTGGACTACCACTCCTTCCACAGCTTAACTAGTGGAGTGTCAAATTTGTCACATGACTATAACCCCAATTAGACTCATTGCTACAGAACCTCTCTCGTATCCTCCTTTCACCCCTTTCTTTCGTGTTTCTTTCTTTCTATCATCCCGTGCCTAATTTCCCAGCAAGTCAATGTAGAGGGGATTAGATAAACATATATCTCAAGTACCTGTAATCACTGCAATACATACTACGTTTGGCTAACCCCATGACAGAAATGCTAATGTATCTGTTTATAAAAAACGAAAAAAAATTCTTTGAAATACAAAAAAATCCACATTCGACTTGCATGATTTACAATTGAATAGGCAAATATCCAACCCTTCTAACTGAGACCAGCCCATTGGAAAGCAAATCAAATGTTTAATGACGCAGTTAGCACTTCTCTTTATGAAAATTTGTGGCCTATAAAGCGCTATCTTAATATCGAAATCCACAACTGAGGCTAATCATCAAATCAATACATTTAAATGTTGTGAACCACTTTAGGCTCCAGAAGGAAGACTGAGACTATTCACATATTCAAACCATAAAGTTTTATTAAAGATTAAAAGGTTCACAAATTCAGAATCAAATTAGTGTAAATCAAAAATCAGTACATGAATACAATAATCAATTCCAAGTTCAAATCAATCAAAAGCATATTAGCCATAGGATGAACTCATATAAAGTCGCCTCAATGGAAAAGTAAATCAGTTCTACCATAAAGAGAATACCCTAAATCTACTCTGATCTGCTCAGTAAGCATTCTAAAAGCGTTCTGGAAAAGCTATGCTCAACATTTGCTTAAGTCACACAATTCTAACATTTGCTACACCTGCACATGGTTCTTATAAATTGATCCAATCAGGTTAAAGCATACAGATACAATCTAGGCTCATTAGTTTGTCAGGATTGTTCCTTGAAAGTTTCAGTTATCTCCAACATAACGAGGGGGCATATTATCAAGGGGGTTTATCTCTGTTTTTTTGGCTTTAAAAGCCAAGAAAGCGGGGATAAAATTATCTCCCTATTACCTAGCTGTCGATAACACCAGTTAGCGACAGCTAGTAGGAGATAGTGACCATCTTGGGCCCCACTTTGCATGTCAGTGATATTTATCACTAATAACATGCAAAGTGGGCGTGTCAAGATGTTAGCGGCTGGAAACAGTCGCTAACATCTCTATCTCCTATTACCAACTTTTGGAGATATTCGCGCTAAGCGCAAATATCTCCAAAAGCTAACACCTGCCCTGAGCAGTTCTTAGCCATGTTATCCAATGGGAGGTGGATAACATGGCTAAGAGCTGGAAGAACGGAGGTTTTTTATCAGTAAAAGGGTGCACTGCCTGTTTATACGCATATGGTTTCAGAAAAACAAGAGTTATCTGGTGCTGTACGGCGAGTGGACAAACCCAAACCACTCCTATGAGTAAGAACACTACTCCTAATAAGTAAACGGTTTGCCGCAGCACTCAATAAAGTAAAGACGTTGTGTACAGTGACAATATACAAGCATATTCCAGAAAACCAATTTGACAGAAGTTGACAAGTTCCACAAGATGAGTAAATCTTGGAGTCTTTTAATGAAGATTACAGCCAGCCGACACGTGTTTCATCGCCTTAGCGACTCATCAGGGCTGAAAACAAACAAATAAGTGGCATATAGCATGTTCTTTTGACAAAATAAATTGCTGTACCAGACCATGCTGGCTGGGTATTACATGTATACAGTACATGCTTCCTCCAGCAGTGAACATACAGTGATTTGTTCAAGCTTCTTTTTCTAGTGCTCTCACAACACATCCGTGTCGAATGGGGTGTCTATTGTCGATATTAAATACAGACGTGAGTGTACGTGATAGTGGTTGTGAAGGGTTTGTGTGGGCGAAGATAATACCTCACTGTATGTAGTCACTGGTCCCAATGACACATCGTGATAAAAGAACCTAAGGTGCAGCTAGAGTGCCCTAATTGTGTGCGGCTCTTACATACTTCATGCCAAACTTGTGCTCATGTGCAAAACTGTGTCATTGAGTAGACATACCTAGACGGCCGTGTCAACATCCGAAGGTCTGTATCAATGTACAAAGAAAGAAAACGGAAAAGATCTCATCACTAACAGTACTTGAGTGATGTTTGGGCAAAATATCGCCATAGTGAGACTCAATTGGAATTTTGCACGTGGACTCACCGCTTAGCTGGTGATAATTCCAACCCAGCCGGGCCTTCTCTAGTAGCACTAATGTCAGTGCGTCCAGAAGCGGTGAAAGTCCTGGTATCTGTGACATAATCAAGGTAAAATATGTCACTATAGCCATGCAGTATTGCCCTCATTTACTGTTGGCTCTAAGCAGATATTGCTTACGCCAGAAATGTCATCGACATTCTAATACCCTGGTTCCGTTTATACAAAAAAGTGCGCTGGAATTTCTGTTCACTATGTTATTGCTATCCACAATTCTGTATCATACGTAGAATATTGTCTAAATCTTCCTACATGGAAAATCACTTAAACTTACAATGTTTAAACAGCATGTGCGCTTTCATATGGGCTCAGGAATCACAAAGTGTCTTTCTCCAGACTTATACAAAAGAGGTGGACTGGGATTTCCGTTTACTATATTATCGCTATCAACAATTCTGAATCATACGTAGAGTATTATCTAAAACTTCATGAACGGTAAATCCCTTAGACTTACAATTGTTTATACAGCATGTGCGCTTTAAGTACGGGCTCGGGAATCACGCAGTATCTTTCACCCGAATTTCGACACTTCTATGGTCAGAAGTATACTGTTAAAGAAAGGATTGCAAGCATCAGTAACTATTATGTATCTATACCATATAGCGATGGTACTTGTTAGAGCGTAGTCGCTGTCTTACCCATATCACATTAGTAGCAGGAAAACCTTGGTACGGTTCCAATTAGAATGAGTATAGAGGCTAAAATAGTAGATAAAAGCGGGATTAAGGGGACTCACTCGTGGTAAATAAATATACAAGTTATGTCTCCATATTTATATTTGTGCGCGCATAATGCCCGCTTACCCGTGTGCGGCGTTTTCATGAGACGTCAAGCTCGTGCAGCTTCTCCCGGGCCCGGTTCCGTGTTTGTACACGTGACCGCCAGTCTGCTATATAACAGCGCGTCACGAACACAAGGCGTTTCCTACCGCGTGAGTGCAACAAGGGAGGAAAACGTGTCGGCCATCTTGACACAATAATAAAGATTACATTTCTACCCAATATATCGGGTTTCTCCATCATTAGTGCGTTTAAATTCCTGGAGATGAATATTATAATGGAAGATAAGAATTGTGTGAATTCCATGTAAGATTACTGAAAATAAGTAAAATAGTAAATCTACATAATGGCGTTCGTAATATTCAACTAAATGAATACAGAATTGAGAGTATGTCATTATTTCACTGAATTCCATATTGTATCTGGCTTAATTCATGCTCCCCAGTGCATAGTGACATTCCAAATTTGATATCATGTGCCTAAGTGCAATATGCACTGTGATTTAAAATATATAAAAAACGTTTTATCTTCTGTTGTGAAAAGGGCCCAATCATACTGTGACAGCCTATCACAATACAATGAGTATAATATCTAGATCCATGTTTAAGTATTTACATTCGTCTCTGTCGGTGCAGGAGAAACATCCCCGCATTAAGAAAGATATTGAATTTTACATTGTTCACATATTTCCACATATACAGATCTACAATATGAGTAATTCCCTTGAACATCTCAGATGAGTACCACATATCAATCTCTGTATTTAGTCACCCAAGAAGTATTGCATCTCATGATCATAATTCAATCCCAATTTTACCGATTTCAAACGCATAATCCAGGTCGCTTCACTGCGACGTAGTCTCAATTCGCGATTACCACCTCTTATTGCCAGTGGTACTGTTTCTATACCAAAGAATTGGACATTTTTATTCTTCTGACTCTGTTGGCACGAGGCCACATGTAAGGCCACCGGATATTTGGGGTCGCAGTTAACAATAGCCCTCATATGTTCCAGCATTCTTTCTTTCAAGGATCTAATCGTGCTCCCCACATATCTTTTGCCACATTCACATTCAATGATATAAATAACAAATTTCGTTGCGCAGTTGATATTGCTTTTGATGTTATAGCATACTCCATCAGGGCCCATAAAACAGGTTGTTCCGTGTTTCGCCCATTTACACATACTGCAGAATCCGCATTTGTGGAAACCCAGACCACGTTGTGTCAACCAATCTGCACTTCTAGTGTCTCGGGGTACAGTGGGACTCAACTTGTTCCGTAATGTGTTCCCTCTTCTAAAGGAGATTTGTGGTCGTTCTGTGATGCAGTTACTTAGTGCTTTCTCAGATTTCAATACACTCCAGTGTTTAGTGAGACTTTTTCTTAGGTCCGAATGGAGTGAGTTGAAGTCTGTGACCATTCTTATATAGTCTTTATCATCAGTATTTAGTTTCTGTCTAGTGATTAGAGTGTCTACTCTC
This sequence comes from Lissotriton vulgaris, assembly GCF_964263255.1. Taxonomy (NCBI): domain Eukaryota; kingdom Metazoa; phylum Chordata; class Amphibia; order Caudata; family Salamandridae; genus Lissotriton; species Lissotriton vulgaris. Next base: position 134,394,123 of record NC_141693.1, read on the forward strand.
TTCACTTTCTTGATCCTCTGTTCAGCTTTCATAATGGAGTTTTTTACATAGCCCCTGGCCTGAAATCTTTCTTTCATGTTGGTAACGCATCTCCCGAACTCAACATCCTCACTACAGTTTCTTCTTGCCCGAACAAATTCACCAAATGGTATGGCGTTAATCTGGTGTGGGGGGTGAGAACTGGAGGCATGCAAGATTGCATTGCATGCTGTTGACTTCCTGAACAGTCTACTATGCAAGCAATTAGAGGACACATAGAATTCTACGTCTAGGAATTCTATATTGGTTTTGCTCCACTTCATAGTGAAGTTGATTTTCCATGTATTGTCATTTAAGTATTCAAAGAAATTTTGTAGTAGCTCCTGAGAGCCTGACCAAATAAGGATGCAATCGTCAATATATCTCCCCCAGAATATTATGGAGTCGATATACTGACTGCCCCTATCGCCCCAGATTAGATCTGCCTCTAGTGCGCCCATAAACAGGTTCGCAAACGAGGGTGATATTTTAGAGCCCATGGCTACACCTTGCTTTTGTCTGTACCAATGTTTATCACACATGAAATAGTTGTTTCTGAGAACTAGTTCTATCATAGTGGACAGCATTTCCGTATGTTTCCATAGAGTGGCTGGTCTATTGCCAAGACATTTATTGATGGCCTGAATACCCAAATCTATATCAATGCTGGTATATAAAGATACCACATCCATTGTCACAAGATGAAAGTCTTCTTGCCATTCCATATCTGCTAGAGTACTCAGTATATGTTTAGAGTCTTGAATATACGAGGGTAAGTTTTTGACTAACGGGCCCAAAAAGAGGTCCGCATATTCTGCTATCCTTTCGGTAGGGCCGCCCATGCCAGACACGATGGGTCTCCCTGGTGGAAAAGGTAGGTTCTTATGAATCTTAGGCAAGGTGTACAGCCATGGATAGGTCGGTCTAAATACTTTTAGGTATAGGTATTCTTCCTCGTTCAGTAACCCCGACTGTTTCCAATTGAGCAAATGGGAGTTAATTTCTATAGTTAGAGGACCAATGGGGTTGTAAGTGAGGCGTTCATAGCATAGTACATCCTGCAGTTGTTGACTAATTTCAAGTTGATAATCTATGCGATCCATTACCACTACATTCCCTCCCTTGTCCGCCTCTCGTATAGTGATTGTATGGTCATTCATAAGTGTGTTTAATGCCACTCTTTCCCCACTGGTAAGATTGTCCTTATATTTGAACATTCTGCTCTTGCGTAGATGGTTCAGTTTGTCAAGATCTTCTGATACACATTTATAGAAATTATCTATGGCATTGCCACCAGGTAGTGTGGGAATCCATTTAGACTTAGACTTAAGTCCACTGGCAATGCTGTAATCTGATTCTATATTTAGCTCTTCTAGAAGAGTGTCCATATCAAGAGGAGAATCTTCCATATCGGTCAATGATAAGAGAAGATGAGTTGCATGCACATCATTTATTGATAAGATTTTAGTGGTGTCTGTAACAGGTGCAGTGACATTAGTCCCTCTATCCCTTTGCTCCAAACCAAAGAAATGCTTTTTCAGTTTTAGGTTCCTCACAAATTTAAACAAATCAATTTTCAATTTACATATATCACCAATTGCATATGGGTTGAAACTAAGACCTTTGCTGAGGAGTGAAACCATGTCTGGAGTGAGATGTACCTTTGATAGATTGATCACCTGTACTTCTCTATTATCAGCACCAGCTAATTCCTGTTGGCCCCTGACCTCAACTTCCTTCTGTAGTCCTCTGAGCTTTCGTCCCCTGCCCCTCCTGGTTTTGGATCTGATTGGTTTCTTGCTATAGGGAATCTGTTGCCCTTCCTGATCCGTAAAACCTCTTGAAAAAAAGGTGGCATCCCTTGTCTGTCCTGGTTATCTGATTCTCCCCCTACGGTACCTACAGAGTTAAGAGAGGTATTACTTGATGAAAGGGAGGCAGGTTCTGAACCTTGGGTCCTTTTGTTAGCATTCTTAGAACTGTTGGGAATCAGGGAGTCATATTTCTTGTCAAAAGTAAAAATTCGACCACGAGTGTAGTCCAACTCATCCCTTCTTAATTGCCTGGCTTTCCTATTTTTTATATCGGATTGATGTTTTAACAGAATTTCATCCAGGATAGTGTAATTTTTAACAGTAGATTCTGGTCTATTAAGATCCTTAATCTCTTGCTCAATGGTGGCTATTTCCGCTTGTAATTTAGTAACTCTGCGCTCTGCGCTTACAATTAATATCTCCATTAATGTAATAGAGTTGTTAGAGAGAGATTCTTCCCATTTAATCATGAGGTCGGCATCCAGGTCATCATAAGTGGGAAAAATTTGGCCTCTCAGACCTCTAGGGACCCGTTTTAACCTTAGATATTGTTTAAGGGTTGCCCCATCCCACCATTTAGAATTTTCTAGCTTCTTTAAGCGTTCCAATTTAATGAATTTATCTCTAAGGCCCTCAATACGAGGGGGATTAGTGCTGGTGGAAGCAGTTTGAGTGGACATGCCTTTAGCTAGGTTCTCAAACAGCTCTTCTGCCATTTTGGTACGATCCATCTTAACGATGCCTATTCTATCCAGCAATGGTATACTGGATATCTACTAAAGTAGAAAATGCGTGGCGGCTACCCTAGACTGCAATAGGATTGGAAGAACGGAGGTTTTTTATCAGTAAAAGGGTGCACTGCCTGTTTATACGCATATGGTTTCAGAAAAACAAGAGTTATCTGGTGCTGTACGGCGAGTGGACAAACCCAAACCACTCCTATGAGTAAGAACACTACTCCTAATAAGTAAACGGTTTGCCGCAGCACTCAATAAAGTAAAGACGTTGTGTACAGTGACAATATACAAGCATATTCCAGAAAACCAATTTGACAGAAGTTGACAAGTTCCACAAGATGAGTAAATCTTGGAGTCTTTTAATGAAGATTACAGCCAGCCGACACGTGTTTCATCGCCTTAGCGACTCATCAGGGCTGAAAACAAACAAATAAGTGGCATATAGCATGTTCTTTTGACAAAATAAATTGCTGTACCAGACCATGCTGGCTGGGTATTACATGTATACAGTACATGCTTCCTCCAGCAGTGAACATACAGTGATTTGTTCAAGCTTCTTTTTCTAGTGCTCTCACAACACATCCGTGTCGAATGGGGTGTCTATTGTCGATATTAAATACAGACGTGAGTGTACGTGATAGTGGTTGTGAAGGGTTTGTGTGGGCGAAGATAATACCTCACTGTATGTAGTCACTGGTCCCAATGACACATCGTGATAAAAGAACCTAAGGTGCAGCTAGAGTGCCCTAATTGTGTGCGGCTCTTACATACTTCATGCCAAACTTGTGCTCATGTGCAAAACTGTGTCATTGAGTAGACATACCTAGACGGCCGTGTCAACATCCGAAGGTCTGTATCAATGTACAAAGAAAGAAAACGGAAAAGATCTCATCACTAACAGTACTTGAGTGATGTTTGGGCAAAATATCGCCATAGTGAGACTCAATTGGAATTTTGCACGTGGACTCACCGCTTAGCTGGTGATAATTCCAACCCAGCCGGGCCTTCTCTAGTCCAATTCTTTGGTATAGAAACAGTACCACTGGCAATAAGAGGTGGTAATCGCGAATTGAGACTACGTCGCAGTGAAGCGACCTGGATTATGCGTTTGAAATCGGTAAAATTGGGATTGAATTATGATCATGAGATGCAATACTTCTTGGGTGACTAAATACAGAGATTGATATGTGGTACTCATCTGAGATGTTCAAGGGAATTACTCATATTGTAGATCTGTATATGTGGAAATATGTGAACAATGTAAAATTCAATATCTTTCTTAATGCGGGGATGTTTCTCCTGCACCGACAGAGACGAATGTAAATACTTAAACATGGATCTAGATATTATACTCATTGTATTGTGATAGGCTGTCACAGTATGATTGGGCCCTTTTCACAACAGAAGATAAAACGTTTTTTATATATTTTAAATCACAGTGCATACTGCACTGAGGCACATGATATCAAATTTGGAATGTCACTATGCACTGGGGAGCATGAATTAAGCCAGATACAATATGGAATTCAGTGAAATAATGACATACTCTCAATTCTGTATTCATTTAGTTGAATATTACGAACGCCATTATGTAGATTTACTATTTTACTTATTTTCAGTAATCTTACATGGAATTCACACAATTCTTATCTTCCATTATAATATTCATCTCCAGGAATTTAAACGCACTAATGATGGAGAAACCCGATATATTGGGTAGAAATGTAATCTTTATTATTGTGTCAAGATGGCCGACACGTTTTCCTCCCTTGTTGCACTCACGCGGTAGGAAACGCCTTGTGTTCGTGACGCGCTGTTATATAGCAGACTGGCGGTCACGTGTACAAACACGGAACCGGGCCCGGGAGAAGCTGCACGAGCTTGACGTCTCATGAAAACGCCGCACACGGGTAAGCGGGCATTATGCGCGCACAAATATAAATATGGAGACATAACTTGTATATTTATTTACCACGAGTGAGTCCCCTTAATCCCGCTTTTATCTACTATTTTAGCCTCTATACTCATTCTAATTGGAACCGTACCAAGGTTTTCCTGCTACTAATGTGATATGGGTAAGACAGCGACTACGCTCTAACAAGTACCATCGCTATATGGTATAGATACATAATAGTTACTGATGCTTGCAATCCTTTCTTTAACAGTATACTTCTGACCATAGAAGTGTCGAAATTCGGGTGAAAGATACTGCGTGATTCCCGAGCCCGTACTTAAAGCGCACATGCTGTATAAACAATTGTAAGTCTAAGGGATTTACCGTTCATGAAGTTTTAGATAATACTCTACGTATGATTCAGAATTGTTGATAGCGATAATATAGTAAACGGAAATCCCAGTCCACCTCTTTTGTATAAGTCTGGAGAAAGACACTTTGTGATTCCTGAGCCCATATGAAAGCGCACATGCTGTTTAAACATTGTAAGTTTAAGTGATTTTCCATGTAGGAAGATTTAGACAATATTCTACGTATGATACAGAATTGTGGATAGCAATAACATAGTGAACAGAAATTCCAGCGCACTTTTTTGTATAAACGGAACCAGGGTATTAGAATGTCGATGACATTTCTGGCGTAAGCAATATCTGCTTAGAGCCAACAGTAAATGAGGGCAATACTGCATGGCTATAGTGACATATTTTACCTTGATTATGTCACAGATACCAGGACTTTCACCGCTTCTGGACGCACTGACATTAGTGCTACTAGAGAAGGCCCGGCTGGGTTGGAATTATCACCAGCTAAGCGGTGAGTCCACGTGCAAAATTCCAATTGAGTCTCACTATGGCGATATTTTGCCCAAACATCACTCAAGTACTGTTAGTGATGAGATCTTTCCCGTTTTCTTTCTTTGTACATTGATACAGACCTTCGGATGTTGACACGGCCGTCTAGGTATGTCTACTCAATGACACAGTTTTGCACATGAGCACAAGTTTGGCATGAAGTATGTAAGAGCCGCACACAATTAGGGCACTCTAGCTGCACCTTAGGTTCTTTTATCACGATGTGTCATTGGGACCAGTGACTACATACAGTGAGGTATTATCTTCGCCCACACAAACCCTTCACAACCACTATCACGTACACTCACGTCTGTATTTAATATCGACAATAGACACCCCATTCGACACGGATGTGTTGTGAGAGCACTAGAAAAAGAAGCTTGAACAAATCACTGTATGTTCACTGCTGGAGGAAGCATGTACTGTATACATGTAATACCCAGCCAGCATGGTCTGGTACAGCAATTTATTTTGTCAAAAGAACATGCTATATGCCACTTATTTGTTTGTTTTCAGCCCTGATGAGTCGCTAAGGCGATGAAACACGTGTCGGCTGGCTGTAATCTTCATTAAAAGACTCCAAGATTTACTCATCTTGTGGAACTTGTCAACTTCTGTCAAATTGGTTTTCTGGAATATGCTTGTATATTGTCACTGTACACAACGTCTTTACTTTATTGAGTGCTGCGGCAAACCGTTTACTTATTAGGAGTAGTGTTCTTACTCATAGGAGTGGTTTGGGTTTGTCCACTCGCCGTACAGCACCAGATAACTCTTGTTTTTCTGAAACCATATGCGTATAAACAGGCAGTGCACCCTTTTACTGATAAAAAACCTCCGTTCTTCCAATCCTATTGCAGTCTAGGGTAGCCGCCACGCATTTTCTACTTTAGTAGATATCCAGTATACCATTGCTGGATAGAATAGGCATCGTTAAGATGGATCGTACCAAAATGGCAGAAGAGCTGTTTGAGAACCTAGCTAAAGGCATGTCCACTCAAACTGCTTCCACCAGCACTAATCCCCCTCGTATTGAGGGCCTTAGAGATAAATTCATTAAATTGGAACGCTTAAAGAAGCTAGAAAATTCTAAATGGTGGGATGGGGCAACCCTTAAACAATATCTAAGGTTAAAACGGGTCCCTAGAGGTCTGAGAGGCCAAATTTTTCCCACTTATGATGACCTGGATGCCGACCTCATGATTAAATGGGAAGAATCTCTCTCTAACAACTCTATTACATTAATGGAGATATTAATTGTAAGCGCAGAGCGCAGAGTTACTAAATTACAAGCGGAAATAGCCACCATTGAGCAAGAGATTAAGGATCTTAATAGACCAGAATCTACTGTTAAAAATTACACTATCCTGGATGAAATTCTGTTAAAACATCAATCCGATATAAAAAATAGGAAAGCCAGGCAATTAAGAAGGGATGAGTTGGACTACACTCGTGGTCGAATTTTTACTTTTGACAAGAAATATGACTCCCTGATTCCCAACAGTTCTAAGAATGCTAACAAAAGGACCCAAGGTTCAGAACCTGCCTCCCTTTCATCAAGTAATACCTCTCTTAACTCTGTAGGTACCGTAGGGGGAGAATCAGATAACCAGGACAGACAAGGGATGCCACCTTTTTTTCAAGAGGTTTTACGGATCAGGAAGGGCAACAGATTCCCTATAGCAAGAAACCAATCAGATCCAAAACCAGGAGGGGCAGGGGACGAAAGCTCAGAGGACTACAGAAGGAAGTTGAGGTCAGGGGCCAACAGGAATTAGCTGGTGCTGATAATAGAGAAGTACAGGTGATCAATCTATCAAAGGTACATCTCACTCCAGACATGGTTTCACTCCTCAGCAAAGGTCTTAGTTTCAACCCATATGCAATTGGTGATATATGTAAATTGAAAATTGATTTGTTTAAATTTGTGAGGAACCTAAAACTGAAAAAGCATTTCTTTGGTTTGGAGCAAAGGGATAGAGGGACTAATGTCACTGCACCTGTTACAGACACCACTAAAATCTTATCAATAAATGATGTGCATGCAACTCATCTTCTCTTATCATTGACCGATATGGAAGATTCTCCTCTTGATATGGACACTCTTCTAGAAGAGCTAAATATAGAATCAGATTACAGCATTGCCAGTGGACTTAAGTCTAAGTCTAAATGGATTCCCACACTACCTGGTGGCAATGCCATAGATAATTTCTATAAATGTGTATCAGAAGATCTTGACAAACTGAACCATCTACGCAAGAGCAGAATGTTCAAATATAAGGACAATCTTACCAGTGGGGAAAGAGTGGCATTAAACACACTTATGAATGACCATACAATCACTATACGAGAGGCGGACAAGGGAGGGAATGTAGTGGTAATGGATCGCATAGATTATCAACTTGAAATTAGTCAACAACTGCAGGATGTACTATGCTATGAACGCCTCACTTACAACCCCATTGGTCCTCTAACTATAGAAATTAACTCCCATTTGCTCAATTGGAAACAGTCGGGGTTACTGAACGAGGAAGAATACCTATACCTAAAAGTATTTAGACCGACCTATCCATGGCTGTACACCTTGCCTAAGATTCATAAGAACCTACCTTTTCCACCAGGGAGACCCATCGTGTCTGGCATGGGCGGCCCTACCGAAAGGATAGCAGAATATGCGGACCTCTTTTTGGGCCCGTTAGTCAAAAACTTACCCTCGTATATTCAAGACTCTAAACATATACTGAGTACTCTAGCAGATATGGAATGGCAAGAAGACTTTCATCTTGTGACAATGGATGTGGTATCTTTATATACCAGCATTGATATAGATTTGGGTATTCAGGCCATCAATAAATGTCTTGGCAATAGACCAGCCACTCTATGGAAACATACGGAAATGCTGTCCACTATGATAGAACTAGTTCTCAGAAACAACTATTTCATGTGTGATAAACATTGGTACAGACAAAAGCAAGGTGTAGCCATGGGCTCTAAAATATCACCCTCGTTTGCGAACCTGTTTATGGGCGCACTAGAGGCAGATCTAATCTGGGGCGATAGGGGCAGTCAGTATATCGACTCCATAATATTCTGGGGGAGATATATTGACGATTGCATCCTTATTTGGTCAGGCTCTCAGGAGCTACTACAAAATTTCTTTGAATACTTAAATGACAATACATGGAAAATCAACTTCACTATGAAGTGGAGCAAAACCAATATAGAATTCCTAGACGTAGAATTCTATGTGTCCTCTAATTGCTTGCATAGTAGACTGTTCAGGAAGTCAACAGCATGCAATGCAATCTTGCATGCCTCCAGTTCTCACCCCCCACACCAGATTAACGCCATACCATTTGGTGAATTTGTTCGGGCAAGAAGAAACTGTAGTGAGGATGTTGAGTTCGGGAGATGCGTTACCAACATGAAAGAAAGATTTCAGGCCAGGGGCTATGTAAAAAACTCCATTATGAAAGCTGAACAGAGGATCAAGAAAGTGAAGAGAGTAGACACTCTAATCACTAGACAGAAACTAAATACTGATGATAAAGACTATATAAGAATGGTCACAGACTTCAACTCACTCCATTCGGACCTAAGAAAAAGTCTCACTAAACACTGGAGTGTATTGAAATCTGAGAAAGCACTAAGTAACTGCATCACAGAACGACCACAAATCTCCTTTAGAAGAGGGAACACATTACGGAACAAGTTGAGTCCCACTGTACCCCGAGACACTAGAAGTGCAGATTGGTTGACACAACGTGGTCTGGGTTTCCACAAATGCGGATTCTGCAGTATGTGTAAATGGGCGAAACACGGAACAACCTGTTTTATGGGCCCTGATGGAGTATGCTATAACATCAAAAGCAATATCAACTGCGCAACGAAATTTGTTATTTATATCATTGAATGTGAATGTGGCAAAAGATATGTGGGGAGCACGATTAGATCCTTGAAAGAAAGAATGCTGGAACATATGAGGGCTATTGTTAACTGCGACCCCAAATATCCGGTGGCCTTACATGTGGCCTCGTGCCAACAGAGTCAGAAGAATAAAAATGTCCAATTCTTTGGTATAGAAACAGTACCACTGGCAATAAGAGGTGGTAATCGCGAATTGAGACTACGTCGCAGTGAAGCGACCTGGATTATGCGTTTGAAATCGGTAAAATTGGGATTGAATTATGATCATGAGATGCAATACTTCTTGGGTGACTAAATACAGAGATTGATATGTGGTACTCATCTGAGATGTTCAAGGGAATTACTCATATTGTAGATCTGTATATGTGGAAATATGTGAACAATGTAAAATTCAATATCTTTCTTAATGCGGGGATGTTTCTCCTGCACCGACAGAGACGAATGTAAATACTTAAACATGGATCTAGATATTATACTCATTGTATTGTGATAGGCTGTCACAGTATGATTGGGCCCTTTTCACAACAGAAGATAAAACGTTTTTTATATATTTTAAATCACAGTGCATATTGCACTTAGGCACATGATATCAAATTTGGAATGTCACTATGCACTGGGGAGCATGAATTAAGCCAGATACAATATGGAATTCAGTGAAATAATGACATACTCTCAATTCTGTATTCATTTAGTTGAATATTACGAACGCCATTATGTAGATTTACTATTTTACTTATTTTCAGTAATCTTACATGGAATTCACACAATTCTTATCTTCCATTATAATATTCATCTCCAGGAATTTAAACGCACTAATGATGGAGAAACCCGATATATTGGGTAGAAATGTAATCTTTATTATTGTGTCAAGATGGCCGACACGTTTTCCTCCCTTGTTGCACTCACGCGGTAGGAAACGCCTTGTGTTCGTGACGCGCTGTTATATAGCAGACTGGCGGTCACGTGTACAAACACGGAACCGGGCCCGGGAGAAGCTGCACGAGCTTGACGTCTCATGAAAACGCCGCACACGGGTAAGCGGGCATTATGCGCGCACAAATATAAATATGGAGACATAACTTGTATATTTATTTACCACGAGTGAGTCCCCTTAATCCCGCTTTTATCTACTATTTTAGCCTCTATACTCATTCTAATTGGAACCGTACCAAGGTTTTCCTGCTACTAATGTGATATGGGTAAGACAGCGACTACGCTCTAACAAGTACCATCGCTATATGGTATAGATACATAATAGTTACTGATGCTTGCAATCCTTTCTTTAACAGTATACTTCTGACCATAGAAGTGTCGAAATTCGGGTGAAAGATACTGCGTGATTCCCGAGCCCGTACTTAAAGCGCACATGCTGTATAAACAATTGTAAGTCTAAGGGATTTACCGTTCATGAAGTTTTAGATAATACTCTACGTATGATTCAGAATTGTTGATAGCGATAATATAGTAAACGGAAATCCCAGTCCACCTCTTTTGTATAAGTCTGGAGAAAGACACTTTGTGATTCCTGAGCCCATATGAAAGCGCACATGCTGTTTAAACATTGTAAGTTTAAGTGATTTTCCATGTAGGAAGATTTAGACAATATTCTACGTATGATACAGAATTGTGGATAGCAATAACATAGTGAACAGAAATTCCAGCGCACTTTTTTGTATAAACGGAACCAGGGTATTAGAATGTCGATGACATTTCTGGCGTAAGCAATATCTGCTTAGAGCCAACAGTAAATGAGGGCAATACTGCATGGCTATAGTGACATATTTTACCTTGATTATGTCACAGATACCAGGACTTTCACCGCTTCTGGACGCACTGACATTAGTGCTACTAGAGAAGGCCCGGCTGGGTTGGAATTATCACCAGCTAAGCGGTGAGTCCACGTGCAAAATTCCAATTGAGTCTCACTATGGCGATATTTTGCCCAAACATCACTCAAGTACTGTTAGTGATGAGATCTTTTCCGTTTTCTTTCTTTGTACATTGATACAGACCTTCGGATGTTGACACGGCCGTCTAGGTATGTCTACTCAATGACACAGTTTTGCACATGAGCACAAGTTTGGCATGAAGTATGTAAGAGCCGCACACAATTAGGGCACTCTAGCTGCACCTTAGGTTCTTTTATCACGATGTGTCATTGGGACCAGTGACTACATACAGTGAGGTATTATCTTCGCCCACACAAACCCTTCACAACCACTATCACGTACACTCACGTCTGTATTTAATATCGACAATAGACACCCCATTCGACACGGATGTGTTGTGAGAGCACTAGAAAAAGAAGCTTGAACAAATCACTGTATGTTCACTGCTGGAGGAAGCATGTACTGTATACATGTAATACCCAGCCAGCATGGTCTGGTACAGCAATTTATTTTGTCAAAAGAACATGCTATATGCCACTTATTTGTTTGTTTTCAGCCCTGATGAGTCGCTAAGGCGATGAAACACGTGTCGGCTGGCTGTAATCTTCATTAAAAGACTCCAAGATTTACTCATCTTGTGGAACTTGTCAACTTCTGTCAAATTGTTTTTCTGGAATATGCTTGTATATTGTCACTGTACACAACGTCTTTACTTTATTGAGTGCTGCGGCAAACCGTTTACTTATTAGGAGTAGTGTTCTTACTCATAGGAGTGGTTTGGGTTTGTCCACTCGCCGTACAGCACCAGATAACTCTTGTTTTTCTGAAACCATATGCGTATAAACAGGCAGTGCACCCTTTTACTGATAAAAAACCTCCGTTCTTCCAATCCTATTGCAGTCTAGGGTAGCCGCCACGCATTTTCTACTTTAGTAGATATCCAGTATACCATTGCTGGATAGAATAGGCATCGTTAAGATGGATCGTACCAAAATGGCAGAAGAGCTGTTTGAGAACCTAGCTAAAGGCATGTCCACTCAAACTGCTTCCACCAGCACTAATCCCCCTCGTATTGAGGGCCTTAGAGATAAATTCATTAAATTGGAACGCTTAAAGAAGCTAGAAAATTCTAAATGGTGGGATGGGGCAACCCTTAAACAATATCTAAGGTTAAAACGGGTCCCTAGAGGTCTGAGAGGCCAAATTTTTCCCACTTATGATGACCTGGATGCCGACCTCATGATTAAATGGGAAGAATCTCTCTCTAACAACTCTATTACATTAATGGAGATATTAATTGTAAGCGCAGAGCGCAGAGTTACTAAATTACAAGCGGAAATAGCCACCATTGAGCAAGAGATTAAGGATCTTAATAGACCAGAATCTACTGTTAAAAATTACACTATCCTGGATGAAATTCTGTTAAAACATCAATCCGATATAAAAAATAGGAAAGCCAGGCAATTAAGAAGGGATGAGTTGGACTACACTCGTGGTCGAATTTTTACTTTTGACAAGAAATATGACTCCCTGATTCCCAACAGTTCTAAGAATGCTAACAAAAGGACCCAAGGTTCAGAACCTGCCTCCCTTTCATCAAGTAATACCTCTCTTAACTCTGTAGGTACCGTAGGGGGAGAATCAGATAACCAGGACAGACAAGGGATGCCACCTTTTTTTCAAGAGGTTTTACGGATCAGGAAGGGCAACAGATTCCCTATAGCAAGAAACCAATCAGATCCAAAACCAGGAGGGGCAGGGGACGAAAGCTCAGAGGACTACAGAAGGAAGTTGAGGTCAGGGGCCAACAGGAATTAGCTGGTGCTGATAATAGAGAAGTACAGGTGATCAATCTATCAAAGGTACATCTCACTCCAGACATGGTTTCACTCCTCAGCAAAGGTCTTAGTTTCAACCCATATGCAATTGGTGATATATGTAAATTGAAAATTGATTTGTTTAAATTTGTGAGGAACCTAAAACTGAAAAAGCATTTCTTTGGTTTGGAGCAAAGGGATAGAGGGACTAATGTCACTGCACCTGTTACAGACACCACTAAAATCTTATCAATAAATGATGTGCATGCAACTCATCTTCTCTTATCATTGACCGATATGGAAGATTCTCCTCTTGATATGGACACTCTTCTAGAAGAGCTAAATATAGAATCAGATTACAGCATTGCCAGTGGACTTAAGTCTAAGTCTAAATGGATTCCCACACTACCTGGTGGCAATGCCATAGATAATTTCTATAAATGTGTATCAGAAGATCTTGACAAACTGAACCATCTACGCAAGAGCAGAATGTTCAAATATAAGGACAATCTTACCAGTGGGGAAAGAGTGGCATTAAACACACTTATGAATGACCATACAATCACTATACGAGAGGCGGACAAGGGAGGGAATGTAGTGGTAATGGATCGCATAGATTATCAACTTGAAATTAGTCAACAACTGCAGGATGTACTATGCTATGAACGCCTCACTTACAACCCCATTGGTCCTCTAACTATAGAAATTAACTCCCATTTGCTCAATTGGAAACAGTCGGGGTTACTGAACGAGGAAGAATACCTATACCTAAAAGTATTTAGACCGACCTATCCATGGCTGTACACCTTGCCTAAGATTCATAAGAACCTACCTTTTCCACCAGGGAGACCCATCGTGTCTGGCATGGGCGGCCCTACCGAAAGGATAGCAGAATATGCGGACCTCTTTTTGGGCCCGTTAGTCAAAAACTTACCCTCGTATATTCAAGACTCTAAACATATACTGAGTACTCTAGCAGATATGGAATGGCAAGAAGACTTTCATCTTGTGACAATGGATGTGGTATCTTTATATACCAGCATTGATATAGATTTGGGTATTCAGGCCATCAATAAATGTCTTGGCAATAGACCAGCCACTCTATGGAAACATACGGAAATGCTGTCCACTATGATAGAACTAGTTCTCAGAAACAACTATTTCATGTGTGATAAACATTGGTACAGACAAAAGCAAGGTGTAGCCATGGGCTCTAAAATATCACCCTCGTTTGCGAACCTGTTTATGGGCGCACTAGAGGCAGATCTAATCTGGGGCGATAGGGGCAGTCAGTATATCGACTCCATAATATTCTGGGGGAGATATATTGACGATTGCATCCTTATTTGGTCAGGCTCTCAGGAGCTACTACAAAATTTCTTTGAATACTTAAATGACAATACATGGAAAATCAACTTCACTATGAAGTGGAGCAAAACCAATATAGAATTCCTAGACGTAGAATTCTATGTGTCCTCTAATTGCTTGCATAGTAGACTGTTCAGGAAGTCAACAGCATGCAATGCAATCTTGCATGCCTCCAGTTCTCACCCCCCACACCAGATTAACGCCATACCATTTGGTGAATTTGTTCGGGCAAGAAGAAACTGTAGTGAGGATGTTGAGTTCGGGAGATGCGTTACCAACATGAAAGAAAGATTTCAGGCCAGGGGCTATGTAAAAAACTCCATTATGAAAGCTGAACAGAGGATCAAGAAAGTGAAGAGAGTAGACACTCTAATCACTAGACAGAAACTAAATACTGATGATAAAGACTATATAAGAATGGTCACAGACTTCAACTCACTCCATTCGGACCTAAGAAAAAGTCTCACTAAACACTGGAGTGTATTGAAATCTGAGAAAGCACTAAGTAACTGCATCACAGAACGACCACAAATCTCCTTTAGAAGAGGGAACACATTACGGAACAAGTTGAGTCCCACTGTACCCCGAGACACTAGAAGTGCAGATTGGTTGACACAACGTGGTCTGGGTTTCCACAAATGCGGATTCTGCAGTATGTGTAAATGGGCGAAACACGGAACAACCTGTTTTATGGGCCCTGATGGAGTATGCTATAACATCAAAAGCAATATCAACTGCGCAACGAAATTTGTTATTTATATCATTGAATGTGAATGTGGCAAAAGATATGTGGGGAGCACGATTAGATCCTTGAAAGAAAGAATGCTGGAACATATGAGGGCTATTGTTAACTGCGACCCCAAATATCCGGTGGCCTTACATGTGGCCTCGTGCCAACAGAGTCAGAAGAATAAAAATGTCCAATTCTTTGGTATAGAAACAGTACCACTGGCAATAAGAGGTGGTAATCGCGAATTGAGACTACGTCGCAGTGAAGCGACCTGGATTATGCGTTTGAAATCGGTAAAATTGGGATTGAATTATGATCATGAGATGCAATACTTCTTGGGTGACTAAATACAGAGATTGATATGTGGTACTCATCTGAGATGTTCAAGGGAATTACTCATATTGTAGATCTGTATATGTGGAAATATGTGAACAATGTAAAATTCAATATCTTTCTTAATGCGGGGATGTTTCTCCTGCACCGACAGAGACGAATGTAAATACTTAAACATGGATCTAGATATTATACTCATTGTATTGTGATAGGCTGTCACAGTATGATTGGGCCCTTTTCACAACAGAAGATAAAACGTTTTTTATATATTTTAAATCACAGTGCATATTGCACTTAGGCACATGATATCAAATTTGGAATGTCACTATGCACTGGGGAGCATGAATTAAGCCAGATACAATATGGAATTCAGTGAAATAATGACATACTCTCAATTCTGTATTCATTTAGTTGAATATTACGAACGCCATTATGTAGATTTACTATTTTACTTATTTTCAGTAATCTTACATGGAATTCACACAATTCTTATCTTCCATTATAATATTCATCTCCAGGAATTTAAACGCACTAATGATGGAGAAACCCGATATATTGGGTAGAAATGTAATCTTTATTATTGTGTCAAGATGGCCGACACGTTTTCCTCCCTTGTTGCACTCACGCGGTAGGAAACGCCTTGTGTTCGTGACGCGCTGTTATATAGCAGACTGGCGGTCACGTGTACAAACACGGAACCGGGCCCGGGAGAAGCTGCACGAGCTTGACGTCTCATGAAAACGCCGCACACGGGTAAGCGGGCATTATGCGCGCACAAATATAAATATGGAGACATAACTTGTATATTTATTTACCACGAGTGAGTCCCCTTAATCCCGCTTTTATCTACTATTTTAGCCTCTATACTCATTCTAATTGGAACCGTACCAAGGTTTTCCTGCTACTAATGTGATATGGGTAAGACAGCGACTACGCTCTAACAAGTACCATCGCTATATGGTATAGATACATAATAGTTACTGATGCTTGCAATCCTTTCTTTAACAGTATACTTCTGACCATAGAAGTGTCGAAATTCGGGTGAAAGATACTGCGTGATTCCCGAGCCCGTACTTAAAGCGCACATGCTGTATAAACAATTGTAAGTCTAAGGGATTTACCGTTCATGAAGTTTTAGATAATACTCTACGTATGATTCAGAATTGTTGATAGCGATAATATAGTAAACGGAAATCCCAGTCCACCTCTTTTGTATAAGTCTGGAGAAAGACACTTTGTGATTCCTGAGCCCATATGAAAGCGCACATGCTGTTTAAACATTGTAAGTTTAAGTGATTTTCCATGTAGGAAGATTTAGACAATATTCTACGTATGATACAGAATTGTGGATAGCAATAACATAGTGAACAGAAATTCCAGCGCACTTTTTTGTATAAACGGAACCAGGGTATTAGAATGTCGATGACATTTCTGGCGTAAGCAATATCTGCTTAGAGCCAACAGTAAATGAGGGCAATACTGCATGGCTATAGTGACATATTTTACCTTGATTATGTCACAGATACCAGGACTTTCACCGCTTCTGGACGCACTGACATTAGTGCTACTAGAGAAGGCCCGGCTGGGTTGGAATTATCACCAGCTAAGCGGTGAGTCCACGTGCAAAATTCCAATTGAGTCTCACTATGGCGATATTTTGCCCAAACATCACTCAAGTACTGTTAGTGATGAGATCTTTTCCGTTTTCTTTCTTTGTACATTGATACAGACCTTCGGATGTTGACACGGCCGTCTAGGTATGTCTACTCAATGACACAGTTTTGCACATGAGCACAAGTTTGGCATGAAGTATGTAAGAGCCGCACACAATTAGGGCACTCTAGCTGCACCTTAGGTTCTTTTATCACGATGTGTCATTGGGACCAGTGACTACATACAGTGAGGTATTATCTTCGCCCACACAAACCCTTCACAACCACTATCACGTACACTCACGTCTGTATTTAATATCGACAATAGACACCCCATTCGACACGGATGTGTTGTGAGAGCACTAGAAAAAGAAGCTTGAACAAATCACTGTATGTTCACTGCTGGAGGAAGCATGTACTGTATACATGTAATACCCAGCCAGCATGGTCTGGTACAGCAATTTATTTTGTCAAAAGAACATGCTATATGCCACTTATTTGTTTGTTTTCAGCCCTGATGAGTCGCTAAGGCGATGAAACACGTGTCGGCTGGCTGTAATCTTCATTAAAAAACATGGCTAAGAGCATTAGCTCGGTAATGCATGAATATCGCTGACTTTTCAGCGATATTCATGCATTGAGGCCGATTTTTATCGCATTTGCGATAAACCTTGGTAATACCAAGGTTTATCTGCGATAAAAATCGCCGCAGCTCAGCGGTAAATTTTTGTCTCTAACCAAGCAATAGCTATAATTATCGCTATTGCTTGGTAATATGCCCGAGATACATTAGACCAGCCTGGACTCTGCAAGTGTAGTAACTAAGTAAAACATTCTGCAGCGATCACGTAAAGGAAAACTTTTCTCATGAGAAAGTAAGCAAAGAACATTGCGTTTGTTGTTTGTACGCTCAGCTTCTCCGAGAAATAAAGTAAGCATGTGACCAGAAACAAGATGGCTCCTAAACGATAGCAATACTAAACATAGGCCTACATTAGCTATGGTCGTATTGTGTATAATACACAGTTAAAGCATATGTATGTTTACATGTTAATAAACATGCAAACATTTTTAATAGGAAAAGCCCCTTTCAATGCCTGGGGTAAAGCCCATCAGCAGATTGCATTCATAAGGATTGCCTTTCCATGACGGGTAACTCCCTGATCTTCTTACTAGCAAGTAAGCTCTGTCATTTTGAGCCCGGCCTATCAGGTTTTAAGGAAATAAACATGATTTTGATGTTGCTTTGTGAAAGGGCATCATAATAAGACACTTCTTAGCCTGACACTGGTAGAAGAAGTGTATGCCAGCCATCAAATGCAATTTTCACTAAATTAGGTATTTTAGGAATAAGCTCAGGGCTTGAGCTTTCTGGCGTATCCCATATTGTTAACCACAAACCCAAGGAGACAAATAAAAAAGAGCCTTCCAAAAATGGAAAGGGCATCTCCTGATACATAACGTGTGATGGGGTAGAGCGTGGCTAGCCCAACAGGTGACGTCTGCGATGTGCCGAATGGGTCAAGGACCCTCCTGCACACATGCAGATGGGAGAGGGTGGCTGTTGACAACATTAGGGCTTCTCTGATTTGCCGCACCTTGGAGAACAGTCCCACTCATTGGGTTTGAGTGCCAGACCTTGGTGGAAGTCTCTGCCATTATGTGTGACTTTAACACCATCTCTTCCTTAGGGTCCAAGTCTCAAGACAGGCGCTTAGAAGCAGAGAAATTAGCAGGGGGTACAGAAAAAAACAACGCGCGACTAACGACACAATGTGGCGGTCATGAGGTGCAGGAAACGGCAGCGACAAGGTCGGTGCAGAGAGGGTGGTCTGGAGCATGTAAAAGGCAAGGGGGTGTAGACAGAAAGAAAACAATCCACAGTCAGTGACACAACATGGTATCCATGGCAATAGCAAAGGGGTGAGGAGAGAAATGAACCAGAGACACAGGGAATAAGACGATGGTTACTGTAGTTAGAACCACACTCGCCTGTGCAGAAAAAGATGTCTAGGCCTCATGTTGGAATTTATATGGTGTGAACCTAGCTATAGAACAGGGTCCTGTACATGGTCCATTTGCTGCCAGCATAATTTCACATACAGCGTCCTGCTGTTTTCGCAACTCTGGTACAAAGCAAATGATGTTAAACAGTATGGGTTCAGAGCATTTTAAGGAATGTTGTTGTTGTAAAACTCTGGACCACGCTCCTGTAGATCCACTTTTAGAACTTGACCAAAAATTATGTTTTAGAATATTGTATGATTCATGCATCTTGACATTTACCTTAAACCTAAAAGAAAAGTAATCATCGTGACTCAACCATTAAGGCTTTTGGGCTTTGCCCCTCCACGTTTTTGTCCACCATTCTGTATTTCTGGACTTGTGCAAAGCACCCCAATACACCTTCGGTCTGGCAGCTGAAAAAAATGCAAGTTGAACTTGTCTGCTTGCAGGTAGTTCATGCTTGGGCAAGCAGGCATCCACAATGTGTGCACATTGAGCACTGTTATGCAGTGCTTCGTTTGTGAGACAGGGCATGCAGAGACAGATCACAGCTCTCAAAGGGAGCACTACATTAACAGTGGTAGGCATAGCCTCAAAAGTACAATGTGATAGACAACACAATGCCTGTCATCCGAGGTAGGATGATGCCCACCCCTAATATAATACTAGAACTGGCATTATGGTGGTGATTCCTGGCATAATGTGTGCATCCAATGCATGATATAGTGAAACATGGGTATGCCAGGCAGACTCTTTGACACAAAAATACATGCGAATACTTCATGAAACTACTGCTTATGTCTGAACACTATTGATGGTAAGCTGATACGTCAGGACAAAAATGTGTATTTTAGTACGGATGATAAGCTTCTGTATGGGGATGTTGAGTTTTTCCCCAAAGCAAAAAGAGCACCTTGAATAGCGAAATGTGCATATTTTAAAAAAATTGGCAAGCTGAATTTTTCAGGATGTACCGACTGTATTACTTAATACACATATATTTTAATCAAATATTTAGGTTTAAATCTGTTTATTGTTACAGATTTGCTCAAAATAGTAACAATTCTTGGTGCTAGAGGTAGCCCCTCTGCATCACCAGTACAGAGTGTAACTTTTCAATCAAAAGATAAGGAAAAATAGAACCCCCTTAAGAACTCCCTCTTAATCAAATATTTGAGTGAAAATGTCTTCTTGTATAGTCTGTCGGCATAACCTCACCTTTATAGCCCTACATACAGCCTTCAAATTCTTTCTGGTCCTTTTGGCTCATTTCAATTCACTTTTCTGGATCTCTTTTTTACACCAATGGGAGAATTTCTGTTCCTCTCCCGAACCCACTCTTTTCCAGAATCTTATTAAAGTCACTTGGGCCAGTATATTCCATGAGCTCCAAACCGCCTTTAATCTAATGGCCTGTATCATGAAGGAACCTGGTTGGGACATTAAGGTCAAAATAAATCCCCCCGTGTCCCACCTGCTTTTACCACTGATACAGAGGAATTCAGCACTGTATTGTAGTTGCAGAGTTATCATGGCCACGAAAGCTTTGGTCTATGTGACATATCATCATAGTCCCGGTTGAATTTTTTCAAGCCACTCACAAAGGCAAGACCCCTAGCCCTTAATGCCTCCAAGTGGGTATGCCAGTTCAGAGACTATTCAAACCAAATCCCTAGGCGTTTGTATTAATTAACTAATTCCAGTTCCCTGATACCAACTGAATTTATCTACTTTTTTTTCCAAAACACAGTACCTTAGTTTTATCCATATATACCATTGGCTGTTTCTGGCTCCAGTAATCCCTGAATGCATCCACCTTTCTCTGCATTCTCAGCTCTGTCTTATCTAAAATTTCAAGATCATCTCCGTACAGAAGGCATGATATGTGTTTACCATTCATAATTGGGCTAGCACCTTTAACCCCCACCAGGGCAATCAGTAGATCTGCTACACATATGGAAAAGAGGAGTGGGGCCAACATGCACCCTGTCTTAATACATTATTGATTGCTATTTTGTGTGTCAGCATCCCATCCGGATCTATAATGACCCGTGCTCATTTATGCTATGCAGCTCCTGTACTATGATCAGTATTCACTTTGGAAGATCATATTTTATAATGGTTTCCCATAAACACGTCCGATCAAAGGTTCAAAGGCTGCACAAAAGTCTACGAAACAGCAGAAAAACCTCCCTCTCATCTCGACTAACTTCCGTGCAATGGACCAGGGCGCATAAACAGTGGTCAATTGTGGAGTGACCCTTCTTGAAGCCACCTTGTTCTGTGGGTACTATTGATCTCATTTTGACCCAGGCCTTCAAAAGTCCCATAATTATTTTTGCAAATACTTCTTTAGCCCACATCTACGAGGCAGCCTATAATCTTTTGAGGCATTTAATGTCTCCTCTTTTATGAATGAATCTGATTATAGCACGTGTCCAACTAGCTGGGAATTGACCTGTGTCTTATATGAGGGAGAACATCTGAGATAAAAAGTCTGCCCACCACTCTAACCGAGTCTTTATTATAATTGCTGGGACATTATTGGGTCCAACTGCGCTAGTCAAATTTAAATTAGCTATAATACGTTTTAGATTCCCTACTCTGAGTGTGCTCTGATGTCATCCTCCACCCCTACCCACGTGAGGCTACTTCTTCCCACTGGCCCTTTACGTTTACCATATATTTCCTCCAGATACTCCTCCCATCCTGCTTCCTCCGCCAGACAATTCAAGCACCCTGTGTCTTGCCTGAGCCTTCCTGTAGTAACGTCCAGAACTTTCTTACATTTTTTGTTTCTATTGCTTCAAGGAAATCCCCCCCAAATTTCTCTGTAAATTTTCTTTTCTGATTTTGGATAAGCATTTTATAAATTTTCCTTAATTTCCCAAGATTGCTATAGCTTTCTAAATTATATTTTACTTTGAGTCTTCTCTCCTCTTTCCCTCTCTCCCGTATTTTTCAATTTTGATTTCCTTTGTTACGCAGTCCTTGCTTCGAGACTATAATGCAACCCTGCACTGTGGCAAATCAATGCTAGATGTCACCGATGTCACATAACCTGGTTTTCTTAGTTTGCTAGACTTGTAGAGGACGATGTGTCTCCTTCAAACAGAGGGGATGAGGCTAAGCTTATTTGCAGATCTCATACCATTTATATACCTGCTAAGTAGATAAACATTGTGACTACCAAACCGTGCTGTTGTAGCCATTATATAACATGTGTTTTTTTTACTTTTGACATAATATTCCACTGAAGCCATCAGTATTTTCCCATTTCCCTTTTTCACCTTAAATTCAACCTTGAGCTTCCCTTCTGTGTCAAACCCCCAAAAAATAGGTGAACCACTTACGAACTTTCAGTAATTCTTCAAACTTCAGGCACTTCACATACCAGAGTGCTTAGGGGCGACCCGGAGGAGGGGCTAGCGATGTGCGGTCCATTGCTGTTTTTTCTACATAAGGGTTCCCATGAGCCTCCCAAGCTGATGAGCTTTTGGACGACGCACCTGCGTGCTGGGCAACAAGGCCCGTGACGGTTACGAGGCGGCCTTCTCTTCCACCCCTATTGACTTTCTCTACTGATGAGGAAAGATATCCCGAAACCCGGCCCATGTCCCGGGTCTAGTAGATCAGGTGAATAACAAGTATCTACTTGCACCTACATAAGTGAACCTCTTACGCACTTTCAGTAATTCTTCGAACTTCAGGCACTTCACATACCAGAGTGCTTAGGGGCGACCCGGAGGAGGGGCTAGCGGTGTGCGGTCCATTGCTGTTTTTTCTACATAAGGGCTCCCATGAGCCTCCCAAGCTGACGAGCTTCTGGACGATGCACTTGCGTGCTGGGCAACAAGGCCCGTGACGGTTACGAGGCGGCCTTCTCTTCCACCCCTATTGACTTTCTCTACTGATGAGGGAAGATATCCCGAAACCCGGGCCATTCCCCGGGTCTCGAGATCGGGGGAATAACAAGTATCTACTTGCACCTACATAGATGAACCACTTTTGAACTTTCAGTAATTCTTCGAACTTCAGGTACTTCACATACCAGAGTGCTTAGGGGCGACCCGGAGGCGGGGCTAGCGGTGTGCGGTCCATTGCTGTTTTTTCTACATAAGGGCTCCCATGAGCCTCCCAAGCTGACGAGCTTCTGGACGATGCACCTGCGTGCTGGGCAACAAGGCCCTTGACGGTTACGAGGCGGCCTTCTCTTCCACCACTATTGACTTTCTCTACTGATGAGGGAAGATATCTCGAAACCCGGGCCATTCCCCGGGTCTTGAGATCGGGGGAATAACAAGTATCTACTTGCACCTACATAGGTGAACCACTTTTGAACTTTCAGTAATTCTTCGAACTTCAGGTACTTCACATACCAGAGTGCTTAGGGGCGACCCGGAGGCGGGGCTAGCGGTGTGCGGTCCATTGCTGTTTTTTCTACATAAGGGCTCCCATGAGCCTCCCAAGCTGACGAGCTTCTGGACGATGCACCTGCGTGCTGGGCAACAAGGCCCGTGACGGTTACGAGGCGGCCTTCTCTTCCACCACTATTGACTTTCTCTACTGATGAGGGAAGATATCTCGAAACCCGGGCCATTCCCCGGGTCTCGAGATCGGGGGAATAACAAGTATCTACTTGCACCTACATGGGTGAACCCCTTTCAAACTTTCAGTAATTCTTCGAACTTCAGGCACTTCACATACCAGAGTGCTTAGGGGCGACCCGGAGGCTGGGCTAGCGGCGTGCGGTCCATTGCTGTTTTTTCTACATAAGGGCTCCCATGAGCCTCCCAAGCTGACGAGCTTAGGGACGATGCACCTGCGTGCTGGGCAACAAGGCCCGTGACGGTTAATAGGCGGCCTTCTCTTCCACCCCTATTGACTTTCTCTACTGATGAGGGAAGATATCTCGAAACCCGGGCCATTCCCCGGGTCTCGAGATCGGGGGAATAACAAGTATCTACTTGCACCTACATAGGTGAACCACTTTCGAACTTTCAGTAATTCTTCGAACTTCAGGTACTTCACATACCAGAGTGCTTAGGGGCGACCCGGAGGCTGGGCTAGCGGCGTGCGGTCCATTGCTGTTTTTTCTACATAAGGGCTCCCATGAGCCTCCCAAGCTGACGAGCTTAGGGACGATGCACCTGAGTGCTGGGCAACAAGGCCTGTGACGGTTACGAGGCGGCCTTCTCTTCCACCCCTATTGACTTTCTCTACTGATGAGGGAAGATATCCCGAAACCCGGGCCATTCCCCGGGTCTCGAGATCGGGGGAATAACAAGTATCTACTTGCACCTACATAGGTGAACCACTTTCGAACTTTCAGTAATTCTTCGAACTTCAGGTACTTCACATACCAGAGTGCTTAGGGGTGACCCGGAGGCGGGGCTAGCGGTGTGCGGTCCATTGCTGTTTTTTCTACATAAGGGCTCCCATGAGCCTCCCAAGCTGACGAGCTTCTGGACGACGCACCTGCGTGCTGGGCAACGAGGCCCGTGACGGTTATGAGGCGGCCTTCTCTTCCACCCCTATTGACTTTCTCTACTGATGAGGAACGATATCCCGAAACCCGGCCAATGTCCCGGGTCTAGAGATCAGGGGAATAACAAGTATCTACTTGCACCTACATAGGTGAACCTCTTATGAACTTTCAGTAATTCTTTGAACTTCAGGCACTTCACATACCAGAGTGCTTAGGGGCGACCCGGAGGAGGGGCTAGCGGTGTGCGGTCCATTGCTGTTTTTTCTACATAAGGGCTCCCATGAACCTCCCAAGCTGACGAGCCTCTGGACGACGCACCTGCATGCTGGGCAACAAGGCCCGTGACGGTTAAGAGGCGGCCTTCTCTTCCACCCCTATTGAATTTCTCTACTGATGAGGAAAGATATCCCGAAACCCGGGCCATGTCCCGGGTCTAGAGATCGGGGGAATAACTAGTATCTACTTGCACCTACATAGGTGAACCACTTACGAACTTTCAGTAATTCTTCGAACTTCAGGCACTTCACATACCAGAGTGCTTAGGGGCGACCCGGAGGAGGGGCTAACGGTGTGCGGTCCATTGCTGTTTTTTCTACATAAGGGCTCCCATGAGCCTCCCAAGCTGACGAGCTTCTGGACGACGCACCTGCGTGCTGGGCAACAAGGCCCGTGACGGTTACGAGGCGGCCTTCTCTTCCACCCCTATTGACGTTCTCTACTGATGAGGGAAGATATCCTGAAACCCGGGCCATGTCCCGGGTCTAGAGATCGGGGGAATAACAAGTATCTACTTGCACCTACATAGGTGAACCACTTACGAACTTTCAGTAATTCTCCGAACTTCAGGCACTTCACATACCAGAGTGCTTAGGGGCGACCCGGAGGAGGGGCTAGCGGTGTGTGGGCCATTGCTGTTTTTTTCTACATAAGGGTTCCCATGAGCCTCCCAAGCTGACGAGCTTCTGGACGACGCACCTGCGTGCTGGGCAACAAGGCCCGTGACGGTTACGAGGCGTCCTTCTCTTCCACCCCTATTGACTTTCTCTACTGATGAGGGAAGATATCCCGAAACCCAGGCCATGTCCCGGGTCTAGAGATTGGGGGAATAACAAGTATCTACTTGCACCTACATAGGTGAACCACTTACGAACTTTCAGTAATTCTTCGAACTTCAGGCACTTCAGATACCAGAGTGCTTAGGGGCGACCCGGAGGAGGGGAGAGTGGAGTACGGTCCATCGCTGTTTTTTCTACATAAGGGCTCCCATGAGCCTCCCAAGCTGACGAGCTTCTGGACGACGCACCTGCGTGCTGGGCAACAAGGCCCGTGACGGTTAAGAGGCGGCCTTCTCTTCCACCCCTATTGACTTTCTCTACTGATGAGGGAAGATATCCTGAAACCCGGGCCATGTCCCGGGTCTAGAGATCGGGGGAATAACAAGTATCTACTTGCACCTACATAGGTGAACCACTTACGAACTTTCAGTAATTCTCCGAACTTCAGGCACTTCACATACCAGAGTGCTTAGGGGCGACCCGGAGGAGGGGCTAGCGGTGTGCGGGCCATTGCTGTTTTTTTCTACATAAGGGTTCCCATGAGCCTCCCAAGCTGACGAGCTTCTGGACGACGCACCTGCGTGCTGGGCAACAAGGCCCGTGACGGTTACGAGGCGGCCTTCTCTTCCACCCCTATTGACTTTCTCTACTGATGAGGGAAGATATCCCGAAACCCGGGCCATGTCCCGGTCTAGAGATCGGGGGAATAACAAGTATCTACTTGCACCTACATAGGTCAACCACTTACGAACTTTCAGTAATTCTTCGAACTTTAGGCACTTCACATACCAGAGTGCTTAGGGGCGACCCGGAGGAGGGGCTAGCGGTGTGCGGTCCTTTGCTGTTTTTTCTACAGTCGCATTCCAAGCCAGTGCCGTACATGGTATGCGTGGTGAAGGTTTGTGTGCTAGTTAGCGCGGTAGAGGACTTCTTCATGTAACTAAATATAAACTCATGCTAATGGTGTGCATTGTAATATTAGCTTTGCAAAACCATGCATGGTAAAACATTGATTTGCCGGTGAGCTCTAAGCGAATTTTCCCAGCAGATTTACAATATGGTCCATAATACTTTAACTTCTTTTTGGGTCTGGGCATAATAACATTGAATTTATGTACATATACTCAGGTCCAAAACACAATTACAACGTGGTACACATATATAGTACATATATATGCCACAGCTATATATTAACATGTAAAACACAGAGACTGTCTCTGTATATTATTTTGTGTTTTATAGAGCGCGAACATGACCCGTGAGGGTATCAGAGCGCTTTACACGGTATACATTGTTGAGCAAAAAAAAAGATTAAGGTGCAGGGACAAACTGATCAACACGTATGGTTGCGCTCATCGTCATAGACAGAAACAAAAGCAAGGTTCCAAATGTTTTCGTCATGGTGCAGCTTGTGATATGTGCGGCGGTAGTCTTTGATTAGTCCTGCTCAAAGAGGTTGTGGGCAGGCTTAGGCGAAGAATTTACACATGAGGAAGGTTTTGGTCTCAGTTTTTAAGCATGCTAGAAGAGGGATTTTTCTGATGGAGGGTGGAAGAGAGTTCCAGATTCTTGGTGCTACTCCGGTGAACGCCCTGTTATAGGTTCTTTTTTTTTTTAAAGAGGCAGGTTGGAGCAGTAGGTTCCCGGCGGACCTGGAGTTTCTGCTTCCTCCGGATATCACTAATTTCTGTGCCAGATAAGCATAGGAGTTTATTTATAGTGCCTTGTGTATAGTGCAAGCCAATTTCAACTGGTTTCTGGCCTCCAGGGGGAGACAGTTCAGCGCTTTCATGTGTGGAGAGATGTGGTCAAACTTCCTGGTACCTGTGAGTAGTCTGGCAGCAGCGTTGAGGCAGGCTTTTAGAGGCGCTAAGGAGGTCTTAGGTAATCCTGTGAGGGTGGAACAGCTGTATTCCAGTCTGGAGATGACAAGTGCTTGAACTGCTGTTTTTAAGTCTGGTGCATCGATGAAAGGTTTCAGCTTCCAGAGGTAGCTCAAGTGGAATCTGGCTGCTTTGGCCATCGAGTTAATGTGGTCTCTCATATTGAAGTTACTGTCGAGGATTATGCCCAAGGATTTGGCAGAGCACACAATGGTCAGTGGACAGTTCAGGGCTGTTATGGCCTTGGTTTTTCATGGGGAGATTAGGAGAAATTCAGTTTTCTTTGCATTTAGTGTGAGTTGGGTATTGGGTAGCCATTGGACAGTTAATTTCAGGGTCTCGTTCAGGGAGAGGATCTCATTGAGCGAGGAGATGTTGATGTATAATTGGGTGTCGTCCGCATACATATGGTAGAAGATGTTGGCGGAGCGGAGGACTTCGGTGAGTGGCTCAAGGTAAAGGTTGAAGAGGGTAGGGGAGAGGATTGAACCTTGGGGTACTCCGACTGTGACTGGGGTGGGAGCTGATAGTTTGCCGTTGATGAGGAATCTCTGAGAACGATTGTGGAGGAAGGACCTGAACCATTCTAGTACCACGCCATCCAGGCCCATCCTGAGTTTGAGACGTTCAAGTAGTTTTTCATGGTTGACCGTTTCGAAGGCGGAGGATAGATCCAGAAGGATTAGAAGGCAAGTTTTGCCTTGGTCTAGGGCTTGGAGGGCATTGTCCACGATGTGGAGCATAGCAGTTTCGGTGCAGAGCTCACTGGTCTAAATCCAGATTGGAAGTCATCCAGTAGGTGGAAGTTGTTGATGTGCTGGCTTAGTTGCTGTTGAACACACTTCTCTAATACTTTGGATAGTAGCGGGATATTGGAGATAGGTATGAAATAGTCAGGAGAGGCAGGGTCAAGTGAAGGTTTTTTCAAGCTGGGGAGAACTTGGTCAGCTTTCAAAGGGTCCGGGATCAAGCCCTGCTGGAGAGAGGCGCTGATAATTGTAGTCCAACAAGGAACAATGGATTGGGAGGCGGTGGTGTGGCAGTTGGAATGTAGCAGATCATTGAAGTGATTGTTTGGTTTTAAGGTAGAGAGGAGTTTTGAGATGGAGTCTTCATTAGAGTATTTGAAGTCAGTCCAGCGGGCTTTGTTTTTAGGAGAATCCATAGAAGTAGGAGCGGAAGGGTGTGGCAGAGCATGAGGGGGTTGAGCGCAGGTAGTGGTGCTAAGTTCAATTCCTAATGCCGTGATTTTATCAGCGAAGAAGGTGGAGAATTCGTCTGCTGATATTAGCGATTTGGGGGATTCTTTCGGTGTTTTAGCCAGCTTGTTAGATTGGAATTTGACCAGTTCAAAGAGCATTTGGGGTCTGTTCTTGGCATTCCCTAATTCCGATCTGAAGTATTCTTTTTTGCAGTTGATGATGTGCTTGTTGTATGCATTTCTCGCCTGGCGCAGAAGTTTTAGATGCACTGCGGAGGGGTATTGTCTCCAGTTTCTTTCAAACTGACGGAGGGCTCTCCTCTCCATGTTGAGGGAGCCAGTGAACCAAGGGTTTCTGTCTTTAATTTGAGTTCTTTTCAGTTTTAGAGGGTAAGGTTGTCTAGAATGTTCGAGATGGACGATGAGTAGTGCTCGTTGAGATCGCTAACCTTGGTTATGTGCAAGGAGGGGGTAGGTAAGATCTGCATCGAGCCTCAAGTTTCATAAAGTCTAGGTTCTTAGTGTCTCTGGTCCAGCATTTGGGGATCACCGGTTGAGATGACTTTGTCTTGCGAGTCCCGGGTAAAATGAAGGATATGGAGTGATGGTCAGACCAGTCACAGGGGTCTATGGAGATAAGCTTGACAGCGGACTCCTTAGAAATGATCCAGTCAAGGATGGCTCCTTTTCAGTGGGTTGGCATAGAGCATGCTTGGGTCAGGGCTTGGTCATTTACGAGGTCTTTGATGGCATTGGCGTAGGGATCTTCAGCGTCATTCCAATGCAGGTTGAAATCACCCAGGAAGATCTCTGTGGCATTGGAGGAAATCTTTGTTGTCATGATTTCCAGAATGTGATCAGTGAAAGCGTCGTTTGGACCTGGTGGGTGGTAAAAGATGTGCAAGTTACAGAGGTGTACTGAATTGCTGCAGACGGAGAGTGTGAGATATTCGCAGGAGTCTGAGATGTCCGTTGCGAGTTCTGTGATAAGCAAGGAGGATCGATAGATGCAGGCTATGCCTCCTCCTTTCTTATTAGCGTGTCTATCCAGTCTGGCAATGTTGTAGTTGGGTGGGACTAGTATATCCAGGCAAGGAGAAGAGTATTCCTTTAGCCAGGATTCAGTTAAAATGGCTAGGTCTAGGTTTTTGTCCAGGACGAGGTCAGCGATGTCAGCGGCATCTTTAACTGCTGAACGGAAGTTCTTTAAAAGACCAGATAAGGGAGTGTCGGAAGGAGAGTCAGGAGTCTGGACAGATAGAACTACAGGCGCCAGATTGCTTTTTACCACATTTCTGTTGTGGTGGGTAGCTGGCCTGTTTGGGTTAATGGTGACCGTGCTGATGTGGTGTTCGGGACTGTTGTTTGGCAGACAGGGGATTGCTGGGGTAGAGTTGTGGTCTTGGAGGATGGCTAGGATTTTGTTTCCAGTGAGGTCTAGACGGTTGGAGGAGGCGGTGGGTGCGTTGTAAGTGAGGGTGAGAGCCTGGGATTCCTCCTCAGACAGGAGGCAGGGTTGTTTGCGTGGGCTAAGATGTCTTAGGGGTAGCGGGAGAGGTTGCTTGGGAGGCTCGGTGTTGGGTGGGGGGGATGTATGCGGTGACTTAAGGTTAGCTAGTGAGGTCTCTGCACGGTGAAGGAGGTTCATAAGGTCCGGAATGGAGCTGTGAATGCTCTGGGTGAGTTATGTCACTCTGGAGTGCAAAGCTTCAAGATTGGTATAGTCAAAGGGTACGAAGGGATAAGGGTTCGAGTTATCCAGATCAGTCGAAGGGGCATGTGACAGTGGCAGGGCATTGGCTGGAGCAGGATCCGGGTTCTTTGGAGAAGGAGTATCAGGCTCGCGATTTTGGTGGGGACTAGCAGGGAGGAGCTCTGGTGTCTAGGGGTGGTTCCGTTATAGGTGCCTGGGTCGGGTTGATCTGTGGGGGGGGGCCATTAGGGGACTGGCACTCACTGGGGCAGGGGACATTGAGAGCGTATCAGTGTTCTCAGTAGAGGGGGGCACTAGATGGTAGGAGATCGCAGGTGTAGGGGGAAATGCTGATGCCAGGGACAGGAGATATGATAAGGGGGATTGGGTGAGCCGAAGTGGGGACCATTGGAGGATTAATAAGTGGGTGTTTGGATCTTTTAGGGTGGCGTGGTGGTGGGTCATTGGTACCGGTATTAGTTATCCAGTTGGAGTTGTTCACGTGGTTTTTGAGAAGGGGGAAGAGGCCTGAGAATTTGTTGAGGTTGTAGGTTGAGGGTTGGATTAGAACAATGCCGTTTTTGTAGAAGGTGATGGTGATGGTGAGGTCAGCTCGCAAGGTTGGGGAGGGTGCTATTGTGAGCTTAGTGCCATGTGGAATGTTCTTGGTTAAACGAATATTAAGAAGGTGCGCAAGGGTTTTTCGCCAAGAGGCGGTTCTTCTGGAATAGAAGATGAGGTCATTGATGATTGTGCCGCTGTCCGCGCAGTAGCGCATGTCGGATGAAGGCCATGTCTTCATATAGTATTCTTATTTTCATAGGATTCTTGCCTCAGCTCTATAATTGCACTCCTAGGTTTTGACTAGTTCACTCTGTCTTACTTATTTCTTGCTTCCTGCTTGCTTTTAGTTTCTTTCACCCCTATCTCTCATTCATTCTCCATCATCTCTACCTCATCATCATCACCACACATTTCATTCTGTCACCATCTCTACCTCTCTCCCCCATTTCTCTCGTCCATTTTCCTCTTAACTTAACCATCCACTTCTTTCACCTTTTTGTTTGCCTTTAAATCTATACCTCTCATTCACAGTTTGATCCCAGATTCCTTCTAACCTCCACCTATATTTCTCTCCTATACATCACATATCTCCCTCTTTTTCTCTCACCTTTGTTGCAGCCAATCTTACTCAGTATTCTACTTCTACTTTCTTTGCACCTCCACTTCTCTCAGTCATTCACAGTATATATGTTACTTTGTGACATGCCTACAATTCTGTTACTCTCATTCTTCAATATAAAGTCCAAATTGTTGCATATAATACTTCAATTGCTGATAATATATCTCGTGCTCTATATAATGCCTCATAATTTTGTTTGTTTCAGACTGTAAAAGGACCCCACCCTTCTTCAGTTTGGGTCACCTGTATAAGGGACACCTCGTTTCCATGCTGGATGGGCAAACCGCCTATCCTCCTGCTTTGACATACTCATCTTGGTTTTTAGCTAAGTTTGCTCTGTAATCTTTCATTGTAGGCTCTCTCTGAGGTTCACCAGTATTTACCTCTTGTCTCTCTGTGTAGTGCAATGCTGGATTTCCAGGTCTCTTTTTTATCATCTCCCTCAACCCCTTCTTCTGCGTCTCAATTTCCCAGTGTAGCATAAGCCAGAGTAAAAGTGGTGACAGAAGGAATGTAATGTAAATGTAAATGTAAATGTTTTGCGACTTATATAGCGCACGTATCACCCGAAGGCATCAAGGCGCTTGCCTTGGGAACCCGTCCTGGCTTTTTCCCTGTGAGATAACCCCTACTGGGCATCCCCAAGGTGAAAGCCAGGCATCCCGCAGCAGGTGGGCCGCCGTAGTGGAGATTAAGCAAGCTATTGCCCAGAGTTGCAGCGTGAGACCCCATGATTAGAATAGGCACCGAGGCGAAAATTATCGAGTCCGTGGACATTTTTGGGCTCAGGACCCTGCCGCATCAGGGATTGAACCCTGGTCCCGGGCCAGACCTCTGCATCAGGGTCTGCCGCTCTAATCAGTGAGCCACACTCCTCCACTGTGATACTGTGGAGTGGAAAGGAATGTGAGGTGATAATGGACGATGGAACATTAAATTGGCTTTAGAAGCAACATATTCAACAGAAGAAAGGACTGGTGGAGATCAACCTCGCCCACCAAAGCAGTAGTAAAACTGCCCAATGACAAGCTGCAAAAGTGATATTATTGGTGGAACTGCTTGGCGAGGGAGTTCAGTCTCAAACAGTGAACAGTAGCACAACCATTTGTAATGTATTATTTAGAGGAATCTGCTTTCACAGCAAAGCGAGTTCCCATCAAAGTGCACATCCCTTAAGGTAGGCTGAAATTGTCCAAAACACACCTCTGGAGAGCATCCTTCCATTCCCCAGTAAGATTACAACTGGAGCCAGTGACTGCGTAATAGGAAGATGTACCCTCGGGAAAACACTGCCAAGAAGCCTATTTCTCTCAAATCATGAAATATAGTAGGTGTAAAAAGCATATTAGCAAATACTGATTGGTGTAATTATATACATACAACAGACTTACTGTGCCTTAAAGAGACTTGGCACACCGGGGATTATACTATCAATGGGTATATTGCCATAAATAGTCCAGCTATTCCATCAATACATGGATGTGCTAAAGAGAGCTTGTCTGTCCTGGTTTCAGCCATGGCTTTGGTGCTTGTTAAAAAGACCTTTGTTAATTCTCCTTTCTTTCAACTGGTTTTACTCAAGGCGAATTTGAGATATTCCATTGTTTTAATTAATTTTGATAACAATGTGTTTAATACTAAGAGTTGTGAGGTGGTAAGGACACTTGATAAAGAATTAGATACATTTATAAAATATATTGTTGGGGATTGAACCCTTTTTTGGGTAAGGGATTTTAGTATTGATCTCTGTGTACATTCATTTACCGATATCTGTGGGCATGTAGATCCTAATTGCAATAACTTGAGATACTGTCTCCATAATAATCATGGGGACAGTTTAAATATGTTATATAAATACAATATGGAAATAATGAACCAGAATGGGGGAACCCCGCTACCAACTTTCTGCAGGAATAGAGGCTACTCTGGGATTGATCATATTCTTATGTCTTGCAACAGTGAGAGTCTATCTTGTACATTAACCGTTGGTACAGTTTCCCAAGGTGATCATTTTCCACTTATTCTTACAATGGGTGTCAACTCAGCAATAGGAGGTGTATCAGATGTCCACCTCAGTTGCCAATGCAAAAAAAGAATGGTATCCGCCTGAAATGGTCAGGAGTTAATGCCTCAGTATTTCTGGAGAAGCTGTTAAAAGTAATTTAGACAATTTTAATGTTTGCACTGAACCTGAACCAGATAAATTGATTTCAGCCTTCAGTAGGATCACCACAGCCATAGCTGGTAAGTTGCAGAAGGCAAATTCCAGCGAGCACGTTGTACACTGTGGTTAGATCAACACTGTACTCGGGCAAATCACGAATTAAAAAGGGCTTTGCAAAAAGTAGCAAGAGACAGAGAGGACTAAGGGTAGAATACAAACATGCTATAATTTGATGTGAAAATGAGGGACAAACGTGGGCAGGCTAAGAACAGTAGGCATATACCAATGATAGTAAGCTCTTCTGGAAAATCATAAATTCACCCTTTTTAGGTTTTGCGCCTAGCGTTTCAGTGCGCAGCAGTGCCCAGGCAGCGAGAGACCTCATGTAGGGGGTTTGAAAACGGACCTAGGAATCGCATAAGCTCGTGCGTGTGCTTTTCCTTTTGGCCCACGCTACTGGCCTTTGTGTGCATCTTTTTATCAAAGACAGCTCACAATTGGCCAAAGCTGGGCGCATTGCTCCACCCATGGCCTATTGGTGTCTATTACGTGCACCACTGCCATGTGGTTTCAATTGTCGTGCCCATACATGGGCGCAATAATTGAAACAACATAGTTCGCTGTGGCGCGCGTGTGCACCACTCACGAACTTGTTCTTTTTTGGATCCAATTCACAGGGAAGCAACTAAATGAAAGAACCGCTGACGTCTTGTTTTTTTTTTTTACCCTTGACTCCCATGCTGGAGCACACTCCACCCCTTCTCAGATGCACATACTGCGATGATGACTGCACACCCGGCTGATGCAGCTGTGACTTTTGAGTTGAAACCTGAAATGTGTCCAGGACCGGCGGTTCATCCGTGGTAGAATGGGTGTAAGCAGTGCTCAGACGCCACGACCCGAGCCACAGCCAGAGCAGGTAAACTGTCGACCCCTGAGGGCGTATCTTGTGTTGTGTGTGGGGGTAAGCCTTGCTCAGGGTCGTGGGAGTCCATGATTATGATTTGTGGGGCAGTGGGTGCCACAATCGGACGATGAGACTTACATTCATTTGGCCCCGGCTTGAGGCTAAGTGAGGAGCTGCTCAGCTCTTGTGTTTTGATATTTGGATGCCCTTCTTGGGGATGGGGGACCTGTGTCGCCCTGGATCGTCCTACCTGTGATTTCCCGTGATCCTCCTCGTTTCTATCAGGGCCTGTTGGTGGCTTTCAGTGGCGCCGTACAGCCTGTGTTTTGTAGCTCTGCTGTCTCTGCTTAAACTGGAAAGCAGGGCATGGCG
Organism: Lissotriton vulgaris; assembly: GCF_964263255.1. Lineage (NCBI taxonomy): Eukaryota > Metazoa > Chordata > Amphibia > Caudata > Salamandridae > Lissotriton > Lissotriton vulgaris. Next base: position 134,429,166 of record NC_141693.1, read on the forward strand.
CCCTTGAACTGTCAGTGCAACACAACGTGTTTGAGTCATGAACTGTCTGCAGGTTTCGTTTCTTGATTGCCTCCGTCCTGGAGCACGGGGAGGGAGCTCGGTGGGTTTCTGTCTTGAAATTTGAAACTAACTTTGACTCCTCTTGCGCTTTTAACGGCCGTTTAATGTCGAGTCAGTTTATGCCAAACCTTCACCCGACTCAGTTTCCATTGTAATCCTCCTACCTTTGGCGCCGATGAGGGCATAAGGCGGTCCTTAACTTGTTACACATCTTTTTGGATTTGCATTCAGGTTCCAATGGGCAGACACTTTTGCTAGGATTGCTTGATAAGAGTACCTAAGGCTGCGCTAAGGTTCGCTTGACTCAAGTGTTAGCTGGTGTTGACCAGCCCAGGTTTACTTGAAGGAATTTGGTTTGAAGGTACACAGAGTAACGCAAGGCCTGTGTTCATTCATAGGTATCTATTTTTTAAAGGGATGCATTTTAAGAATAGACTCTCATACAATAGAAGGAAAAATTCAAATGAGAAACAATAGCTGCTAACTGTTTCAGAGAACTAGCCCCAGCTAGATATTATATAACATATTGTGGTATAAAATAGAATGGAGGCTACGACCTACACTTTGAAAGGTGCTTTGTGAGTCAGAAAGCAGGCTCCAGTATCACTGGTTCACATGTTCTGGTCCAGCATACTATATGTGTGAAATTGGAGTGAATTAAGGCTAATACTGTGCATGCAATCCCTGGATTCAGCTGTGTCGAAGGGTCGGCCTTTGCCTGCAATGTATTTGTGTAGAGGACGATCTGTCTGCGGCTTTAGATCCTTGTTGAATGACCGCCACCCAATTTTACAAACCTAGACTGACTTGAATCCGTGCTCTGCTGACCCCCTCTAGAATTTGGGCCTTGCTCCCTTTCCTTTTTAATCCAGCATTAGATCGTTACTGAAGCATCTACCCTTTCAAACGGAATGTTAATGCAACATACTTTTTTATCACACATGCCCAGGCCTTTATTAATGTGCATTCCAGAAGAGTAGCGCAGCATTGGAGAAAGTCCAATGATTGACAGCTTGTGTAAGCTACAAGTGGTATGAGGAGAGAATGAAGAAAATACAACTGTATACACTTGAAGAAAGGAGCGCATAGGCAGCACCCATAAACACAGTAAACAGTACAATAGACAACATGTGTCTGTGGGAAAAATTATTTTAAAATAGAGTTACAGCATGACTTGAAGAAATTGGCTTCATGAAACATTTCGAGGGGAAGCGTTCTGCAGTAATAAATCCCAGAATAAGACTGCAGTTATAAATTACAGAATTAGACTGGATCAGGAGTAAGAGTTTGCGAAAATGAAGTTTAACTCAGGAGTATGGGGTTGTAATATAGTGATGCAGAAGAGACTGGGATGGAGGAGCAAGCATAACAGGATGTGATACGCGCCTGGATGTGTGTTCAGGTGACAGAATGGTAAAGCATTTGCTCAGGAGCGAGATGCCATGAGATGAGCTATTGGTAGGGGCAATCCTATTCCAGGGGCTCAGGAGTTAGATCATAGTGCCAAACAAGCAATGGCAAAGCCCATTGGTCTGGCTATTTGGCTTTGCCAATGCTTTTTTGCCAATGCTATCCAACATTGTCAAAAACAAAAATAAATGGTTATTGTTGTTGCTGAATAGCATCAACCCAAAAAAAAAGTGTGATGATGTGTAAGTGATACGGTTCAACACACATACGCATGTATGTCTTGAGATGCTATGGCAGCTCCAGCATTACCCCACACATTAAAATCACCAGTATGTAGTGGTATTTTGTGTTTTTTGTTATATTATTTACCTTCAAAAATGACGGATGACCATCTTGAAACAGTAAAAAACAAAAGAAAAATCCTGTTAATATTGGCCCAGCAACAAATTGCATCTACCAGACCATCCTAAAAAAGATTTGAAGTGAGAGCAATTGTGGCGCTGGCAATTGGTAAGTGGTGGGGGAATTAAAAAAAAATAAAGTGAAAAACCTGAGCAGGGTGGGAGGAGAAGTAACTTCTGGCTAGGAAGGGGAGGTGTACTTGCATAGTTTCCAAAAGGAAACACAAAAGAAGTTCTCTGACTGAAAGCAATGGAACGTTTCAAGTCATTCATTCAAAGGGATGTTAATGATGGAGAAGTGTGGCTCAATGGTTAGAGCGGCAGACCCTGATGCAGACGTCTGGGCAATAGTTTGCTTAATCTCCATAACAGCCCCAACAGCGCTGGGATGCCTGGCTTCACCTTGGGGGTGCCCAGGAGTGGACATTTCACAGGGAAAAGCCAGGAAGGGTTCCACAGCGGTATGCGTTACAGCGCCAGGACACCCCAGTTGGGGTATTAGTGCGCTTTACAAGTACAAATTACATTTACATTTACATTACATGATGCTGTGCTCTAGCGGAGAGTGAAATACCAGAGAAGGGAAGCCATTGAATAAAAAGCAAGCACATGTGATTTACAAGAAAGCCAACCAAATGGTATGACCCAAAACTCAGTTTAAGTATTGGAATTATCCACAATAGGTCTTTGACAACAGAGGTTTCTTGAACACCCGGATGTTGTTAGCTTTTTCAGTAACCCTTCAACCTCCGTTTGAATGCTTGCATTGAACTCAATGGCTTTACGACTCTATATGCCCTTGCAATCTCTCACCCATGTGTCTCATTCTTTGCCTCTTGTGTTCCTCTTCTCTGTGTGCTCCTTCTTCCCTCTCCGTTCTTCCACAACCCCCCTCCTCGACCACAATTCCCTTCTGGTGCCTTCTCATAAGTGCTGCTTAGTTCTATATATTTTTTCTTTTTATGGAAACTAAAGGCGAATTATATTGACGGTTCCTTTGCCTTCAATACCATTCTGTTGTTGCTTTTGTGTCAAACGAAGGTTTGTAGCTAGGGAGTCTTCATTATAGTTATCCCTTTTTTTATGCTTCAGAAAGCAAAGAAGGTTTATAATAAAGGCTCATATGACATCCGTCTTTTATTTGAAATAGAAACCAAAATGGGAATGTATCAAATGAAAGGAAGTCTTCAATATCCGCCTCTCATTTCTGTTAGCACAATAAAACTAGCCTGTTGGGTTTGTTATATGGTTCTCCTTGTCCTGCTGTTAGCCCGCCTCTTCTTCCTTCCAGATGCTCCTCTTGTTCTTGTTAGTTGATCTTCCTTTTATCCTAGGCATGGCACAATGTCTGCTAGTGTCACAACTCATGTCTGTGCTGGTCACTGGCAGTAATTAACAACAGACAATGAAATGGATCCTTGCTGACCCAATGATTGTCTGACTTCGCAAGCAAAAAATCACTGATGGAGTCATACATTTTACTTCATGTTCTATTGTATGTGTCTGTATTTCCTTTTCCCTCGTTTTTCTATAGCTTTGTTTTTCATGCAACATAGGAGTCGTGCGCATAAGGCAAATAAGGGCTGCATCTAGATGTGTAGGAGAACTCTGAGTGTGACTGTGTTGACTGGGCATGAGGAGTGAGAGCTCTGGAGTTGAGGCGGAAGGTAGTGAGAGTTTGAGAGTGCTGGTCATAAAGGTGTTTTTAGGTCTCGCCTAGGCTGCACTTGCGCTGTCTCTTTGAGACATTCTGTATTCAGGTATGGACTATAAGCTCCGCCCATTTTCTACCCATCTTTTCAATTTGCTCATTACTGTCCTTTTTATTAAATGGTGGCTTTTGATTAGTGAATAGGCTTAGTAGTCCCTCCATAGTACCTCCTTTTCTCCTGTTGTAACCTCCCATGAGGACTGCCTCTCTTGCATTTGTTGTTGGTCTACATGTTTTAATAACAGTCTGTGAAGACTATTTTTTTAAATCACTTTCAGCAAGCAGGACACTCCCTCCCAATGCTTTTTTTTTTTTTAACGAGCGCATTACGCCTTAGCTGCAATAATGGCAGCTGCGCCTTTCTTTTCTATTTTTTTACTTTTGTTACAACGGCATGCCCTGCTTTAGCTTTAAACATCTTAATCTAAAGCGCGGGTGCAGCGATAGCTTCTAAAGTAAATAAATAGAAAAAAATGTGGCAGCACGCCTTTTTTTCTGTTTCTTTACTTTTGTTACAATCGTGCCACCCGTGCTTTAGTTTAAGATGTTTTAAAGTTAAAGTGCTGGTACTGCGATTGCATTAAAAGTAAATAAATAGGAAAAAGTGCGGCAGCACACCTTTTTTCCCAGTTTCTTTACATTTGTTACAATTGCAGCACTCACACTTTCAACATCTTAAGTTAAAGCGCGGGTGCTTCAAAAGTAAATAAATAGAAAAAAACATTTGCAATTCAATAGTTTCCACATTACTGAAAGTTTGAGATATTGGTGTTGCATTATTATTAGCAACACCAATAGCTCAAACTTTCAGTAATGGGAGACCTATTGCATTGCAAATGCTTGTTAACGGATGGAGCTGATCCAAAAGTTGAAGTTCTCGTCACCCCACTTACTTGGGTGGAACATTTTGAAGGAATTGTTTCCTGTACAGAGCACCCGGTAGTATCTCGAAGCAATATATTAGCATGATATCAACTCCTTTACAAAGAATTTCTGTGGATAAGGTTATTGTAGCAATTGGAAAATCTACTGCCAAGGATCTAATTGAATTATGGGCACCAGTTCATACCAGGGGCGTAACAAACGCCCCCGCAGGCCCCGCGGTGTGGGGGAGCCCCACTCTCTACAGTTAATGAGGGGGCCTCGGCCCCCCTCAGCCCTTCTTAGAGCTGTGAGAGAGGTTTGCTTCAGCCAAGCCTCTCTCCATCTGTGTCTGAAGCAGGTGCAGCCTGCTCTGAGCCCCTCGCCCCCTCCCTCTGACTGAAGAGAAACAAAGTATCAACTTACATTGTTTCTCTTCAGTCAGAGGTGCCAGGCCCAAAGAGGATGGGGGTGGGGGCCCAGTTAAAGCAGGTGAACTCCACTCTATGCGAGTATAGTAGTGGATCAAGGGGGCTTCTGTCTCAGTTAAGCTGTGGAATCGCTAAAATGTGCACATGAGGCAAACCATTGCACCTATAAAAGGGCAGTTTTTACGAGGGCGCTGGGGGCCATATTAAAAGTGTCCCGGGTAACTACAGTAGGGGCCAAAGAGACTTGTGCTGCCCCTCATGTGGCATGGACTGCGCAGTCAAAACGTCAACGTGCTCCGGGGGTCAAATGGACATTGAGTATATTTCAGTCAAACTTTCAGGATGGCTATCAAATATGCAAATAATCTTATTTAAAATTAATTATATGTGATTTCATTTTATACAGAGTAATTGTGGATATCATATCCTGAAGACCTGACTGGACTTTACTCTTCAGTGAATCCACAAATCAAGCCTTAGTCTGGATTGACCCTGGCAACTCCAGGGGCCCCTCCTCAGAAGCGCGGGCCCTCGCAATCATCACCCTCATAACTGCCCCAGTTGTGTCTATTACAGACTGACAACACACTGAGCTCATAGGGGCCCCTCCACAAAAGCCTTTCTGAGTTCTTCAGGAGCATCACAGGATTTTACAGGTGTACTACAGGAGTACCCCAGGAGTCCTACAGGAGTAATACAGGAGTACTACAGCAGTACTACAGGAGTACTACATGAGAATTAACGGAGTTCCACAGGCGTACTACCGGAGTACCACCGGAGTTCTACAGGAGTACTACAGCAATACTACAGGAGTACTACATGAGAATTACAGGAGTTCTGCAGGCGTACTACAGAAGTACTACAGGTGTACTACCGGAGTACCACCAGAGTTCTACAGGAGTACTACAGGAGTAATACAGGAGTACTACAGGAGTACCCCAGGAGTCCTACAGGAGTACTACAGGAGAATTACAGGAGTTCTACAGGTGTACTACAGGAGTTCCATAGGAGTACTACAGGTGTACTACCGGAGTACCAACGGAGTTCTACAGGAGTACTACAGGAGTAATACGACAATACTACAAGCCTTCTACAGGCGTACTACAGGAGTAGAGCATTAGTTCTATAGGAGTACTACAGGAGTACTACCGGAGTACCTCAGTAGTTCTACAGGAGTACTACAGGAGTAATACAGGAGTACTACAGGAATACCGTAGGAGTTCTACAGGAGTACTACATGTGTACTACAGGAGTACCACCGGAGTTCTACAGAAATACTACAGGAGCACTACTGGAGTTCTACAGGAGTACCCCAGGAGCCCAACAGGAGTAATACTGGAGTACTACAGGAGTACTACAGCAATACTACAGGAGTACTGCATGAGAATTACAGGAGTTCTACAGGCGTACTAGAGGAGTACTGCAGGTGTACTACTGGAGTACCACCGGAGTTCTACAGGAGTACTATAGGAGTACTACAGGAGTAGTAATACATGAGTACTACAGCAATACTACAGGAGTTCTACAGGCGTACTACAGGAATAGCGCAGGAGTTCTATAGGAGTACTACAGGTGTACTACCGGAGTACCACTGGAGTTCTACAGGAGTATTAGGAGTAATACAGGAGTACTACAGGAATACTACAGGAGTACCATAGAAGGAGGGGGCGTAACAAACGCCCCCGCAGCCCCCGTGGTGCGGGCATCCCCACTCTCTTCAGTAAATGAAGGGGGCCCGGCTCCCCTCAGCTCTAGGTGAGAGCAGTGAGAGAGGCTTGCTTTTGCTCTAAAGCAAGCCTCTCTCCCTCTAAAGCAGGTGCAGGCTGCAGCCTGCTCTGAGCCCCCCCCCTGACTGAAGAGAAACAATGTATCAACTTACATTGTTTCTCTTCAGTCAGAGCAAGCAAGGCCCGAAAGAGGATGGGGGTGGGGGCCCCAGAGAGCAGGAGGCAGCACAGAGCACTGCTCGGGACCCAACAAGGGTGGGAGTGGGGGCCACCAGAGAGAGCATTCTCCAGGGCAAAGAGAAGGGATGAGGCAGCAAAATGGTGCCCTCGGGTAAGCACTCTTGTTAGAACACACCATGTGGGCGTTCGCAGGGGAGGTGGGGAGGGGGCAAGCGGGCCGAGAAGGGTGCAAGGCTGAGGGGAGAAGGGTGCAAGGTAGAGAGGAGATGGGTGCAAGAGGTAGAGAGGAGATGGGTGCAAGGCAGAGGGGAGAAGGGTGAAAGGCGGAGGGGAGAAGGGTGTGGGTAAAGGAGAGAAGGGTGCAAGGCAGATAGGAGAAGGGTGCAAGGCAGAGAGGAGAAGGGTGCAAGGCAGAGAGGAGAAGGGTGCAAGGCAGAGGGGAGAAGGGTGCAAGGCAGAGGGGAGAAGGGTGAAAAGCAGAGGGGAGAAGGGTGCAAGGCAGAGGGGGGAAGGGTGAAAGGCAGAGGGGAGAATGGTACAATACAGAGGGGGAATGGTGCAAGGTAGAAAAGAGTGCAAGGCGGAGGGGGAGAAGGGTGGGAGGGGGAGGAGGGGGAGAAGGGTGCGAGGGGGAGGGGGAAAAGGGTGCAAGGGGGAGGGCCAGAAGGGTGCAAGGCAGAGGGAGAAGGGTGCAAGGCAGAGGGAGAAGGGTGCAAGGGGGATGGTGATGAAGTTAAAAATGTGCCCCCCCCCGGAAACATTTCTGCGGACATCCATGGCAACACACACTACTTTGTGAGAGAGTGGGCGAGAGTGGAGAGAGATTGGATTGAGAGAGAGAGTGGAGAGAGAGAGCGTGGAGAGAGAGAGAGGGGGGAGAGAGAGAAAGAGTAGAGAGAGACAGTGGAGAGAGAGAGAGAGTAGAGAGAGAGGGTGGAGAGAGAGAGTGGAGAGAGAGACAGTGAAGAGAGAGGGAGTGGAGGGAGACAGTGGAGAGAGTAGAGAGAGAGAGTAGAGAGAGAGTGGAGAGAGCGTGGAGAGACAGTGGAGAGAGTGAGCAAGAGAGAGTAGAGAGAGAGAGAGTGGAGAGAGATAAAGTGGAGAGAGACAGTGGAGAGAGAGTGGGGAGAGAGAGAGTGGGGAGAGAGAGTGGAGAGAGAGAGAGTGGATTGAGAGAGAGAGAGTGGAGAAATAGGAGGGAGAGAGAGTGGAGATAGAGAGAGTGGAGAGAGAGTGGAGAGAGAGTGGATAGGAGAGAGGAGAGAGGGAGACTGGAGAGAGAGTAGAGAGAGAGAAGGGAGATAGAGAGTGGAGAGAGAGTAGATGGAGACAGTGGAGGGAGAGTAGAGGGAGAGAGAGAGAGAGGGAGAGAGAGAGAGAGAGAGAGAGAGAGAGAGAGAGGGTGGAGAGAGAGAGAGTGGAGAGAGAGAGAGTAAAGAGAGAGTGGGGAGAGAGAGAGTGGAGGGAGACAGTGGAGAGAGAGAGAGTGGAGAGACAGTGGAGAGAGTGAGCGAGAGAGAGAGAGAGTGGATTGAGAGAGAGAGTGGAGAGAGAGGGTGGAGAGAGAGAGTGGAGAGATTGGAGGGAGAGAGAGTGGAGAGAGAGAGAGTGGAGAGAGAGAAAGTGAAGAGAGAAAGTGGAGAGAGACAGTGGAGAGAGAGTGGGGAGAGAGAGAGTGGAGAGTAAGCATGGGCGGACAATCCATTACGCTCGCGGATTTTGCGGATTTTCGGTAAATTCGCAATCCGCGAACGCTCGCGAATTTACCGAAAATCCTCAAATTCGCACGCAGGGGATTTTTTTTTCTTGGTGATACAATTTTGCGGCGTGCGGTGTAAGTTCGCAATTGCGAACATGTACGTGCGGCGGGCAGCAACAATCTCGCACTCGCGAAATTACAAAAATTGCAATTCTGCACAAGAAATCCACTAGCAAGCAGCATAGACCTTCTGAAAATGATGATTTTTATCAGAATAACTCCTCAGGTTGACATTTGCCTGCACTTTTTTGGATTTGAGGCCTTTTGACTTACTTCGGATCACTTTTGGATTAGAAATCAACTTTCACAAGTAAGCTTGTTTGGGGCATTACAGTTGCTGTAATGCTGTTCTGCAGAAAAACGAGTTTTGCAAAGGTGAAAGCATTCAGCAGGTGCAAAAGTTCAAACTCATCATTAGTAACCATTCCCTGTAGTGCTTCCTGACTGGGGCCCCTCCAGAGTTCAGTTGCTAGTTGCAACAATTGTATGACCCTGCTCTGACCCTCACAGCAGGCTCATAGAATAGCTACAAGTAGGCCACAAAGGTCCTGGAAAAAAAAATTGCACTGCAACAGAAAGCAAATTACAGATAAGGAAGCAGGTGCCAGACTAGAATTTTAAAACAGTGACACATTAATATATCAACCCCAAATTAATTCATGTCAGTTGAAGCAGGGCAGGTGTGCTTGCTTTTTCCCCCCCATAATCTACAGTGATGATGAACCAGAGGGTGGCATTGATGTACCAGAGGGTGGCATGGGTGAAACAGAGGGTGGCAGGGGTGAAACAGAGGGTGCTGGGAACCTGTGATGATGAACCAGTCGTAGAAACAACATAATCGCGACCGTTGCGAGCCGACATGTAAGTTCGCAATTGCGAACTGGTACAAAACCCTCGCGAACTGGCAGAAATCCTTGCGAACACAAAAAAAAATCTGCAAATTCCCAGTTCAGTTGCTAGTTGCAACAATTGTATGACCCTGCTCTGACCCTCACAGCAGGCTCATAGAATAGCTACAAGTAGGCCACAAAGGTCCTGGAAAAAAAAATTGCACTGCAACAGAAAGCAAATTACAGATAAGGAAGCAGGTGCCAAACTGGAATTTTAAAACAGTGACACATTAATAAATCAACCCCAAATTAATTCATGTCAGTTGAAGCAGGGCAGGTGTGCTTGCTTTTTCCCCCCATAATCTACAGTAATGATGAACCAGAGGGTGGCATTGATGTACCAGAGGGTGGCATGGGTGAAACAGAGGGTGGCAGGGGTGAAACAGAGGGTGCTGGGAACCTGTGATTATGAACCAGACATAGAAACAACATAATCGCGACTGTTGCGAGCCGACATGTAAGTTCGCAATTGCGAAGTGGTACAAAACCCTCGCAAACTGGCAAAAATCCTCGCGAACACAAAAAAAAATCCGCAAATTCGCGAGAATTCGCGGATTTTGCGAATTGCGAGTTCGCAAATTCACAAAATTCGCGAACGCCAGATTCGCAAAATTCGCCCATGCTTAGTGGAGAGAGAGTGGAGAGAGAGAGAGTGGAGAGGAGAGAGAGTGGAGAGAGAATAGAGAGAGAGAAGGGAGAGAGAGAGTGGAAAGAGAGTAGAGGGAGACAGTGGAGAGAGAGAGAGAGAGAGAGTGGAGAGAGAATATAGAGAGAGAAAGTGGAGAGAAAGACAGTGGAGAGAAAGACAGTGGAGAGAGAGAGTGGGGAGAGAGACAGTGGAGAGAGAGACAGTGGAGAGAGAGTGGAGAGAGAGAGACAGTGGAGATAGAGTGGACAGAGTTGAGAGAGAGAATGGAGAGAGAGAGATAGAGTGGAGAGAGAGTAGAGACTGACTGACTCAGGGACTAAATACTGACTGCCCGAGAGACTGACTGAAAGAGAGAGAGAGATACTGTCAGAAAGAGAGAGATAGAGAGACTGACAGAGAGAGAGACTGACCGAATAACAGAGAGAGAGAGAGAGAGACTGACAGACTGACTGAGAGAGACTGACTGACTGAGAGAGACTGAATGACACAGAAAGAGAGAGACTGACTGACTGAGAGAGGGAGACTGACAGACTGAGCGAGAGAGAGAGAGAGACCTTGATGGAATTGGGGTCACAGTGTGTATGAAGCTATGCAATGCCTCTTAAGATTGCTATTGTCTACTAATCAAAATGTGCTCTTTGTAGTTACATCTGCTTTTGAAATACTGCATTGTCGCATTGTCTAATGTTTTAAAACGGAAACGAGAAGGAGCAGTGAATGCACTTTTGTCAAAACTGAACGATGAGTGAGCCCGATGTTGTATATCATGACAGGAGTCTGCATCAGGAAACCCACCTAAAATTGGACAAACTTACCCGGCGTACTGATGGCAGGGACCCTTTAATGAATGAACCACCACCTTTGATAGCCTGCTGGCAGACTAAGCCCAACCTTTAACTCCACCATCCAGTGTTACTTATAACAGCTGTATTGGTGACAGTGGCGTAACAATAGCCCCGCATCCCCTGCAGTATGGCGGGTCGCTGGCCTGAGAGCTGTAGACTGGCACAGAGGATGGGAGGGGGGCCCCCTCCATGTAGTTTGCACGGGGGCCCCCTCAAGTTTCGTTATGTCATTGGTCCATACAAATGTTTTTAATCCTGTGGGCAGGGGGTCTATTCCCAAAACTTGGACAATTCCATAATCATTCCCATTTTTTAAAAACAAGACAGGGGAGACCCTAGGTGTTACCCTCTGCTAAAAGGGTAATTTTGGATAGACTTGACGAGTGGATGACTTAACTGATGCACAACATGGCTTCAGGAAGGACATCGGGACTACGGAGCAATGTATAAATCTGCATCTTATTGTTAGGAAACATACATTAGCAAAACAGGGATCTATCTATCTCTGCTTTGCAGATTTTTCTAGTGCCTTTGACTTGATGAACCACACAACCTTGGATTGATATGGGTGCTCCAATGGACATAGCGGCCCACCCATCACAAATGTATTCATCAATGATCCAACACATTATATTTGGACGGGGGGGAGGGGACTGCACCGCCAGGTTTAGCGTTAAGGGGGATTAGACAGTGATGAGTGATGGCCCAAACTCTTTTTTCTTACTACCCCTGACAAGGCGTCGAATCGCTTTTTCAGTGAGTAGCACGCTACTCCGGAACCCATAAAGGATTAGTGGTGAATTAGTGTAGTGAAATATGAAAGTAATTTGAGTAGTGGATATTAGTCAGTTATTTTGATTAAGAAGGGTAGCGGAGGGATGGAAGAGGGAAAAAGGGTTGCATTTCTGTAGTGCTTGCTACCCCTGATGCGGTTTTGAAGCGTTTTTTTTCATCAAATAGCACACTACTCCGAAACTCACACACGATTAGTGGTGAATTAGTAGAGTGAAATATGAAAGTAATTAGAGTGGTGGATATGTTAGTCATTTGGATTGAGAAGGGTAGCAGAGGGATAGAAGAGGGGAAAACGTTTGCATTTACCCCTGATGAGGTGATGAAGGGCTTTTTCGGCAAGTAGCAAGCTACTCTGGAACCCATAAAGGATTAGTGGTGAATTAGTGTAGTTAAATATGAAATTAATTTGAGTGGACATGTTAGTCTGTTTTTGTATTGAAAATGATAATAGTGGGAAGATTTAGACTAAAAAAAAATTTGTTTTGTTTGTTTTGGTGGTCATAACTGTAGGAGGAGGCTTGGACTGAGTAAAAGGGATGTGGAGGGTAAGAATCAAAGGGAAGGGTTTAGAAAGACTTGTTTTGGGGGATATGTATAGCGAAAGAGGTATGAGATGAAGCAAAGAGGGGTAGAGTAGGGAAGAGTCTAGAAAGGTTTATTTTGTGTGGAGGTAGAGGATATATTGATAGTATGGGGTGGGAAATAGGGTAGTGCATTGGCAAGAGTAATAGAAAGGGGATTGAGATGAGTCAGAGTTGAGGTACAGTATATATTGAGGGAGGTATAGGTTGAGAAATAGGGTAGTGCATTGGATATGCTGAATTAGAAGAAACGTTATCAATATATAGATAAATAAGTACATGGAAGGTATATAGATGCATAAAGGAAGTATGTATATGTAGATTAAAGATACATTAAATAAACTCTGGCTTTCAAATGTTGTACTTACAGTTTATTTTATTTATGTTTTAAAACAATTATTCTACAGGTTTATACAAAGTAATACACATATATAGGTACATATCTATAGTACAAATACATGCTTATATACAGAGGGATATGCTGTATATTTCTGTTTGCGTATGGGGCTTATGTAGGGAAGAGCCAATTGTTGTGTAGTTTTCTGAAGATAAGGTGGTTGTCTGTGGATCTTATGTTGGGGGGTAAAAGATCCATAGTTTGGCTGCTTTAACAGAGAAGGATGTGCCACCCATGTTTTTTTCTTGTATCTTGGGATTTTGAGGCGATGTGCCACTCTATAGTGGAGGTTTCTTTGTTGAATATGTTTGGTGATTTTATTCTTGATGAAGAGCGGTCCTGTTCCATGTATCGCTTTGTGGGTGATACAAAGCAGCTTGAACGTGGATCTTTTGACAACTGGTAACCAATGCAGGGCTTTCAAGGCAGGGGAGATGTGGTCATGCGGTTTGATATGTAAGAGTACAACTGATTCAGAACTCAGCTGCCAGACTAGTGTTTTGATGGTCATTAAAGGTGATCTGTCGTAGAGGCTATTGGCATAATCGAGTTTGGACAAAACAAGGGAGATGGAAGCTTGGATTCTGTAAGGAAATCCCAAATGGGGGAAGATTAGTTGCAGAGTTTTTTTTATAGTAACAAAGCTTGATCTTGCTAGTTTGTCCACTTGGGCATTCATCAATATCTTGCAGTCCATGGTCATTCGGAGGTTTCTTACTTCCTTTGATAATTTAGGCGGTGTTCCCTGATCATCAGGCTAGGCGGCGAGAGGGTCATAATGTTTCTAGTTGCCACACATAAGTATTTCCATCTTGGAAGCATTCAATTTGAGACAGCTCCATGCAATCCATTGATCTACAGCTCTGAGACAAATGAAAATTGGTGAGTTTCCAATGACTTTGGGGCATTCCAGTTGAAGGAGTATTTGCCTGTCATCTGCATAGTTATATCACATGAGGTGAAATTGATTGATCAGTACCGGTAATTACTTCATGTAGATGTAGAAAAGCATGGGCGAGGTGATAGAGCCTTGAGGGACCCCTGCTTTTGTGGAGTACGGACTGGACAAGAAAGGTGGGGTATGGATAACATTAGTTCTGTTGCAAAGGTAGGATGAGATCCAGTCAAGAGCAGTCCCCACTATGGTGGATCGTAGAGTCTTTGTATCAGAGGCAGCCAAAAGGTCTAAGAGAAGTAGCGCAGCAACCCCGTTGCGGTCAACTGTGTTCTTCAGGCCATCCCAGATGACAAGGAGGGCAGATTGTGTGCCTCGTCCCAGATGGAATGCCATTTGGAAGTCTGAAAGTATGGCATTGTCTTTAATGAATTTGACATCTGGGTGAACGCTGCTCTTTCTATCAGTTTGCCCAGGAAAGGTCCATTTGTAATCGGCCTATAGTTATCAGGGTTCAGCGGGTCCAAGTTGATTTTCTTCAGTAATGGGCGTATGTATGACTTTTTGAGTTCTTCTGGAAATATTCTGGTAGTTAAGGAATCATTGAGGATTCTTCTTACTGGAGTGGCAGCAAAGGTTGTTAGAAGAATTTTCTTGAAGGTTGTGGAGGATATTGGTCAGAAGGGCATTCGGCAGGCCTGCTTGCTTTGACCAGGTCCATAAATTCCTCATGTGAAATGTGTAGGAAGGATCGGAGAGGCTGGGTTAGAGTATTCTTGGATTGCTTTTTGTAAAGGGTCAGCCCTGGTGCTTTGTCTTTGTTTTAAGTACGAGTCCAACGTGTCTGCTTTGTCCGTTTAATGATTTCGGAGAGTGTGTATGAAATGTTGAGTAACGGAATGAGCTCCTTCTAGGCAATTTGGTTTACGAATTTCATTGAGCATTTTATAGAATTCTTTATTTGCACATTTGGCATTTTGAATTCTGTCTGAATAATATCTTTTCTTAGCTTTTCTGATTGCGGACTTGTATAATCTGTAATCTGTAAATTTCTGTAGGCGAAGTTTGTCTTGATTGACGTATGTTTTGAGCCAGGCAAGTTGCAGCTTTCGAATTTATTGTTTTATGTCTTATCTCTGCATTTCTCCAAGGTGCTTGCTTTGTTTTGTTGTGTTGTGTGGTGTGGTTTTTAGAGGTATCAGGATATCAAAAGCTTCCTGTAGCCAATTTTTAAACAGAATTTATTGTTTCTAGATCTGTACTGGATGTTAGTTGTGTTTCTAAGTGTTCCAAATTGAGTTTGTTCCGCGGTCGATAGGTGGATGCACATAAAGTGGTTTTAGGTGCATCGCTTAGTGTAGTTTTATATTGGAAAGCAAGCAAATGGTGGTTTGACCATGTGACCAGAGTTATAGTTTGAAAGGTAACTAGTTCTGCATTAGCAAAAATGACACCTAGGATGTGTCCAGCGTTGTGTGTGGATTCTTGGACGATCTGATGCAGGTTCAGTGAGCCTAGGCCAGCAATGATTGTTTTCAGATGAGGCATATTGGCATTGTCAAACCAAATGTTGAGGTCACCCAGAATGCATAGGTTGCAGTGTGGCGTAATCAGGTTTGAAACTATGTCCAGAAGCATGTACGGGAATGGCGCATTGCTAGGTGGAGGTCTGTAAAGGAGTAGGAAGATACATTGTACACATTGTCTTACATTAGGAAGGTAGAAATGCATAGAAAGTCAATAGGTAATAACAGTTGCTCTATAGTTCTGAGTTCCCCTAAGTTTCACGATAAAAATGGTACCTTACTAGTGAGGGTAGGCCTATTACCGGCAACAGGAAATGGCCCAAAACACAACGTAGACTCACCATATTTTTACAGTGAAAACTGACCCTTTTTTTGCAAAGTGCCTAGCTGTGAATTTTGAACCCTAGCTCTGCCGGCACCTAGGGAAACCTAACAAACCTATACATTTTCTAAAACTAGACACCCAGAGGAATCAAGGAGGTGGTGACTTTTGTGGCTCTCACCAGGTTTGGTTACCCAGCATCCCTTGCAAACCTCAAACTTTGTATATAAAAAACACATTTTCCTCATATTTCTGTGATGGAAAGCTCTGGAATTTTTGTGGATCCACGAAATTCCACCAATCTTGCATTCCACAAAGTCTTCCAATAAAAATGATACCTCACTTGTGTGAGTAGGACTAGTGCCCGCAACAGGAAACAGCCCCAAACGCAACATAGAGACACCACATTTTTACAGTGAAAACTGACCCTTATTTCGCAAAGTGCCTAGCTGTGAACTCTAGCTCTGCTGGCACCTAGGGAAACCTAGCAAACGTATACAATTTTAAAAACTAGACTCTGACCGAAAGCTTACCTGGGTGCTCCTGCCGCTGCAGCTGAAAACGCTGACTCCTTGACATCCAGCCTCCCCGTGTCCCTGGAGGGATTGACCGCCTCTGCCGCCCGTCAACATCTTGCAGCACCCGCTTCGCGGGTGCCGCTGCGCGGCTTGAGGCGTGGGGTCGAGGCTGCAGGAAGGCTGCTCAGTCGCTGAAAGGAGGAGGGAGCTCCGTGAGGCTGAAGAGGGCGAGCGCCGCAGGGACTCTGAAGACCAGGAGTTCCTGCGCTGCACAGGTGTGCACGGCCGCGCCCCCAGCAGGACACGCCCCCCGGCCGCAACGCCCCTCTATAACCAACGGTCTGACGCGTAGCGGGGCGCGAGCGGGACGCCGAGCGAAGCCCGAGCAAAGGGCGGGCAGTCTGTGGCAGTCCGGGGCTGTCAAGGCTGGGCTGGGCCACCCCTCTTACATCCATCGCCTCCGGATCAAGATCTCGGAGTCTATCTGTGGGCCCCGAAGCCATTATGTCAACCCGCTCTGGTAAAGCTCTGAGGGGTGGCGGAGAAAGTGCCTCAGGGGGTACCATTATCGGCACAATGGACAAATTTACTACCAGGGTGGCTGCCGTCATTGAAAAGGAGATTGCAATGACGGAACGCCGCCTCTCACAAGACTTCCTCCCCTCCAAACGTTCCTCCTTGGGAGCAGCGGCACATGCTCTGTCTCCAATCTCCTCCAATCCCACCGCACCCCTGCTTGGGACCCTATCTGGGGAGCCACACATTGTAGCTATAGAGGCAGGAATTGATAGGATAGAAAATCTGATATCCGATTCTCTCCCTAACAGCCCCAGCACTGTTGTAATAGAGTCCTGCCCCGTCCCTCCCATAGCTAGCTCTCCTGGTCTTAAGTCTCAATCCTGTCCTGACGTTCTTACAACAGGCCTAAAATCATTGTCCCAGACACGATCGACCCGGGTTCATAGGAAAAGGAAAAGGGCGACCAGTTTCCGGAAGGGTTCTTACTCCACGCTTTATAAGCGTTCTAGGATACAGCCCCAAAGGGGTCCCACACATCCAGATTCTGGAGGGCTTGAACCATCTGGAAACCCCACCCCTCCACAGCTTGCTGCTGATACCCTGCAGTCTCATCCCTTGGTCCCGGCATTACTTGTTCCTGCTAATGAGGGCCCTACACTCGAGCCCCTTGAGAAACTGATAAAGTCTCTACTGGTACCACTCATCGACCAAGTCAAGAGTATGGGGGATAGGCTTGATAGATTCGAACAGGCTACTAGGGACAATTTCTTCTCCCTGAAAACCTTGCTTAAACTGCAGCCAAAGCTTATTGAGGATAACGTAGATAGGAATGTCGGAAAGGGGGTTGCTGTGGGCCAACCACAGGGTAACCAGTCGGCATTGCCTGCTAAGTCGCAAGCGACTGGGAATGTTCCCACACCAGCTTCCCTAGCCGGTGCACAGCAGGCAAGGCCGATTGCTACAACTCATGTTGCTCAAGTTCGTGCTAGCCCCTCCCCAGTAGCGAAAATTCCCATGCCAAACCCTGTCCACAAGAAGCAACAAAAGGGAGGGGTCGGTTCAAATTCTAAACCCTTGGCTGCTCCGCCTGCCAAAGCTAGTGGAGTAGCCACAACCTTAAAGACTAATCCAACCACCTCTCCTCCTAAAAATCCCTCCCCAGTGGCCCCTCCACAAAAGGCAATACGCAAGTGCCCCCCAGTCAATCTCCCGCCCGAGTGCCACCCATATGTTGTAGTTCTAGTTAAGGTTCCCCCCCTAAAAGACACCCAGCAGGAAACCCCACAGGCGCTAAAGAATAAGGTCATCCACTGGCTGAAAACTAACAGACTCCTTCCATTGGGCGTGGATGGCCTGATTCTCGGCGTACGCAGGGTGGGTTGAATCGGACATGGGAAAAATCCTTTTGAGGGTGACTGTGTGGTGGTCAACTTCCAAGACATAAGAGCTGCCCACTCAATATGTTGCCTAGGGCGAGCCGCGGCCGGCCCCGGAGTTGATGCACTTGACCTATCATTCTTCTACCCGCGGTCGGCCTCGAATACCCCCATCATCCATCCCGGGCTCCCTCCCCAAAATCACGCTTATGGCCTACCCTACCCAGTGACAACTGTAGCGCAGTCGCATACAGTTTTACCATCACCGAACTGGGGCATCTGGGGCTGTTGACTCTGTGACGCCTCTGAGGAGGCTCTGATGATTCGGAGTCCCGGTGTCCAGTCCTCTCCTTCTGCTAAAAATAATACCCCTCTGACCACACCGGATGAACAGGCTATTGTAGAGATGACAGGGGAACTAAGGGAGGAGAGGGTGCCACTTGACCCTACAGCTGGTTGTCCTACTGTGGGTGCTGTGGACTTATCCGCTCTTGTCGAGACCTGTAGCATTGCGGCTGTGGCGGACCCACTTATTAGGGTTCTCAGCTGGAATGCAGCAGGGCTCGAAAGAAAGCTGGCACTGCCCAACTGGAACTCGCTTGTGGAGAAATACTCCATATGCTTGTTCCAGGAAACCTGGAGTAAGGAGCCCCTACACAAGGCAGGATACTCTACCCACCACTTACCAGCTGTCCACTCAGAAACTGGTAGGGGTCGCCCTTCGGGCGGCCTCCTCATCTGGGTGGCTCCTTCACTTAATTGCAGGGTGGTGGAGCGGGATACCAAATGCCCGGACCTCCTTAACATCTCTCTGAAAAACCCCAAGGGACGTGTCATTTTAAACATCTTTAACATCTATGCCCGAGGTATGAAGGGGGGTAGAGAATCCCCAGTTATAGCCTGCCTGGAAGCCCTACTACGATCAACTCCACACAAGCATTGCACTCTGGTTGCGGGTGATTTTAATTGTACCTTTGAGCCCCTTGGCCCCGAAATTCTACAAGACCAAGAGGAAAATGACAATAGGTGGGGGATACCAGCTTTAGAACTTAGCCCAATCAAAAAATGGACAGAAGTGGTCCTCCAGATTAACTCCCTAACAATGGAGTTTGGTCTGAGGGCCGCTAATGGCAGGACTGGTTCTGATAAAGCAGGAGCCCATACTTACAACAGGCCTGGTCATACGTCAAGAATTTACTATTTTCTTCTTGACGTAAACCTGTGGAGCATGGTAAATGACATGGTGATTATACCTTCCGTCGAGAGTGACCACAATCTCCTCTCGCTTACATTGTCCCATAGGTGGTTAACTGGCACTGGGAGCGGAACCGCCCGCAATCTCGCCCCGGACATGTCATCAGTCTCCAACTGTGGACGACGGTTAAAGTGGGCGAAGCTGTCGCTCTCAGTGGAGAAAACTTCTACCATAAGGCAGCTACTTACCACAGCCTTAGACAACCCTGTCTCCTTCGAGGACGGGCTGGTGGAGGTGACTGCTAGGTTCTGTACCCTAACGCAGGCTATTAGTGACCTCTTTGTTGTCCCAGCTAGTGCCAACAGGAGGAAACCTAACAAGGGACAAGGTTGGTTCAATCGGAAGTGTAGGGAGGCAAAGTCACTCCTTGTTGAAGCAGTCAAGTCCAAAATACACACCAGGACTAGGGAGGCAAGAAGGCAATATTCCCTCTGTCAAAAAAATGCTAAAAAGGAATGGGAAGACAGTTACTGGCAGGACCTCTTGGCTGCCAGTCAAGGGAAAGATGCTAAAGGCTTTTGGGATTTGGTGGGAAGTAGGAATCGCCCCGATGACACACTGAGGACCTGCAGCATTACTGCCCAGTCATGGCTTACCCACTTTCAGACACTCTATTCCGCCATTGAAGGCCCACTCAACGTCCCCTTTATCCTTCCGCCACACACCCTGGATAGAGATTTGGATTTGTTTTCTGAACGGGAAGTCACAAACCTGATCAAAACTCTGGTGCCATTAAAAGCTGCTGGCCCGGACGGGCTCCCAGGAGACGTTCTTCGAGCCTACCCAAAAGAATGGGGGGCATTGATCTCGGCCCTTCTTAATGCCATCATTGAGGGAGGACCTGTGCCTGATTCCTGGAAAGGGGCAGAGGTAGTCCCAATTTTTAAAAAGGGTTGTCGGGACCTACCAGCGAATTACAGGCCCATAAGCCTAATAGACTCGAGCCAGAAATTGGCGGGGAAAGCAATCTTGGGGAGGATTTTACAATGGGTGGATGACAACCACATACTGTCTGATATGCAAGCGGGGTTTCGTTCAGGAACCGGAACCATTAAACAAGTGTTTAGGCTCTTGTTATTGTACTGGAAGGTGGTGGAGCTAGGCAAAGGCAGTCTTTACTTGGCCTTCATAGATCTGAAGACTGCCTTTGACCTGGTTCCTAGGGAGGAACTCTGGAGGGTGTAGAATGGCCTAGGGATGCCCCCATACATCTTAGACCTCCTTATTAAATTGCACAATGCCAACTATGCCCAGGTTAGATGGGGGCTGAATGGGGAAAAGACCGATAAGATCAGGGTCGAGAGGGGAGTGCGGCAGGGCTGTGTTCTAGCTCCCACCCTATTCTCCCTCTATGTTAATGGGGTGGTAGAGCACCTGCTCGGTGAACCAGCAGACGCCCCCACATTGGGAGGCGCAAAAATTCCAACTTTGCTGTTCGCCGACGACACCCTCCTCATCTCGAAAACTCCCCAAGGTCTCCAGAAACTCCTGAACCGCTTCCAGGACTTTTGCACTATCAGAGGACTAGTTATCAATGTGGACAAAACAAAGTATCTAATCATGCACCCCCCCGCAAACTTGGCCGTCCCCCCATTTTGAACTCCATCCCCCTTGAAAGAGTGGCAGAATTCGATTACCTGGGAATCCGCCTGAGTGATGCTATGAGCTGGACCGCCCACATCAACAAAATGACAGTCGGTCATAAAAGGGTGGGGGGGGCCCTCCTCAAGGAATACAGCAATTTAACAAAACATTGTGTAGCCCCGTTAATAGACATTTATAAAGCCCGTGCTGTATCCGCGTCACTTTACGGAGCCGAATTGTGGGGCTTAGGCAATATGGAGTCTCTAAGTAAGGCAGAGAATAAATTTATCAAGAACCTCCTTGCCATTCCGATGAGTACTCCGACAGTCCCGGTCTTAATGGATGTAGGCTGTAAAGAAATTAGGGACCAGGCTCGCCTTCGCCCTCTCTTGCTTTGGGCTCGCTTGTGGAGGGTTCCGGAATTAAAATCCTATGCTGACGGGTTAGCCGAGGTGATGCGCTCGGATGGCTGGCAGAAGATCAAATGGCTTAGGGACATCAAACATCTGTTAGGGGACATAGGCTTGGGGTCTTGCTGGTCCAATCACTCAGCCCCCCCAAAGGAGTCCCTAAAAAAACTATATTGGGAATGGGTTTCCTTGAAGCGCATCAGTAATCAGCGTCACTGCAACGCCACCGCAGCATTCTTGAAAATAAAAGACGTTGTTTCCTTTGAGCCCTATATGGATCTTATTACCATCGCCATGGACCGGACTTTATACATCAAATTCCGACTAGGAACCCTACCCCTTGCCGACTTTTGCTCCAGGTGGAATAAGTCCCAGCCAGCATCACGTCATTGTGCCCTATGTTCCGACAAACCTGAAACTGTGTCACACTTTCTTTTTGAATGTCCGGACTACGTGCGCCCTAGGTCACGCTGGCTTAAACCAATTTGTAGAGAACTGGGCACTCGTCAGTACTTGGTCGCCCTCCGGATTTTACTAACTAATACAGCCCTTCCCATTGTCTGCGCCGTATCCAAGTTTTTAAAATGGGCTTGGTTGATACGACTAAAAAGACTGTCTATATCAATTTAATTCATTTTTACTTAATTTATTCTGAGCAATTGTGTTTTTATTCTTTTATTCTAAATGTACAGTCACATTCATGATATGCTGTTTTATATTTTTGTAATGCTTTTATGATATATGCATATCGAAATAAAGCAATCAACCAACAACAAAAAAAACTAGACACCCAGAGGAATCCAGGAAGGGGTGACTTGTGTGAGTAGAGCTACTGCCCACGACAGGAAACAGCCTAAGAAAAACAAGTTACTTACCTGTACACTGTGGTTCTCCAGTATTGAGATCTTTTATAGATGCACATGCTTGAATCTTCCCGTCGTCATGATGGGAGTCCCACGGTAACAGTTGTACTGAATACATTACATAGACCTCCATGGAGAGAAAATTCAATTGAGCACTCTATTAACCTCCAAAGTTCAGTCAATCACAGCAGAGATGAGGGGCGGAGCTAGCTCGGAAGCGCGATGGCCGCCTGAGCCCGGTGCTCCGCCGAGTCGTCGAGTGATCCATTATTTATCCTGCAGTTAGGTTAGTCTTGCAGCCCCCCAGATTGACACTGGTACGTCTCGATAGGAGCAGAACCCTTTCATCGGGGCCTCTTCATGAATTTGTTCCCTGCAACAAAAGAAATTTGCAAGAGGAGTGCCTGCGGCGTCTAGGCCGCTGATCCCCGGGCTAGAGTGTGGACTGTGGCTGGGTTGCATCGCGAGACGTGCGGCAGCACCTGGCATCGGTTGCGGCGGCTGGAGATGTGCTGCAGGGTCGAGACCGCGGCAGAGGGAGGAGTGCCGGAAGAGAGTGGCTGCATCGTGGGGCAGGTCGGAGGTCCGCAGAGAAGAGTGGAGGGGCCTTGCCATTGGTGATTCTTTGCGGCATTACTGGAGCGCGATAGAGAGGTGAAGAGGCCATGCTGTTGGAGCAGTAGTCTGCGGCCTCCTCCTGCTTGATCCACACCCAGACATTGTGGGCAGGGAGCTACTCCTAGGACTCCAATTCGGGCTGGTGCAGTGGCAGAGGTTAGGAGTACATACAGGGCCAGTGGTGCAGATGGGCGTGGAACGCTGGGCAGGGGCACTCCAGCTGCCACTGGGGCTTTGTCTTCTGCTGGACCAGGCAGTGCATTGAGAGGCCTGGCTTGGAGGAGGGGCAGGCAGTGGTGCCCCCCCCCTCCCCCTTCCCCACCCCGGCGGAGCAGCTTGCTGGGACGACTGTGGCTGGACTTGACCTTGCCCACTTGGAGCGGACTAAGAAAGGTGTGGCCAGAATGGTGTCTGATGAGGGTTGACGGTACACGGGTGCTGTCCAGCAGGATTGGTGCTCCCCAGTGCACTTCGATGGATTGGCTGTGGGGCAGGTGGGGAATAGTTCCTTTTCTTTACTTCTGAACCCACAAATTGATTCCTGCGCAGCTCGTCTCTGGGCAGGTAAGGCTGGCTGTGGGCCTGCGGTATCTGCGCATAGACATTCAATTATATCTGAAGTGCCTTGCTATCCTGGCGTCTTCGTGTGGAGAGTACAGGCGACCATAGTGCCCTGACGACAACCCTGGACTTCGCTGTGGGTGAGCCACGCATTCATAGGAGAGAGAGACACAGAGTTGAGTGTGGAGACAAAAGCGGGCTGGCCTGAACAACTTTGCCTTGGATCCTACCCTGCCCTGGACCGGGGACTGAGAGTGACGGTTCATGGACAGTGAAAAAGGGCATTCCTAGTGGCTAGGAGCAGGGGAGATAAGACCCAGACGAAGCTGGCCTTTTACCAGAAGTGGTCAAAATCACAAGATGGGGGTCGGCTCCAGCACAAGAGGATAACGAAGAGGACATACGCACCATCCTAAAAGCTGCTTGGAGACGATGTATTTTCGCCAATGTTTGTTGTGGAGAGAGCGCAGAGAGCTCTAGGGCCGCGGCCGCCACCGGGGGCTGCCCCGCGTCTGATTATAGCAAAGTTACTCAACTATCGGGATCGCGACGCGGCCCTCCGTGTTGCTAGAGAGAAGAACATTTTGCGATAGGAGGGATCGGAACTGTCCCGGTATACTGACTTCACTGCTCATGTGCAAGAGGCTCGTGTAAATAGACAAGGGAAATCGCATATTTTCACAGGCCTCAAGGTTTTGCAGCAAGCCATCAAAAGCTGGATGAAAGAACTGAAGGGCACCCCGGAACGGCTGCAGCTGGAGGAGTCGGAGGGGACCGCACTGGATGAGCAGGACTGAACAGGTTACCTGGTAGCTATGGAGGGTAATAAGAGGCGCCAGGAACTGCGTGTTGGGGTGGCTCTTTAATAGGGATATGTGATATTATCGTGCACAGCTTTGTGATGTCTGGTTAAAGTGGGTATCCTGTTGAGCTTATCCTGGTTTGGGTGGTGAGGTTTATAGGATGGGAAGTTGTTGCTGTGACTTATTTGGAACTAACACATAATAATGGTACACAAGAGTTGAGGCTGGAGTCGGTGACACTGTGTCCTCACCCCTCCTATCTCAGGGGACTAGGCTGCGATTAGAATCTTGCAACATAACAAGGGGGGCCTGCTCTATTGATTGTGGGCAGTATAATGATTGCAGGTCTATGCTGCAAATTTGCGTGCGATGACTCGCTGGGGCCTGGACTGGCCTTATATGTTGTTGGTATCTTTAGCCCTTTCGATGCTGATGACGAGCTCAGCTCGTCATCACCCACGGGTGTCGTGGGCTGATGACGAGCTGAACTCGTCATGGTGCCACTAAAATGGCATTTTGTTAGGCGAGTGGGGCTAATTCCGCTCACGTGTGCTTGCCACTGTTATTGTAATCCTCCAACAAGGGGTTTATAGGTTGTTGGGGAATGGGGAGAAGGGGTCAGGGGATTGTTTTTCATGCGGCCATATTGGAGGAGGTCTGCTGTGGGAGTGGGGTGGCAGGGAGGAGAGGGTGGTTTTTCCTGTGGAATTATTATGCAGGTTGGCTCTTTGTTAAGTGGAGGATACACTGCACGACGGTACACAAATATGCTTTTTTTTACATTATGCACTGATTATGTAGCCAATGACACGTGAAGGGCAGGCGCCCGGGGAGCGGGTGGGGGACATGAGATTGCTGTCATGAAACATTAGGGGTCGCATCGATCATCGTAAACTTAGGAAGGTTCTGAATTATCTTAATAGGCAGAATATCGATCTGGCGCTCCTACAAGAGACGCACTTGCTGCAATCAAGCTGCATGCTTAGGTCCAGAGGGCTGGAGGGTAACATTAACTCTGCGGGGTTCACTACACATGCTAGGGGAGTGCTGAAATGGGTTAACCGCAGGTTGTCTCTCCAACTTACGCTACTACGAGAGGTTCAGGAGGGTAGATATGTAATATCTAAGTGCAGGGGTCAGAGCCTTGACCTCCTCATCATTAATATATATATAGTCCCTACTATGACTGCCCCGAATTCTTTCGGGATATTGCAGGGATAGTCGCTCACTATGGAGACACCAGGATCCTTTGGGGGGGGGGGGGGGAGGGGGTTAATCCGGTCAGAGACCCGTTCCTGGATAGATCGGCAGGTCCGCCTAGAAGCCCGGCAGCGGCAGCTAGGAAGTTAGAGGAAGTTCTGATATGTCTTGATGTGTGTGATGTGTGGAGAATGAGAAGTCGAGAGAGATGGGGTATAGACATTACTCGGCATATCACAACATTCACATCCGTATTGATTATTGGATGGTATCTACTACGCTGATTAATCTGGTGCGACACTGTATAGTACTTCCCCGTACGCTGTTGGATCATTCGCCACTGCTATTGGTCTTGGAACCTCCCAGAAAACGTTTGCCACCATTTACAAGGAGGTTCCCTCCATACTCCTTGCTGGATCCAGTATTCAAGGAGGCGTTAGCGGACGCCATAGACACCTTCTTTGACACCAATATTGGCTCTGTAGATAGTTTTCAGACTGTCTGGGAAACGTTTAAAGTGTATATCTGGGGCGTTACAATGGCTAAGCATTCAGGTGTGCTTAAGGCTATTCGTGGGACTCTGACTGAAATAGAAGGTAAATTGAAAAACCTCGAGCGTCAGCGGCTGGCTGGGGACAATGACAATATAGATAGGGAGATTAAGGTATTGCTGGAGGAGTATCATGCTGCGGCTGATAGTGAAGTGAAGCACCTCGGCAAGTATGCCACAGCACACTCGTACGGTGAAGGAAAAAAGCCGGGGTCTGTCCTGGCTAGTCTGATGAAGGCTCGGCGTGGTAGGACTCAGGTAACGGAAATTAGGGCGGGGAGCGGTGTGCTATTGACAGAGGAGGTGGAGGTGGCTGAACGTTTCCGACAGTTTTATGAGGAGCTGTACAGGTCCAGGTCTGCGGGGACTCAAGACCAGATGGCGGAATATCTGGAGCATATCCAACTCCTTTTTATCCCGGACTCGCACAGGGCTCTCCTTATGCACCCGATAGTGAGGGACGAGATTATTGAGGCTTTGGGTGGCATGAAGGCTAGCAGCGCCCCGGGAACGGACGGCTTGATAGTTGCATTTTACAAGACGTTGTTAGAACAAGTACTTCCTCACATTGTGGCCTTGTTTGAGGATATGTGCGTAACTGGCACTGCGCCCCATCTATGAGAGAGGCCATGTTGGTTGCTATTCCAAAACCGGGTAAGGCATTGGATGAATGTAGTTCGTTCCGTCCACTCTCCCTCCTTAATGTGGACACGAAAATATTCGCTAAAGTATTAGCTACTAGACTTGCTCTGTTGTCTCATATCCTAGTTGCTCCAGAGCAGGCGGGATTTATCCCATCCAGAAACGTGACTTATAATATTTACACTGTGTTTGGCACAATGCAGCATGTCCGCCAGGAAAATAAGGCAGTAGCTGTTTTCTAGATATGGAAAAGGCATTTGATTCGGTGGAGTGGGCGTTTTTAAGGCAGGTGCTGACCAGAATGGGGCTCAGGCGGTATTTTTGCAGTTGCTCGGAATCTTATATTACAAGCCAACGGCATGTGTTAGCATTGGTGACCTAGTTACTGCCCCCTTTAACATTACTAGAGGCACCAGGCAGGGATGTCCGCTGTCTCCGCTGCTCTATGCCTTGGTAGGTCATAGTGCAAACAATAGTATCAGTACATAATTCATGAGCATTAGTTGCTCCCTTAGTTTACTGGCTCAGTGTTCTGAAGCCAGGTGTATCGGTTTCTCATGAATTATGTACTTCTACTATTGTTTGCACTATGACCTACCTTGCACATCCCTCCCTTCTCACACAAACACTGTCCCCTACCTTTCCCTCCCCTGGGGCACTATGACAATTGTGCTATTGATCGGTTATATGTAACGTAATTAAGCACATTGTGATTAAATAACTGTGTGGTGAAGCACTTGTTTGTGATTTGTTCTTGTTTAAAATTTTGTTTTTATAAAGTGTTCGCTTGTGTACTTTGGATACCTTTTCACTGGGACCCCCTATTTTGTATCATACAGCACCCAGGTCCCTAGTGACCCCCCTTGTTTAATCTATGCCTTGGTGGCAGAACCTTTGGCTTGTGTCCTGCGGGAATATCATGGGAATGAGGGCATTGGCTTTCCATCCTATAAAATAGTAGTATCAACTTATGCTGATGACACACTCCTATATGTGAGAGACCCGGAGAATAACTTAGTCTCGGTTATCAGGGAAGTGGTGCGATTTGGGACGCTTTCGGGGCTTAAGGTGAATTGGGAGAAGTCACTGGTGTTCCCCCTTACGCCATCTACGACTGAATTTGCTATGGAATGCACGTTGCAATGGACGGAGGACTCAGTGCGATACCTGGGCATTAGATTACATATCAATGCAGACATTGTATTCAAAGAAAATTATGGTGTGGCCCTCTCCCGATTGGAAGATGATGTTGAACGGTGGAGCCGCCTCCCTCAGTACTTAATGGGGCGTATCTCCATTATGAAGATGGTTGTCCTGCCTAGATTCCTATTCTTATTCACAAATATCCCCTTGGTGCTTTCGCACTCTTTTTTTCTCAGGCTTTGGCAATCCATGTTAAAACTGGCTTGGGCGGGTAAACAAGCTAGAGTGCAATGGGGAGTGCTTACGCTTCTGTACCATCTGGGGGGTCTGGGTGCACCGGATTTCTAATTGTACTACAGGACAGCACAGGCTGCACACCTACAGGTTTGGATACTTGGTGGGGCTGACGTTCCCTTTCTTCGGATGGAGAGGCTTTTTGCTGATCCTATCCCTTTGCCGGCAATCATTATGGAACCGGTTGATCGTAGGACTGGTATAATGGACTCCCTAAACACTACTAGGCATGCATGGCACTGGCTCCTACAGAATCAGGCAGGTGCTTTACTTTGCTCTCCTGGTATGCCGATAGAGTGGATGAGATGGCTGGAACCATGTACAGAAAGGGGAGTTATATTAGCACTTCGGGACCTGAACTTGGTGGCCGCTGGGGACCTCTTTTACGAGGGGACGGCTCGCACCTTAGAGCAAGTTACTGAGGTAACGGAAGCTGCCACACTACTTAACAAATTCCAATTTCACAGGGTGAGGAGGGCTCTTCAGGCACAACTGGGTCACGGTATGGAGGAACCTCCAGAGGTACTGGAGTTAACACATGTCATCAAGAGCGCGTCCCCCCGAAAAATGATTACTGCTATTTATAAGACAGCAATGTCACACAGGGCGCATAAGTATACCACTGCCAGACTTGCGTGGCAACGGGATTTGAATGTCCAGTTGGAAGATGATAAGTGGTTCTATTGTTATATGAATACTAGGAAAATATCATTACATGGTAGGCATAGGTTGGTCCATTTCAAATATCTGAATAGGACGTATTATACCCCTGAACGGCTATGTCGATATGGTTTGCGGGAGGATGCTGGGTGCGAGAGATGTCTAGCTTCATCTGCTGATTTTTACCATCTACAAAATGGAGGAAGTGACAATCCACTTCCTACGTGGAGCACAGCTGTGGACTGAAATGTCTCAGAACAAATTACTCAAAACACTTATTTGCAAAGTTCACTATATTATATCATAATCAGATCGTGATATTTACAACAGTAGACGTGGCACTTTGTGATAAATATGTGTCAAATCAAAGAGTCATGTACAATAATATAGAATTTCAGCAGTTTAAAAAATAATGTGGATTTCAAAATCAAATTTATATGCTCACTGCATAAATGGTAACAACCTATATACAAAGCATAAACAAAGAAAAATCCCAATGCATTTCGGGTTCGAATGGAACCCTTCTTCAGAGGAAAAAATGTCAATGAAATGTACGTTGATTGAGTCAGGTGAGTCTTCCTCAGGAGTCTACAACACAACAAATATGTGTATTACAGCCAAATTGCCTGAGTCTTACAATTATTTACATACAAGCCATGCAATGAAAAGCTAGGATTTGCACTCAAGAAAAAGATGTACAAAAAGAAAAAGATTAGCGCCCCGAAGTGCATGTGGTAAAAATGAAACTAAAGGTGCAAAAGTATAGTACGTTTATACAACAGTCACATCTAACACCTAGTTCGTGCACTGCCATGCATAAGATGTACCACAGTGCTAAGTGTAATTAAAGATCGTAAATGCCGTGTGAGAATTAGCGAGTGAAATAGATATCAGGTCTTACCCCACTCGATAAGAACTCGTGCTTTCTGACGCTGAAAGATAATAATAATGGAAGAAACTGAAAGGGTCTACTTGCAAAATGCGAGTTGCTTCGGTGAGTAGTTCTGTGAAAGTGAGTCTTACCAGGCAAAATA
The DNA here is from genome assembly GCF_964263255.1 of Lissotriton vulgaris. Lineage (NCBI taxonomy): Eukaryota > Metazoa > Chordata > Amphibia > Caudata > Salamandridae > Lissotriton > Lissotriton vulgaris. The sequence goes on from NC_141693.1 coordinate 134,458,636, forward strand.
TCCTGTCATTAGAGACGTCACGCCTCCGTGCGTAGAAAACTGTTATCTGAGCAATTTGAAATGGTGCTGTAAAAGCATATTATTTAAACCTTAGTACTAAGCAGCTCAAAGAATGCCCAATGATGCATTCTATATTAGAGAGTCAGCAAAATAAATCTTACCCGACTGAGCAACAACCGGAAAGTTCAATACGTGGTCTCTAAAACACGCAACAGAGATCTTTTCAGCTGCAACTGTAAACGCAAAAAGCAATGCAAATGTTAAAATTAAGAAATCGGGCATTCCGATGTGCCTTGCCCAAGTGCGCTGAGTCGCCAAAAGCTCTCGCCAGATGAAAGGAATTCCGAAACGCTTCACTGAAGTCTCCTCACTCAAAACGAACGCCAGTCGCCATGGTATGAATACCGTACCCGGCATGCCTCACGTTCTTAAAGGAACAGCGTCTTAATTAGAACAATGACGTTATCAACGATATCAGGGCCATGCAAATAACTTTATTGTGCCGCATACGGACACTAAAGATCAAATTAGATAATAAAAAGGGTCAGTGTGGATTTACCCAAGAGATCGGAAAGAGACGGTAAAAATAATCAAAGCGAACAAACTAACATTCGGGTGTACATAGTGAAAGCCCAATCATGTACTCGAAAAGAATCGATGTCACCGTAAAATCGGAGTTGCAAAACCCCAAATAAACAATCTGAGAGAGACTAAATCTGTATTTGTTCAAAGAAAAAAATAATGCGGTTATGGGAGGTAAAAAAATGTGCGGTATTTAGAATGTCAGAATAATATGAAAAATGCTGAGTTCATGTGTGTCTGAGAGAATGTGTCTAAATGAAATGAATATATAAAGATACTTTAAAAGAAGGTATAGAGTAGTAGGAAATGAGTGCAAATCCTTTACAAAAGTCTCAATATGCCAACAGTCTATCCTCAAAGGATCGCTGAGCTTGACAATGAATTAAAAGAACTAATCACACCGGAGGAACTCACTAAAACGCTTGATGACATTAACAATCAACTAGACAAGCATACTAAAGAAATAAATGAGCGAAAGATCCGCAAATTCCGCCGAGATACCCTCGACTATAAATTAGGAGAGGTATACACATGGGCAGATGTATATGCCCAACGTCGTCGTAACAGACCCTACAACCAAAATACCGACACATCATCCTCAGGGAGCGAAAGTACTAATCGCCCACCAAGAAAAACCACAGGTGAACCAACAACATCAGGTACATCTTGAGACACCAGATAACAACCTAATCAAACCAACGAAAACCTCCCAACTACTGGGCCTTTTTTAGAAGTAGGACTGGACGAAACCGACGACCCCGGCGGGGAAAAAAATCAGGAAAAAGATTCCGAAGACGCCCGACCTCAAACCATCAAGAAACCCAAAGGGAGGAGGAATCGTTAGTTATTAACATCTCCAACACCACATTAACTAAACAAGAAATGAACTTGCTACAAAAAGGAACATCGTTCATTCCCACCACCTCTACAAATCTCCTTGAACTTGAACTAAGCACCTTTAAACTTACTCGAAAGTTACGCTTACGACACTTCTTTGAAAAAGTACTTCCCCCGCCCACTGAACCAAAAATTTACCAACTTCTGGGCTTAAAGACAACTAGCTCATACATGCCACTGTGTAGTCATAAGAGTATTGACACATTTGAGACACTCGTCAGACAAGATATATCCAAAATCAACTTCTCTAAAAAATCCAAACAAAGCATCACTATGAAGGATATAACCACTCTCCAAAGAATTGCCAGTAACAAAACTATTAAATGCGTAAAAGCAGACAAAGGTGGCGCAATCGTCATCCTCAACACCAGCATGTATGACGCCAAAATCATGGAACATATCACCGATGCCACAACTTACATGTTACTACAAAACAACCCCACAGATCAATACAAATCTGAACTCACAGAACTTGTAACCAAAGCACATGAAGATGGTACCATCGATGATCGAACCAAAAAATACCTCATCGTTAAACATCCCAAGAGTCCGACCATAACCATGTTGCCCAAAATCCACAAAGATCCGGTGGACCCCCCGTTTCGACCCATCGTGTCAACCAGAGGGTCGCTCCATGAACCAATTGGCAAGTTCCTTGATCGTCATCTACAACCCATCGTAACCAGTTTTAACAGTTACATCAAAGACACCACCAATTTCCTCAAAAAACTCGCTGAGATAAACATAGACCCTGAAGAAACCATCATCTTTTGCACAACTGACGTCAAAAGTCTCTACACATCTATTCCTCACGATGGCGGGATTGAGGCCATAGAAAAAGCCCTAATGAACAGTAATATCACTAATCCCCTGCAAATTTTCCTCTTGGAACTCATGGTATTTACCTTATACCATAGCTACTTTACACATAACCAACAGTGGTACCTTCAGATGTCCGGCATGTCTATGGGCAATTGCGCTGCACCGACCTATGCAAATATTTACATGTCAGAATTCAAATCAACCCACATCTATGCCAATTCCAACTGGACAGACAACCTGAAACTATACGTTCGTTACATCGACGATCTATTTTTCATCTGGAAAAACACCCGAGAGAACCTTGAGTCAGCTTTGTCTGATCTGAACACCAAAGACAATCGAATAATCCTCACATGGAACATAGATGAACATTCCATCACTTTCCTTGATGTTTTGATTAAAAAGACAGAAAATTGATTGAAAACTGACCTATTCCGCAAACCCACCAACCGCAATAATACAGTACATCACACAAGCTTCCACCAGAACTCTCTCAAAAGAAATCTACCATTCAGCCAAATGTTACGAGTCAAACAAATCGTTTCTGATCCTGAAAGATGCAAGATCCAAATGGATGAAATGGCGAGTAGGTTCCTCCAAAGAGGCTACCCACAAGAAATCGTAATTGAAGCCACAACCAGAGCATCCACCATCACCCGCCAGGAAGCCATAACAGGTTCCCCCAAAAAAGATGATAAAAGAACTGTACTAGTTTCCAAATACTCCACTTTCAGTAAAATCTACAAAAACATCATTCTTAGACACTGGCGAATACTGTCATCTGAACCCGACCTCGGCAACATGTTTGAAAAATTCTCCTATCTTCGCCTACACCAGGTCGGTAAACCTGAAAGAAATCAAAACAACCCACAGAACAATTGTCTTACACCGGCACAAGGCTGTGCCTAAATTGCAACAACTGTAATAACATCATTAAGGGAAATCGCATCACCCACCCCATGAGAGGATTCCAAATCAAACTAAGGGTGAACGCCACATGCGATTCAATGAACCTTATTTACTTACTCAAATGCCCATGTGGGATGATATACGTGGGCAAAACTTCCAGAAACATAAAAGTTCGTCTGAATGAACATAAATCAAACATTCGCACCAAAAACCTAAAATCAAGCATAGCTACACATTTCAATGGCTTTCATCATAATGTGGCGCAGTTGAAATTTTTAGTGCTTGAAATTGTGCAAAAACAAGAAGGAACGGACAATAATAAAAGACTTTTACAACGAGAAACCTCCTGGATATACAGACTCCAGGCAATGAAACCGCACGGTCTCAATGACCGCATTGAATTCAGTAGCTTTTTATAATGGCGGCCGGCATTTATGTTTCCAAGCTTCTTTTGTACATAATGCTTTATGATATTGTAAATTCCTTTATACACATTGCCTTATGCTAACCCATTTAGACACACTTCATCTCCCCTCTAAGATGGCCGCCACCTTCCCGTTTCACCCTGGTCCATCATTTGTTTCTTTGATCCTACAACGTCATTAGTTATCTTCCCAGCACCCACCCCCTTGTAGACAACAACTTCCCCAGCTACGTGGAACTCCGCAGCCGCGAACCCTTGAACCGAATCTCCATGCTCAATAAAGTAAGTCGGAGTCCCGTCACCGACCCGCGTCGCTCTGTCAATTTCGGGTACCACCGTCCTATAACAGGCTTTATTCATTTTTGTTCCGCACAGATTACCCTACTACCCACTCAGAGCCAGACGCGTAAGTGCTCTTTGTTACCCTCCCCGCTCCCAAACCCTTCCCAAATCCACCCATCCAGGGCTATAAGGCAAACACCATTCGCATGCTCTCACACACGATGTTCCTTTATCCACCGAAACAATGTATCCGTTTTATGGTGTTTATCTTTTGTTACAATATGTGAGTAACGGTTTGAACAGTAAATGTGTGCGATTGTGTTTACAGAGCTCCTGAAAAAGGGCAAACCATGCCCGAAATGCATTGGAGCAGGATTATAAACGATCCTTCAGGATGGTTCTAAATGAACTTAAAAATTACTTTGAAAAATACTTTTTGAAAAACTGATGTATACTAACTTGCTATAAAAAAATCAAGTACAAACCAGTGATGAAATAAACTGATCAACAATTAACCCACAGGAGTCTGTCTTCTTATGACGAACCAAATGGATGTGCCCAATTTCAAGGATGCGTTTACAGTGTACAACGCACTCAACCAGTAACTTACTTTGGCGTACTCAGGACGGTTACGCTACTTGTTGGAGCACCCAAAACTTCTAATCAACTTCCCAAAAACCTTTACAAATTATTTCTTAAACTTCAACTAAGCATCAGTTGTGCGCCTCGCTACTAAACCTTGTTCTTGTGTCCAGGAGTTTACCACTTTTGGGAAGGTATCTTTGAGGAGCTGGGAAGGGTGGTTGAGGCGAAGCTCACTCCGGATCCATTGATGGCCCTTATGGGGTATACTAAGGCGCTACCAAAAGCCATCCGCAGATTGGTGGATATGGGGCTGCTAAAGGCCAAAAGAAGAGTGGCTCTGTGTTGGATGAGGGGGCCGGTCCCGACGTTGCGACAGTGGTCTAGGGATATGGTATACTGTGCTACACAATCAGAGACCTATAGTGAACTGCTTCCGCCTAGGAGCCGACCCAAACATTTCTGGGGATTATACACTGAGTATGTGCAGGGCGCAGGGAGCGAGAGTGGGGAAGAGACAACGAATTCGCAAGGTGCTGGTGATGCAAGTGTGGATGAGCCTGCGGGAATAGGTTGAGGTCAGGAGTGGATACCTCGTTGACTCTGGTGTGGGGGGCACTCAGGTTTGGGCTATTATTAGAAGAGTTGCTACCCGGGCTGGCATTTTCTGCATGGGAAATAGGGGGTAGGATGCTTGTATACGACACTTGGATTGAAGAGTGCTTCTAAGATCACAGTTGGATGGCTTGCGACTACATGAGGCCCCTGGGTTCTAACTGACGCAACCAATATTGTTATGTTTTCAATGCCTTATCATTTTTTGCTGCCTGCCCAGGTTGGGAGGTTGGTAAGAAAATGGAGTTTGGTCCTTGGACGGGGGGCAGCTGGACCCAATATAACAATACACAAAACAATTTGCTAGCCCTCCCACTTATTTCGTCTCGCTTACAGCTCATGAGACTCACAAACAAAAGGCCAGATCACTTTGTTTGTATGGGTAATTTTATTTAACCCTTTTACTCATATTTTTTGTTGAAATTTATCAATTTCATGGGCAAGAAGAACACTTCATAAACACTTACAAAAAAATACAAAAACATTTATACATATTTACACCTACTAGACACGTATCACATATACTATGTATCAACCAATAAGCAACAAACTTCTCATGCAAATGGCATTTATCAACTCTATAAAGAAAAAATAATAGATTTTTGAGAGCTAGTCAAACCACTGTTAACCGAAAAGGTTTACAAGAAATGTCTACGGCAGTAATCAGAAGACAATTCCAATTATTTCCAACAAAAGATGATTGAACCCAGAAAGGGCAATTATTCAGGATATCTATCTGCCGTTTTGCCGACGCGTTTCGAATCTGTGATTAGTTACAGATTCTCCTCAGGGCTCTCTCAATGTTTTGATTCTGCACAAAAAATAAAAAATGAAGTTTGTTTTAAAAGTTTGCAAGTTATTTTAGCAAAAGACCCCCTGCTATTGCTACACTAAAACAAGTTGATTTACCTTTATGTAGAATGTGGTGGGCTCTCGTGGATCAGATTGGGCACGAGAGGCTGTGCAATCAACCCCCCAGTAACAGTATGGAAACGACAGGTCTTAGGAATAAGTCCACCTTTGTCCCAAACCAAAATATCCCGAAACAGGTATATGCGTTTGAACAAGTCTTGTTGTCCTCAATCACCAAACTAGAGAACAGACACAAATTTGTCAAGCAAAATATCTCAAAGGGACAACGTTTGGCCCTCAAAAACCTGAAAGAAGATCATTCTTTGATTATCAAACAAGCCGACAAGGGCGGAGCGGTAGTGATATGGCCCAGAGAACAATATCTAGCGGAAGGGGCACTGCAAGTAAACAACCAAGAATGGTATAGAAAACTGCAGGAGGACCCGCTGCAAGAGATCCAGGCTTCAATCACAGAGATTGTCCAAACAGGCAAAGATAGTGGTTTACTAGGCCCAAAAGAAAGTGAGTTTTTGGTTAAGAAATGCCCACGAACTCCTGTGGCATATTTCTTACCAAAGATCCATAAGAACTTGTCAAATCCACCGGGGCGACCAATAGTGTCTGGCTGCGATTCATGCCTTGAGCCCCTGTCTAAGTATATAGACTTCTTCTTGAAGCCCTTTGTAACAAATGTGAAGTCCTACCTAAGAGACACCACTGACTTCCTGGTAAAGGTAGAAGGGACCCCGTTCGACCGGGAATCACAACTTATGGTCACCATGGACGTGACGTCCCTTTATACCCAGATACCGCAAGACGAAGCACTGGAGGTTCTGGAACTCTATTTAGACCTAAGGGAAAGACCTCACAGAGTCCCAACATCGTTCATTTTACGATTGGCCGAAATAACCCTCAAAAGAAACTATTTCCGTTTTAACAACGACTTCTTTATGCAAATTAAGGGCACCGCGATGGGGTGCCCTTATGCCCCTGAAATGGCCGTACTCTATATGGCAGAGTACGAGAAAAAGTATGTGGAGGCTGACAACCCTTTCATGAACCACATTGTGCACTGGTATCGTTACATTGACGACGTGTGGCTCCTGTGGCAGGGGAGCCACACTGAGTTGAGTGACTTTCACCAGTGGCTCAATAATAGACACAAGGACATTAAATTTTCAATTGACTCAAGTAATGTCAAAATGACATTCTTAGATGTGGAAGTAGGAGATGTGGATGGGTCCCTGAAGTCTTCCCTTTTCAAAAAAGCGACAGACCGGAACACCATACTCCATTATGGGAGCTCACACCCCAGGAACTTAAGGGCAAACCTGCCATATGGTCAACTCCTTCGAATCAGGAGGAATTGTTCAGAGTTGGCAAAATTTGACCAACATGGATCAAAATTCTGTGAAGAACTGACACAACGGGGATACCCCAAAAAGCTTCTTAAACACTCTTTCAAAAGAGCACGTTGCACCCCAAGGGAGAGCCTCCTTGAAATAAAGGTTAAACGTGACCTTGAGAACTTAGTATGCGTGACGACATTCTGTGCCGAAACTCACAACATACGCCAAATGGTATTAAAAAACTGGCATTTGTTGGAACAATTGGAGACACCTATCCCTCGCCCAATATTCGCCTTCAGAAGGAATCAGAACATTGGTCAACAACTAGTCCGTGCAGACATCAGACTAGTAAAACCGAAAAGTGACTTGATGTCTAAATGGGGTCTAAAACCCATTGAAGGACACCACAGGTGTGGGAATTGTATCGCGTGCGATACAACCATTGAGGGCACGATTTTTCAACATTCCAATATAACTTGGTCTCACATCAATTTTACCAATTGTAAGACAAAAAATGTCGTCTACGCCATAACTTGTCCCTGCCATAAAATCTATATTGGTAAGACCAACCAGCAGGTTAATACCCGCATGACACAGCACAGATCGCGGGTGAAAAACAAAGTGTTAACTGCGCCCCTTGTGCAGCATTACGTCGACAAACAACACGGCGAAAACGAGTTCAAGTGGACCGTGCTCTTTAACATCAATCAACTTAAAGCAGGGGTTAATGTAGATCAAATCTTACTGAAAAAAGAAGCTTATCTAATATTAAAATTTAACACTACCCAGACGGGGTTAAACGCACTTTCTGAAATTTCAAGACTGTAATGTTCCCCTTGGTAAACCACAACTCCCAGAATGCCCCGCACCTGGTTCGCTATGATGTAAGAGCCCTCTATAGCCACCAGGCGGTTTCAACGCAAGCAGTTCCTGGTTCGCCCGTGTGATAGTAAGGTGACTGCGAGTGATGCTCCGATGAGATGAAACATCATTTCACTGGCAGCGTTCCGTGGCAAAGATTAAGTAAACCCCTATCCCTCCCATTCTTGTTTTATAGCGCGAGTAAGCAGCGCTGCTGTAAAGGACAGGGAACACGCATTCCCGCCACCAATTGACATCGGATTCAACAAAGAAACCAAACACACGGCATGGCGACCGCCGCCCTGTACAAAAATCTGAAACCTTAGGTATGTGTCTTTTAAACAATTTCACTTCACTTCCAATATTGTCCAAGTGTCACAATGAAGACCGAAACTGAGCGCGACCTTTATTTCTCACAGGTCGCATAAACTAGATAAAACGAGCAGAATGAGGAATTGATGTAGAGATCAACGCCAGACTCGATTGAGGTATGAGCGTGCCGTTTTTGGGTCTGTAGCAATCACTAGGTTCCGCTTTAGATGGCCTTGTAAGTCTATGAATTATTGTTTTACAGAATTAAAGCTCCATTCCATTTGATTTGTGGTGCACAGCCTCTCGTGCCCAATCTGATCCACGAGAGCCCACCGCATTCTACATAAAGGTAAATCAACTTGTTTTAGTGTAGCAATAGCAGGGGGTCTTTTGCTAAAATAACTTGCAAACTTTTAAAACAAACTTCATTTTTTATTTTTTGTGCAGAATCAAAACATTGAGAGAGCCCTGAGGAGAATCTGTAACTAATCACAGATTCGAAACGCGTCGGCAAAACGGCAGATAGATATCCTGAATAATTGCCCTTTCTGGGTTCAATCATCTTTTGTTGGAAATAATTGGAATTGTCTTCTGATTACTGCCGTAGACATTTCTTGTAAACCTTTTCGGTTAACAGTGGTTTGACTAGCTCTCAAAAATCAATTATTTTTTCTTTATAGAGTTGATAAATACCATTTGCATGAGAAGTTTGTTGCTTATTGGTTGATACATAGTATATGTGATACGTGTCTAGTAGGTGTAAATATGTATAAATGTTTTTGTATTTTTTTGTAAGTGTTTATGAAGTGTTCTTCTTGCCCATGAAATTGATAAATTTCAACAAAAAATATGAGTAAAAGGGTTAAATAAAATTACCCATACAAACAAAGTGATCTGGCCTTTTGTTTGTGAGTCTCATGAGCTGTAAGCGAGACGAAATAAGTGGGAGGGCTAGCAGGTTGGGAGGTTGGCATAATGGCTGTGGAAGAACTGCAGCGATAATATTGAGTGAAATATGTGAAGTTTTGCAGAGAGTACTGTACCATGCTGTCTATTTGTCTGCTGGTATAATAACATGCTTAACAAAAAAATAAAAAATAAATCACAGCAGAGACCTCAGAGTAACTCTCTCCACAGAGCTACCACACCTCAGATTTCGAGCACAAGTGTGTAAATATATGTACATATTACTCGGAGGTAGAATGGTGAGCCTAATTGGGGAGGAGGGAGGTTCGCATGTGAATCTATAACACATATCAATACTGGAGAACCACAGTGTACAAGTAAGTAACTTGTTTTTTCTCCAGTATTGTATCTTTTATAGAGTCACATGCTTGAATCCAATTAAAGAGCAGTATATCTATATATGAATAGAAATAACAATTAAGGCGGGAAGATGAACAATCCCATGACAGTTTCAGAAAAGAAAACATATATAACCAGAATTCTCTTAATGCAAGTAGAAATAATAATCAAGTGGATTATATAAGAATAAACACAATAAGTAGATAAAGAAATCAGGATGGCTAAAAGCCTCCTACCTTCGGCAAAGAGATGACAAACAGCTGCTTGTCCCATGGCTATACCTGCCTTCCGCTAACCATCTAGACATTAAGGCTTTGTGAATGTGTGCGTCCTCGCCAACGTTGCTGCCCTGCATATGTCAGGGTGAGAAGCCCGCGCAAACAGGGCTAAAGAAGTTGGGCCCTTTCTCGTTGAATGGGCCTGCACTCTTGCAGACAATGGATGTCCAGCCTTCTCATTGCAGAAAACAATAGCTGAAGTGACTCAGCAAACAATACTGGCCCTAGTTAGGGCAAGTCCCATCCTGGGTGCAGAGTAAGAAACTTGCACCTGAGAAGACTTAAGAAAGGATTACGTCTTTTGCAGGTAAAATTGCAAACAGCATTTGATGTCCAGAGAATGGAGAGATTTTTCTGCCAAGGACGGATTGGTAAAAAATCTAGGCAGAATTATAGGCTTGTTGAGAGAAGATGATGGTACTTTAGGTATGAAAGAAGGATTTGTACGCAGAATAACCCTATCTGCTAAAAATTGAAGAAATGGTTCCTTTGTAGAGAATGCCTGGATCTCGCAGACATGTCTGGTTGATATAATGGGCCACCTTCCAGGAGAGAAATTTTAAGTCACATTTGGTATGGGTTCAAATGGAGAATGCATTCATTGTGACAAGACTGTATTTAGTTGCCATAGCACTGGCGGGGATTTTCCGGGCAGGTAAGTCCTGAATAGCCCTTTTAGAAATTCCTTAATAAGTCTATGAGACCACAATGAAGATTGATCCAGACGTCGTCTGTATCTAGAAATTGCACCAAGGTGGATCTTAATGGACAAACGTGAGAGTCCCACCTTTGCTAGGTGTAAGAGATATGTTAATACTTGCTCCAGTTTGGGTGAAAGAGGATGTAAAGAATGAACACTGCACCACACACAGAACCTTTTCCATATGCAACATTTGAGCGTGAAAGGAGCTTGAGAATTTTTTTAAATTGCTTTGCAATCATTGGCTATATTCAAACTTTCAAATTCAATGACATGAGGAGCCACGCTGATATGTGAAGAGAGGGATTTTGCAGATGAATCACTTGCCTCTTGTTCATGTAAAGAAGATCCTCCTTTGGAGAAAAGAGAATCGGAGTCCACTCTGATAGGCGAAGAAGCTCTGTGTACCATAATTGCCTTGCCCTCCTGGGAGCGATGAGAATTATGCGGCACAGCTCCCATTTTATTTTTTGGAGAACTCAAGGAATGAGAGCAAATAGGGGGTGTGGAGGGGGAAGGCGTAGGCACATTTTCCTGTCCAGGAGAGCAAAGCGTCTCCCCACGATCCCAGCTGAGGAGTCCTGCTTGCGTAAAAGGTGCACTTTTTGTTTAGGTATGTAGCGAGCAGATCTAACGTTGGAAAGTCTCAAGACCGGAAGACCATCTGCAACATCTGGTCGTTGAGCTCCCATTCGTGGCACTGTTTGGACACCCTGCTGAGTGAGTCGGCCCACTGATTGTGGACTCCTGTGAGGAACCAAAATCCGAACTAGGCCTGGTAAAACATGTAATTACGGTTAGAAATTAGCGTGATGTACCTATTAGACTAAAGTAAGTGTTTGAGTATTAATAAGCTCACATATGTAATATCGTTGGGATTAACGTACACATTATTTAGCTTTTCGTCTTCTCACTAGCAATATAGTTTGATCCGACGGGCGCCATCTTGGGGCCTAGCCCGCTTGCAGCATTAGTGGAAACCTACCATTACACTTAGTAAGAACTGTTCTCCTGAGAAATAGTCTGACAAATGTAACAAGCTGCTGCTCCTGCCCATCAGGCCTGTCAAGGTTGTAGGTGGGGGTAGGCTGGATAAGCACATTCCAGGAGGCGCTGTGCGGACTCTCCTAGAGCTGGGAGAAGGGAGTCACCCTCCTCGACCTTGCTATAACGAGATGAGCTAAAACTAAGGATGCTTTGTGTGCCATATATGGTCTTTCCTTTGCACCAACCTGTTCCAACTTGTATTTTTCCTTCTTAGGTAACAGTTTCGAAATGTAACAGTATATATGTGATCTGTTGATAATATTCCAGCAGTCATCTCGGCGGACCTCGACGGGTTAGGTCGCGAGAAGCTCCTCTGGCAGAGTTTGTTTGTATAATAAACGATTGGACCTTCTGCACTGCCAACTGACTGATTATTGGTAAATGATATCAGGGCTATTTGTAAGTATAGCTCTATTGGGTTGTGATACATTTTCAGTACTTCAGTTGGCGACTCCGCGTTGGGGTCGTCCCTCTGTAATCAGAAAGGAACGGGACATTGGGAAGGGTGATCTTGATCGGCGGAAGGATCGACCGAAAAGTTTGGGGGTTGCTCCGCTCTCCCGATCGAGAGAGCCCCAGCTGCTAGTGACCTCACGCCGGAGTCCTACAGGTGTAACCTGGGAACAGACCACGTTGGTCTACAGGAGTTGGCAGTGGAGAACGCGCAATCAAACCTGAGTGCACCAGGTGAGTGACTTGTTTTGTTTTGTGTTGGATATCCTTTGGATTTGAATTTGGAAATTGGTGGTTTCAGGCCACGGAGAACTCAGAAGGGGGTCTGACGGGGCAGTATTGAGACTGCATGGGCAGACGCTCCTGTCTTGGAATATTTTGGAGAGTAATAGAGATTGGAACCAGACGCCTTGGTGTAACTTGTGAAGTGTACACCCGGCCGGACTGCTCTCGGAAAGGCTGACAGCTGAGATTGGGTAGCCCTCGGACAGATCTGGAGCGGCGCTTGGAAAAGCGGGCTCAGCCAGAATAGTCCGGGAGGTGAACCATGAAGGTTGCCGGATGGTCCGTAGGTTGGTCTGTGGTTTGAAGAACCTGAGTGGCTATCTCTAGACAGCCTAAGGACAAGACTGTTTGATTCTGATGCTTGATTTTAGGTCTTTTAGTTTTGGAAATATTGGAAAGAGTTCTCCATAGGTGGAAGTCGACAGGCTCCACCTTCTGTCTGATATAAGTTTTGTCTTTTATGTCGATGTAAAGGTAGTGGTCGATCTATCTGTGTGTAATTGAATTTGAATGAAAACATGGCCATGTGTGTGAGAGCGTTGTAAACTCTCCTTTTCCTTTTCAGCTAGAAGTAGTTAGATTCTAGAGGAGGGGCAATGCTGTGTATTAGTAAGTTATGTTTCGGATGCATTTGCCGGAGAGGTACGAGACTGGAGGAAAGCCAACCAGCCCCTCCAGAGGAAGGTCCCAGTCATGATATGTATTGTAAACATGAGATTGGCCCACTCCCATTTAATACTTTATGGAATAAGTACACCAAAGATAATGTGGAACTACAGTGGCCGCTGACAGGATCTTTTGATGAGAAAAAGATCCAGTATTTGCAAGACCGTCTGTTTGTTAAACGCAGCAGACAGGCCATGTTCGAGACTCTCAATAAATGGCAGAAGGAGGCAAAGCGGAGACGTATCAGGGCAGAGAAATTAATAAAGATAAAGCAAGGACAAACTGTGACTCAGAAAGCCATTGCTCATGATAAAAATCAGACCGAGCAAAATATTGAATGTTTAGATAGACAGTTCAGGTTACAGGTAGACAAGAGTTACGTGACTCGAAATGAGGCGGAAGATGAGATAGAGGATTTATTGAATGTTCGGCCTCCGCCACCGTATGCGCCTCAGCGCATATACCCCGCTGTGCCTCTTCATCCGGCTACTGCCTCTTTAGCCTCCGCCCCGGAGGCAGGTGTGTCTCTCACCCCCCTAGGTACTACTTGTGCCACCACTACCTCATTGAGAGACACGGCTACCCTTATCCCTGACACACGGCAACCCCCGGGAACTTCCCGTATAGTTCTGGCAACCCCGAGTCCCATATGGACATCTCAATCAGCTAGTGCAACCCCTGAGGAGAGGGAGCGCACTCCATTGGGGGATCCAGGTGGAATGAACGCTAGGCGACTGTTTACGTGAGCCTCTTTGGGCTATAGTGAGAAAGAGACTATAGCAGAACAGGCAGTCAAATGGATGCGGAAGGATGTATATACAGTGACCGATTTATGGAGTACCATAAGGGACCTCGAACCGGTTATGCAGCAACATGCTTTGCATCAAATGTCCTGGTACCTTATTGACGCATGGGAACAATGCTTTCAGGACGGATTAGCCCCTCAAATATTGTATGACATCCTGGACCGAGCTCATAAGTTTGATCTGAGTCCGGTGGAAGTGTACAAAAACGTAGAAACCTTGGTGAAATACCGGGGCAGAATTTTCGTGAAATGTCCCAACTAGGATTTTCAACATCCCATGAGGGAAGTGCATCCTATTTTCCATCCTGAAGTGCCTGAAGCCCGTGATGATAACAATCAAGTTACAAGAGCTTGAGTAGATGCACGGTTTCAGGAACAATGGGTATATACACCATGGAAACGAAGCGAGGTCCTTGCTTTAAAACCGCAACTGCCTGACCCCCGAAAGAACCCCACCGCTTACTATAAAGAACTAACTGAACCTGCAGCATCAGCTGTAATGACCTTAGCAGATGTCGAACTGTTTTTCTAATTGCTTTTTCCTGTAGACATATGGCGACAGGTTCATGACACTGATCACGCAGCGAAACTAGGAGGGACCTGGAATCAGTTGAAAGACTGGGACTGAGACCGCAAACCTGGGGACAAGCCCAGAGATGAAATTACTGCCCTCACCGCAGAAATAATTGCCTACATGCACACCCTGATTCCCCCACGTAAAGTTGATTGGGATAAATTGACTGCTTGTAAACAGAAGAAAGACAAAAGTGTTTCCAATTTCTTCACTCGGTTTGAGGGTACTTTCATCGACTTTAGCGGGCAGGACCTAGCCACAGAAGGCGGGGTCCGGTTGTTTGTAAATTGTTTTGTGACAATGATACCTGAAATCTCTGCTCGGCTGCAAGCCGCCAAGAGTACTTGGACTACCTCTACTCCTTCCGTGATATTAAGTATGGCCCAATACTATGAGCATAGGGAAAATGAGAGCAAGGATAAAGTGGAGAAAAAGGCAAAAGATCTTAAGACCAGAGTATTGCTTCAGCAAGTCATTTGAGGACAAGGGGGAGGGAGAGGAGTCCAAGGGCCAGTATCTCGAGGGGTGGGGACAGGAAGAAGTGCTGGCGCGGCCACGCCATTAGGGATAAATCAGTGTGCTTATTGTAAACAGGAAGGACAATGGAGAGCTCAGTGTCCATTACTGCTTGCCCAGAACGGAGCTGTCCGGGGACGGGGACGTGGGCGAGGCGGCCCAGACCGGAGTGATATGCTTAGAGAAGCAGTTGCTCAAGACAAGCCTGAACGAAACCACTTTGATAACCCTCAAGGTAGGCAATACTATAATGAGAATTACGCATTTGGGGAACAGGATGGGTATGATCATCCATAGGACAGCCAGGGACAGAGTAGGGGCCAAGTGTCGATCCCAGTCAATCAACAAGGACCTGATGTGAAAGGGGAATTGATGGGGACTTCCGAGAATTTTCTGATTGACACAGGAGCAATGAATAGTTCTGTTGCTTGATCATTGATCCCAGGGGCGGCTCTGTCCGGGCAAAATAATGTATCAGTGGGATTTTCAGGAGTTCCGGTGGTAAGCCCCATCTCTAAACCCCTCCCATTCACTATTGGTTCTGCAACTATTGATTCCCCCTTTCTGTTGACCTCACATTGTGGTGAGAACTTGTTGGGTTTAGATATGTTGAAGAAGTTGAATGCAAAAATCTATTGTTCCCCCGATGGTGTTTACTTAACGATACAGCCCAACACTGATAATATGAAATAGTGCTTTGCCAAAACTGAACCTCTTCCCCCTGAGTTTGATGCCATCCCTACTACATTATGGGCAACTGGGGACGCGGATGTCGGTAAATTAGACATCCCTCCCGTCCATATCACGTTGAAACCTGGTGCGAAATTGCCACGTATACCCCAGTACAAACTTTTGCCGGCTGGCGAACGAGCATTACTCTCAATTATTCAGGACTTAATTGATAAAGGGGTGGTTGAGGAAACAGCTGCTAATATTTGTAACAGTCCTATTCTCCCGATTTGAAGAAATGCTCTGATTCTGGATCCCCTGGGAATATTGATGCATATCGTTTTGTGATAGACCTGAGGGAGGTTAATACGATTGTATTACCACAGTTCCCT
Organism: Lissotriton vulgaris; assembly: GCF_964263255.1. NCBI lineage: Eukaryota > Metazoa > Chordata > Amphibia > Caudata > Salamandridae > Lissotriton > Lissotriton vulgaris. The sequence goes on from NC_141693.1 coordinate 134,474,813, forward strand.
GTAGTAACTGATATCACCACAATACTGACAATGATCTCACCAACTGCCCAATATTTCTCAGTCATTGATCTGAAGAATGCTTTCTTCAGCATCCCAATTCATCCAGACAGCCGACAGATCTTCGGTTTCTCGTTATCTGGCCGAAGCTTTAGATTTTGTCGTGCACCTCAAGGCTATACTGAAAGTCCGAGCATCTATAGTCAGGCCCTTAAGGCCCTGTGGGATGATTTAGTGTTACCCTCAGGAAATGTGCTCTTGCAATATGTGGATGACCTGTTGATAGCGTCCGACACTGAGGAGGGTTGTAAGGATGCCACTGTTAAATTATTGCACCATCTGGCAGCAAAAGGCAATAAGGTGTCCCTGTCTAAGTTTCAATACTGTCGACAGGAGGTGACCTACTTAGGTCATCTACTGTCAAAAGAGGGTAGGCGTTTGACTCCTAAACGAATTACTACTATTTCTAACATGTCTGTCCCTTGCACCCAACTTGAAGTTTGTGCTTTTCTTGGCATCACTTCCTACTGTCGCCAATGGATACCTAATTTTTCTCTCCTTGCTAAACCTTTGTTACATTTAACCTCTAAAGATGTGCATGAACCTCTTCCTTGGACTGATGAATGTCAGCATTCTTTTGATTCTTTGAAATCTGCTCTTTGTTCTGCACCCATCTTGGGTACTCCTGATTACCGTAAACCCTTTGTACTGTACGTGCATGAGGTCGACGGTTGCTCGCTTTCAGTGTTAACTCAGGGATTTGGTGGTAAGCAAAGACCCTGCGTTTACTTCTCGGCCACATTGGATAATGTTGCCAGAGCGCTTCCTAGCTGTCTGAGGGCCACTGCAGCTGTTGCGGTGGCCATCCGACAGTCGGAGGGGCTCGTTCTAAATTCTAGCCTAACCGTGATGGTGCCAAATGCTGTGGATGCATTGCTAAATAAAACGAAAACACAGCATCTTACAAGCGCTCGCCTCACTGGTTACGAAATGACACTATTTGCTCCACATATTACGATTGTGCGATGTGCCAAGTTAAACACTGCCACTTTTTTATCTCTCCCTTCAAGTGAAACTACAAATGATGTACATGATTGCATATTCCGAACTGAGGAAGAAACGAAGGGGAGGATTGACCTCACTGACATTCCTCTATCTGACCCCCAAGGGGACGGGTCTTGTTTCAAGTTAGCAGGTGGCACAACAACAGCTGCATATGCAATCACCACACTGAAAACGTTAGTTGAGACATCTCGAGTTCCCTATCGATCCGCCAAAGCTGCTGAACTGGTGGCATTATTACGAGCCTGTGAATTGAGTGAGGGACTCGAGGTTAACATTTATACAGACAGCCAATACGCCTTCGGCGTGGCCCATAGCTTTGGGCGGCTGTGGAGGGAGCGGGGTTTCCTCACCTCTCACGGTCAGAAAATACAGAATGGCCCCTTGGTGTTACGATTACTTGCTGCCCTAACCTTACCTAAGAAACTAGCCATAAACAAATGCAGTGCCCATAAGGCGGTGGTAAATGAAGTAGGGGAGGCAAATGCCTTTGCTGACCAGGTTGCTAAACAGACGGCTCAGTCCACATTATCGACTATGTTTATGACCTCTTCTGCAAGATGGGTGGAAGAATCTGATCTGTTCAATAATACCATAGAAGTGTGAAAGAAATACAGAAGGAAGCCACTCCAGTTGAATTGGCGCGATGGGAGCAGGAAGTGGGAAGGTTGGACGAAAATAACTGTTGGGTTGATTTGACAGAAAAACAAAGATGGCTGTTACCCAATACTTTGGTTCAAGCCGTTGTAACTATGGTCCACGGTCCAGCTCATATTGGAGCTAAAGGTATTTGTGCTTTGTTGGACCCAGTATGGAATAATCCCAACATTCAAAGGACGGCTGTCCATTTGGTCCAATATTGTATGGTCTGTTTACAACACAATCCGGGAAAGGGAGAAAGTGTTTTGAGTGGGAATTTTGCACCTCCTGTTTTACCGTTTGAAGTACTCCAGATGGATTACATCCATATGGAGCACGTCAACAACTTAGAAATATGTTCTGGTAGTGGTTTGTGCCTTTAGTAAATGGGTTGAGGCTAAGGAGAACACTGCTTTGGCTACAGCAAAAGCTCTTATCAAAGATTTTATCCCTAGATACGGGCTGCCCCGTGTGATTTGGTCAGATAACGGGGGACATTTCCATGGGGCTCTTGTTAGACGTATCTGTGACGGACTGCAGATACGACAGAAGTTTCATGCAGCTCGACACCCTCAGTCGGCAGGTTTAGTGGAAAAGTATAATGGGATTTTGAAACTAAAAATGGCTAAAGATTCAGGAAAGTACTGGTTTGAAGTGGCCCGATACCTTGCCCCTGGCCCTCATGTCATTACGAGTTACCCCTCATTCACGTTCTGGTCTCTCTACCTATGAAGTAATTTTTGGGCGACATGCCAATGTATGGGGAGTGCCCAGACCACGGTCCTTTACCGATGTTGAATATCCTATGTTAATTGATTATCTGTATACTTTGACTAAAGACCTCCGTTCTATTTATCAGCAGGTAGCATCTGTACTGCAGCCCCTGCCAGAGGGTCCTGGACATCGATTGGAACCTGGCCAATGGGTACTGGTCAAGAAGTACGAACGATACACCAGCCTGGCTCCGACATGGTCTAAGCCATATCAAATCCTTCTTGCCACGCGGACGGCTGTAAAGGTGGAGGGGAAGAAATACTGGATCCACGTTTTCTCATCTCAAACGGTTACCATTCCCGCGCCCTTATGATCAGCAGCATCCAAATGGAATTTTGACCCAGGAAAGTGAGAGAGCCACTGCATTTGTTCCTTTTTCCGACGCCTGTGAAATAGAGCAAAGAGCAAAGGCAAGAAGAAGGAGTTACGGGATCGGGCGGAACGGTTCCCAGTGAATCCGCAATTGCCCTTCAACCTGTAACCGATATCCCAGTAAGCAGGGGCTCTGATGAAGGAAACGTACCTTCGGTGCTGTTCTCTGATCAGGAGGTTCCAGGTCATGTACGTTACAACTTGCGGCCAAGAAAACATCACGGTACCTCAGATGCCACGGTTAGGAGATAAGGAAAGACTTGAATAAGTAGGGTTTGCTAGATTTCAAGTCTGAGGTACTGACCGAGACACTGGACTGAACTAGTTGAGAGCTGGAACTTTGGTCTTGCGCTCTGTTCAGAAAGAAAGACTGTCACATGTAACCGGCCAGGTTGTACATTGGATTTCCTTGACGACGACGTTTTGCTTTCTTGAGATGAACTATAGGAGTCTGCCTGTGAGACTCTAGACGGACACAGGGAGAAGAACCCCTCTGGCAGGACGGACTGCTGTGCCCGAGTTTAGCTTTGGACTTTTAGTTAGGAATGTACCCTTTTGGTCACATTACACCTTATTCCTTTTGCACCACGATATTTGCCATTTTATGAGCCAATGTTTTCTGCCTGGACCATGCGTGTAAAAGTAGCTTTTGTGTTAGTAATAACAGTTATATTAGCCATTTTTATGAGTATATTTGTATATTTAGAGCATAGATATCCAATGCAAGCCATGATGCCCTCTACCATTGCCCCGCCTGAGCACTTGATGTTCCTTTAAGCACCACATAAGGAGAGACACCGCCAGACTTATGCTAAGAATGTATTCGTAGAAATGTTCCACCAAACCCATAGTACTACTAATATGACCGATTGTTGGGTTTGTGGACTTTTGCCATCAGTTATGCATAAACACAACTTATTCTTCTCTCTGCCCTTATCATACTTATGTAGCTGTGAAGCATGGTTCCAAATGTTCTCCGCCATGTACAACCATTATGTGGAAATCCCCAAACAGTACTCAGAAAAAGATTATAATATGATTCTAGCTTACATTGAAACAAACCAGGGATTCAATCTAGTGCGAAATGGGGGAGAGGGATCACTGGACCCAGATGCTTGTATGAATTTGTATACTACTAATGAAAACAGTACTTGGTTGAAAGAGGAACTTTATGAGTTTGCTAATTTTAATCATTCTCATATTTCCAGCAGTTTGTCACCAGGAACGCTACAAGTGAACGCATTATGCCCGTCCCTATCTTAAATACTTCCTCTGCTTTCTGTGTACAAGGAATTGGGCATGTGCAAGTTGGGAATAGTGTTTGTAATTACACATATAGAATGAAAACTTGTAGCAGTCCTCCATTGTTGTCACCACCGAATGTGTATTTTGTATGCAGGGAAAATGCTTACATCTGGTTACCACGGGGATGGGCTGGGCAATGTTACCTGTCTTGTACCGTTCCCGTATACATAGCACCATCAGATTATCACAAAACTCATCAACTTCATAAAACAAAAACAGTTTCCAATAGACAGCGAAGGCAGCTCGGAATGACAGAGGTTGATCAAACTGATACTTCCTTGCAACAGGATTTTACAAAGGGATTGGCCCCTTTTTGGGGACCGATATTCAACAGTAGAGAAATAAGACGATTGTCCAGGATAGTGCAGAATGTCATAAATATCACTACTGAGATTATGACAAATATTACAGTAGAGCTTCAGGCTACGAGGCTCGTTTCTCTTCAGAACCGGATGGTTCTTGAAGTTATCTTGGCTGATCGGGGAGGAGCATGTCGGGTGATCAGCAGCTCCTGCTGTGTTTACATTCCAGACTCCGCCCCCACGGTTCACTTGGCTATTCAGAAATTGCATCACATTGCTGCAGAAAAGCACACTGAGAATGGATCCTGGTCACTCTCTAGTTGGTTTTGGGGGCTTCTATCTACTTGGAGTTGGAAATTATTGATGATAGTTGCTGGAGCCGCAGGTATCCTCTTCACTTACTGCCTTTGTATGCAATGGGGTCCAGCCTGTTGCTCCTATTGTGCCACCAAATTGACAGCCTCCTCTCCTACCCTTTCTAAGCCTCAGATGCTCGAACAGGAGATTCGTGAGTTAATGGCCATTGATGAGGAAGTTTTCCAAGATTGAAATTTCTCTTAGTTAGCTACATCACGCTAAAAGGAGGGTTTGAGGAACCAAAATCCGAATTAGGCCTGGTAAAACACGTAATTACGGTTAGAAATTAGCGTGATGTACCTATTAGACTAAAGTAAGTGTTCGAGTATTAATAAGCTCACATATGTAATATCGTTGGGATTAACGTACACATTATTTAGCTTTTCGTCTTCTCACTAGCAATATAGTTTGATCCTCCGGGCGCCATCTTGGGGCCTAGCCCGCTTGCAGCATTAGTGGAAACCTACCATTACACTTAGTAAGAACCGTTCTCCTGAAAAATAGTTTGACAAATGTAACAAGCTGCTGCTCCTGCACGTCAGGCCTGTCAAGGTTGTAGGTGGGGGTAGGCTGGATAAGCACATTCCAGGAGGCGCTGTGCGGACTATCCTAGAGCTGGCAGAAGGGAGTCACCCTCCTCGACCTTGCTATAACGAGCTGAGCTAAAACTAAGGATGCTTTGTGTGCCACATATGGTCTTTCCTTTGCACCAACCTGTACCAACTTTTATTTTTCCTTCTTAGGTAACGGTTTCGAAATGTAACAGTATATATGTGATCTGTTGATAATGTGCCAGCAGTCTTCTCGGCGAACCTCGAGGGGTTAGGTTGCGAGAAGCTGCTCTGGCAGAGTTTGTTTGTATAATAAACAATTGGACCTTCTGCACTGCCAACTGACTGATTATTGGTAAATGATATCAGGGCTATTTGTAAGTATAGCTCTATTGGGTTGTGATAAATTTTCGGTACTTCACCTGGCATGTGCTTCACTAAGAGTGAAATTTGGTTGAGGGAAAGCCATTCCCAAATCTCTTGCACTTGAAGAGAGAGAACCTGAGATCTCGAACCACCGTGTTTGTGGAGATAAAACATGGTGGTGTTGTCCGTCCGGACCAGAACTGGGGTTTCCCGAATCCAAGGGAAGAATGCTTTGAGGCCCAAGAATACCCCTCTTAACTCTAGAATGTATTTTTGGCATTTCGATTCCTGTTTGGACCATTTTCCGTGCACTTGCAGCTCTTGGAGGTGAGCTCCCCAGCCCTCCATGGACGCATCCGACGTCATCACAAACTGAGGAGTTGAGTGAATGAAGGACAGGCCCCGAGTCATGTTTTCCTCAGTCTGCCACGAAGACATTGCAGTTTTCTTAGCCGTCGAGATTTGAATCATGTCGTTGAATGACCCCTTGGATTGAACCCATTGGTTATCCAGTTGCTCCTGCATTGGGCGCATACGAAGACGGCAATTTGGAATTAGTTGAATGCATGAGGACATTATCCCCAGCATACATTTGTACTTTCTGACAGAACCTGACCTTTTTGACGATAGAAGGCATGCCATTCCCTGGAGACACAAGACCCTTTCGAGAGTTGGAAAAGCTTTGCCGAGATTTGTATCGATGCTAGCTCCTAGGAAAGTCAGAGAATTGGAAAGAATGAGAGAATACTTTTCTAGATTGAGGTGGAGACCCAGGGACTGGAAGAGATTCCGGCAAGTTTGAGTAGATCTCCAGGCTGCCTGACATGAAGGAGATTAAATTAACCAATCGTCCAGGTAGCGGATTACCTGGAGACCTAAGCGTCTCAGAAAGGCAGCTATCGCTGCCATGCATTTGGTGAAGACTCTGGGGGCCAACTTCAAACCGAAGGGAAGCACTCTGAACTGATAATGGCAACCCGCCACGTCGAACCTGAGATATCTTCGATGCTTGGGGTGAATGGGGATGTGAAAATAAGCATCAAGAAGATCGAGAGATGACAGATAATCCCCTTTTTCCATAAGAAGAAGGATGTCCTGCAGAGACAACATCTTGAAAGATCGGGTTTTGATGAATTTGTTCAGTAACCGGAGGTCCAAGACCTGCCTCCATGTTCCTGTCTTCTTTATGATTAAGAAGAAGTGGGACTAAAACCCCCGATTGCGCTGACGTAAGGGTACCTTTACTATGGCACGTTTGGAAAGAAGAATTTTTATTTCCCTCTTAAGATTTGGTAGGCGAGGATGTAGTACCTTCGGGGGGAGGGGTAGTTGGAGGATACTGAACAAACTCTAGGGTTACGGAAGACATCCAAAACCCATCTGTCCGATGAGATGGACGTCCAATTTTTTAAGAATAATTGTTGTGGGACTGTAGTGACGGGGGACTGGAGAAACTCTTTGCCTCTTGTTAGAATCCGGTTGTCTTCCGGCAGATTGCTGCCTTTTATGACCAGTGGGCCGCGAATAGGACGATGCAGTGCCGGACCTGTAAGGTTGGCTGTACGCCTGATAGGTTGTTTGAGGGTAAAGTTGGAACCGCTGTTGGAGCTGTGGTCTGGATGTGTAATACCCTCAAACACTGCCCCAAAAGGACTGGAGACAACATTGTGGTAGCGTTGCCAGGGATTTAGCCGTGTCTGTGCCCTTTTTATAGACTGAAGGGCTTCCAAATAAGCATTCACCATCAAAAGGCATATCTAGCACATTAGCTTCAACCTCAGGATGGAAGCTAGTTTCCTTCAGCCACCCCGGACGCCTCAGCACCGGTGCTCCTGCCAGTTGACAGAATGAAGTCAAAGAGATATCCGTTGAAATCTCTATCATCCCAGAGGAAGCTCGTTCCCCTTCTGATAAGATATCCCTTGCTTCCTTCTCATCTTCAGAAAGATGATCTAAGAGTGAAGAGATGTCCGACCACATCGGTCAGTTGTACCTACTCAGAATGGCCATAGCATTGAAGACTGTTAGAGAAGTGCCTGCCAGGGTGGCAAACTTCTTCCCTATGTGGTCCAGCCGACGTCCTTCTTTATCCGGAGGTGCAGAACATTGAGCTGCTGGGTTTTTAGCTCTTCTTTGAGTATGCATGATTACTGAATCTGGTCTAGGATGGCAGATGAGGCATGTTGGGGAATTATCCAGGGCTTTGTACTTCTTATCCCGCTTCGGAATTTCAACTGGGATAGAAGTTGGTGTCCTCATCAGTTTTAGGCCCTCCTAGCATAAATAATCCACTATGGGTATTGCCCGAATGGATCGTTGAGTGCCTGGCTTAAAGTCATATAAGAAACACTCAGGTTGTTTAACTGGCATGGTAGATCAAAGTGCCTAGAGGCACGTTCTAAAACATCATGAAAGCTCCCGATGTTGGCAGGGGGAAGAATCTGCAGGAGGAGGTATAGGAGATGACGGTGTGGGAACTAAGTAATCATCCCATTCGTTCTGGGTGTCAACATTAGAGTGCATCTCTCCTTCCTCTATCTGTTGTTAGTCCACATTTTGTGAATCCTCAGGAATAACAATAGGAGGAGGCAAAACCTTTTCCCTCGTGGGTCTAGGAGTTACTTGTCCTGCTTGTTCCACCGGGGCCTGCTGAGGCGGTGGAGGATGTTGAGGAGCATTTGCCTCAGGAAAGCGTCTGTAGTAGTCATTTAGCATGTGACATAAGTCTGTTACCAACGACACTGGAATGTTAATAGATGGTTCCCTAAAATGGCCAAGATACTCTTCCTCATAGGGATAATGCACTTGAAAAGATTTTATCTGATGAACAATAGCAGAGTCAATGAAAGAATACTCTCCTGCAAGGTAAGAGGATGGATCAATGTCCTAATCATCAAAGTCCTAACATTTAACTTTTAGCTGGGAAGGACTATATGCAGGGCCAAACGTGCTGTCTCATCCTCAGACTCCTGAAGACATTTTTAAAAAATAGTGAACCTTAGGAATGGATTTTTTCTCCCGTTGACGGGCCTGACACCACCACCGCTAAATGTGTTTTTTTCAGCTAAATTTGAGGTTTGCAGGGGATTCTGGGTAGGAAAACATTGGGAGTCCACGCAAGCCATACCTCCTTGGACTCCCCTGGGTGTCTAGTTTTCAGAAATGTGTTGGTTTTGTAGGTGTCCCTAGATGGCCAAATATCCAGGTGAACCCCCTTGCAAAACGAGGTTGTTTTGTGATAGGTAATTTTGATGTCTCCTCCAAAAGTTTTGGGCCCTTGCCTGTCGTGGGTACTTGGCTCACCCACGGAAGTGAGGTATCATTTTTATCGGGAGACCTGGGGGGAACGCTGGGTGGTAGGAAATTTGTGTCAGCCCGGTCATTCCACAACTTTCCCACATAGACATTTGCGAAACATTTGCTTCTTTTCAGCGCAATTTGAGGTTTGCAGGGGATTCTGGGTAGGATAACGTTGGTGGATCCACACAAGCCATACCTCCTCGGACTCCCCCGGGTGTCTAGTTTTCAGAAATGCATGGGTTTGGTAGTCTCCCAAGACGGCTGTCGAGCCCGTGGGCAAAAACCCAGGCTACTGCCCCCCAGGTGGGCAGAAAGACAGGAATTTTATGGGCGGGAGGGCTGGGGGCATTGGTATGCCCATCATGGACAGCCCCCACCCCTAAATTCAATAGGGGGAAAAACTGGCATCTAGGGGGCTTTCTGCCACCCATGGGTGGCAAAAAGACTGTATTTTGCAGCAGGGTGGGGGCATTGGCATGTCTATATTGGGCAACCCCCACCCCTAACTTACCTTTGAAAATAAATCCCTGGTTTCTGGTTGGCTTTCTGCCCCCCCCCCCATGGCAGATTGGAAGACTAATTTTGCGGCAGGGGGGAGGGGCCATATTGGGCAGCCCTCACGCCAAATTTTCAGAGAAAAATCCCTGGTTTCTAGTGGGCTTTCTGCTGTGGACTTCAATTGTATGGTCGACATCACTAAGGACAGATCCCATCCCCCATTGCTCTCGGTGCCTGCTCATAAATCGGCGAATGGCTTCTGAGCTTGGGTGCCACACTGGGGTCTGGTGGATTGCTGGAGGATGCAGAACCCTAGGGTCCGAACGTACTCCTATTACTCTGGTTTGCATGATCTAGAGGTATGATTGGATAAGGTGTTGTAATGCAGGAAACGAAAAGGTGGTGGATGTGGAGTTTTTGGCGCAGACGTATTCCGATCATGGCCCGTACTATGCACTTTCAAGTGGTCTCCTTATAGATCTTGTCACTACATGGGGGCTGGATTTGGCTCTGCTTGAGGACCCAATGTTCCAGACTGCGCTCGGTGAACGGATCACAATTTTTGGCTTGGTGACATCAGGGATTGAATGGGAAGCTTACAAGGTGTTTGTGTGCAGTTACTGCATTTCTAATAAAACAGGGGTTCACACCCTGCTGTATTCAGACATTTAACAGTAGAAGTCATCCTTAATGAGCTCTCCCATTGAATTGGGAGAAACACCGGAGGGCAAAGAGAGAACTTGCTGAACAAGAGAAATTGTTTGAAATGGTAAAATACCTGCGGCAATACAAGCTATAGGGCATATATTGCAAGGGCTTATGTGCAGAGGGATAAATGGGGGAGCATGTTAGCCTTGCTCCTTCGGGAAGAGATATATTAATGGGGTATTCCTGCACTTCAATTACGCCCTATAAGCAGAAGGACTGGGGTTGATGAATCAGACGTGCTGCGTTACATCTCTTATTCTTCCCCACCGGTCCTGGATATGGCCATAGTAGAGTGACAGAGTTCTGATGTTACGGTGTAGGAGGTTATGGGGCTATCAAGGAGATGGCTGGGGGCAAGGTCCTTAGGTCAGAAGGGTTGCCCATAGAATCCTACTCCACTTACTCTGCTGCCACTGCTCCCAAGTTAGTGGAAGTTTTTATTAGCGCGCTACAGCAGGGTCTGCTTCCACCGTCTTTCCACGTGGCCTCGATTGCGTCTCTACACAAGAAAGACAAGGATCCGTTGCTGGTGGACCACCCACACTCTATGCTCAACATGGATTAAAAAACCCTGAGCAAGATGCTAGCGAACAGGATTTTGCCACATATGTGCAAATTAATTCGGATCACAGGTTTTATACCTTGCTTAATATTCACCAGTTGATTTATATCCTGGACAGGCTGACTCTCCCACCGAAAGCCCTGGCTGTTGACATATGGAAAGCGTTTGGTTCCCTGTGCTGGGAATTTCTATTTGCTACCCTACTCTGGACGGGTTGATGTAGTATTTGTTAAATGGACTAGGCTATTGTCCACCCAGTTTGCTGCCCCTTGTCCCTCTCTGTTATTTGCGCTAGCTCTAGAGCCATTCGCATTGATGGTTAGGCAAGATGGAACACATCTGCGACTACAGGTGTTGGGAGATTATGTGTATAACAACATGATGCTGCACATGCTTGGTGGGCCTTCTGACTTTGAGGGTGTGGTGACGGCCTTCTCAGTTTTCAGGCGTCTGTTCAGCCTGGAGGTTAACTGCAACAAGTCCTGCGCCTACCTGCTGCGACCCAGTTTGGAGGAGGACTACCCCTCCAATGCCCGGCTGGCACTGCGAGTAACCCTCGATTCTTTACCTAGGAGTTGATATTTATAGTTCCCCAGGGTTGCTCTTCAAGGCTAACTTTGCCAAGGCTATGTCTACCACAAAGTGGTCGGTTTTCCATCTAGAGCACACTGCCTATTTCTGTCAGTGGTCGAATAGCTATCTCTGAGATGGTACTCCTGCCATGACTCTTATTTATTTTGCAGCCCTGCTGGTCAAGCTCGTTAGGGCCTATTTCCAGGAGTTGGACAGTATCTATGTCACACTATATGGAGGGTACTCGATATGCAGAGTGGCCCTGAAGAAATTGAGATTACCGGTAGATGAGGGTGGAATGGCTGCCCCAGAATTTGAGCCTTATTATTTGGCTTCTCAGTTACAATGGGTGGCTCGGTGTTGGTGGGTCCTTCGGGATTCAGTGGGACACCTCCCAGAGCGATTCTAAATCAAATACTGCTGTAACCTACTTCTGCCTTGATGGTGCGTGGTGAGAATGTCCTGGATCGGTGGTGTATTGCGCGTGGACTCTGAACACAATGCATACCAGGGCTCCCTACACTTACAAACTCCCCTTGATGGTTGCTCAGTGTTGAGCCCGGGGTGTGGCCAGGCTGTGGCTGAGGCGGTACTCACCATATTGGCTGACAGTAGGAAGCAGACTCTGTATATACTATTTCAAAGTAAGGTATAGTGTGCAAAGAGTCCAGTGGAACCCCAAAGGTAGGCAGAGGTAAAAGTAGATAACACATTACTCTCTATCTGTGGTAGTGTGGGTGAGCAGTAAGGCTTTATCTGAGGGTAGTGTTAAGCATTTATTGTACACACTCAGTGTGTGTCAAACTAAAAGACTGAACTCAGACCAATTTGTTTGTATACAAATATTATTTAGTTGTATGTTTAGAACCAAGCCAGGCTTGTTGCAGGTAACTGATTAATACTTTGCAAGAATAATACAGTTGAATACATTTGAAATGTATTAGAATGCAATTGGTTGATTTACACGTAAGACCACGGTCAAAAGGACTTTTCAGATTACTGTGTATGTTACTTTTCAGAAGTTACTTTTTCTACTCAGTATGATATACCTAGATATCACACTGGGACATTTCCTAGAGAAAAGGTAAGGAAATCAGTTTTTGTACATGTGCAGTTTCTTAGGGTTTCATACACCCACTCCACACTTAAAAAGATTTTTCACAGAAAGGCAGTCTTGGGATGTCTTGGGATGCCAGGACACAGTCAGTAAGGCCACCCAAAAGCGTGGGACATCAGGTGCAGGGGTGTCTTTTGGCGTCTGGTTTCTCGTACTGGGTCCGGTCGCGGGGTTCTTCCAGAAAGGGGCTGCTGGTGCCAGTTGAAGACTTGAGGTAGGTCAGGGATCCTAGATCCCAGGCCAGGATCACCTGGGAGACCTTTTAATGGTGTTGGGCCACTCGAACTCATGTCGTGGGTGTCAGGTGCAGACTCACAGGTGAGCAAATCCGGTGCTCACGGGAGACAGTCCGGTTCGGGAAGGTAGGGCAGATCCTCCGGATTCTTGGGGTCTGCTGTCTACAGGACAGACCGGGATTTTTCTGGAGCTGGTCGAGGTCGGGACAGGCCGGCAGGGCTGAGGCCAAGTCAGTTGGTGTTGTCTTCTTCTTCTACATGACTTTTTGGTCGTCCTTCTCCTTTGTTCTTGTCTGAGGCAAGGTTCAGGGTTGCCCCTAAATACTAAACTTAGGGGCATTACAGGTAGGTACAGGTTGGGACCAATAGGTCCCTTCTTTGGGGTGGGAGAGGGGGGGCCCAAGCCTCACTCTGGTTGGCTGGGTCCCCCCGATCTTCAAGATGGTGAGAACTATGAGTTGTGCTTCACCTCACCTCCCTCACCTGAGGGGTGGTGTTGGCAAAGTTGGGCACACCTCTCCTAATTTTGTTTTCCTGCCGATTCTCTCGCCCAAAGTGGGTTAGAACCAGAGGAGGCCAGTTGCTGGGAGCAGCAAATAGCTGGGGTAGCTCACAAAGGTGGCAAGCTTTTGAAGCTTCCCCTTCGTGGACCCTGCACACCCTGGGGCAGAGGCTTAACACCTTGTCTCAGAATGTGCTTTGTTTGAGGACCTGGGAGCGGCAGGCTCCCGACCCACAGGTCCATAAACATGTCAGTGGTGGCAGCTGGCAAGCAGCCACTAAGCCAGGGCACTAGAGTTAAGTCGGTTTTAAGGGGCATCTCTAAGATAACCTCCACATTTTTTTTCATTAAAACCCCCACTGGAATCAGTGTGGGTTTGTTTTGCTGAGAAGTTTGATAACAAACTTCCAAGTTTTCAGTAAACCATTATGGAACTGTGAAGTTTGTAACGACAAACTCCCAGCACCATATACTCTTTATGGCATTACTGCACTTATAATGCCTAAGAATTGACTTAAGTACTGAGAGGGAGGGGTCCCAGCGTGAGTGTAGCAAAATATGTTCAATTCAAAGAAAACAATTAAAGGAACAATGAATGTGTCCACACTGTTTTGTTCACAATGGGACTTGGTATATTAAATATACTATACATTGATTGCATATCACAAATGGTTGTATAGTGCCCCAGGAGGAGAAGGAGGTGATTAAGTGAGGATGATGTGATGGAAGAGAAATTAAGTGACAGTAAAATCAACCAATTTTCAAAAATGCATTGGTAGGTTAATTATTATACACAAACAAAAGACCATTGGTTCAATGCACAAATACACAAATATCATACTCCACTGAATACATTAAATGTCAAAATATTGTCTTGAAGCTGACAGCCAGAAGAAACTATTGTCGACGTTTCGACCCTCGAACATTCGCAGGAATTAGTGATGACCTTGCTATGGGGTCTTCATCAGGACGGGGTAAGGGGCAGGCAACCTAATTAATGTATATAGAATAAAAGAAATTGGTATTAATTGATCGTGAAAATAAATCACAAATTGAAAGGGAGCACACTGAAAAATTGACAAGGAGCATACCGTACTGGTTAATGCTCGTGTTAAAAGTAAAGAACAGGACTGGCGTCTCCGTATAGTTGTATGATTCATTACTAACGAGGAAAGAGAGATTCATTGGGATTAATAAGGACCGAAAGGTCCGAGATGAACAAACTCGTTATCATATTCCCAATTATTAGTATCATGATGTTATTGTGTCTAGCGGAAGGAGCTTGGAGCAGGCCCGGGGCGGTGGACAGGACAGAATCTCGATCTGAGATAGTTTAAAATTTATGGTACTGAACCATGAGATATTACTGCATATTGCATAGCTTGTAATATGACATAGTTTACCTGAGGCGACAATCAGATTAATACTGGGTCGGAAATTATTGTAGGTACAACGGATCGCTTCACGGTGTCTGTGAAGAAACACGTAAAGCTGAATGTAAATGAAAACCGGACTTTTCACGATAAAGATTGGAAAGCTAGAATTTAAACGGGCTTACCCGAAATTGCATAGGCTCAGAGTCCGATAGTTATATTGATTTCACAAAACAGATGGCAGTATCTGCGAAAGAACTTGGAAACTTAGTCATTTCTAACACAATTAAGATCCTTAGTAGGGTAACTTATCTATGGCAAAGCGTTCCACAGAAGTGGGTCGATTTGGAAAAGCTTACCCGAAAAGACGGTATTATGGATAATCGTCAGGTCAGCAGTTCTATTATTTAGAAAATCAATCCATGATGCCTGTGGATTAATACGGAGGTTCATGAGTACCAATTAATATAGCGAGTCGTTTGTAACTGACATGGTGACAGAGAGAGACTCACCGTAGGCTGAATCAATCTAGCGTTAAACGCCGCTCGTGTTTGCAATGGCGAACCGAGCTTCCTGGTTACCTCATTGCTATAGTAACCGCACCACGTGATTCATGGCTGGTGAATGAACATAGACGAAAGACCCTGGTGTACATGTTGAACCTGACATCAGATTAGCAATTACTGTTGTCGGATCGACATAATTCTAACTAACTAATCTGTATGGTATCTAAGAATTATTATTACATGTGGGTGAAAGGCGAGACAATTTTGAAGCAAGAAGTATTATTTCTCAATAATGGGATCGGGTGACCTCGGTATGCCGTTTCTGTCCGGCTAGATTGAAATCGTTCGTATCATTCAAAACAAAAGGACCAACTTAGATCAAAGGTAGTCAAAATATGAAAATGGCGTACCTATCACATGATGGTAAAGCCATTACTTGCATAGTGGAATACATAATGAAATACATGGAGATCAATGATTGTGACTTGGATGTCATATATGCAGGAATAGACACTTACAAAAACATACAACGACATAAAGCTTGTTGATATGGACTACCTCATTGAAAGGGGTATAGACCAATTAAGTAAATGATCATACTGATAATCGTGGGCTGTTATGGCGTACCTCTCACATGAGGGTGTAGGCCAAATCAAAAGCATCATAAACTATATGTTACTGTTGGGTGTTAGACAGACTCAGGACAGGGTTGCTAGTTGGGAAAAGGAACTATCCTGCTCATTAAGACCTGTCGCAATGGAGTCAAAAAAGAACTTTTGGTGGTAAATGTAGTAACGCATACAATTCTGTTTTCTTGTTGTTCTGTCTTGTCCTTAGGCGTGAGTAATTCCCCACAGGGGTAGAACCAAGGTTAAGAAATCAAGGAAACGGGCTTGGTTCTACCACCGTGAGGAATTACTCACGCCTAAGGACAAGACAGAACAACAAGAAAACAGAATTGTAAGCGTTACTACATTTACCACCAAAAGTAACAAAATCAAACGTATTGTCAATCAGCATTGGCAATTGATATCAGATGATGTCAACCAAATTGGGACACCACTACACGCTTTTAAGAAATCTAAAAGCGTGAAAGACTACGTGGTACGGTCCTTTCTACCAACTCCTGATGATCCTACTATCACCTCTCGGTGGAATTTGCCACCGGTGTTGGGCCACTTCAAATGCGGCCATTGCAAGGCCTGTGACACTACAATTCAAACAAAGGAATTTGAGTATCGTCAACACAAGATTCAACTCAAATCACTCAGTAATTGTTATACGTCCAACATCATTTACGCAATAATATGTCCCTGTCAAAAGATTTATATTGGCCAAACACAACAAAAAGCTAAAGCCAGAATTCTCCAGCACATGAGCAAGATTAGATGTGAAGTCCAGGGCGCACCCCTTGTAGACCACTTCAAACTGGCCACACACCCCCCAGAGAGTCTTCGATGGGTTGGGATAGAGAAAGCAGTATTAGGACCCCGGGGTGGTAACATCACAAGTATCTTGAACACACGGGAGTTAAAGTGGATGTTCTTCTTTGACTCTATTGCGACAGGTCTTAATGAGCAAGATAGTTCCTTTTCCCAACTAGCAACCCTGTCCTGAGTCCGTCTAACACCCAACAGTAACATATAGATTATGATGCTTTTGATTTGGCATATACCCTCATGTGAGAGGTACGCCATAACAGTCCACGAATATCAGTATGATCATTGACTTAATTGGTCTATACCCCTTTCAATGAGGTAGTCCATATCAACAAGCTTTATGTCGTTGTATATTTTTGTAAGTGTCTATACCTGCATATATGACATCCAAGTCACAATCATTGATCTCCATGTATTTCATTATGTATTCCACTATGCAAGTAATGGCTTTACCATCATGTGATAGGTACGCCATTTTCATATTTTGACTACCTTTGATCTGAGTTGGTCCTTTTGTTTTGAATGATACGAACGATTTCAATCTAGCCGGACAGAAACGGCATACCGAGGTCAGCCGATCCCATCATTGAGAAATAATACTTCTTGCTTCAAAATGTTCTCGCCTTTCACTCACATGTAATAATAATTCTTAGATACCATACAGATTGGTTCGTTAGAATTATGTCGATCCGACAACAGCAATTGCTAATCTGATGTCAGGTTCGACATGTACACCAAGGTCTTTCGTCTATGTTCATTCACCGGCCATGAATCACGTGGTGCGGTTACTATAGCAATGAGGTAACCAGGAAGCTCGGTTCGCCATTGCAAACACGAGCGGCGTTTAACGCTAGATTGATTCAGCCTACGGTGAGTCTCTCTCTGTCACCATGTCAGTTACAAACGACTCGCTGTATTAATTGGTACTCATGAACCTCCGTATTAATCCACAGGCATCACGGATTGATTTTCTAAATAATACAACTGCTGACCTGACGATTATCCATAATACCGTCTATTTCGGGTAAGCTTTTCCAAATCGACCCACTTCTGTGGAACGCTTTGCCATAGATAAGTTACTGCCATCTGTTTTGTGAAATCAATAGAACTATCGGACCCTGAGCCTATGCAATTTCGGGTAAAACCGTTTAAATTCTAGCTTTCCAATCTTTATCGTGAAAACTCCGGTTTTCATTTACAGCCAGCTTTACGTGTTTCTTCACAGACACTGTGAAGCGATCCGTTGTGCCTACAATAATTTCCGACCCAGTATTAATCTGATTGTCGCCTCAGGTAAACTATGTCATATTACAAGCTATGTAATATGCAGTAATATCTCGTGGTTCAGTACCATAAATTTTAAACTATCTCAGATCGAGATTCTGTCCTGTCCACCGCCCCCGGGCCTGCTCCAAGCTCCTCCCGCTAGACACAATAACATCATGATACTAATGATTGGGAATATGATAATGAGTTTGTTCATCTCGGACCTTTCGGTCCCTATTAATCCCAATAAATCTCTCTTTCCTCGTTAGTAATGAATCATACAACTATACGGAGACGCCAGTCCTGTTCTTTACTTTTAACACGAGCAGTAACCAGTACGGTATGCTCCTTGTCAATTTTTCAGTGTGCTCCATGTGCTCCCTTTTAATTTGTGATTTATTTCCACGATCAATTAATACCAATTTCCTTTATTCTATATAAATTAATTAGGTTGCCTGCCCCGTACCCCATCCTGATGAAGACCCCATAGCAAGGTCATCACTATTTCCTGTGAATGTTTGAGGGACGAAACGTCGACAATAGTTTCTTCTGGCTGTCAGCTTCACACCAATATTTTGACATTTAATGTATTCAGTGGAGTATGATATTTGTGTATTCGTGCATTGAACCAATGGTCTTTTGTTTGTGTATAATAATTAACCTACCAATGCATTTTTTAAAAATTGGTTGATTTTACTGTCACTTAATTTCCCTTCCATCACATCATCCTCACTTAATCACCTCCTTCTCCTCCTGGGGCACTATACAACCATTTGTGATATGCAATCAATGTATAGTATATTTAATATACCAAGTCCCATTGTCAATAAAACAGTGTGGACACATTCATTGTTCCTTTAATTGTTTTCTTTGAATTGAACATATTTTGCTACACTCACGCTGGGACCCCTCTCTCTCAGTACTTAATTGACCCAGGTCCCAGTGACTATGTTTGGGTAAATCCCCCTATACATACACCTAAGAATTGACTTAGACACTGTAGGGTTACCGGCCTCATGCACCTGTACCCTTACCACTGGTATAGTACACCCAGCTAGAGGGGTGGCTCACTTATCCCAGGGCACTGGTTTGTAGGTAGGGCAGAGATGTGTACCATGTCGACTCTTCATTTTGTTCAGCATCAAACATGCAGGCTGCAATTGCAGCATGTATGTGTAAAGGTACAGGGCCTCGAAGGGTGGCACAATAGGCGTTGCAGCCCTTAGAGGCCTTTCATGGTCACAGTGCCCTTGGTACCTAGGGTCTCTTTTACAAGGGACTTATATGTGGCTAGACAGTTGCCAATTGGGTTTTGCAACAGTAGTTAGGGGAAAGAACATAGGCCCCGGGTACCTGGTTGGCAGGAACCCAGGGCACACTCATTCAAGGTACATCAACATTAGGTAAAAAGTGGGGGGCAGCCATACAAAAAGGGGCACTTTCCTACAGTGACCTCATTGTGGGGTGAAACTGGCTCTTTCCTGGACCTGAATGAGATGTATGACATTCCATCAGGACAATTCCTGTTGCACGAAGACCTGATGGGCAAGATCCAGGCCTGATGGAGGATGGGTCCGCTGAGCCTCTGGAACGTGCTCTGTCAAGTCCCATTAAAGGGGGCTTAGATGAACCTGTTGCAACTATGCCAACGCTGGGCACCCGATCTGGGACCCGTGCTCAGCGATCCTGTCCTGCTGCTGCGACAGAAGATCCTCCCAAAGAGGCAGTCGGATTGGAGGATTGATGGCCATGTGTAACAGCTCGGGATACCAAACTCTTCGTGCCCAATCCGGAGCCACCAGGATGACTTGAAACAAATGTGGGATCACACTGCTTCACCTCCCAGAAGGTTCGCCTCTAGGCATCATGATAAATGCAGTTCGCCAAGTGTGTGTACTTGCAAAGTCTCTCGAGGGTTTCACCAGGTAGGTGCAGATTAGTGCTGGCCATCTCTAGACATGTTTCTGGATTTGTATCCGTCATCAGTAGAGATTAGGCAATTCGAATGTATGGGGTTGCTGAGCAGGCTGCCAAAGTATTCTCGGGTCACAGTACCTCTCCAGGCATGCAGGTGCCTCTCCACGAGCTCGTCAGCTCAAATGGCTCGAGGGAGCCTTTTAAACAGGAAACAAATTTGGGATCACACTGCTTCACCTCCCAGCAGGTTCGCCCCTTGGCATCATGGTAAATGCAGTTCGCCAAATGTGTGTACTTGCAAAGTCTCTCGAGTGTTTCAGCAGGTAGGTGCAGATTAGTGCTGGCCATCTCTAGACACGTGTTTCTGGATTGTTATTCGTCATCAGTAGAGATTAGGCAATTTTTAATGTATGGGGTTGCTGAGCAGGTTGCCAAAGTATTCTCAGGTCACAGTACCTCTCCAGGCGCGCAGGTGCCTCTCCACAAGCTTGATTTAGAAAAGGGGGTGGTGATGAACAGAGTGTCTGAGTTAAACAGACCACTCTTACCCAGTCCAAAGATCAGGGCTTGATCCATCACCGTTATTTATCTCACTGCCCCATCCCAGCTCAGAACCTGGCTATATGCAAATCAGTCTGTCCCTGGCCCAGTGCATCATGGGAACAGGGCAGACTAAACTACCAAGCCAATTCTTCACCAGAGAGGAGACAAGCTACCGGGGACCGGTTTCTGGCATTTCAGCCTTCTTCGGCCCGGCTTGCTTGAATCCTGATGGAGCAGTGAGAAAGGGACTCATGTCTGAGTATACCCTGCCACACCTATAGTGGCCAAAAACGATTTAGAAAAGGGGGTGGTGATGAACAGAGTGTCTGAGTTAAACAGACCACTCTTACCCAGTCCAAAGATCAGGGCTTGATCCATCACCGTTATTTATCTCACTGCCCCATCCCAGCTCAGAACCTGGCTATATGCAAATCAGTCTGTCCCTGGCCCAGTGCATCATGGGAACAGGGCAGACTAAACTACCAAGCCAATTCTTCACCAGAGAGGAGACAAGCTACCGGGGACCGGTTTCTGGCATTTCAGCCTTCTTCGGCCCGGCTTGCTTGAATCCTGATGGAGCAGTGAGAAAGGGACTCATGTCTGAGTATACCCTGCCACACCTATAGTGGCCAAAAACGATTTAGAAAAGGGGGTGGTGATGAACAGAGTGTCTGAGTTAAACAGACCACTCTTACCCAGTCCAAAGATCAGGGCTTGATCCATCACCGTTATTTATCTCACTGCCCCATCCCAGCTCAGAACCTGGCTATATGCAAATCAGTCTGTCCCTGGCCCAGTGCATCATGGGAACAGGGCAGACTAAACTACCAAGCCAATTCTTCACCAGAGAGGAGACAAGCTACCGGGGACCGGTTTCTGGCATTTCAGCCTTCTTCGGCCCGGCTTGCTTGAATCCTGATGGAGCACCCTAAGCGTGGAAGGGTATTCTCAAATGTGAGACCCTTGCTCATTGCACCATCAGGATTCAAGCAAACCGGGCCGAAGACGGCTGTAATGCCAGAAACCGGTCCCCGGGAGCTTGTTTCCTTCCCAGTGTAAGAATTGGCTTTTGTAGTTTGGTTTGCCCTGTTCCCATCATGCACTGGGACAGGAACAGACTAATTTGCATACAGCCAGGTTCTGAAACTGGGATGGTGCAGTGAGCTAAAAAACGGTGTTGGATCTAGCCCTGATCTCTTGACTGGGTGAGAGCTTTCTGCTTAATTCAGAGGCTCTGTCCCTCACCATCCCTTGTTGTAAATATTTTTGTCCACCCTAAGCGTGGAAGGGTATTCTCAAATGTGAGACCCTTGCTCATTGCACCATCAGGATTCAAGCAAACCGGGCCGAAGACGGCTGTAATGCCAGAAACCGGTCCCCGGGAGCTTGTTTCCTTCCCAGTGTAAGAATTGGCTTTTGTAGTTTGGTTTGCCCTGTTCCCATCATGCACTGGGACAGGAACAGACTAATTTGCATACAGCCAGGTTCTGAAACTGGGATGGTGCAGTGAGCTAAAAAACGGTGTTGGATCTAGCCCTGATCTCTTGACTGGGTGAGAGCTTTCTGCTTAATTCAGAGGCTCTGTCCCTCACCATCCCTTGTTGTAAATATCTCCACAAGCTTGTCAGCTCAAATGGCTCGAGGGAGCCTTTTAAACAGGAAACAAATGTGGGATCACACTGCTTCACCACCCAGCAGGTTCGCCCCTAGGCATCATGGTAAATGCAGTTCGCCAAATGTGCGTAATTGCAAAGTCTTGCAAGTGTTTCAGCAGGTAGGTGCAGATTAGTGCTGGCCATCTCTAGACATGTGTTTCTGGATTCTTATCTGTCATCAGTAGAGATTAGGCAATTAAAATATATGGGGTTGCTGAGCAGACTGCCATAGTATTCTCGGGTCACAGTGCCTCTCCACGAGCTCGTCAGCTCAAATGGCTCGAGGGAGCCTTTTAAACAGGAAACAAATGTGGGATCACACTGCTTCACCTCCCAGCAAGTGCGCCCCTAGGCATCATGGTAAATAGAGTTCGCCAAGTGTGTGTACTTGCGAAGTCTCTCGAGTGTTTAACCAGGTAGGTGCAGATTAGTGCTGGCCATCCCTAGACACGTGTTTCTGGATTATTATCCGTCATCAGTAGAGATTGGGCAATTCAAATGTATGGGGTTGCTGAGCAGGCTGCCAAAATATTCTCGGGTCACAGTACCTCTCCAGGCGCGCAGGTGCCTCTCCATGAATCTGCAGACGTATACCGTCTTAGTGGAGGGACACCTGGCTGCCAAGATAACATCACAGACTTTGCGAGGAAGATCAAATGCTCTCAACTGTCACCGCTCAATCTCCACGCAAGAAGGTGGAGACTGGACAGTTCCCTGCTGCTGAGACAGGAGATCCTCCCAAAGAGGCAGTCAGATCGGAGGATTGATGGCCATGTTTAACAGCTCGGGATACCAAACTCTTCGTGCCCAATCCGGAGCCACCAGGATGACTTGGGTCCGGTCGCGCTTGATCTTCAGCACTCTGGGCAGAAGTGGTATAGGTGGAAAGGCACTTAGAAGACCGGAATTCCGCTCGTGACGAAAAGCGTTGCCTAGTAAATGCCGTCTTGGAAATTCCAACACGCAGAATTGCTGACATTACTCGTTCTCTTCGGTGGCAAATAGATCTAACCAAGGCTCTTCCCCACTTCGGAAAGAGACCTTGCACCACCTCTGAGTGAATACTCCATTCGTGATCCATCATGCACCTGCAGCTGAGTTTGTCTGCCCTGGCGTTCAGAGAACCTGCCAGGTTTGAATCACCAGGGATATGCCGTGATGTTCCAGCCATGTCCAGAGACGGAGAGCCTCTTGACATAGTGTCAACGACCCCACCCCGTCCGGTTTGTTGCAGTACCACATAGCGGTGGTGTTGTCCATGAACACATGCACTATTCTTTCCCGGACAGAGGGAAGGAATGCTTTGAGTGCAAGACGAATTGCCTGAAGCTCCAGAAGGTTGATGTGGGGCGTGGACTACACCAGAGGCCTCTAATCTCCACCTCCCCCATGTGGCCCACCCATCCCAGAGGTGATGCATCGATCACCACTGTGAACTCTGGTTGTGGAAGGGAGAGAGATATGCCATTGACCCACTCCCAGTTCGTTAGCTACCACTGCAATTGGCGTGAAGTGCCCTCCGAGATCTGGATGCCATCGGACAGGTTCCCCTGATGTTGTGCCCACTGGAACTTCAGGTCCCACTGCAGAGACTGCATATGCCATCTGGCATAATCCACCAGCAGGATGCAGGGGGCCATCAGGCCCAGTAGCCACAGGGTCACCTTGATCGAAACCCAGGATAGAGGCTGACAGATCGGAATCATAGTCTGAATATCCTGACTCGCTGCTCGGGAGGATAGAACTGAAACTGCGCTATATTCAGAACCGCTCCGAGGAAGAGGAGCTTCTGAGAGTGAGTCAGGTGTGACTTCGGCACGTTGATAGAAAACCCTGGCAAATGCAGGAGGTCCGTCTTAGTCTGGAGGTGGGAGCGACAGCCTGGGGCGAGTCCACCTTCAACAGCTAGTCATCGAGATAGGGGGAAGGCTGGAACCCCAGATCTGCACAGATGAGCTGCGACTATCGCCATCACCTTTGGCCTTACCAGTCCCCCTCAAGTGTTCACAAACGGGAGCACAGTAAACTGAAAGTGCTCGTGGCCTTCCGTGAACAGCAAATAGTACCGGTGGGCCGGCAGGAAGGCGATGTGAAAATAGGCATCCTGCAAGTCCAATGCTACCATCCAGTCTACAGGGTCGAGGGCAGAACGGACCTGAGCTAGCGTCAACATTTTGAACTTCTCCTTTCGGAGGAATCGGTTGATTTTCCTGAGATGCAAAATAGGACGCAGGACTTTGTCTTTCTTGGGCAACAGAAAGTAGTGGTAACCACAACCTACTTCTGGGGCCGGAACTTGCTCGATGGCTCCGTTGGCCAAGAGAGCTGTAACTTCCTGTTGGAGAAGGGTCAGATGATCCTCAGACACGCGATGGTACTGAGGGGGCATGGCTGGGGGCTAGTCTTGAAGGGGAGGGAGTAGCCCCTCTGGACTATTTGCAAAACCTACCTGTCCAACATGTTGGTGCACCAGTGGGGGAGGTGATGGTGAATCCTGCTGCCCACTGGTGATTTGTGGCCCTGAAAGGACGGACTAGGAGGGTTTGGAGGCTGCTGCAGAGGGGGCGTTAGTGGAGTGGCCCGCTTGCTGGCCCCAGACCCACGACGATGGGTCCCGCATCCCTGGCCACGCAGGGGCTGAACAGCTTGCACCGACCTATGGCTCTGGGTGGAATGTGGCAGGGCACCCCTTCCGTAGCCACAAAAGGGGCGAAAAGCAGACTACGCAGGGTGGGAGGTGGAGAGGTCTAAGGACTTGGCCGTAACCCGAGAGTCATTGAAGCGCTCTAGCGTGTTGGCTGCTCTTCACTGAACAGGTGACGGCCATCAAAGGGCATGTCCTTAAGGGTAGCTTGGACATCCCCGGAAAAACCAGTCGACCTCAGCCAGGCGTAGTGTCGAAGGGCTACCGACGTATAAATCGTCCTACGGTGTCCAGCCCACATCAGATGGTAAACTCGGCTGCGTCTCTCCCCTCGGCCACTGCACAGGAGTACACAGCTTGGGCCTCCTCCGGGCACTGTGGCAGCACCTGGGCTACCATATCCAACACAAAGTGCGTATAACGGCCCAATAAAATTGCAAGTAACAAGGACCCCCTGATAGTGGATTATATTCCTGGGTCAGGGTAAATTATACAATGATAAATAACAAGCCCAGGCAACTATGTTCTCATGGTTTCCGTGTTTTATCTTCAACAGTTACGCGCTTGTATCCACAATCAACAGTCAGCGCGTCCTTCACATTAGGTCAACATCGTAACTGCAACACTTCTGTTTAGAATTTGGTCTTTCAGTCCCCTGGTGATGCCGTTATCGTGCACACATTTGAAAAGTGCATTACGCTAGAGAAGGTGAATGGCCCATCTTATTCTTTATTCATAGGCCTCTAACACAAAGCAACAATATGTATATAATATATTTTGACACTCGGTTTTGTCCATTTTATATTTCAGCAGAGTCCACGTGATCTATAGTCCACGTTCAAGAGAGACACGTGTATCTAATTAAAACATGAAAGTCATTGTAACTTTCGCTCTGCAACCGTTGCCTTTAATTCAAACAATCTCTAGGTAAGCAGCCTGCCTCATTGATTATACACATGCAGCCAATATGTACTAGTGAGAAAGACATTAGACTTTTATGATTGCATTTCTTTCCCCTATATTCTGCAGTGGAATCTTTTAAGTTTTGGCAACAGAAAAGCTATCTACCTGGCAGCAGCGGTTTCTTTAACACATTCAAACCACCCTTTATTTTTATATTTTATTTTTTAACTGATAGTGCAGCTAAAATGATCATCAATTCAGTCAAATGTTTAATTAAAAAAACTCCTTTAGCGCACTCTTTCAAAAACATCAGGAAAGATAAACAATTAGCAACTGCAACACTACCTTTGAGACTAAATGATAAAGATAGCATTTTGCCAAAACCAGGTCTTTCAATCTCCTTCAAGCTTTTACTTTTAAGCATATCTATTTCCCCCTCTCCTCTTTTCTGTTTATCGGTGCATTTGTGATTGCTTATAAAGATACTTTTAGTCAGGTGCTTGTTAGCGGCTCTTTAGTTTAATTATTTATTCATTTGTCAATGTATCAGCAAAAATCAGCAATAATTGTTATTCTCGGATAATGTATTCTTACATATATTATTTCGAAATTTAAATAACTGTTTATTTAATTTTAGATTGTTCAATTGATGGTACTTTTCCTGACGAAGACACCCTTTGTGTCGAAACGCGTTGAAGAAACCGTCAATAGTTATTAACTGTTCCATATGAAATATGAATATGATCTGTTGATAATTTGTAAAGTGGTATAATCTTTTATATTTTTCCAATGTTTTATGAAATCGATTAAAATTTGTGATTTTCAACTTTTAAGTAGTTTTGCGATTTTGTCTGATTACATTGCCTGTTATATCATGTCAAACATTGCCTGGGCTTGTTATTTGTCATTGTATAACGGCCCAACAGACATGCAGTGTTTACCGACCGCAGTCCCAAACTGGAGGAAGAAAACCTCTTCTTCCCAAGGTGGTCCAGCTTTTTTGTTTTCCTATCAGGTGGTGCGTTAGGGAATGCGCCTTTGGACGTTGAGGCTTGGACCACCAAGCTCTCAGGGGTCGGGTTTGGGAGCGGAATGTGGGGTCGCCAGTCCGGGCAGTGGCATTGGGCAATCATCCAATCCAAAGGAGCCCCTGTGTTGGGACTGAACCAGGTGCCCAAAAGGATGTTGGTTAGGGCTTCATTAAATGGCAGCAGGGGCTCCGAAGAGCTCGCTGCTGGTTGAAGCACCTCGTCAGGAGGTTAGTCCTGACTGCCACTGTAGGTAGCTCGAGGTTGAGAGACTCAGCCACCCTATGCAACACCACTGCGTAAGACGCTTCCACCTCTGTAGCCATGGTAGGAGGAGACATGCCAAGGTCTGGGGAGGTATTCAGACCACTGGCTTCCCCCAGCTCCTCTCTCCAATCCAGGTCATACTCCAACTGGTCAGTCAAAGGTTCTCCAGACCCCTCCCAGTCCTCGTCACCTTCCTCTGGTTGCGAATCTGGCCTGAATGGAACACCAGGGTAGAACAAGGGAACAAAAGTACCAGTCAGCGCAGGATCAGGCGTTGGTTGACGCCCGTCCGGCTTCGTACCCACATCAGGATGGAGGCCCGGGTCGACGCTGGCTGGGGACACAACCATCAGCTGCGGATGCGGTGCCAGTGGAATCGGTGCCAGGCGAGGTGTTACAATGTCGACCGGCGACGAACCGGATCCAATCCTGGATTCAAGGAGACCCTGCTTTGCCTGGGCCGGAGCCGCCAGCATCAAAGGCACAGGGCTCTCAGCCGAGTCCGGGGGGCCTGAAGGTGCACAGGCGGAGTCGGGCAGCCCAAAGTTGGCATGCATCGCTTCGTAAAAGCTTCAAAGCTGGGCAGGGGTGTGACAAAGTAGCTCTATATCTACTGGACCAAAGAAAGGTACAGTGTGTATAGAGTCCACAAACCCCAGAGGTATAACAGAGGTTAATGTCAGGGCTGACCATACTCTCAAAAGTAGTAGCTTGGTCGAGCAGTAAGGCAGTACCAGATGACAGTGTAAAGCATTTGTTGTACACACTCAGTCAGCAAAGGTTTTCACACACTCAAGGACTGAACTCCAGGCCAATTGTTTTTATATCAACAGATACAGTTGTTTTATTTTTAGAACAAACAGGTTTAAAAATATACTTTTCTCAATATGAGCCATCTCAGATGAGTACTTTGCAGAAAGGCAACAAACTAATCACAATAGGTACAGTGGTTGCAGTAGCAACACAATTCTAAACAATTTAGCATTGAGCTCAATGGGTTTGTCTACATAAATTGAGGTAATTACTTAATAGATTACTTTTGTAATCCCAGGACTGGATCCTAGATTCAGTCTTGGGGTCTAAGCTGGAAACAGTTTAGTAAAAACATTTTAGTTACTGCAGTGATTTTTAAGGAATAAAAGGCGATTTCAAAAGTTCAAACTTCGACTTTAAGGGAAATCTGGCAGTGTTATCAAAGGGGAGAAAATTCAGGTTGCAGGTAAAGTATGATCTCCAGCACTGGGGTCTCCACTTAAAACAGGTAAGTAATTACGTTTCAGTATTTCGTATGATTTTTAAAGAATATTTCTAGTTTTCAGAAGTAGACACTCAGAAGAAATTTCATAGAAAAGCAGACAATGGATTCCTATGGAGAAAATACAGATTAATAGTAAACTCTGTTAGGATTACTTTTGCGGTTCAGTACTGGGCTACAAGGTACATTACTAGCTTCCCTCTTGATCCCAGGTGAGTACTTCAGAATTCGGTTGATTTTATATGAATATTTTAAGTTTTCAAAACATCACACTTAGAAGATTTTTCAAGTCAAACCAGTCAATGTTATCCAATGGCAGGTAAGTGAGTTACCGGTTTCCAGGTGAGTACTCGACTGGTGAAGTTAAGGTTCTAGGCCAGGTAGGTACAGTTGGTTCACCCTCAGCGGCGCAGGAGCGGCCGGGTGCAGAGGTAGTTAGGCCCAATGTTATCTAATGGGGGGCAGGGGGCCTCCGGTTGGTGGCTGTTGGCGAGCAGGCCACGCGGATGAGGGGGCTGGGCTCCTGGTCACTTGCTCAGGGCAAATCGGGAAGTAGGATAGGGTACAGGTTGCACTGCCAGGCACACTCGGGTGGCTGGGTGCAGGGTGCCTTTGAGCCGTCAGGCGCTCAATATTATTCAATGAGGAACTTGAAAATGGAACAAAGGCTGCAGGTTCCGGGATGGAGGATCTTCTGGAGCGACCAACACTTTGGGGGGTAAGTTGGGATCTTGGAGGGTAGGAAGGCACCCAGGAGTTGGGCACAGGGTGCCGTGGGGCGCGGGTGCAGGGGTGTCTTTTGAGTTCGGGAAATCTTACCCCCTGCTGGTCGCAGTCGGAGGGGTCCTTTGTACTGAGGCTGCAGGCGTCGTCTGGGTCGTCGAGGAGGGTCTTTGGGCACTGGACTTCAGGTCCCAGTCACCGGGCGGATGTCCTTGTGGTCCTGGATCACTCTGGCACGGGCCGGGCTCGGCGGGTGCAGAGTGGGTTGTCCGGAGCTTCCTGGCTGGCACCAGGGGGGTTGTTGCAGCAGAGCCTCTGCTGATGGGAGTCACAGGCTTTGAGAGGGTCAAGGCAGGCAGGTACTCTGGGGGTCCTGAGGTTGCTGTCCGCAGGAGTCGCCGGGATTAGGCAGGAGCAGGTTCCAGGATCGACAGGCCCATAGGGCTGGGGCCAAGTCAGTTGTCGTCCTGTTAGTAGCTGCACGGCTTCTTCTTGATCTTCTTTTCTTATTGGGATCTGAGGAAGGAAAGTTCAGGGAGCCCCTAAATACTGAATTTAGGGACGTTACAGGTAGGGCAAGGGCAGGGACCAATAGGTCCATGTCCTGGGGTGGGTACACCCCCTAGCCGGCTCCTCTCCTGTGGGAGGGGGGCAGGAGCCCAGCTGTGATTGAGCAGGGCTTCCTATTTTCAAAATGGCCAGAGCCTGGGGTCGTGCAACACCTCGCCTCTCCCACCTGAGGGGTGGAGTTGGCACAGGCTGGCACCCCCGCCACCCTTCCTGACGTAGTTTTTCCCGCCAGTCTTTCCACCAGAGTGGGGTCAGGACTGGTGGGGGCCAGTTGCTGGGTACAGCAAATGGTCTGGAGAAGCTCACAGAGGCAGAATGAATTTGAAGCTTACCCCTGCCCATCCTGGGGGAGGAGACCTAGCACCTCGCCCAGGATGTGCATTGTTGCAGGCACAAGGGAGCGGGGGCTCTCCACATGTCTGCTGTGTGGCAGCTTAGACAGCCTCTCAGTCCAGACGTGGATTGGGGTTAGGTTTCAGGGGGCATCTCTAAGATGCCCTCTGTGGTGCATTTTTCATTAAATCCCGCACTGGCATCAGTGTGGGTTTAATGTGCTGAGAAGTTTGATACCAAACTTGTCAGTCTTCAGTGTAGCCATTAAGGTGCTGTGGAGTTCATAATGTCGACCTCCCAGCACCATTTACGCTTAATGGCATCATTGCACTTACAGTGCCCAGGAATGGCCCGGGCACTGTAGGGGCACAGGGCTCATGCACCTGTGCCCACACCACTGGCATTGGTCATCCAGCTAGAGGGGTGACTGATGTATGCCAGGGCAGTGGGTTTGTTGGCATGGCACACAGGGATTGGTGCCATGTCGCCTCTTTGTTTAGTTCTGTACTTAGGCACTCGGCCTGCAAAGGTAGTGTGTGGGTGCCAGGGTACAGGGCCCCTAAGGGTGGCACAATACGTGCTGCAGCCCTTAGAGGTTCTCTCTGGTCACCATGCCCTGTGTACCATTTACTAGGGGCTGACAGGTGGCCAGAGATGACAATTGGCTTTTAGTTTCAACACAGTTTTAGGGAAGAAACACAGGCCCTGGGTACCTGGTTGGCAGGAGCCCAGGGCACACTCAGTCAAAGCACATCAGCAGTCAGAAAAAAGTGGGGGAATACCAACGCAAGAAAGATGGCGCTTCCTCACACATGAACCCCCCCACTCCCTCCGCCCAAAACGAAAGCTGATGAGACTAACCTTGCCCTACGGAGTCTTCATTGTCTAAGTGGGCAAACCTGGATAATCCACCTACATTGGCATGGGCAGTCCCTGGTCAGTGTTCCACTTCAAAGTCCATTCCCTGTAGGGAGATGGACAATCTCAATAGTTTTGGATTTTCCTCTTTCATCTGCATTAGCCATCTGAGAGGTCTGTGGTCAGTTTGAACCAGGAAGTGAGTTCCAAACAAGTAGGGCCTCAACTTCTTCAGGGACCAAACCACAGCAAAGCCCTCCCTCTGAATGGCACTCCAACGCTGCTCTCTGGGGATTAGCCTCCTGCTTATAAAAGCAACAGGTTGGTCTTGGCCTTCCTCATTGACCTGGGAGAGGACCGCTCCTATCCCCAGCTCTGAGGTATTAGTCTGCACTATGAACTGCCTGGAGTAGTCTGGTGCTTTTAGAATGGGTGCTGAGCACATTGCTTCTTTCAGGGTGTCAAAAGCCTTCTGGCAACTAACAGTCCAGTTTACCTTCTTGGGCACTTTATTGGATGTGAGTTCTGTGAGGGGAGTAACAATGGACCCATATCCCTTCACAATCTTCCTGTAGTATCCAGTCAAGCCAAGGAATGCCCTGACCTGGGTCTGGGTGGTTGGAGCTGCCCAGTCCAGATGACTCTGGATCTTGGGCTGTAAGGGTTGGACCTGGCCTCCACCAACAAGATGGCCCAAGTACACCACAGTGGCCTGACTATCAAGGCATTTGGATGCCTTGATAGTCAGTCCTGCAGATTGCAGGACTTGTAGAACCTTCCCCAGGTGGATCAGGTGATCCTGCCAGGTGGAGCTAAAGACAGCAATGTCATCTAGATAAGCTGCACTAAAGGACTCCAATACAGTCAGGACTTGGTTCACCAACCTCTGAAAGGTGGCGGAGCATTCTTTAACCAAAAAGGCATTACAGTAAACCGATAGTGCCCATCAGGGGTGGAGAATGCTGTTTTCTCTTTGGCTCCTGGGGTCATGCCAATCTGCCAGTACCCTGCAATCAAGTCAAAGGTACTGAGGAATTTGTCTGACCCTAGCTTGACTATCAACTCATCTGCTCTTGGAATGGGGTGAGCATCTGTCTTGGTGACAGAGTTGAGTCCTCTATAGTCCACACAGAACCTCATCTCTCTCTTTTCAAGCTGTTGATGAGGTTTGGGGACCAAAACCACTGGAGTAGCCCAGGGGCTCTCAGAGGGTTCAATCACCCCTAGCTCCAGCATCTTGCTGACGTCAGTTTTGATGCTTTCCTTGACTTGGTTGTCGATATATTTTGTTTTTGACAGGGTTTCTGTCACCAGTGTCCACATCATGGGTACACCAGCTGGTCAGACCAGGGGTCAAGGAAAATATGCTAGCACACTGTTGCAAGACTTGCTTGCAGTCAGTCTGCTGTTGGAGAGAGACTGTCTGAAATGACCACTCCATCCACTGACCCATCTTTTGGGCTGGAAGAGAGGAGATCAGGGAGAGGTTCACTCTCTGCTTCCTGTTCCTCGTCAGTCACCATCAGCATGGTGAGGTCAAACTTGTCATTGTAGAGTTTAAGGCAGTTCACATGGATAACCCTTTTGGGTGTCCTGCTGGTGCCCAGGTCCACTAAGTAAGTGACCTCACTCTTTTTCTCCAGGATAGGGTAAGGAGAGCCTTTGGTGCCACTGGCTCCAAAACCCACACCTGTTGTCCAGGTTGAAATTCAACCATGGCATCTTTTTGGTCATACCAGTGCATCTGCAGCTCCTGCCTGGCCTCAAGATTCTTGGATGCCTTGTCCATGTACTCCGCCATGCTGGATCTTAGACCAAGCACAGTCGACAATGTCTTGTTTGGGTTCTTGGAGAGGCCTCTCCCAACCTTCTTTCACAAGATACAGTGGTCCCCTTACAGGATGACCAAACAGAATCTCAAAGGGTGAAAACCCCAATCCTTTCTGAGGCACTTCCCTTTAAGCGAAAATCAGGCATGGCAACAGGACATCCAATCTCCTTTTGAGTTTTTCATACCTTTGTGTCTTATTGAGTCTTTCAACAAGACCATTGGTTTGTGGGTGGTATGGGGTAGTAAACTTGTACTGCACCCCACACTCCTTCAACATGTGTTTGAGGTAAACAGACATGAAGTTGGACCCTCTGTTTGAAACCACCTCTTTAGGAAACCCTACGCTGGAGAAGACACCCAGGAGGGCCTTGGCTACTGCAGGAGCTGTAGTAACCCTAAGGGGAATTGCTTCAGGGTGCCTAGTAGCATGATCCACTACTACTAGAATGAATCTGTTCCCCGAGGATGTGGGAAGTTCAAGGGGACCCACAATGTCCACACCTACCTTTTCAAAGGGTACCCCCACCACTGACAGTGGTATTGGGGGCCTTTGTTTTGCCACTTGCCTGACAGGTAACACAGGAGCTCACAAACTCCTTCACCTTTTGGTTCATCTGGGGCCAGTAGAAGTGGCTAACTAGCCTTTCCCAAGTTTTGTTCTGCCCCAGATGTCCAGCTAGGGGGATGTCATGAGCTAAAGTTAGGAGGAACTCCCCATACTTCCGTGGCACTACCACCCTCCTGGTGGCTCCAGGAGTGGGGTTTCTTGCCTCAGCATACAGTAATCCCTCTTCCCAATAAGCTCTGTGGGTACCACTGACATCTCCCTGGGCTACTGAAACAGCTTGCTGCCTCAGGCTTTCAAAAGTGAGGCAGTCTTGCTGGCCCTGAGACAGCTCTTCCCTAGTAGGTTCCCCTGGGCCCAGGAGTCCAACCTGGTAAGGCTCAAGCTCCATGGGCACAAGTCCCTCTAGGGTTTCCAAGTCCTCTCCCTGAGGAGAGGGTCACGAGAGGCTTGCTGTGTAGAAGCTGGTTCCCCAGTCTTCCTGCTTTTTCTCTTGGTCAGTGGGGCCATACTTTCAGGCTCCAAACCTACTTGGTGACCCTTCATTTTGCTCTGTGATCTGGTTTGCACACACATCAGTCATTGCTGCATGGGTTATTTGCTCAACCTCAGCCCAGGCTGAGGTTTCCAGGTCATTTCCAAGCAGACAGTCAGCTGGAAATTGTGGAGAGACCACTACCAGTTTCAGACCAGTAACCTCCCCCCAACCTAATGTCGCCATAGGGCGTTGGGTGGTAATGCTGTCAGCATTGGTGACTGGGTAAGTTTTCCAAACCAAGTATTGCTCTGGGGAAACCATCATTTCCTTCACCATAGTGATGCTGGCACATGTATCCCTCAGGGCTTCTACTCTAGTTCCATTAATGGAGGTGATTGCAAATACCTTTTACAGTTGGGTGGCCAACCAGCTACAGTGGCAACCTCCATTTCCCCCAAGTAGACTAGTCTAGCTTGAGTGTATTCCAAGATTTGCTCTGGACACTCCTCTGATCCCAACTGTAGACTCACTGTCCCTGGAGTAGCTGCACTGGGTGCCTTAGGGGCTTTGTTGTAGGGGCAGTTTTTGTCTACAGTTAAATGTCCCAACTTCTTACAGTTGTAGGCCTTTTTAGGATCAAAGTTCTTCCCCTTATAGGGCTGAGGCACATAGGGAGTATTTTGGGACCCACCCACCTGTACAGGCTCTTTTGGCCCTTTGGAAGACTCAGACTTTTTATCTTGGAGATTCTCACCACCTTTCCCCTGGGGAGGTTTTGTAACCACCTTCTTTTGGTCACCCCCAGTGGCTGTCCTAGTCACCCTAGTCTTGACCTAATGGTCTGACTTCTTTCCCAATTCTTGGGGAGAAATTAGACCTAGGTCTACCAAATGCTGATGCAACTTTTCATTTGTGCAATTACTCAAAATGTGTTCCTTCATAAATAAATTATAAAGTCCAGTAACATCATGCACATTGTGTCCAGTTAATCAACCATCCAGTGTCTTTGAGTAGTCGAAAAAAATCTATCCAGGATTGTGTCTGGGTTTTGTGAGCCCCCACGTACCTAATTCTGTACTCCTCAGTAGTTAGCCCAAATCCCTCAATCAGAGTTTTCTTCATGAGGTCATAGGACCCTGCATCTGGCCCAGAAAGGGCCAGAAGCCTGTCTCTGCAGTTACCAGAGAATAGTTCCCACAGGAGTGCCCCCCATAGAGGTTTCTTCACTCTTCTCATATCACAAGCCCTTTCAAAAGCTGTGAACCACTTGGTGATATCATCACTTTCCTCAAATTTAGGTACAATCCCTTTGGGGATTTTAGGATCATAAGATTCCTCTCTATCCTGGTTATTGGTATTGCTGCCACCAGAGATAGGGGCTAAGCCCATCGCTTTCCTTTCATTTTCCAGAGCCAGGAGTCTGGACACTAGATCTAATCTCTTGGCCAACAAGATGTCCTCTTCACTGGGACTAGTCCTACTGTTTTCTCTGGACCCTGGCCCTCCTGTGTAGGTCCTGGGGTCCCAGAGTGTGATTCTTGGAGTTAAGGGTACAGGGCCCCTCCTCTCCCTAGAGATGATGGGATGTGGGGGAGGAGTCTCCTCCTCCGCTAGAACCTCTTCTTCCTCTGACTCGTCATCACCCTGTTCAGAGGGGTGGCCTTTAGCATACTCAGCCAAGAGCTCCTGGAACCCTACTTTGGTTGGATGTAGGCCCACTGGTATATTTTTCAATTTGCATAAGGACCTTACGTCTCTAAAATTTAAGTGTAAGTAAGGTGTGAGATCGAGCTCCTCCACCAGGTCCTGTGCAATATTATCCTCACTAATAGTTGGGGGTGGTTGAGACATTCTAACCTGATAGTTCTAACCCTCTAACATGACTATAGTGATGTGTTTTTCTAAAAATGTATAAGGGCTTAAGCAAGGCCCTTGCAAAACTTTTAGTATTTTGGAAAACCCAATTTTAGAATTCTAAAGGCAATTTATGAGTTCTGTTGTGTGATCAGATGGTAACCAAGTAGTACAGCAAATGCAAGTTTGTATCCCACCGCTGCTACCAATGTGAGAAAGTGGCTCTATATATACTGGACCAAAATAAGGTACAGTGTTTATAGAGTCCACAAACCCCAGAGGTATAACAAGAGGTTAAAGTCAGGGCTGACCTTACTCTCAAAAGTGGAAGCTTGGTCAAGCTGTAAGGCAGTACCAGAGGACAGTGTAAAGCATTTGTTGTACACACTCAGTCAGCAATGGTTTTCACACACTCGAGGACTGAACTCCAGGCCAATTGTTTTTATATTAACAGATACAGTTGTTTTATTTTTAGAACCAACAAATGTAAAAATATACTTTTCTCAATATGAGTGATAACAGAGGAGTACTTTGCAGAAAGGCAACACACTGTGTGATCACAATAGGTACAGGGGTTGCAGTAGGCAAAACAATTCTAAACACTATTTAGCATTGAGCTCAATGGGGTTTTCTACATAAATGCAGGTAATTACTTAATAGATTACTTTTGTAATCCCAGAACTGGATCCTAGATTCAGTCTTGGGGTCTAAGCTGGAAACAGTTTAGTAAAAACGTTTGTTATTGCAGTGATTTTTAAGGAATAAAAAGCTATTTCAAAAATTCACACTTCGACTTTAAGGGAAATCTGGCAAAATTATCCAAGGGGAGAAAATTCAGGTTGCAGGTAAAGTATGATCTCGTTACTTTTGTAATCCAGTACTGGGCTCCTAGGTCCAGCACTGGGGTCTCTACTTAAAACAGGTAAGTAATTACGTTTCAGTATTTCCTATGATTTTTAAACAATATTTCTAGTTTTCAACAGTAGACACTTCGAATAAACTTCATAGAAAAGCAGACAATGGATTCCTATGGAAAAATACAGGTTACTAGTAAACTCGGTTAGGATTACTTTTGCGGTTCAGTACTGGGCTACAAGGTACAGTACTAGCTTCTCTCCTGATCCCATGTGAGTACTTTGGAATTCGGTTGATTTTATATGAATATTTTAAGTTTTCAAAACTTCACACTTAGAAGATTTTTCGAGTCAAACCAGTCAATGTTATCCAATGGCAGGTAAGTGAGTTACCGGTTTCCAGGTGAGTACTCGACTGGTGAAGTTAAGGTTCTGAGAATAGACTCAGGGGTCCCCCAGGGTCACGTAGGTACAGTTGGTTCACCCTCAGCGGCGCAGGGGTGGCCGGGTGCAGAGGTAGTTAGGCCCAATGTTATCCAATGGGGGCAGGAGGCCTCCGGTTGGTGGCTGCTGGCGAGCAGGCCACGCAGCTGAGGGAGCTGGGCTTCTGGTCACTTGCTCAGGGTAAATGGGGAAGTAGGATAGGGTACAGGTTGCACTGCCAGGCGCACTCGGGTGGCTGGGTGCAGGGTGTCTTTGAGCCGTCGGGCGCTCAATGTTATTCAATGAGGAACTTGAAAAGGAACAAAGGCTGCAGGCTCCGGAACAGAGGATCTTCTGGAGCGACCAACACTT
Organism: Lissotriton vulgaris; assembly: GCF_964263255.1. Taxonomy (NCBI): domain Eukaryota; kingdom Metazoa; phylum Chordata; class Amphibia; order Caudata; family Salamandridae; genus Lissotriton; species Lissotriton vulgaris. Next base: position 134,511,691 of record NC_141693.1, read on the forward strand.
CGAGGGGTAAGTTGGGATCTTGGAGGATAGGTAGGCACCCAGGAGTTGGGCACAGGGGGCCGTGGGGCGCCGGGTGCAGAGTATTTTGAGGTCGGGAAATCTTACCCCCTGCTGGTCGCGGTCGGAGGGGTCCTTTGTCCTGAGGCTGCAGGCGTCGTCGAGGAGGGTCTTTGGGCACTGGACTTCGGGTCCCAGTCACGGGGGGACGTCCTCGTGGTCCTGGATCACTCGGGCACTGGCCAGGCTCAGCGGGTGCAGAGTGGGTTGGTCCGGAGCTTCCTGGCTGGCACCAGGGGGGTTGTTGCCTCTGCTGATGGGAGTCCCAGGCTTTGAGAGGGTCAAGGCAGGCAGGTCCTCTGGGTGTCCCAAGGTTGCTGTCCACAGGAGTCGCCAGGATTAGGCAGGAGCAGGTTCCAGGATCGACAGGCCGGTTGGGCTGGGCCAAGTGAGTTGTTGACGTCCTGTTAGCAGCTGCACGGAGGGTCTTCTTCTTGATCTTTTTATCGGGATCTGAGGAAGGAAGGTTCAGGGAGCCCCTAAATACTGAATTTAGGGGCGTTACAGGTAGGGCAAGGGCAGGGACCAATAGGTCCCTGTCCTGGGGTGGGCACACCCCCTAGCCTGCTCCTCTCCGGTGGGAGGGGGGCAGGAGCCTAGCTGGGATTGGGCAGGGCTTCCCATCTTCAAGATGGCCGGAGTCCAGGGTCGTGCACCACCTTGCCTCTCCCACCTGGGAGGTCAGGTACAGTGAGGGCAAGTTGCTGGGTACAGCAAATGGTCTGGAGAAGCTCAGAGGTGGAAGGCCTTTGAAGCTTAACCCTGCCCATTCTGGAGGAGGAGACCTAGCACCTCGTCCAGAATGTGCATTGTTGCAAGCCCAGGAGAGCAGGGGGCTCTCCACCCAGGGGTCCAGCAACTTGTCTGCTGTGTGGCAGCCTCTCAGTCCAGACGTGGATTGGGGTTAGGTTTCAGGGGGCATCTCTAAGATGCCCTCTGTGGTGCATTTTTCATTAAATCCCACACTGGCATCAGTGTGGGTTTAAAGTGCTGAGAAGTTTGATACCAAACTTGTCAGTCTTCAATGTAGCCAATATGGTGTTGTGGAGTTCGTAATGTCGACCTCCCAGCACTATATACTCTCAATGGCATCACTGCACTTACAGTGCCCAGGAATGGCCCTGGGCACTGTAGGGGCACAGGGTTCATGCACATGTGCCCACACCACTGGCATAGGGCACCCAGCTAGAGGGGTGACTGATGTATGCCAGGGCAGTGGGTTTGTGGGCATGGCACACAGGGATGTGTGCCATGTAGACTCTGTTTAGTTCTGTACTTAGGCACTCGGCCTGCAAAGGCAGTGTGTGTGTGCCAGGGTACAGGGCCCCTAAGGGTAGCACAATAAGTGCTGCATCCCTTCGGGGTCTTTTCTGGTCACCATGCCCTGGGTACCATTTACTAGGGGCTGACAGGTGGCCAGAGATGCCAATTGGGTTTTAGTTTCAACACAGTTTTAGGGAAGGAACACAGGCCGTGGGTACCTGGTTGGCAGGAGCCCTGGGCACACTCAGTCAAAGCACATAAGCAGTCAGAAAAAAGTGGGGGCATACCAATGCAAGAAAGATGGCACTTTCTCACAAGGGGTCACTCTGGGTCCTGGGAAGGGAGGGAAACTGAGTCGACCTAGTGGGCTCTGCATGTGGAAAAGCGGGAGGGGCACCGCCCGCATCCCTCGTCTCGTTGCCCAACGGACGGGGAGAAGTCAAAGGGCGACGATGCTACTTATGCTTCGACTTACCCGAGGAGTGCAAAGACTTTGAAGTGGTGGTGGTGGCTCTGTGACCTTGAATGGCATGGAGCCGACTGCCGGGCCTTCATGAAGCTTTCGGGACTGCTACTGCAAAGACTTCGGATTCATGGTACAGCAGTAGGAACAAGACTTGGAGTTGTGGTCGTGTTCCAGTCAAAACAGGCACACATGATGCAGATCAGTCACAGACATCAACAGTCTGCATTAACCGCAAGTCTTGAAACCGGGTATCCCTACGTGCACCAGGAGTCAAGGACTCAAAACCATGTCGACAAAAGTCGCTCAAAAAAGTAAGTCAAAAAGTGGTTGGAGGTATCGCTCTCCACGGATCTGCGCTGTCTGGCTTAGAAAAATAAATGGTCAGTGTGTGAGGGCAGCGTCTAATTAGATGTCGCAACGTCATCCCGGCAATCACAACGCAGATTACGAACGCAGAGCCAACCAACGCCACCTTTCAACAAGCAGGTGTACTGCTGACGAAAAATTCTCCAAGGAAAAGAATCTGTAATTAATGGCATCTTTCAGATATGCTTTCACATAGAAACCATTGAACCCAATTTATATTTTGGCTTTAATTCCAAATAGCCTAATGCGGACATGGGTATGCAAACTGGTGGCAGACCATCTGTGGGTCTTGTTATAGGGGGTTAGTAGTTCTATCAGATGTCAGGTAAAGCAATTAAATATTAACTCACTCGACACATTAGAATTTTCCTCATGGAATGGTAAAATAACTTACTGTATTATGTATACAGTAGAAGCCCTTTAAAGTCTTCTGCATCTCAAGCCATATTGATTCAACAGTGTATTGCAGAGAAGTCCACCGCTGTTATGGTGGGTGGTGATTCTAACATTTGTTTTGAGGGCTAAACCTTCATAACCTGTGGCTAGGATGAACCATGGGGTATTCCCCAGTTAGAAGGCCCCTGTATTTCGTACATCCCTAGGGTTGACCTTCAGTAAATAGACCAGTCACTTAGCTTCCATCTGGGATCATGCAATGGTCGATCAGCATCGGATCGGATTCAGAATCCCACTTTTAGAAGTACATCATACTCCAATAACTTTTATTTATTTGTTAGATATGTACTTGTAGCCTGATCTTCTAGTTATGGAAGCAATAGCTTGCAACCAGATGATCACTATCCTCTTTTCCTTACAATACAGAGAAGCCCAGACCCTAATCTCAGAGACACAAGGCACCTGGGTGGTGACTTGGCTATCACCAACAATTGAAGAAATGCTAAATGGGATATGGTAGCGAAAAACGATATTGCCTTTAGCAATTTATATCAACACTTAATCCCAACTCCAACTGCATTCAATAATCCTAGGCTCCCAATGCATATAATCATGGGCCTCCACAACAAATGCTTTGAGGAACTGAAGGAATTTTATTTTACAAAACCTGCTAACACGAATGGAACCTTAGATCCAGGTAATCCCTCATGGTATAGCAAGGACCGTAGAGACGCCAAAATCCTCATTCAATGCTATTAAACATCGGACTTTAAAGGAAATACAACCTGCTAGAGCAACCTACAAGCAGTGATGAAGAGGCCTACATTGGGAAACCCCATCTACTGGAGTAGGACTTGACAGCGGAGATCCCACTCGTGGACTTGTTGCTGCATCCTTCTCTACAGGTCTATACGATCGTTGTCCACTCCCAGCAGATACTCCGCTAGGAGGTTGACATTGTGGTGTAGTGCCTACTGCCAAATGCCTGATTTAGCAATGACAATAGTGGTGAGCGAGTGGCTCCCTGTTTCTGGAGGTAGTATATGGCAGCCATGTTGACTGTGTGGGGAATCCCAAAAAGGCAAAAATAACCTGGGGTAGAGATTAGAATAGGAATCAGGCAGCTTTTTGGCATATAACCCATGGTGTTTAATCTAAAACAAGGCGACCTGGTTTGCCCATTTTCAATCAATAGCAAAGGAAATGTTGTTCACTCAGCCTCCAAGAAACAGATATAGAGGCCCAGGGTCCTCCTTGGAGGAAGTACAAGAACAGGTGTTCTTTTCCTTAGATGAAAGATGTAGAGCTAACTGTGCTCAGAATGAGGGCAAGGCAACAGGCCTGTCGTGTGAGAACAATTTTGAGGTTCCATACGGGGGCCTTAATAACTAATGCTGAACAGTGATGTGTGTTAGCTGTTCTGCGGGTAGGCTGCGGCTAACTGTAGTCAGGTAGACATGTAGAAAACGCCAGCTAGTTGCAAATGAAGCAGGTGACATACTATGAATTGGACTGCAAGCTTGAGAGGGTTGATGTGTGTATGAAGATAATAATGGACAAATATTTTCCATTTAGCTGCACAACAGGCCCATGTTTTGGGTCTGCAAGCCTCCTGGAGGATGGTCATACACGAATGAGGGACAGATTATCTCAAGGACGTCAGGAAACAAATTGCAAGACTGAACTTCCAGGCGTTTGGGTGCCTAAGTGAGCCATGGTGCTGTTTGAGATTTGATAGTTTGGCAGCTTCATGTGGGGCACTAGGGAGCGGTTGAAAAAGGTGGTAAAACACTGTTGCCTGTCCGACGTGGAAGCAGTCAGGATCAGACTGAGGAATATTTGCCGAAAGCTTCCGAACCATGAATGGATGGAGTGGCAGAGGTAGAAAATCATAGGTAAATATTCTGACAAGTTCATCCATAATGCACCCAACTGAGGGTGTGGGAACCTGGAGGCTAAGCTTTGGCCTTTTCGGCAGTGATGAAGAGGCCTACATTGGGAAACCCCATCTACTGGAGTAGGACTTGACAGCGGAGATCCCACTTGTGGACTTGTTGCTGCATCCTTCTCTACAGGTCTATAGGATAGTTGTCCACTCCCAGCAGATACTCCGCTAGGCGGTTGACATTGCGGTGTAGTGCCTACTGCCAAATGCCTGATTTAGCAATGACAATAGTGGTGAGCGAGTGGCTCCCTGTTTCTGGAGGTAGTATATGGCAGCCATGTTGACTGTGTGGATAAGGACCACCTTGTGCTTAATGTGGAAGAAAAAAAAGAGTTTGAGCGCTAACTAGATGGCCAGTAGCTCTAGAGGGTCGATGTGAAGACCCAGTTGGTGCAGTGCTCACATGCCCTGATGGGTCAAGACCTGTAAATGAACCCCTTCCCACTATGGGAAGCATCCTGCGTAATGGTCACTCGAGGCACTGGGTAGAGAAATAGCCGGCTCTGCAACATATTGTTGCTGTTCTATCACGGCAGAGAGTGATGGGTGCTGCCCCAAATAAACACTAGATTTTCCCAGTGATCGTTTGCTTATGACCATTATGACAGTAAGCACTCCTGCAACAGATAAAGGTTTACTATGGCATGGGGAACTATGGCAATTGGGTTTTGATATTTTCTTCATACACCTGATATATCAAGTATTACAACATAGCAGTATACATAAAGTATTGCACATCATTAATAATCAATGCAAACATAACCCTGCACACCAAGATGGAATAATAAGTTTGAAAAATGAAATCAAGAACATCAATCTTGAGCCTAGTCCCTACACACACAAGGGAGACATGAGGGCTCCGTCTGGGCTCGCCCCTTAGTCTTGCAGGGCCAGGAAAGTGCTGCTCCGCCATTCAGCAGGATCTAGCCACTGTGGGTTGAGTAGGATGGGAGGGTGGGGAAGGGTGTGCCCAGGGCGAAGTGCCTGGGACACAAGAGGAGAAAAATTAAAGGGACATGGAGTGGGGGCGCCACTATGCAGAGCTATGATCACTATAAGATCCCCTGAATCTCTATGAGAAGCCTGTCCCAGGCGGACGCAATTAGGGGATTTTGTAGTCCTTATAACTCTTCCGGGCAAAGCACCACCACTTTCAACCCCGCTTCAGTGGTCCATCAGCCCCCACCACTGGGCCATGCTCGAAAGCGCAAGGCCCTTCCAATTGTCCCAGACGAGCATCAGTGCTTGATCTATGAATCAATTTGAGGTGCCACCTGCTTTCCTATGCCTGTGGAGGCCCAAAGGACAGCAGGCCGCATTATCGAGGTTGGAACGGCCCGTAACAAGGCGGAGACCCACAAAGACTTCTATCCACAACCTGCGAACAACCAGGCAGCTCCACAACATGTGTGCTATATCCCCCACACAGGTGTAGCAATGGCAGCGAAACTGCAGGAAACACTATGTTATCTGCCCATTAAGTAGGCACTGAGCAAAATGTTATGGTGATGTACGGAACCCGGGAGTTGAGAGGTTCAATTCCTTTGCAGTAGAGCACGGTCAACATCCTGCTCCCAGGTACGAAGCAGCATCGCCAATGGGTCCTGTGGGACATGAATTTTGCTAACCAGAAAATCAGTTGGCACCCATTCCCCACCGTGTACAAGACCTGCATCAGGGGGTGTGAGATTGGCTCTGTGTCCATGACTCCCGAATGATGGTCCAGCTCTGCCACAAGATGCTGATGTGCTAGGAACGGGCTCTACTGGAATAACGGTTTGTTCCATCAGTAAATCGAATGGGATGAGCACTCCTCCTAGGAACAAATGGCCCTGTGCGCTCACACCCGCAGCCTTACAAAGACCTGCCCCTCCTCAGCCCACTGCGGCCTGCAAGACACTTGACGATGCAAAGGGTATCTTTTAGGCATACCCGGGAATCTCAGGCGACATCCCCAGCACTCTCCAGAGGCTCTCGAGCACCACGCGAAGTAGGTAGTTCGAGGACACCCAGCAATGCAGTGCTATGAAGAAATAGCTCAGTTATCTGGGTCTGTGCCTCAGCCTCTGCACCCAGCTCTGCCTAGTGGAGTCCAGCCGGGCCATCGGGCTGGCCACTGAATTTGGGCCACCAAATAGTGCTCAAGCTCTGTGGCCTCCAACCTTTGGTGGCTAATGTAGCTTGGAGGGCCACCTTGCACCTCCCCTTTTTCTCGATTAAAATGCCCAGCATCGTGTTTACTACTCTAAAGGTGCCATGGGAGACTTGGATCAGCATGTTTGAAAAGTAATAAAGGAGTCCGGACATCATAGCCATTTTTGCAAGTGCCACCCAGCCTTGGACTGAGATGGGAAGTGAGCACCAGAAAGCAATTTGGGGGTGCAAGGAGGATATCACCATCATGAGATTACCTTCAAATATGTCCCTTGCTGAATGAAAGATAATAATGCCCAAGAACCTGAAGGTCTGTGGTTCCCACCTGGACCCTGATCCAAACGGCTTGTGCAGGGCAACCAGAAGGCAGGAGGAAGAAGCAAGTCTGGACCAGATAAATACCCGGCCTTGAGGCAGCTTGAAAACAGTCTAGAATCTGCATCACATCTGCCAATGCAGTGCACACAACCCTGATGTACACGGACATCCTCGGTGGACAGAGATCCAAAATGCAACTGGCCACAAACCAGTATGCCCCAGGCATGTCCAGACTACCGCAACTGCAGTGCCAAGGGTTTCATCAGTGGGGCAAGTAATAAGGGCGAGAGGGGGCATGCCTGACGTGTGCCTCCCCTTCTCTGGAACAATGTATGCTGGAGGCCATCAGGACTGGCCTGACTGTTATTTGGCGATCTAGCTGAAAAAGAGGCAGTAACGATTGGAAAGCTTAGATGAGTGTTTGGCTGGGCTACGGTCTTCCGGTGACTGATTTTAGACTGAAGTGGGACTTTAAAACCCTGGGGACCTTGATGACCCTGAAGGGTAGCACTTTCAACTGAAAATACTGGCCTCTTACGCTGAATCAGAGGTACCAGCGATGTGCAGGTTGGATCAGGATGTTGAAGTAGGCGTCCTTCAAGTTGAGTGTGGCCCTGGGAGTTGTTCTCCGCCCCACACCCGTAGCCTTCCCTTGAACAGCTCCGTGAAGGTGACAGGCGGTAGCGACATCAGGGGAGATGTTCTAGCCTTTCTATCTGCATTGGGACTTGTGAAAGCAAACTTGGGAGAAGGCGCATGAAGAGCCCCCATAGCCTTCGCAATATCCATGTCCTTTCTCATTTATTTTTAGCATCTGGTCAACCTGTGGTCTGTAGAGGTGCTCTCCATCGAAGGACACGTTGAGCAGATGCTGCTGTATCTCTTGCTTCACCTCTTGTACACCCAGGTCAAGGGCGTGGCCATGGGGTGTTGCTTTGCACCTGAAATTGCAAACCTGGTAATAGACAACTTTGAAAAAAATTACATCTTCCATGATGCCGCTCCGTTCACGTCAAATACTGCTCAATGGATTCGTTTCATCAATGATATTTTTATGATTTGGTCTGGAACGCAGGAACATCAGATGGCGTTCCACAATTGGCTGAACACACGTTCAATTGATCTTAATTTAACTATCACGTTCAGCGACTCTAGAATACATTTTTGGGATGTTTGTTTGTAATAATAGTGGGCTTTAAGAAGCATGTTTGTTTACTAAACCAACAGACCGCAATACGCTATTGCACTTTGCGAGTGACCACCCCAGATCCTTAAAAGAAAATTTGCCTTATGGCCAGTTTTTAAGGATTAGACGAAATTGCACTAACAAAACAGATTACTTCCAGAATGCTGAAAAATTGCAAACCAAGTTGTGTAACCGGGGTTACCCGTGGAAGCTAGTGAGAACAGCTTTAAAAAGAGCACGGTTTACCCCACGCGAACCCTTACTCACCCCTGAAGAAAAGAAGACATCTGATACTCACTTGTGTGCTCACATATAACCCCAAAGCCAACAAGATTTAAAAAATCATCTTGCGTAATTGGAGATTAATTGAGCAATTTGATATTCCCAAACTGTTATTTGCTTTTCGCAAAGGACAAAACTTACGGCAATACCTTGTTAAGGCAGCTTGGGAAACACAACCTAAAGGCGGATTAAGACATCTGCTGGGTCTCCCACCAGTTATTGGACATTTTAAATGTAATAACTGTGGGGTATGTACCTATACGACCAATTCAAAGTACGTGATGATGAATAATGAGAAACATGTACAAAATAGCTTCTCCAATTGCAACACGAAACAGGTTATATATTGCCTTTCATGCCCGTGTGATAAGGTCTATATTGGTCAGACTACACAAGCAGTTAAGTCAAGAATCATGCAACAATGTCAGGGGGTCCCTGCCTGCCATGAGTCGGGTTCCGACATTAACCCCTATTCCTTTCCACCCCGGCGTACACGCTCCCTTTAAGGCAGCCTGGGCTTACCTGGAGGAGGGAGCTCCGCCGGTGACGTCATCCTTGTTCCTCCAATCGGGAGCAACGGAGGCACGGATAACGCAACGTCCCGAGGAGAACGCCGCGACCGGAACAGGAGAGGAGGAAGCGTCCAGCGAGCCTCGGGAGGACTTTGGCGTACAGCGGGAGAACACGGAAGCTACGTCGCCGCCCCGGGAGAGGAGAGAGGACACAGAAGCCGCGTCGCCGCAGGAGAAGAAAAAGACGGGAGGCAAACGGGACCACGCTCCGCCCCGCCACACTACAAGTGGATAAGTGTGGCTCCACAAGGTACGGGCAAGACTAAGAGGAGTGTTGTTTGCACCGGGAGGGAACGGGTAGGGGTGGTTGAGGGCGGTCACGGGACATGCATGTGTGAGCCTAATCACGTCCACAAGTGCGTACAAACACTGCATTGCACAAGTCGGTTGCGATCCCTGATGATCCCCTTCACTCCCCGCCCCCCTTCTGTCATACCGGAGTATCGGTACACACCAATAACCTAGGGTATTCTTTCTTTACCTTCTTTCGAGTGCCTTTGGAACCTGAAACCTTTTGTTGGAGTACACTCTTGGAGCCTATAGTGGATGACCTAAAGCTGGCCAGATATAAATAGCCTCCAGACCTAACAAGACTTTGTTTGCTATCTACGTACACGAGACGCTTATTGTTTTCTTAATCCTTGAAGTACATTCCAATAAAGAAAAACGTTTGCCCCACCTGAACTCTCTCTGGTGACCCTCCTTTCACTCTACGGGTTGCCCCCAACCCCCCCCCCGCGTACATCCTTTACAAACACCTATCAAGAATTCGTTGCAAAACTATGGTGGCCCCCTTAGTCCAGCTTTTCTTGGAGCATAACCACAGCGATAATGACATCAAGTGGTCAGTACTTTTGGTTGTGAAATCCCAAAATAAGGTGACACAACAAATGACTAACCAAACTTGAAGCTTGCATGATAGAGAAGTACCAAACGGCAACACACGGTTTGAACGATCGCGACGAAATATGGGCGCTGATCTGATCACCGTTTCTGCCTATCTGAGAGCGAATAGGACGAATCTGTCATGTGTACATATTGATATTCTGTGATGTGCTTGAATATAGCTGAGTATATGTTTGGTTACTCTCCGGAACACACGTGCATTATTGTGCATACTTTTGTAGAAATGTGTTAATAGTGTTGTATGTTTTTACTGTTTGTTTTATTTACAGGTTATGTAGCTGTATATTCTTGTATACTTTTAGTTTACATTTATTGTGGGTCCATCTCTGTGTTTCCCCAGGGTGCTGCAGGGTTGCCATCTATCCACCGTGGGGTTTGAAAATAATTATGGGGCACTTTTTGAGATACATGGCCATTTGATTGAATGATTGAGTATAATTAGCTTGTTTGGCCGATAGAAATATGGGTTTCCTTTGGGTGATGTGCTAAGTCGTCTTCCCATTAAGTTATGATATTTTGTTGTTTATTTTATTTTTTTCTACCGCACTGACTACCGAACCTTTGGGGCTATTTATATTGTATATATTGTAAAAAGTGCGCAGATCCGTATTTTGAGCTCCTAGTCTGCTTTTTTGAGTGTCAACACTCTGAGCACTGAGTGCAGTGTTATTAGTTTGTATTATAAAAGTCTGTTTTTAGCTTTCTGTGACTGTGGGGCCGATCATGTGGTACGCTTTGTTGCAATCACGTGAGACGCCGTAGTTCGGTTTTTTAAGGCGCCCATCCAAGTGAAGAGTGTGCCCTGATTGAGTGCGCCAGTGGAAGACTGCAGACCACGTTTGATTCACGGAAGGAGAAGGTATGTGGAGCGAGGTTCACAATGCGCTGGGATAACTTTTTGCAGATTATTACACTGGGGTTTCTTGGTGGTAGGCGATTGGTGCATTGTTTGGTGAACTGTATGGTCTGTTCACAGAGTTGCCGGACTCCATAGAAATAGAAGAGGAGCCGGTGGTCTGCTGCGAGAGGGCCCGAAGCTGACAGGCTGTAACTGTGACAATCTGTCCAGTAGGAAACGCCCGTCTTGTGGCCTTAGTTTTAGCGTGTAGATATAGGACCTATGCAGTGCTTCCCCAAATTTCTTCGTGGGGGGCCACTTTGCCTTTTCAGTGCCAGAAAATAGAGTCCCCAAAGTGCTTTTTTGATGCAGAGTTAAGATTGGGAGAGCAGTAAGTCCTGGATTTAGGTCTCGGGGTATCGTTATTTATTTATGTAGGAGTCACTGGAGTCGAGATTACGATGTAGATTTATTTGTGGTGTGAGGTGAAAGGTGGCGATGTCTTTATTTGCTTTGCCTACACCAAGTTTTGTATTTAAGGTGGCTTTTGGTCCTGATATTGTAGTATTTTCGTGATTTGTCCTCTGCACGTTTCTTGTGTCTGGACTTCTGTTTCACTTGTGATTGACTGACTCTTTGTGTAAATGGTTGTTCTCTCACTCTCTGTGTTGGTGGCAGCCACGTTGCGCCTAGGTGACATTGAGATGGACGTAATTCCCGTTGATAGGTGCAATACCTTGTGGGTTCCTTTTTTCTTTGTGTATTTTTTATGTTCTTATTCACCCTTGTCCTGAGGAGGCCAAGATTCCTAGAGGCCGAAAAGCGTCCGCGTCGACATGCCATTATGACAAGAGGAGCCTTTGTGATATAGTGTACCAGATTTAATTGTTAGGCTGTACACAGTCTTTAAACTTGGGTTCAGAATTTTTGAACTGATTGTGTGAATACACAACTTCCTCTTGAGTGTACCACCTGATCCTACAGAGGGACACCTCTTTGATTATGTATGACCTTTTGGGTGAAAATAAGAAAACAAAATGTATTAGTTTATTTTAGAATATTGTTTGCTGTTGGGATTCTTTGTTTATTGTGAAACAATGTGTATATATACGTGTATTTTGTATCATTACTAATATTGTACAGACAAAAAAAGAGAATACTATTTTGAAGTACAGATTGCCATAAATAAAATAGGTGATCGTGATGACTATATGGCATGTGTTCATTGTGGAAAAAAATTAAGACTGAGAATTGTGTTCACTGTAGGGGGAATTTATAGTCCATGTACGTGTAGCAAAGTCCGAAATTGATCCCTCCCCACTACCTTTTGTTCTTCGCAGCTTTGTATCTCTTGCTTCAAACCAGAGACACAAAGCCAGGTATGGCAGCGGATATGGATGCTGGAGTTGATACAGCGTGCTACAGAGTCATCAGTGACCACGGCACACCAAATGCTGGTGCTGGAAATGAGCTTAAACTCAGAAAAGAGCTCATGGCCCAGTTTCTTGTACTGGTCTAGGAGATGAGCCCCATTTCATTCCATTTTTACCGATCATACATGGCGAGCAGCCCCACTGAGCTTGCAATGGACTAATAGGTCTATAACCGAGTTGCGACCCGCTGAATCCATCTTCCTGCTCTCCTTGTCTGGAGGAGGAGTCTCATGGTGCCTTGGGTGTTGTGTTGGCATGACAAAGGAGACTGGAGGGGGAGTGCTTCCTTGATGTATGCGGGAACTAAGAGCTTGTATTTCTTTTCCACCCTAGAGGTCACCACCCAGGCTTTAACTGCCTTTTTAATACCTCTGGAGCGATTTTGGGTAGTCTCCTCAGTATAAGGAGGAACTGTATGGAGCGCTGGTCGAAGGACAGCGTCGCTGAGGAAATCATCTTCCTTCTGGACCTTAAGTATCTCTACCTTTTGAAAGATGGCTGTTACAGAACCTCATGGTTTAGGAAATAGGTATGGTTTCACATGGTAAAGGGCCAGGCCATTGTTCCAAGGTGGGTTGACATCACAGTCGTCCCACAGGTTAGCATTTGGCGGAGGGTCAAAGGGGGCATCATAGGGATCCAGTGGGTAACATGGACTGCCGCCAATGGAAGTGAGGGGTGATTCAGGCTGAGGCGTGTCCTGTGGTTGAGGGGATGCAGGGAGTGGGGGAAGGAGAGGATAGAGAAGGAGGCGGCAGAGGAAGACACGGTCTAGGAGTCTCAGAGCTAAAACCATGATCCTGGTGCTTCTTAGTTTTGGCCAGTGGTTCAGCCTCAAAGGCAATAGCCTCTTCGTAAGGGAATTGCCCCTTGAGCAGAATAGGGATCATAGTCTTTGCCAGAGGGTGGGTGAGAATCTTGCAGATTTGTAAATGGATGACGATAATCTTCTGTCCTGCATCACGCTCATTTTGTAGGCACTGCAGAACGGTCTGCTCCTGGCCCTTGCAGGATGACGTTTTGGGCACCAAAGCTGGTTTATGACTTACTGGTATCGAGGTAGGTTTGGGCACCAACCGAATCTTCAGAGCCGAAGATGGCCTAGAGGGTGTCTTCGATGCCAGCGCTTAAGGGCATATTGGTGTCTTCGGCGTTCGAGAAAGGCTGTTTCGGTGCAAACCTGGTGGAGGTCTGTCCGCGGATACTTAGCTTGACACTTCTGGAATGGAGTCCTTTGCATCACAGACAAGTGCTTAATTTGATCCAGTGTTTTCTGGTGCAAGGGTACTGTCACTTAATTGTCAACAATGGTACCTGTGACAGTATACCACATCGTGGGGCTGTTTGTCTAATTTAAGGATAAGAACATCAGTTATTTATTAATTCAATATAAATTGAAAATGACTAATACCTGCCACCCAAGTCATTCTTATTGTTTGGGGGCCTGGAGTAGTCTGACTTGTCACACTTGTAGGTGTGGGATAGTTAGTAGTTCTGTTGGTAATGTCATTGGCAGTGCTGTAAGGGGCTATGGGTGGTGCAGGGTCCTGGAACTTATTTTATTACAAATTATGCAAGGTCACAGACTGAACATTTCCAGAGAAGACTGATAGAGTAGGCCCTGAAGAATACAGCAGCCCCAAGCGGGGCATCGAGTGGATCATGGTTGCTGAGCCCGATTAAGTTGGCGATGATGCCAAAAGAGTACTGGATGCACCAACTGTTATACCAACAAGTCAGGAGAACCCAAAAAGGCCCGAAAACTAATCACTGTGGCGTTGAGCAAGAATTTCGTAGAGACATTGCCTACAAAACGCTTTTATACAATCAATAAAGTAATTATTAAAAAAATCAACTCCCCATGAAAATTCTGAGCCCTCTATAAAGAATATAAAATGCGCGCATACAGAAAACAATATTCACTACTTTATAAACGAAAAAAAGAAAACCATGATGCAATAAACCAATAGCCATCAAGTATTTTATCAATACCTGCTTTCACTCAGATTCTAGGTACATATTTATTGAAATAGTCAGAAAAATAGGAGAACATTTAATTAAAGTGATTCACTAGTAACCACCAAGTGTGTTTAGAGCACTTTCAGTCTAGGTTATAAATTTGAGCGCCAAATGTCAAGAAAGCAATTCAGATGTGTAAAGAAAACAGAAAACAAATGTATTTTTGTTCTCGTTTATTATGAAAACAAAACAATAGCCCCCTGAGTAGGGCCCATGATTACCAGGAACAACAAAGATTACTTTCTACCCTTATTTATACTTTGAAAATTCTGTTGTGTTGAGGCCAGCATTGCAATTAACAAGCTAAAACTACCTAACACGGACTCATTCTCAAATAACTGACATTTACAGGATTATACTATAAACAGCACTAAAAAGTTAAGAAAGTTACGGTAAACTTGCATGCACATCATAAGGAAAATCTTCTGTTTAAATATAAAAGAAAAAAATAGCTTTTGATAGAAGTGTTATGTCAATATCAGAAACAAAAGAGTATTGAATCCTGAATGAATAGCTACATTTTTTCAGGTGATTTTATTCATTTAATGATTTTAGGATATGTAAATGTAGACGAGCAGCAATGAATATTACACTACAAGCAGGATTAATGCTCCCAATGTAATGACTTCACAATTCTCAATCAAAACAAATACACCCTGCCTTGCCACCTTTTGAGTGGTCATAAAGAACTACTTTTTTAAATTAAATTTAAAAATATGTTTCCTACCCATTGTTGGTGTCCACCATTTTAGTGCCTGCACCAAGCTCCATTTCAGCTTTTAACATTGCTGTGCCTTTTAAATAAAAGGATAAATTAGGAATTTAGTTCAGAATTGCACCAAAATTGTAAGGCACACCTTTTCTGGTATTTTAAGGAAGAGAAAGGATGACAACCAGTGCTATTCCAACTGCTACTTGAAATATTTTTAGCATTCAATTATAGTGTTCATGACAAAACGAGAAACGGGCCCAAAAGTCTTGTACTTCCACTAAACAGCCAATTTAAGCAAATAAGACGATGTGGCTTTTGCATGAATGCATTGATATTGATACATGGGCAGGACCCTCTATCCCAGAGATAATGTGCATGAACATACAGAATACAAACACCAAAGGTTTAAAGGAGGAGTTAATTTTGCATGATTAAAGTAACATTAAAAAATGATCAAGGACACAAAACACGAAGACTCCATGATGTTTCTTGTTCAAAGAGTTTATTGTGGTGCTTGGTAACTGCACGTACTGTTGACATCTTGTAAGGCACCAAGATCATTTGAGTTTGACAACCAGATGTGTTCCACTTCCATTATGTTGCAGTCCAGGGGCTTCTTCAAGGCTTATAAGGCAAATGTCCTAGTGTGAAAGGAAGGTGCTCTGTGCTTATGTCAGTGTCATTAATACAGAATCGTCCTAAAACAGAGGTAGTCGGTAATGAACAGTGTTAGATGTTAATGATGGAGTTAGTGCCCTTTCAGTAAGATAGAAGAGCAGGACAGCGTGTAGTCAGGCAGTTCTAAGAACACAAGCAATGCAATCCACACATGAAAGTCCAATTGCCGTCTGGATAGATACGGTTTCATACGGACTACATCTGTATTATCAGGACAATTCTGCATCAGTGTCGCCGACATAACCAAGACCTCTCACTTTGCACACTAGTATGTTCCATTCATAAACCTTAAAAAAAGCCCCAGGACCTCCATGCCACGAAGGGGGTGAAGAAGTGTTGGATGTCAAGATTGAATGATCTCTTTGTCATGCAAGATGTGAATGATAAGTGCAATTATCGAACACCACAAACACTTTGAACAAGAATTCTTCATATTTTGTACTCCTTTATTATCTTTGACTATTTATACCGTTTTGCAGGTGTAAATAAAAAAATGTTTCAAAGCTTCTTCCCTCTTAAATTACTGGTGTCAAACACAGCGAACTTTCTCTGGCAAGCAAACAGCGTATTTGTATTTCAGCAAAAAATACAGATAGCAGATTATCTTGTTATCTTTGCCAATCTATTGGAACTATTTGATGCCTACTTTTCTTTCCAGTTGAGCTGAACAATGGGACATTAGAATGAAAAAAAGCGCAAAGTCTCACATCCGTCAATGCATCCAAACAAAGGCTTATAGTAAAATATAACTGTGTAAAAAAATAAACAATAGAACACTCAAATTCTGCACATTCACACGTCAAAGGTTTGGCATAGACTGGTACCAAGCTTTTGTCTGTTCAAGATAAGTAAAGGTTCAAAAGTTCATTTCTAGATTCTGGCGAGGAGCATAGGTGTGCAGTCATTGCCCACACGTTTTGCTAATTTTGAAGCATGATGGTGCTGGGATTGGTGTGATTGCTTGAAATGCTGTTTAGATGCAATTATAAGGAACTTTGAGGACCTTGACTCAATAACGCTTTGAGACCTTGCTGGCCATTTTGGGGGAGGGGTGCTTTTTCTTCTATCTGCTATTCCTGGACATTGGGGAGGGCGGAGGAAGGGGGGTGGGAGGGGTCTGGGCTTTTTTTTCCTATTACTAGGCAGGAGTAACAATACTAACCAATTCCGTCACAAACTGCATCCAAACATGAATTAACACAGTCACCATTTTAAATGAGTGTCCATGCAGGCACTCACTGGATATATGTACTTTTAGTAAGATACTATTTCTCACGTAGAATCCTGGAAACAGAGCAGCAAAGGGTGACTAAACAGGTAAATACTGTTGGCCCAATTAATAAAGTGATGTTATCTAACCCCAATGAGCCAATGAGAATCTAAAGCAGGAAGGTGTCTCGTTCCCAAATTATTTCCTCATACTTTGAAATTTCTACACACAGTTTCTATTAGGAACCTTAAGCACTTCGAAAAACCATTACATATGTTAATATTGCCCAACCAATGCTGTACAATGGAATACTAAAAGGTTTAGTGGCTGGTTTTGAAATGTTCATACTATTACATAGCAATGTCCTAAGTAAGGACTAAAATTTGTCACGAAATAAAATGGCAGTACAGCTTCATGTTAAGGAACTTCTTTTTACTAGGTCATTTCCAAATGAAATATGAGAACTATCATACCTTATGATGTCAAACTAATTTCTAACGTATAAATATTCTGCTTTATCCAGACTTCTGCAGCCACTGTCTTCTATTTTTGTGGGTCTGCAGATATGTAGTACCTCCAGAAACTCACAAACGCCAGCACTCCATGGGAATATATCAGTGGGGAAAACACTAGAGAACAAAGCAATTGGTCTTAATAGATTTGCAGAGACACTTGCCAGTTTGCATCTGGTTCACAAAACCGCTAAGGAAGACCATATTTAATGTGACTTACTGAAAATGGATAGCTGCAGTCTAAAAGTAAATATAAAAATGAATGAATAGGATAAAGCAGGAGTTATACAATATGGAAGATCTACCAAGATATGAACTTGTGCAGCTGACTCCGATGCCACGGTAGAGGTACACATACAAGTAGCAAGAGGGTATGGCACAACCCTCTAGATGGGTGGCATGCTGGAATATTGGTTTGTCAGTGACACAGGTGTGACTCAATGTAGTCAAGCTCCACTTTGTTTTTCACACTGTTGTGGGTCAAATTGTATAGTGAGAATGTCAGAGAGTTGCATAAACACTTGCTTTTAAAATTGCCTGTAATCTAATCTGCTCATCAGGTTTTAACAGGAGTCTCTTAGTTATTTACAGATACAACACTGAAACTCGCAGTACAGAAAGTCTTGACATCCATAAGATGGAGTAGTCGTAAACATTCAACTTTTTTGCAAAACATAAAGCATAAGACAACAGCACCATTTCAGGAAAACTGATCGCGATAATAAATTAAAGCACAGACTAGCGTGAGGGGAACATACGTTTTGGCACTGTTATGTACCCTAAGCAAGTCTGGTTGGATGCACAACAAAAAGGAGCTTCTGTACCAGAGAGCAGTGTGTGTCAAGATTGAATTACACAGCAATTATGGGTTATCAATTGCTGTACAGAGAAAGAACCCACTTTCATGCTCGGTAATCAACAATTGGAAAAAAAAGCTTCGAGAGTTACAACTGCTTTTTATCTATGCTGGCGACTACGCATATTTAGTGACTCTTCATTTCCCTCCTGAGAATATTACAAATACATAGATAAATCCAGACACACACTATTGCAACACCTATTGCTCCACAGCTGAGGAATGCAACAAAAAACCTGCATACATCATCTGAATGGTACACTGTACTTAATCAGGACATGTGACCGCCATAAACGTGAACCATGTCTTGACCAAATTTGATTGATTCTAGTTACTATGTATGGGAAAGGGGCATGAAATTGTATAACAGTGCATTGTCAAATTTAAGTTATTGCATTTGGTGGGTATGTGGTTCCAGCTTGCTATCTTCAGAGTGAGCTGCAAAGAAACTTCACACAAGTATCAGGTTAGGAATTCCAAAACTGAGGATTCAAGGTGGGCGATTTTAATGCCAAGTTTTAACAGAAAACTGTTCTCAGTCTATCAATCCAATAGGTTAGATGACTACATTTTAGGGACATCTTACAGAGCATCTTGGTTCCAGTGGTTCTCTTGTAAGTTGCAAGCTGATGAGACTAAGAAGAGCAGAGACAATATAATAAACAAATGGATACATCATGTAATTGCAGTATTAAAACAGTACAGCGTTTACATTTGGGATACATGGAAAGTTTAAAATATGTCTGTTAGCTTCCTGCACATCAGACACTGCGAAGGAAATGTTGGCCAAATAGAGTACAGTTGTCTTAATGCTCCACAAGAATCAAATAGGTAATAATACCGCCCTCTAACCCATTTTCTTCTTTAATCAACAAATGTTTGCATTTATAAATGCTGAAATTAACTAATATTACCAGAATTGAATATTAGGTGGTAACCCAAAAATGTTCAGCAAGGTTTCAGTACTTCAAGAAGCGCCATTCCTCTTCTTAGTTACCATCCAAATTAAACTAAACTAGCTACATATGGTAACTGCCAATCCAACAAGTTTGCACATCCTATGTAAAATGACAACGGCTCGGCAGCCTTTAAAAAAATCTAGGTGGTTTAAAAACTTTGTATATTACTTTTTCCTTTACAATAAAAAGTAAAAAAAAAAAAAAAAAAAAGTTAAAATTTACTATACATTTTTCACATAACAGTTTTCAAAGTGTGGATTTTTTTTTAAAGACTTGATGGACAAACTGTAGCTACAAAAATTTCCTAAAGAGACCAGTTGAAAATATTTAAAAAGAAAAGAAAACTATTTATATATTTATATATGTTGCGTTGCAGCTGTAAGGAATCTTTATCTAAGGAGTCTCCAAACAGCTCTGTACAAAAATGAATTTTAAAAAAATTGAGAAAGAATACAACGTTCAAAGCACCGAAACAGGCGATAAGAGCAGTAAGCACCACTGCACCCTTTGCTGAAACCGTAGCATTACACTAGGGAGAGTTCTGAGATCTCCTTTTAACTAACTTGGCTCTCTTTCTTTTTAAAGTTTTAATGCACTTAAAATAACCAATTATGTTAATAAATAAAATGCGTATATACATGAAAGTGGGAACAACTCTCGGAATGTGTTGCAGTGGTGCAGGATAAAATGCTAGGCTGCACTCGTGAATAAAAAAAAGTGTTGAACCTTTGAAATCTGTCCTCTTGCAGTCCTTTCTTTTGAGGTAAAAAGTTTCAGCGCTAGGAAAACCTGCATGTCATGCGACAGACAACCCACTGGTTCCCTACCAATGGGATGGGCCACCATGTCACGAAAAGCACAAGATTAAACATACCCATACAATCATCCTATTTTTTTCTGTTTCGGTGGTGTATCTGGGGGGAGGGGGCTTTTTTGCTGAAATGCCCTCTTCTTGGTTAAAAGTCACCCCAATAATAAGCCTTTAACTTAAAGATACACTTGAGCAATCCACAGCACACGTGTTTTCAAGTTAAGACTAAAAAATAAAAGATGGTAGCATCTGATGTTTTCATCACACTGTACACTTGAGATTAAGAATACTAGTGCCAAGAACAAAATACAGACATCTATTCAAAGGCTAACATCTTTCACACAGACGGTAGGTACCATTTTTACAGTTAGATTATTATTTTTCCTTTTTCTCCTTTTTCGTAAAAAAACTTTCCAGAGATGCCTAGCCTAAACAGGGGGAAAGTGTCTTTTGCAAGCATGTTTTGCAAGATAATTTTTACAAACTTTTTTTTTTAAACCAGTGGATGTTTGAACATGTCATTAACACGTTTTCAACCAACAACTTTTTTCTTTTGTTAAAAATGAACGCATTAAAAACCTTTGTAGAAGTTATTTTTCCTGTTAGATCTAATTACATCTACACGGTCCTCTGCATATGCAGGGACCTCCAACAGTGAGATCTTTCCTTTTTATGTATAATGGGGCATAAAAAGAAAGCACACCAAGGAACATAAGTTTAACATTAGCCTTTGAAGGGAACACTGCTGGATCTCAGGTCTGTCTTTTGTATATTGAAACGTCCAGTATTTATTCAGAATCACTGGTGTCGGTGCTGGAACCACTTGAACTGCTGCTTCCAGATTCAGAGGAACTGCTGCTGCTAAGATGAGATGGACCTCCTGCTGAATGAGACCCAGACTTTTCTGTAGATGAAAAAATGACGTGTTATACCACTTTTGAAGTTAAGCCTGCATCTGATCATTGCAAAATAATTTAGGTCCACAGCGGCATCATAAATAAAAAAATAAAGAAAAGAAGCAATTTAAACACTGCAAGCCAAAATTATTTCGTTGCAGGCCAGCAGAATAAAACAATCATAACTATTTCATAAAAAGATCAATATGCATATTTGATTAAAAGTTTAGGTCAAAGTTCAGTTATCAGTGCTCACACAATGAAAGATACAGTGGAAACAGTGCAGGTACAAAAAAAGTAGAGGTATTGGATCTTATAATGTTTGTTTCTGAAGTAACACATTTAATCTAGGCCAATCGAACAGTGTAAATAGAGAACCATTCAAAAAAACTTGCCACAGACAACATACGGGTTAGCACCGTTAGTTCTAAAACACAATCAAAACATTTACAGACCAAAATATACACACAAATGGAAAAAAACGTGTGAATTTCCTCAATGAATGAGCACACTGTTTTGCAAGCAGCATAGCCAAAAATAAAAAGGTCCCCTCTAAATAATAAAACACCATAAAGTTAACAGGACGATAACTTCTAAGTGACTGTTACTCTTAATACGTCTCCAACACCTTTTATGTGGGACGGGAATAAGCTCCTTTGGAAGTTCAGAGATGCGCTGCTGTATTGTGCACATGTATGGCATGAATAGCATGATCTTACTAGTTCTCTTAATGGAGAAAAAAGGAGCCCCTGAACGTGTTTAAATGATGTCTGGGAGAGAGCAATTGCCCAAAGTGACTATCTTTCTACTTTGACTCAGCTTTCCCGTTATTATCCTTGTGCGTAGATTCCACGGTAACTAAGGACAAAAAATAGAGAAGGTGAAGGCAGAATCATGTAGCTAATAGAATGTGCTCAGACAATCTCTTCTTCAAGAATGAACGTCAACAGCATTTCTTGTATGAAGGAACCCCTTCTCTTCCTAGTAGATGTGATCGAGGAAACAAATTTCAGGCACATGAAGCAATCTGTTAAAAGGGTTTCTCAAAAACCTGGCTAGAGTCGGATTAGTGTCCACAAAGGCAGTGTGATGTCTAAATGGAGAAAACAGACACACGGATGTTTTGCAGATGTCCACCTGTACCTCATTTGGCCAGGTGAGCCAACATAGATACAATGGCATTCATTGCACATGTGAACAAGTTGATGTTCTTTTTGAGTGCCCAGTGATAGTACAAGTTTTTTTTTCTTACACTATAGTTTGCTAGGGGATTTCTGAGCAATCTCCAGAGGACTTACATTTCTTGGGAAATCTAAGCATGAAAAAGTGAACTCCTAAAGGAACCATGTAATCTAGCTGACTGATGGTATATATATGGATGTACAAATACTATACCTACATTAGCAAAAAGGGGTGGCGAATGTGGTGTTCTGATGTATATTTGGAGGACAGAGAACCATACTTGGTAAGGTCAAGCCAGAGCATTCATAGTTGCCACTCCCTGATCTTCTGAAGGTCTGTTGGGATCAGAGGGGTTGCACGAAAGGCACATAGAAATGTCTATAGAATCCAACATGATGCCCCCTGAAAACACAGGAAACCCCAGGCCTTGAAGATATGGTTGAGGATTTCCTTGAGAATTTCCCACTTGTTTAACTAGTGGAAAAACTGTTTAGGCTTTTATTCTATCACATTCAATCCTCACAATAGAAGAAACTAAAAGGAAAATACTCTTTTGCATGTACTACTCCCACAGAGCCACTGCCAGCCAACACATAGTAGGTGTTGGTACCCCCATATGTAATCACATAGAAGAGAGCTGTGGTGTTCAGTGGGAATGATTCCCATTCCACATCGGACCACTGGCAGGAATGGCTTTTAGCACTAGGAGGATTGCATTTGAGCCAATATACCGAGAGAAATAATTGTGACCAGTCTCATAAGGTCTAGATGGCAGCATGAAGGGTGACTGGTCACCAAGGAAGTCCAGGTGAGGCTTGTCCTTCCACTGAAGCAATTCATTTTCAACTGCTTCCAGAGAAAGAAGAGTTTCTGAAGTCATTACATAGCTGCCAAAGAGGAGTTCGTTTTGGGACAAATTCTTGAATGGGACTTATGAATTTTGGTGTGACAGTGGCCATCCTACAATGCGTCAGGACCTCATAAATATCCACTACCAAGCTCTTTTCATTGAGGAAGAAGTTTGTTACACCTTCCTTCGATTTTAGCTACAGGTCCGAGGGCTGAACCCAGTAGCCAGCTAAAAACCTTAAAGTTCATGGTCCTAGTGCCATTGTCAATAAGGACCTGAGCATCAACTATTTTTTACCATACATTTTTTTTCCAGGTAGACATAATTGCTTTCATATTTACCTGCCACGGATAGACAACTGGGGTGATAGAGTTTCTTAACTTCAGTCTCCAGACTCTTGCCTCTTTTTCCATTTGGGAGGCCAAAGAGTTTTAACTTCAGAGAAGCCGCCATCACCACTACAAGAGCTGGAAACTTCAGAAACAAGACAACTGGACTGTTCTGGAGTTTCCAGCTCCTGCTGGTCAAAGACTTTGTGATGGTACTTTATGAGAAAAGCTTCCACCAAATCGGATGAGCCTCCTTCACAGCCTGTTACTCAATAGCAAGTCCTTGCTTCTGGGGGTGAGCAGTTATGACTGCCAGATTCTCAATTGCCTGGGTATGGACTTTGTGATAGTAAGTTGTAGTTTAGAGGTTTGTAGTCACAGGTACTGATAACGGGATTGGTGTCTGCTTATTTCAATTGAGCTCTCTTGTCAGAAGGTACCTAGAGATGAATCCATGGGGAAATGTTCCACCCTTCTTGCCCACGCTCAAGTACCTGGGGCAGTAAGCTACACCACAAGCAGAACCTGAAGTAATAGCCAAGTCAAGGTTTAGAGGTGTTGTGGAACTGTCTAGCACCAGGAACTGTAGCAGTGTCTGTGGGAGCTGCATCCGAAGTGACAGAAGCAGCACTAGGAATTGAGAAAAAAGAGGGCGGCTAGTTCCCCAAGACTTCGAATTCACACTCCGAGGAAACAGGCAGTAGTACCAACTGTCGACAGAAGACCACAAAGGCAGAACATGTAGCTGGTTACTAAGTGAAGTGGTTTGGTTTTGGCACGTTCTGCTCGAATTGCTTATGGCATGATTGACTGGCAGAATCCAACCTAGCGACATGCAGCCTACATCCTTTAAGGCATCACAATCATGGAGCATACACAGTGGACTAAGACCGAAGATGATGGACTAATACTTAAGGTTATGGACTACCAGTAACCAAATTGAGTCCCAAGAGCAATACGGTTAAGCTCCTTCTCATCAAGAAACTTGGCAAGCAGAGAAGGTGGCATGGGCAAGTACTCCTCAATAGAGAAGGCCTTCGGTCTCAGGTCATCCTCCTAAAAGGCGTGTTTCGACTGTTACCAAAGTGGTGAGAATGCCACAGGAAAGTGCACGTCCGTGCTTCTAATTTTGAGTCACCAGTGCTTTAAGGAAAGATAGGGCCTGAGAGTGCCTCCTGTATTACGTCTTGCACTGAAATTCTTTCGTTAAAACATCTCTCAACTGTCATCTGCACATTACGTGCACTAGGTTCAACTACAAATCAGGGGAGGAGTCAGAATAAGGACTTACCTGACCACAGTGGGACTGTGGCAGATCACTCACAGGGAGGAGCTATGCCTGGACACGAAGTGGCATGGTCTTAAAGCACCTCAACAACGAGAGAAAGGCTCACCTCTTTGGTGTAGCAGCAGTTTTAGAACAATAAGCTCAGAGGAGGAGCTGGCCTCTGTATAAGGTTTCAGAGCAGATAACAGTTTAACCCCAAAATATCTTAATATCTTATGCTCTTGTCCATTTCTTTCCTCAGCAGGGAGTCAGTTTTCATCCACACCAGTGTTACCACCGCAAGGCAAATTAAGGGGACACTGTTCTTTAGTTTTCCGTTTAATTATAAAATCCAGAGTCTAAGGACAGATTGTGCATGAAAGCTAGGCAATGCTGGATGGAACTTGCACGCCCATTCCTTGTTAGCTGAAAAAATGCTCCCAAAGGGAGAAAGGAAGTTGTTTTTGTTCAACTGCACACAATGAAGAAGAGCGCCACAACCAAATACCAATCAATCAGATAGCATCTATCAAAGTAAATTATGCTATTTAGACAGAAAATAGTTAATGGATACACAAAGATATGGGTTTATGAGTAATCCCTGATGATCTTACAGGGTTAAAACAATGTGACAACGGCTCTAAGAGAAGATGCAGCACACAGCTGATAGTTGTGACCTATGGCTGAGGAGGGAGCACTTGATTTGGCTCATTGAACATATTGTGTAACAGACAGATGGAAAAAAATAATCAAAGGAAAAATTTGGAGGAAAGGGACTGTCATGCAGCAGAATGTACTGGATGCCAATTCAATCCAACGACCCTTGAAGTTGAATCGGCAGCTGGGGTTTACTGTGTACTTGCAGAAAGGGCACCATCGAAATGCCATACAACTTTTGTTGGAATCTGTATGTATTGCACATTGTCATAAGTGGCCAATTTCTAATAGGCCAAGAAAACATCAAGAAGGAATAGAACGTTAGCCATCATTTGTCTTAAAATTTGAAAAGGGTGAGAAAGAAAGAGTCTAGCCTTCACTATAAGGTTTCTCACTAAAGCCTACACTGAGGCAGGTTTTCTTTGGCTAACATTCAGAAAAGGTATGCTGCAGAAGCAACAACCATGGATCCATGAGAAACCATCTCTGCAACTAGGTTAAAAAAAAATGCACTCTGGACCCGCTCACACCAGTTTTACCTAATCTTCGGCAGTTCAAAAGAAAAGTGTAGCGAAATCTATAGCAAATAACACAAAAAAAAATGTCAGTTCAATGATCGTTACACTCTGTAAGGAACAGGGAAGCTGAGCTGGATTGATAGAATCTGCATGAAGATCTATATCCCTCA
This sequence comes from Lissotriton vulgaris, assembly GCF_964263255.1. Classification (NCBI taxonomy): domain Eukaryota; kingdom Metazoa; phylum Chordata; class Amphibia; order Caudata; family Salamandridae; genus Lissotriton; species Lissotriton vulgaris. Next base: position 134,537,499 of record NC_141693.1, read on the forward strand.
GCAAGAAGATTACAGAGCCAAACTAAATAGTTCTTCTAATGGATACTCCTTCCCACATATTACTCATCTTGAACCTCTTGCAAAGTAGCATCCTAAAAAGAGGCAGGTTAAATGTGTAGTATGGGGGTTTTATATATGGGTAGATTTTGTATCACGGAATTGGTTGTTAAGGAGCTTTCTGTCAAATCAAATACATTTTTCGGTACTGAAAAGGAAAAGGAACAATTTTTCAAGAGTTCTTATTTGTGACAAATTATATTTGTTGTGTTATGGTATCCTCCAAGAATCATACTGATATTAAGAAGAGGATTAATGCTATCTCCACTGATGAAGGGCTCTCTCGCTTCACAACCTTATAGACTCCCATGTAAAGGGTAAGTATCCCAGAAGAAGTTGGCTCCACAAACATTGACAAAACAAGTATTGAATTATCTGCCATATTTATATGTACCCAAAACACCCTTATGAAAACAAACAGACATGACCACATGCCATAAATGTCAAGGATTTTTCCTAGGCATGCTTGTACAAGATCGGCGCAAATACTGGGAAGTGTTTCTGGAACTTGAGGGCACAAACATCCTCAGATCAAAGGGGTGAGAAAAAGTGTCTGTCATTAGGTGAACGGAGTAAAAAGTAACCTACATGATCTAGTCTAGAAGAGCTTGGTCCAGAATCCAAGCAGAGTGCATGGGAACTAGTTAGAAAGTTATAAACCGTGTCAAGCAGGGATGAAGTAAAACTAAAAAGGTAGTCTGCTGTTCTATGGAAGTCTGAGCCTTGACCCATCAAGATAGGCTATCAACATCTAACAGACCCAGAATAGAAGAGAAGATTGAAACTCTTCCCTGTGAAAAAGCAGATTTTGAATGAGTTGCAGAAACCATGCAGTTATAACGGAACATGTTTGATTTACCATTGTCGCACCAAAAATGACCAATTAGGTCATGTTAATTAAAAAAGGGTCTCTCATTGGTCTAATAATTTTTGCGCATAGAAGGAGAAAGAGGGTTTGAGGAATGTTCAAGAAGTCTGATACACTGTACGCACTACAGGATACTTCTTAGTTGTTACAGTAATTGGCCTTCAACGGATAGCCCTTGGAAGCAAATGGACCCAGAAACACTGCAGAGGCATTCAGCTTGGCTTATCAAAAGGAATCTGAGATAATGATATTGACCAAGATTTGGAATTTGGTGAACATGCTCCGTCATTGTGAAGTATTTGGTTTGATAAAAGACTTGGTGACTAGTTCACTCTTTCAATTGTCCTTCGTTGGTGCCAAACAGCTCAGAACATGAAAAATATAAAAATCAACAATGTAGCAAGTTGGGCTTTTGGCAGAAATATTTAGCCAAGATAGGTCTAATTAAACATCAGATGATTGGGGATCCTCCTAAGACAGAAGGAGAACCTTCTTACCATACAACTGGTCTTTGTTCCAAAATACTTTCTCAACAGTTTTCTGTGATTAAAACATATAGTGGTCCTATTTTAGCTCATTCCGATAGCAATTTCTCACAAATTGTCCATATACTCCGGCAGCATAATGAGCAGGTGTGGAGTTAGTTTAAGTTCTAGAAATAACGAGAATAGGATGCCTCCCGCATTCTGTAAATCCTTTGAAGACAGGCAGACATTAAAGAGGCAGGAAAATCTCAATTATGAATGAATAAGTCTGAAGCAAAATATCAAAAAATGGTTTCTGTTTTATAGAAAACCAAAACTGAACACCAGACCTCACCAGGAGACAAAAGACAGTGCATGGCAAAATAAATAAAGTAAATAGGAATGATACGCGCAAGGGATATAGCAGGGGCATGGCCAAGAGCTCACGCGTATGCACGGTCCCCGAACTTGGTACACTTAAATTATATCAAACTTTAAAGAGCAGTTTTCCATTCTCGCCACTTGGTTGCCCTGTTCATTCTACATAGGAATAGGGGAGGACAAACACAGGTTTTAACCTAGTAACCAAATCTAAATAAAAATATAGATCCCGATAACCTCTTACGGCAGACAACATGCAGGTCCAACTAACTAAAGGGACTATAGACTAATTCAATATCAAAACTAAAAGTAATTTACATATCATGTGTAGTAGCTTAGATCAATAAGTAATTAGTCTCATGCATATTTACGTTGGATACAATGAATACCTGAAGGATGTGTTTTTGAGGGAGTTTGGACCAGACTTTTAAAGACTGATAATTAGGACCATCTCCCTCCTTTCGTCTGTTTGACTGGCACTTACCTTTTTTAGGAGTTTTTTTATTGTTATTTAACTGCCCACTGACATCTTGTAGCCGCTTTTCCAATTCTTTTTTTTTTTCCTGCGCTATTTCCTCTTTAGATTTTGAAGCTTGCTTTTTTCCACTTCCAGCTGCGGGGGAATGAATGAATTAAATAAGTACTTGCATTACGAACAATGCAGATTCAACTGCTTCCCATTGTAAAGATACATAAAATCATGCAATTCTACTCTAGATGAAATTTCGATTATTCTCTAAGGTCCCAGGCAAGCACTTAAAACCTGGCTCGCTCCTTTAAGGCACTTCCCATCCGAGAAAATGGGGAACGTACCTGCAATGGATAACCATTACATGTTCAGAATGACACCCGCTCATTGGCATCACATACGAAAAATGCACTTAGCGGTACAAAACCTTTTTCTGAACTTGCAGATTTTATAGATCTACAAATACATGTTGGTTTTCCACTGTTTGAAAGAACGGGAAACCAACATCTGTTGCATGATGGTTAAATTCTTAACAGTTTTACAGTGGGGTTTGGACTCCGAAATAAGCCTTTTCATAAAAGTGGTGGCCATCTTGGAAAACCAAGACTAAAATAGGTTTTGATGTTATAATAAACAGTCAAAAGAATGCATCTAATTCTTGCCTCTTTCCCTCTAAGCTTTGGCGTATAAAGATGCATTTTTTTTTTACAAATCTGATAGTTCAACATTTGGATGATTTGGAAATAAAGGTAGGCCTCATTTACCAGACAGCGGGAACATTTAAAATGTTCCGAGCAGAGATATTCTTCAGGTGCTTATCATACGTTTCGATTTCTAACAATTCCGGCTGAATCAGGTACCGGAGAGTTCAATTTAGTAAGCAAAATCTGTAGTTATTACTCAATGAATTTATACAGTTTAATTACAATGTATCCCAAGCACTCACTGATACATTTTTTGTCAACTTTTTGAGTGGGGTCAAACATTAATAATTCTATATATAAGATTTAATATATTTCAGTGATACCCCTTCAAAGGGGGAATAAATCTACATTTTACATCAGAGATGGTCACCCATCGTATAAGAATTAAAATTTATGTTCTCTTTAGTTAATGAAAAAACAGGGTTGTATTGTGATGCTGCAGATATGGTTCCACAGCAACGAATAGAACATCTGTGTTCCAAGATAGCCACATAATTTATGAACAGACTATTTTAATAGGATTAGAGTGCATAGGTCATTTGGCACCGTCAAGCTATACCCTCAAAATCCATTACAGTACGGCAACTCAATTAACAAAACAAGAAAGATTTCTCGGATGGGAGTCCACTGGAGTAGTTTTACCAGTCAATCATTACATGGAAATGTTTTTAAGATATTCAGCCCAATCCTTTCTCCCCCAGAGGTGGAGCTATTGACCGCTTTAAAAGGATTTACACAGCAGATGCAAGAGACTTTGGCACCTTGCATGAACTGACATTGTATCCACCTCACCCATTAAACTGGGGACAATATTGGAGGCTTCTAGTCAACATTTGGCAGTCTCTCACTGGTGGTATCCTACATGATTGCCTGGCATTGTCTAGCTATAAAGGTTACCCTAACAGTCAGCAATTTCCTGTACTATGTTATGTTATTTTTTTCGGGACATGGAAATGGTTATTCTCTCAACCCATGACTGACTGCTTCAGATGGGATACAGAAAAGAGAATGATGGCGCCAAGACTACTAATCGAAAATCAAAACAAAACTAGTTTATCTTTTCCAAAATAGATATAGCACAATAAGAGACCTGCTACAAAGTCAGAAGAGAGACTTTGGGGGCATGCATTAAAATAACGGATGGTGGTTTTAGAAGTGGACACACTGACCGTAGCTCCTCAGAGCTATAGAAAATATTACTCACTGTAGTAACTGAAGTAAGGATATTACTGGGCTCTTTCACATTACCAACGTATGGGAACCTGCAACCATGGCGAGGATGAGACTGTGCACAATATTTAATCTAAGGATCCAGGGGACCGGCGCATGCGCAGCCCTCTAACAAGGCCCTTACCTTGCCTCCCCTGCATGTCTTCCCTTAAAATTTGCAGCTGGCCAGATAGAAGATCCAGACCCGAATCAAAAAAAGAATAGCAGGAGGGTGTTGGTAATGTGAAAGATCCTATGCACAAGGGGTATCCTCGTTACTGCCATGAGTAACTTTTCCTTACTCTTATGCCCGTCTCCTTCAAATTACCAACTTATGGGAACATATTACAAAGCAAAAGGAGGAGTAGGGAAATGGTAACATGAACTCAGATGCAAGGCTTCAAGCTGGAAATAGCTTGGCCAAAATTAAACACTGGAACTTGCGTCAGTGGGCACCAGGAGTGAATGATTATGATCTCTCCAATAGAAAGATGTGTTTTTAAAACAGGAGACCCTAACTTAGAATTCTGGATTTTGATATGCCCCTTTAGAACGATATTGCCACTGTTGCATGCCATTGCACTGAAAGAAGTAAGAAGAAATCCAATGGCTTCAGAATTACAGGAGCTTGTTTGTCTGTAACAGAATCACTGCAGGTGATCGCTTCTGAAATTGCCTGAGCTTTATTTTGTAAACAGTTGTAGACACTCCAAACTCCACTTGCAGACTTTTGGTGACATCTACTGCTGGGCTTGTGTGAGGAACAGCAAGAAACACAAAAACACTGAACTGGTGTGCAATGTTTATAGACGTGTGGCAGTAAAAAACTGGACCCCCCCCCACACAAAAAAACTAATAATATCCTGAAGGAAGAAAGAGAAAAGGTTTACAGTCTTCTGGCTAGATACCAGTAGTCATTGAAGATACCAATGATGTGTTGATGCAGAATACAAGAAAGCGAAACAGCGGAGTGTGCAATCTGAGGCTCAGGGTACATAGACTGTATCTCCAACATGGAAAATTGTAAAGTTATAACTTTTAGGAATAAGGCGGTACAAAGGATTTGGGAATAGGAGGAAGAATTTTAGCTAGGACAAAGCAGAGATAAATCAGCCTAGAGGAAAAAGTCATAACAGTCATCAATTAAGGCACAATTACAAATGCGTTTGTGGAATGCAAATCTCCAAAAATAGGCCACCATTATATTCACATTTAAAACCGATTGAACATAAAAAGTTCCAACTTACAACATGTAGGTGACTGATAAATATAGGCATGATGGTAAGAAGAAAGTATTCTGCTTCAGACAAATATGTTGTGCAAATATTAAGTAGATATGTGAATACACAGAAAGTGAAGCGAACTCCAAACATCTAACCAAAGTAAAATATGCAACATGTCTATTTAAATAACAAAACTTTACCAGACATCTCTATGATAAAATTGAAATGCTTCAAACAATTAGAGTGAGATCCATAAGCACTGCACATAATTATACCAAAAAATCGGGAGGCGATAAACTGGAGGGACCTCTATTCCTACACTTCAAAGTATACATTTTCTGGCACACTGTCATCCAATGGAAGCCTTCCTTTGGCAGTAATGAGTGTTTTGTTAAAGACACATGTTTCCTATTAATAGATTATAGTTCTTCATGTAATAGGTTCAACAATAAAAGTGTATGCTGAATCGTTGTCCCAGTTCCTGGTACAGCAGATGAGAGGAATGACTAAGTTTAAATGATTCACCCCTGGCTAAGAGTAGGAGATGAATAATAACTGCATAAGTGGACTCGTGTGAATTGGATGAGACACCAGTTAAAACAGACCGCATATAATCCCTGAAATTAGGTAAATGCTCGTAGGGTCTTCCAATTTTGGATAAAGGTGCGCTTGTGGAAACTTAGAATGATTGCCGAATAAGGAGGCATGAAAAGACACCATAAGTGTTCATTGTCGAAGTATTAAATAAAAGGGAGAAAAAGCTACCGGACTACTCGGCATCAAGAGCCCAGACTTTAATACAGCTTAATGTAATTAAATGGTATGCGAAATGGGAAAAGTGGCCTGAACTTCTAGTCGAAAATACCAATGTGCAGGTCACATATCGTGCGAATGAATGCCACTGGCTTGCTGACATTTAGGTGAGGTTACAGAAGCGTTACTTAGAGGCCAACCCATTTAATAGCAAGAAGCATAGAAGATGGAACTTGAAAGAGCACATTTTAAAGCCATATTTAAGCAATACCTTTGCAAAATACAGGAAGAAAAACTTGGACGTCGAACACATTTGGCATGCAAGTTCAGATCAAATGCATTGAGAATTAAAGACCAGCAGTTTTCTCACAATGATACATATGGTCTTGATTATCACTGACAATTCTGTAGTGATGTAAATCAAGTTAGAAATAGGCAAAAACATCCCGGGATCCCTTAAAGTTGATTAATCCATTATGTTTTAGTTACAAGACTTTTATAATTAATGTGACTTGCACCACTATTACTATTTATATACTAACTTTATTTAATTGTATACATAAAATGTTCTTCAAATAAAGGATTTAAATAAAATGTGGGTGTGGACTCAGCTGCTTATTTGTTGCCTACGTATTTAACAACAACTTCTTATGTAAAACGGTGTTTTAAAAACATGTGACTGAATATGTGGTTTCATCTTCACAACACTAAAGTTCAAAGGTAAGCTCATCTGAGACTAAAAGCCAGAGACCAAGGAAATGGCCCAAATCTGCATTTCCTTCCAACTCTTCCTGGGTCAGGCATTAGCTCTAGTGTTTATTTGAGATCATCAAGCAGATATTTTGTTTCATCTGAAAATGAGGCTGGGACTTTCACCAACAAAATCCTTATGGGGGTCAAAGGAGAGTTTCAGTCAAAGTTAGTGTCTTTGTTTGCTCCGACAGAGTACATTATTGCAAATTACTGGGCCACTTGAGATTAATAGTAGTAATCACTAACTTCAGTAATCACTGAAGAACATTTACTGGAACTAACTGTTTAAGAGTTCTTCCAGTGTCGCATGTAGTTAACTATTCACCAATCAAACTGAACTAGAATTACATACTGGGTGTTTACCACAGGTGTGCGAATAGGACCCATGATGAGGTCAAATTGACAAGTGTCACTTGACACTTCAGAGTGTATTTCTCCGACTCTACTTACTATATTAGGTAACCACTGTTATGGAAGCAAACCAGAACATACTTGAAATCTAGTGAGTTATCACTGGTCTTCATTCACCAGATGGAAGGATTTCCTTTGAATCTTGAAAAGGTTCAAATGTCAAAACTATTGTAGTGATAATCAGCTGAGGCATGGGTTAAATTCTTTCAGACTGTTGCTTCTTGCCTAGCATTAATAGTCACAACATTTAGTGACTCTTGATTGAGGGCCATGAGGCGACCTACATACGATCTTCCATGAAACACTGCCAACCTATCCAAGTTAGCAGGTTTTATTCCCCATCACAGAGGGTGATGCATGAATGGGCATGCTGTCTGTGGTGTGGGATAGCCCGCCTTTAAACGTGTACGCACTGAACAATGCTGCAGCAAATGCTTACTCACGTAACTGTCCATGATTTCTCCTGCAAGAGATACACAAAGCAGATTCCTCTTTCACCCTGTGGTAATGTCAATTTAGAACGAGAACCTTCTTGAGATAGCCTGTGCACACTCTTGGGACATCTGGCGACATGTAAAGTTTATACCATGGTCTGGATGACATGAAAAACTGATATTCTTTGGACCAAATCAATTATGTGCTACCTACGATTACAGCTTGATGCTGTGAACTCTACTCAATGAAATAGGTGACCAATGTTGGAAACAAAGCAGTACAAAAAGGGGTGGTGATGGACGGAGCATCTGAACCATTTAAACACTCGCCCCCAGTCAACATATCTGGGTTTAATCCATCACCGTTCTTTAGCCCGCTCTGCCACCCCAGTTCAGACATGGCCATATGCAATTCATTCTGACCCTGTGCCTCGTGGGAACAGTCCAGCCCGAACTGCCAAGCCATGCCTTCCCTGGACCGGAAACAAGCTTCCGAGGACCGGTTTCTGGCATTACAGCTGTCTTCAGCCAGGCTTGCTTGAATCCAGTGGCAAAGTGAGCAAGGGACTCACGTCTTAGCATACCCTGCCAACTTATGGCGAACAAAGCGGTACAAAAGGGGGTGGTGATGGACTGAGCATCTGAACCAATCAAACACTCACAACCAGTCAGCGGATCTGGGTTTAATCCATCACCGTTCTTTAGCCCACTCTGCCACCCCAGTCCATCACCACCCCCTTTTGTACCGCAATGTTGGAAACATCACCACGTTTAGTGTTTCAGTGAGGACTCGTGCAATACGTCAAACAAAGGTCACATCGATATGTAAGATACTTTGAGAAAAAAAGATAAAAAACCACATCACTCAATTTAAAACCAGCCTTGCCAAAGCCCACAAGTCTGGCCATTAAGACTCTTGGACTCTGCCAATGTCTTTTGTTTTTGGTGTACAAAGCTTCAGCAAAACCGACGTTGAACAGCATGATTACAAAAAATAGTGATGACATGGCTGCTTCATTCTGTATGCCTGCATGCATTATGATGCAGGTCTTTATTTACGTATCCGCAAAAAAGAATGGATAAAAAAAAAATATGCAAATTAAATAGTGCAAAAGTGTTGGTTTATAAAGCAGAAAACGCAGCAGTAATTTGTGGACAGAAGGCAACGGAGGAGCAGGTCGGTGCTGGAGTGCAGGGATGAAGGCAAAATAAGCTGATGGAGGGAACAACATGGATGGTAGGCAGAGACGCACACAAGGGGAGAACTAACCATGAAGTTAAGGGAGAAGCATGCAGCAAAATAGAGCAACACTGAGCAGAGAGAAGCACACAAGCGAGACTACTGGAAAGCACATGCAATCCTCATGGAATGGTTGAGCAAAATTAAAGTAGTTCCCTAAAAGTGAACAGTGGAGAGGATACGCTCCAGGTGAGGGCTAAATACAATGTGGACAAGCAACCCATCAAATAAAAAGTAAATTGGAGTGACAAAGCTGACCAATGGGTGGGCTTTAAACCCACTAAGTTCTTGGTAATCTGATGATGCGTTGTTTGTAACCAAACCGTTTGAGCTGGATATCTTTTTTCGTTAAAAATAATCTGTTGGAGAAGCAAAGTCCACTTAATTGAAGGAGTGACTTAAGACTTAAGAGTGAATACTAACCCTGAAGTATGACTTATATGGAGACACTGAATAGTGTTGTGTGTTCTGCGCACACTGACAAACCAGAAGACAAATGGGAACTTCCAATCACAAAATATGTTGTGAAAATTGGTGATAATTGTTATATTGAATGTCACCACGACTACCAAGCTCGTAAATGTTTTTCTCGCACAAGTTGTTGAATTGAGTCGTTTGTTAATATTACCCTAAGTGGGATAGATAACCTACATACCTATTTTGAGATAAAATGCTCCTGACTCGCTGTCATTAAGTCTAGCACAATTCTATGAATGTTATTTTAATTGTCCACTAACCGCAACAGAGCAGCTCCATGTACAGGATGCATCTGCTTGCCTAACAACTGTAAATGTACACAGCAGTGTAAACTGAGCTTGTAAGGTCCAGATCTAGGTCAAGTAGGTGTCCAATGCTAAACTGATTGTCCTCCCCACAGTGCTATAATCCCGCTCTCGTTTCTGCCTATGGAGAGAATCAGGTCAAAGAAATCTGGTGAGTTTATATATATTAATGAAAGTGACCAGTATATCAAGAAGCGTTCATATGTTTAGCAGGTATCTGCCTTCCAGATCAACAAGTACCCTGTGTTTGAAGTTCAGCGTTCTACAAAATAATGCACATACAACCCAGGAGTATTCGCTGTAGAAAGAGTTACGTATGAGGCGTAAAATCTATGTGATGCCCATTTCATAGCAAAGCTCATCTGCACTTTTGGGCTATTGTGAATTTCCTGCGGCATTACCAGAACTTTTCCATGACAAAAGAAATGTTTATTTTAAAGCTTATTAAGCTGTAGTCTGTTCCATGTCGTGAGGGACAATGTTCTACCACTGTTTAGTGAACACACAGTTTTTGAGTAGTCCATACTACAAGTCGATGTGTTTCGTTACCCAATGTGTGCACATGTGGTGCATCTGCATCACTGAACTAACTTTTACAGCATACAAACTCCCAATTCCCTCACAGACTGATCTCCCCAACTTATCAGTGTGCTAAATGCAGTACATTCATGTGGGCATAAGTTATTACCCAGTCCATCTTCAACTCACTAGACCGTACCCACACTATCCAAGTGTTTCAGATAACACTTTCAAGTTTAGTATCCTATGTGCCATATCACAGTTTCTCCAACATAATATATTAAGTGAAGGTTGATTTACTGCTGCAGGTCACTGGGGTATGCAATAGTTATGTATATATGAGACTAAACAAAGCATTTTTTCAAGTGAGTCCTGCAGGTGTCAATTTACCTTCAATGCTACACAGTGGAAATACGACAGAATTAACGCATGTTAATTGCATGTCTGGATGCATTTATCTATCTGACAATGCCAGACATGGATAGATTCTTCCGTTTGGGGGGTTCGAAAAAGCAAAAAAAGTTGTGATTTCCAAATTGTCTGGTTCGATCAACACAGGACATGAGGGTTTTTTTACATCTCAAGTATAGAGAACCAATTCCGCAACTGAATTGGGTTGTGGGGAAAAAAAGGGAATGTCAATGGACTGATTACGGTGGAAGTGAGAAGTTATCTTAGGGAGGAATTTGGGGTTGATGCAGAAGACAATCTTATCCATATGCACTAGGAAGAAAGGTTCTTCTACGGTTAATGCCTGAAGCTCCCTAACCCGTCTAAGAGATGTGACAGCAACTAGAAATGCCACTTTTCAAAAGAGGAATTAAAGGGGGCAGGTGTCGAGGGGCTCAAACTGAGGACCCATGAGTCATGCGAGTACAATATTGAGATTCAATGAGGGTGCATGCAGGACCGGGGAAGAATGTCCCTTTTGAGACCCTCCATGAAAGGTATAATGCCCGGAATCCCGGGAGAGAGATGGGTGGTCTATTAAGAAGGTAGGGGGCGAGAGCTGCTAGATCTAATTGTATGGAGGTAAAAGGTAGCTCAGAAACCTCCAAGTGAAGTAATGTCTTACATTGGTAGGTCTGTACTTTCTTTAGAATGTTCTTGCATTCAGGTGGAACAATGAGGAATCCAAAGTTTATTACCTCAGGAGTCAGATCACAAGTTTGAGGGACCTTGGAGACCGATTTCTCCATGCATAAGAAGGTCCTGCTTGTTGGGGACCCTCATGACTTGCAGGTTGCGTTTCTAATTGTGAACTTATTGCTGCATTCTGCTGAGAGGGTCAGCAAAATCATTGCCCCTCCCAGGCGGGATAGTCAAGACAGCTGTAGAGAGCGTATCGCCCTAGTTTTTGAAGGTAATACATAGCTATCATATTGTCCATCTGGCCAAGGATAACCTTGACTATATTGGTGAGGTAGGAAAGCATTTAACGCTAGGTGAACAGATAGAAACTTCAAGTAGTTGCTGTGTAGGCTCTGGAACTTGGTCTCCCACTGATCCTGTACAGATCGGATCCTGCATGTGTGAGCCCCACCCTATAAGTAGTCATTCATTGTATTGATCTTCTGCAAAACTGGGTTGAGGAAAGACTGCCCCTGCAATAGGCTGTTGGTGTTCTACCACTGCAGAGAGCGAGGAGCATCAGCAGATCAACACTAAATCATCGCAGTGATCCTTCACCTGAAACCGCTGTTGCGTTAAACATTCTTGCAACAGATCCATGCGAAATCTGGCATCCGGTATTATGACAATGCAGAAGGCCATCAGGCCTCAGAGGTGCATGAGTTATTAGTTGTTGATTTGGTTGAAACAAGTGAAGCAGTTTCTGAAAGGACTAGATCCCAGCAGGATTTGTATAGGCTATGCCTACCTCGAATTTGAGAATAGGCCCTAGGTAGGGCTGGATGTGTACAGGTTAGAGGTGGGATTTTGAGGCATTTAAGTCAAACCATAAGCAATGTTACAGGTTAGTGACCTGTGTGTGTTTGCAGCACTGCTGGCACTTTCAATAAGCCAATCGTTCAGATAAAGGAAAACGTGGATGCCCTGTCTGTGCAGATGTGCAGCCACCCATGGACGGAACTTGGTGAACACCCGAGGTGAAGTAGTGACCCAAAACAAGAGCACTTTGAACTTGAAATGCCTTACTCTGAACACAAATCTGAGATACCAGCACAGAGCCAGATGTATTAGTTTGTGTAAATAAGCATCTTTCAGGCTGAGTGTGGCCATAAAGTCGCCTTGCTGGAGAAGCGGAATGACATCTGAAGGCTCACCATGTGAAATTGCTCTAACAGGATGTATTCGGTTAGGGGGTCTGAGGCCCAGACTGGGCCTGAGAGACAAGTCTATTTTGGATATTGGGAAGTACAGTGAGTACACTCCTGTACCTTGCAGATGGCGAGAGACTGGTTCAATAGCCCCTTTGAGGAGGAGCCTTTGATTTCCAGTGAGCGTTTGCGAGGCGGAATGGTGGGAGGCATGCAAGTGAGATGCAGAAAACAACCATGCTGAATAATGGCCAACGCCCACTGGTCTGAGGTGACAATTTGCCATGTCGAAAAGAAGCCTTATAGGCACTCCCAACAGCTGTTGTGTGGTCGGGGGAAGAAGTGGAAATTCAGGGTTTGGTGGGAAGTGTAGCTCCTTTTGGAGAGCTACCCTTGCTGCCTCTGGAATTGTTGCCCCTACAGGATCCTCTAAAATAACCCCTGGTGCAGTGTAGCAAGTAATGCTTTGGGAGATGGATAACATGGCATACATAAGCTATGGTTCGATCTGGGAACGGAAAGGTTGTCCTTATACATCGATCCCAAAGCTGTTTCATATCCGGACCTTTGGGCACCTTTTATTCAGATCCTCTCCTCAAAAATTTGAGAATTAACATGCCTGACTTCTCTACAGCGGATTGCTCGATTCCCTACGACAATTGCGAAGTAACCTAGGATTCCATAACATACGTATCTTTTCCTTCTTCCCTACTCTAGGGGCCCTGGACAAATTGTTTGTGCTTCTGTGAACTTTGTGCAGAGGACGAGGGGAGAGGTGGTGGATTTAGTTGCTCTACCCCCCCCCCTTTTCTCTCTAATGATTGAAAACTGCTTGTTTATCAATACCAATGTCAGGGTTGCAGGCAAATAAGCTGTGTTTTACTTGTAATGTACCCTTCTCTCTACCGGCCACTGGTTGTAGGTGGATAGCTGTGTAATAAGCTCGAATGACTTCAATAAATTGAATTGTTCCCTAAAATAACCCCTGGGAGACGTTTGCGCTCCCTCGGTGCGCTGATAGCACATGGAGGTTTCACAGGAGGTGGTCTTTGAGCCTCCACAGTAATGGGTGCGGCAAAAGGTGCTATGGGGAGTGGGTGTTTTGAATGCCACCCATTACTTTGGCTGTCTTCATACCCCTTATTTTTATTAAAGCTGGTCCCTTCATGGCCCAAAAAGGTGCTCACCATCAAAGGGCATAATCAGCTGGTTCTGCTGAACTTCCGGCTAAAAGCCAGAGATACAGAGCCATGTCTGGGCACATCCGTGTAATACAATGCTACGATTTTACCCCTCTAGCAGCGGTTTCGGCTGCATCTATGGCACAGCAAACAGGTGTTGGAAATCAGCTTGCCCTCAGAAATTATCTCCTGACCCCATTTTCAGGGAAGTATTGGAGGAGCTCCTCCCAGTCGCCCCAGTGGGCATGACCATATCTTGCACGAAGGTCGAAAGAATTAGCAATGCGCCAGTGGTTAGGCTATTGTTCGGCCACCCATTTCCCTGCTGCCGATTGTGCGGCCATCCATTTCCCTGCTGCATCTATGTGTTTGTTTTCCTTATCTGGTGGCAGGGCAGCCCAACTGGGTTGGGAGTTGGCTCGCTTACAGGCAGTTGTGATTACCATTGAGTCAGGTGGGAACTGACCCACGGAAATAGATAAATAAAAAGGGGTGAGGCTTTATATATTTTTTTTATCCACCAGTGTTCTAACCATAGCCTTCAAAAATGTCCTTCAAAAATGTCAGGTGTGTGACGTAACATGCCCTAGAGCATGGGGAGGTACTAAATGGAGCAGTGAGTGGAGGAGAGGGTTTTGAAGACAAAGCCTTCCTCTAAAGGCTCAGTGTGGAGTTCCACCTTATGAAAGGTGACCCTACCAATGAGTTCTTAAAAGGGTGTGGAATCATGGGGAGGGGAGGGGTGGGCAGGGTAAAGGTCTGGGTCTGTGTCCCCTGGCGAAGCTACATTGTAGGAGTCCCAATTGTCACCCTGCAGGGAGTGTCAAATGTGTCACCCTCCACGCCTACCCGTGTCATAGTGTGGAGGCCCCCGAGGTGTGATGTCAAGTGGGTGCCCAGGAGAAGTAAGATGGGAGGGCGGAGGCTGGGCAAGGTGAGGGTGCATGGGGTAAGGGCTGGTATTCTTATCCACTTTCTTCCATTTTTTTGCCAAAATTGGAATGTTCAAGGTCTCCTCGAAGGAAGGCTGACGTTTTGAGTGTGTAGTAGTAGGGCTGCAAGGATGCAGACCCTGTGGGGGTGGATAACCAGGTGTTTCTGCTTAAAGGCAAGATGCTCCATCTTATGAAACATCTGCTAGACTGTGCTTCTGTAACATTTGCTGATAAGCGCCAGGTCGTTGACTCCAAGTGTACAATCGGGTTTGGTGCCAAGGCAGATATCAGTTGTGAGAAAGTGGCTCTATATATACTGGACCAGAATAAGGTACAGTGTGTATAGAGTCCACAAACCCCAGAGGTATAACAGAGGTTAAAGCTACTCTCTAAAGTGGTAGCTTGGTCGAGCAGTAAGGCAGTACCAGAGGACAGTGTAAAGCATGTGTTGTACACACTCAGTCAGCAAAAGGTTTCACACACTCAAAGACTGAACTCCAGGCCAATTGTTTTTATATCAAGGATATAGGTGTTTTATTTCTAGAACCAACAGGTATCAAAATATACTGTTCTCAATGTGAGAGGTCTCAGATGAGTACTTTGCAGAAAGGCAATAAACTTTGTAAATATAATAGGCACAGGGGTTGCAGTAGGCAACACAATTCTACACACAATTTAGCATTGAGCTCAATGGATTTTCATATATAAACACAGTTGATTACTTTGTAGATTACCTTGGTAGTTCCAGGACTGACCCCTAGATTCAGTCCTGGGGTCTAAACTGAAAACAGTTTAGTAAAAACGTTTTAGGTATTGCAGTGATTTTTCAGGAATATAAAGCTATTTTAAAACTTCACACGTAGATACTTTTCAACAGAAATCTGGCAATGTTATCCAATGGGAGAAAATTCAGGTTGCAGGTAAAGTACAATCTTGTTACTTTGGTAATCCAGTACTGGGATCCTGGGTTCAGCAATGGGGTCTCAACTTAAAACAGGCAAGTAATTTCGTTTCAGTATTTTGTATGATTTTTAAAGAATATTTCAAGTTTTCAAAAGTAGACAGAAGAAATTTAATAGAAAAGCAGACAATGGATTCCTATGGAGAAAATTCAGGTTAACAGTAAACGCGGTAAGGATTACTTTTGCGGTTCAGTACTGGGCTACAAGGTACAGTACTAGCATCTCTCCTGATTAAAGGTGAGTACTTCGGAATTCAGTTGATTTTATATGAATATTTTAAGTTTACAAAACTGCACACTTAGAAGATTTTTCGAGTCAAACTAGTCAATGTTATCCAATGGCAGGTAAGTGAGTTACCGGTTTCCAGGTGAGTACTCGACTGGTGAAGTTGTGGTTCTGGGCATAGACTCAGGGGTCGCCCAGGGTCAGGTAGGTACAGTTGGTTTACCCTCAGCGGCGCAGGGGCGGCTGGGTGCAGAGGTAGTAGGCCCAATGTTATCCAATGAGGGACAGGGGGCATGGCTTGGCAGTTCGGTCTAGACTGTTCCCATGAGGCACAGGGTCAATACTGATTTGCATATGGCCATGGCTGAACTGGGGTCGCTTGGTGAGAAAAATTACGATGGATTAAACCCAGATCTGTGGCTGGGGGTGAATGTTTTGCCATTGTGCAACATTCCGTTCATCATCTTGTGTGTTTTGCTGGCTAGCAGGCCACGCAGCTGTGGGAGCTGGGTTCTTAGTCACTTGCTCAGGACAAAGGGGTAAGCCGTACAGGGAAAAGGTGGCACAACCAGCGGTACTCAGGCGGCTGGGTGCAGGGTGCTTTTGAGCCATTGGGCGCTCAATGTTATCCAATGGAAAAGGTAAAAAAGGCAACAAAGGCTGCAGGCTCGGGGGCAGAGACTCTCCAGGAGCGACCAGTACTTCGAGAGGTAAGTTGGGATCTTGGAGCACATGTAGGTACCCCAAAGGGAGGCACAGGGGGCTGTAGGGCGCTGTCGCCGCTCAATTTCCACACAAGGTGGAGGATGGACAGGTTTGGGTGGAGGACCGCCCACTGCTGCTGCGACAGAAGATCCTCGCGAAGGGGCAGTTTGATCGGAGGATTGATGGCCATGATTAAGAGCTCGGGATACCAGACTCTTTGTGCCCAGTCCGGAGCCACAAGAATGACTTAGGCCTGGTCGCGCTTGATCTTCTTCTTCAGCACTCTGGGTAGATGTGGTATAGGCAGAAAGGCATATAGTAGACTAGCGAGCGCCGCCCTGGAAATTCCCACGTGCAGAACTGCTGACATTGACCGTTCTCTTCAGTAGCAAATAGATCTAACCAAGGCTCTCCCCACTGCTGAAAGAGACATTGCACCACCTCCAAGTGAAGATGCCATTTGTGATGCATCATGCCCCGGCAGCTGAGTTGGTCAGCCTTGGCGTTCAGAGAACATTCCAGGTGCTGAACCACCAGGGACATGCCCCGACGTTCCAGCCACATTCAAAGGCAAAGAGCCTCTTGACTTAGGGTTCACAACACCACCCCGCCCAGTTTGTTGCAGTACCACATGGAGGTGAACTTGTCTGAACTCCTGCACTAGTCCTCTTTTGAAAGAAG
Organism: Lissotriton vulgaris; assembly: GCF_964263255.1. Lineage (NCBI taxonomy): Eukaryota > Metazoa > Chordata > Amphibia > Caudata > Salamandridae > Lissotriton > Lissotriton vulgaris. Next base: position 134,554,734 of record NC_141693.1, read on the forward strand.
GATTGAATACCTTCAGTGGAAGACGGATCGCCAAAGCTCCAGAAGATTGATGTGGAGCCCGGACTCCACCGGAGACCAGAAGCCTCTTATCTCCGCCTTACCCATGTGGCCACCCCACCTCAGAAGTGATGCATCAGTCACCACTGTGAACTCTGGTTGGGGAAGGGAAATGGATCTGCTGTTGACCCAATCCTGGTTCGTTAGCCACCACTGCAATTGGTGTGCAGTGCCCTCCGAGATCTGGACGCAATCAAGAAAGATTCCCCTGATGCTGTGCCCACTGAAACTTCAGGTCCCAGTGCAGAGCCTGCATATGCCACCAGGCACAGTCCACCAGTGGGATGCAGGAGGCCAGAAGGGCCAGAAGGCCCAGCAGCCTCAGAGTCATTCTGACCGAAACCCGGGATAGAGGCTGAAAGATCATAATCATACCCAGAATATCCCGGACTCGTTGCTCGGGAGCATAGGCCCGAAACAGCGCTGTGTCCAGAATCCCCGATGAATAGGAGCTTCTGAGAGGGAATCAGGCGTGACTGGCACGTTGATAGTGAACCCCAGCGAATGCAGGAGTTCCGCCGTAGTCTGGAGGTGGGAGACAACAGCCTGTGGCGAACTCTACTTCAACAGCCAGTCGTCGAGATAGGGGAAGACTGGAACCCCTGATCTGCGCAGGTGAGCTAAGACCACCGCCATCACTTTCCTGAACACCTGAGGGGCGCTGGTAAGGCCAAAGGGGAGCACAGTGAACTGAAAATGCTTGTGGCCTACCGTGAACAATAGGTAACGTCGATGGGCAGGCAGGACGAGGATGTGAATATAGGAGTCCTGCATGTCCAACGCTACCATCCAGTCTCCAGGGTCAAGGGCAGACAGGACCTGAGCCAGCGTCAACATTTTGAACTTCTACTTTCGGAGGAAGCAGTTGATATCCCTGAGATCCAAGATAGGACGCAGGCCTTTTGTCCTTCTTGGGTACCAGGAAGTAGTGGGAACAACAACCATAACCTACTTCTGGCACAGGAACACGCTCAATGGTTCCCTTGGCCGAGAGAGCATTAACTTCCTGATGGAGAAGGGCCAAGTGATCCTCCGATATGCGAAGGGATTGCGGAGTCATGGATGGAGGGGCAGTCTCAAAGCGAAGGGAGTAGCCCCCTCGGACTATCTGCAAATCCACCTGTCCAATGTGATGGTTTACCAGTGGTGGAGGTGATGGCGGATCCTGCCGCCCACTGGCAACTGGTGGCCCTGAAAAGTCGGAGTAGGAGGGCTTGGAGGCTGCAGCAGAGAGGGGCGCTGGTGGACTAGCCCGCCTGCTGGCCCCCTGGCCCACAGCGCTGGGTCCCACGTCCCCCCAGAGGGTGGACAGCTTGCCAGGCCTGTGGCTCTGGCCGTAACGTGGAAGGGCACCTCTTCTGTAGCCAAGAAAGGGGCGAAAATCAGACTGCGCGGGTGAGAGGTGGTAGTGAGGCCCAAAGATCTGGCTGTAGCCCTGGAATCCTGAAAACACTCAAGTGGGTTGTCTGCTTTGACACCAAACAAGGGAACACCATCAAAGAGCATGTCCAAAAGTGTTGATTGGACATCACCCGAGAAGCCAGTGGACCTCTGCCAGGTGTAGTGTCGCAAGGCGACCAACGTTGAAATCGTCCTGCCTAGTGAGTCAGCGGTTGCCAGTCCACATCGTATGGAGGCCAATGGACAACGGCGCTGGCCCAAGCTGCTACATTGCACAACAAATACCCCCCCTTGACAGCCGGGATCGCAGTGTTCACCCCTGAGAGCCTGCTTTGGCGCCGCCTCTGGCAATCTCTCTTCCTGCACCCCGGACCCTAAATGGCGGCTGAATAGGCATCGAGGAGAAGTCTCCTACTGAAACAGCCTAAGAGACACCTAGAGAAGCTGTGCGACTAACATTAGGGCCCTTTGAATACATAGGGGAAAGATGAAAATGGGGACCGGCAGAATGAAGCACCAGGGGCAGAATGAAGCACCAGGGGCAGAATCCCTTGCCTGACCCCAGGCTGGCTGCCAAAGTGGTCCTTTACCACATTGTGCCACGACTCTTGGACACAATTGGACATTGACCAGACCTCAAGCATATCCCCCATCCGGCTCACCCATCAGGGCATGGAATCTGTGAACTTGCCACTGACCGTTGAGACCTAGCAGTTTGGCCGATGCCTGGTGGAGCTACCTTGATAGCTATAGAGGAGATGGGCTGTGGACTTTCCCTTCGGCCGTCACCTACCCAGCTGGACTTTGGGCAGACTTTCCTTCGTCTCTCCACCGTATCGCCCTCCTACCCTTTTACCTTACTCCCTTACCCTTCTACACTCATTTTATCTTGTCTTCTATGCTCTTTAAATGTTTTCATTTTGCAACAAATGTAACTTGTAACTGATGTAACTTTGTAACATTCTGGAACCTCATGTAAAGCGCTCTGATACCTCCGGGTCTAGCCAGTGCTATGGGGAGACAGGTCTTGGATGTCACCTACCCAGTCGGTCTTTAGCCAGACTTCCTTTTGTCTCTCCTGTCGTCTCTTCCCGCATTCTCCCTCTATTTATGTCTCTCCTTCTCTCCTCTCTCAATGTATTGAGACTGAACTATTTTGTCTGATGCCCGATGGAGCGACCTGGTTTAGCTATATGGGAGATGGGCCGTGGACTCCCTCCTTGGTCGTCACCTACCCAGTCGGTCTTTAGACAGACTTCCTTTCGTCTCTCCTTGTTGTCTCTACCCCTATCCTCCCTTTCTCACCTCCCCTGCCCCCTCCACTACTTTTCTCTCTCCTTTCCCTCCTCTCCTAATGTATTGCCTATTTTTTTTGATGTATGGTGTAATTGTTGATCTTTTTCTGATACATTGTTGATTCTCATGTAAAGTGCTCTGATACCTTCGGGTCTAGCCAGCGCTATATAAGACTCTTTAAATAAATAAAATAAAGAATAAATGCAAGGACAATTCAGAAAAGTAACACTTATTTTTGTATAAATTTCAACACCAAGAACTTTGGTATCACGCAAGTACTTTTCAAAAATGTTGATTTTTACAGGTAAGTGAAATGTTCCCTTAAATGAATCTCTGTGGGTGGCAATTTCCTATGGGAAAAAAGGTTTTTACTGCATACAATTACTTGCAAAAGGTTTACGGTGGTCCCCTTCAGGATGAAAGGGCCTATGAGGCCAAGGTCCAAAGAACCACCAGCAGTTAGTCTTTACCCACCCTGGAGCATCCAGGTACAGAGGTGCTGGTCGGATTGGTAGCTTTGCGCGCTGCACTAAAGGAGAGTGGGAGGGCACCTAGAAACTGGCTGCAGTGGGGGACTTGGGGACATGTCCGGGAGCACCATACTGGGGGCTCAGTTTGAGAGGGTCCTGGGAGCAAAGAAGCAAAGTCAGTTCTCGAAAACCCAGATTGGGGCACTCAGGTGCAGAGTGGTTAGGTTGGCTGGGCATGTGCGTCACGGGCACTCACGGGAGTCGGTCTTGATGGCCTTACTGGCTAGGTAGACAGAAAACAGGACAGCTAGGCCACTCTCGAAGTGGGTCTCTGCAGTGCTGACCTCCCTCAACGGCCGCTCACCTTGGAGTCTGGTTTAGACTCAAACAGTCTTTGGTTGCTGCCAGGGGTCCGGTATCCCAGGTATTAGTGCTGCGTGACTCCAGTTGGTCCTGGCGTCTTCACACTTGTTGGGGAAACAGATCCTACCTTCTGGAGCACAGAGACCTCTTCTTGGGAGGCTGCTGCATCAGTGGAGCTGAGGGGCGGCAGAACAGACCAGACTTTGCCGTTTGGTGCATGCAAGCTCCCGGGAGTAGCTCCTCTACTCCAAAGGAGATTGCTTGCAATTGGCAAAGTGCTGTCAGCCTACCGGGGTTCTAGGCAGATGCACAGCGACAGGACAAATCGGTTTATCACGATTTTCGGGACAGGTATAGGTAGGCAGGGTTTGGTGGCAAAAAGGTTTGCAGCTGGTCCTCTGTTTTCACTTCTTCACCCCCCTCTTCTTGTGCCTATTGAATCGGAGTTTCTGGTGTTAGGTGTGCACCTAAATACTCAAGATAGGGGTGTAAGGTAGTAGCCAATGGGATAGTTACCTTTGTGGTGCCTACATCCCCTATATGACCACTTCCTGTGGGGAGTAGGAATGACCCTGACCCAGTATCTGATTAAGTCAAAAACTAAGATGGTGGAAATCTACTTTCAGTGTTCACTTCAGGTAGCCCATCTTAGGGGTATAACTAGTCTAATAATGAACATGCCTCCTGACTAGCTAATTTACGCCACCTGTCCTGGTGCCAAATGGGCTGTGGGCAGAGGTTGGCATTTTCCCTATCTGGGGAAATCCGGGGTTGCATATCAAAGGTGGCAGATGCCTTTGAAGCCTCCTTCCTGATATGCTGATTACTAGCCATCCTGCTTGGATGAGGTGACAACACCTCCGGCCAAAGCAGGCATTGTTTCTGATCTCAAAGAGCGGGGTCTCAAATCCAGGGGGTTAGAAACAGGTCTGTGGTGCCAGGCTGGTCATTACCAGTCTGCCAGCACACTGGAGGTTGGTAGGTTTTTAGGGGGCACCTATAAGGTGCCCTGTGAGTGCATATCAAATCTAGTATTGGCATCAGTACACATTTATTAAGGCTAGGTGTTTGAAACCAAACACTATAGGTATCAGAAAAACCATCATGTAGCTGGGGAATTAGTAAGGGCCAGTACATGTACTCAAAATGGCTTTCCTATGCACTTGTAATATCCAGCAACTGAACTGGATGGCACAGGGACAGAGCTGCTTGTGCGGATATGTCCTCACATGTAATGAAATGCATCTTGCCTTAGGGCTGCAAGGCCTGCTGTAGGGGGCTTACAAATATTGCATGCAGTGCAGTGCCATGTTTTCACTTTTGTTTGCACCATTTCACACAGCTTGTAATGGCAGTCTGTATGAGCTAGATGATGGGTCACAGAGTGGCACAATACATGCTGCAGCCCTTTGGGACCCTCTTTAGCACCCATGCCCTAGGTACCAGGGGTACCATTTACTAGGGACTTACGGGGGGCTAAATGTCTTATCAACTGTTGAAGAACTACACTGTTACCTTGTTTTTGGGAAAGAACACCGACGAGGAGGACCTGGGTAGCAGGAACTCAGCGCACTTCAGTCAAAGTTGCATCAAATACCAGACAAAAAATGCGGGCGATCATTAAAAAAAAAATTACACTTTTCTAAAATGTTGATCTGGTACAATTCGTTTTTGGAAGACCACTGATCACTGTCCTCAAATTATCTGGTTGCCAATGTAGAATACCTAGCCCCAACAAATGAATCTTTGAAAATGGTTTGATGCATCCGTTATTGAGAAGGAACTCCTTCAGGTGCATGCAACACTACCCTTGAATCCACTTTGATGCTTATTTATTCAATAAGATCACACCATTCCAATTTCTTGTACAATGGCTCCACTGGTCCTTCAGGCATTCTTTGAGTGGTCTCAAGAACAATTTGTCACTTGGTACAAAGACTTGCATTACTTTGCAGTCCGTGCCTGAACCACACCCAGTGCCAGGAACCCTGGCCCTAGCGCCACCAGAAGTTATATCATCGCTGAGCTCTATAACCTAGACGGCGCAACAAACATTGCCACTGCCCCAACCGGTGTTCCGTGGTAGGACCTTTCACCTGCACCCACTGCTACTTCACCTGCCACTGCGCACACAAGCCCACCAAACAGCCAGCCCCACTCCTAACACACCACAAGCTCCACCTGATTAAAAAAACAACGTGCATGTTCCCTTCTCAACACACTCCCTATGCAAGCATCCCACTGAATTACGGGACCACATCTCCACCTTTGCACCCGACATAGTCAAACTCCCTGAGACTAGGCTCAAACTCACATTGCCCCAGCGATCCCCAATGGATATAACATCACTCACTAGGACTGCACCAACAAGCTGGGAGGAGGAACAGCAATTATCCACGAAGAGACAACAGAGTATTCCATCACCACTGAAAACACCACCACCCTCATGTAGCATCTCAACTTCAAGCTCTAAACAGAAGCCAAGACAACCATTAGAGGAACCTTTGCAGAAAAAAACCCAAAGCCTGCGCTCCAGCTTCAACACAATCGCAGACTTCAATGTGCCCTAAGCCTTAGACTCCAAGGACTACATTTTCCTCTGCGACCTACATTTCCACATAGATGACCCCAACAAAAACGCAGCACACCTCCTTGACAGTTTGAGCAGCCTCGGATTGACCCAGATCATACCACAGGAAAGACCCTTGACCCAATTTCCACCTCCAGCATTCGTGTCAAATACAGCCTAGTCACAGTACTCACATGGACAGATCACTCCATCGTCCACTTTAGCATCTCCTCAACCACCCCCCAAGATGACAAACGCCCCCCACCAGAGATGGATCAAAATCTCTGAGACCAGCTGGACGAAAGACCTAAACACCTCTAACCTTGTTACTACCTCTAATCTCGAAGAGGGAGTGAATATCTTCAACGCCTGGATCACCAATTGCGCAGACAGCATCATACTCGTCAAGTGCAACATCCAGAGAAAATCCTCCAAAAAGGCCAGCTGGTACACCCAAAAAACTCCGAACTTCTATACGAGACCGCAACAGTTGGAGAGAAGATTGCGCACCAGCGAGGACACCTCCGACAGGGCAGACTTTAAGACCTCCCTCAACCATCACCACCGGCTACTGAGGGCAACAAAGAAAGCCCTTGCTGCACGCATCGAAACCAGCGCCAACACCACCAAGGTACTTTTTATAATCGTCAAGGAATTCTCCAACCCAGCTGCCAGTGAAAACATCACAACCTCACCGGAGATGTGCAACAACCTCGCCAACTTCTTCCATGACAAGATCTCAACTATGTACACAAACTTCAATCCCCCAACCCACACCTAGGGGCTTCTTCGACCGATATGCCACCACCATAAACAACACAAACCACATACTGACCACCTGGAACATTCTCTCCACCCAGGACACCACCATCCACCATCCACAGAGGAGCTCCTAAATCTTCTACCTCAAAAACCAAAGACTCCAACAGGAACTCCCCACCCTACTCAACACCTATCACCACTGCAACATGTCCGGATGCCTGGAAATACCACAATGTCAGACCATTATTCATAAAATCCTCCGCCAACCCCAGCAAACTCAAACTTCCAGCCAATCACTCTACTCCCATTTCAAGCGAAGGTACTGGAAAAAATCATCAACCATCAGCTCATGACACAAGTGAAGCAGAACCAGTTACTCTATGCCTCCCGAGCAGGCTTCCACCGCAATCACAGCACCAAAAGTACTCTGATCACAGCCGACTACATCCAAACCCTCCTCGACCAAGGAGAAGGAAAATACTACTTACCAGTATGCATCTGTTCTTGGCATGTAGAGCTGTAGAGTTGTATACTTTAGCATAGATCGCCATCTCGTGTTGGGCTCTGATGTCTGCAGCTTGTTTTTGTCAAAGAAGTCTTTGTAGTCACGGGATAGGTGGTGACTCCTTATGGTGATAGTGCGCATGGGCATTGCCTCCATCTTCAGATTGTTTTCACCATAAAGGGTGATGAATGAGTTAGTAAGAGAATAGAAGAGGATGTCCATGTGATGTATCTAAAGAAGATAATACTGCAAGAGATAAAGGTACCCGGGGTGGAGGATGGGCATATACAACTCTAAAGCTCTTCATGCCAAGAACAGATGCATATTGGTAAGTAGCATTTTCTGTTCGAGGAATATGAGCTGTAGATTATATATTTTAGCATTGACAGCAAAGCAGTTGTTTCCCCTTTAGCAGTCGCAACCTGTATCTGTTGCAGTAGTCTGAAAAAGTGTTCTTAATACAACCTGGCCCACAGTAGCTTGTTGCTTTGCTTGCACATCTACACAATAGTGTTAAGTGAACGTATGCGTGAAGACCAAGTTGCTGCTTTGCATATGTCATCTAGGGGAATGTTCCCTAAGAATGCCGTAGAAGCCCCAAGTTTGCGTGCGGAATAAGCTCTGGGGGGATAGTTAATGGGCGTTTAGCTTTGAGATAGCATATTTGGAAGCATTTAACAATCCACCTTGCAATACCCGTTTTAGAAATGGGATTGCCTTTGTGAGTTGGGGAGAAACCTACAAAAAGTTTTGTTTTTCTAAAACTTTTAGTTCTTTCGATGTAGTAGAGTATTGCTCTTAACGTCTAGCATGTGGAGAGCGCATTCGGCTACTGTGTCTGATAGAGGGAAAAATACTGGAAGTTCAACAGACTGATTAAGGTAAAAGGCAGATACCACTTTAGATAGAAATTTTGGATTAAGCCTTAGAACCACTTTACTATAGTGTATTAGTAAAAATGATTCTTGTATGGTTAATGTCCGGAGTTCACTCACTCTCCTAAGTGATATGATAGCAACGAGGAAGAATTCTTTCCAAGTAAGGAACTGTAACTCGCATTTGTGTAGAGAGTCAAATGGGGGACCCAGGAGTCTGGTGAGGACTATATTGAGGTTCCTTACAGGAGAAGGTGGAATTCTAAGTGGAAATATCCTTTTAAGTCCTTCCATTAAAGCTTTATCAAGAGCACACTTTATAGAAGTGTTTGTAATTAGTTTTCCCTCTTGTATGAGGTTATTGGCTTTGGTCTTATACTTATAGGGAAGATGTTGTATCAGCTTTTCAAGCTCGTTGTAATGAGCCCTATCATACCTTGCCAGCAAAGCTTGGGTGTTGGCAATGCGCCAGTGATTTGCTGCTTGTGAGGCAATGCATTTGCCAGACGCATCTACTAATTTAGACTCCTTAGCTGGAGGTTAGGCCTCCCCTGATGTTTTGGAATTTGCTTGTTTACGTGCATTTGACACAACCTAGGAATCTAGAGCGAGCTGTGCTTTCATGTGAGCTGGATCATTGGGAACTGGTTTATATTTTTTCTCAGTCCTGGGGTTGAGAACTCTAGGTCTGACAGGATCTTTAAAAATGTCAGGTGCATGTTTGATGATATCTTTTAACATCAGGAGAAAGCCTGTGTGAAAGTTTCTAACAAAAAATCTTCCTCCTGTGGGTCTGAGTGTAATTCCCCCCCCCCCCCCAACTCGATTTATAAGCTGTGCAAAACCTAGGTTGTCGTCTGGGGGTTGGGGGGGGGTGAACTAGACGGGTAGGAGTCTGGATCTGGCACATCTGGTGGATTATTGTAATCCTCCCAAGGATCAGGTGGTGGGAGGGTAGTGTCTAATCATTATCCTCCTGTGGGTTCTCATACCCACCCTCACCCCTAAGGTGATCATCATCATCTTGTAGTGTAGGTGGATATGGAGGCATTGGAGAGTCTGCTGGAGAAAGTGGTGTTGTGGGGATATTTGGAGGAGAGAAGGGTCTGGCAGGAGAAGTTCCCATGTTTTTTTCTTTAATGGTACCTTGGGGTCTTCTGGGGAGTTCAAAGGTCTCTTTTTAGATAGAATTGTCTTGAGATGACCAGTTTTAGGGTCAATGTGAAGAGCTTTTTGTTTAGGATCCACTGGTTCTGGTTGAAAATCTTTGTTCGGTACCAATGATTTTGGTTATTTTGGTTTTGGCTCTGAAGCTTTAGGAGGGGTTTTAGACTCCTTTTGCTTTGGAGGAGCTGTGGAGTAAGAGGACTTTTTCGGCTCTGAGGATTTATGGCCTTTTTCGGCTCGGAGGATTTTTTCAGTTCCGAAGATTTGCTCTTTTTTGGATCCAAAGATTTGTGGTCTGGTCTCGGCTCCGAGGGCTTATCCTGCTGGTGTTTCGGTGCCGAATGTTTGGGTTTTGGTACCGGGGATGGTAATTCAGTACCGATGCGTGGCTGGCTCGGTCCTGAGCCGCAAGAAAACTTGTTTTTGGACTTCGGAGCCGGACCCGAAGGCGGAAGTTTTTTCACAGTGTTTTTGAGACGAGGTAGGGGTGTTGCTGTCGGTACTCACAGTTCGCTGACCTGGAGTAATCGTCTGATCTTCGGTCTCGGATTAGTCTGTCTCGGAGACGTTGATGTCTTCATTGTCCGGTTCTTGTTCCTCTGGCGCATCGGGGCCGGCATCGAAGATGTCGTCTGACACCGAGGTAGTGGATTGAGTATTACGTGGTGTTGAGCCCGGCGATCACGTATGGTTTTCGAAATGAAGCGCAGGCCAGACATTCTTGGTCCTCGTGTTCTGGAGAGAGGCAAAGGTTACAGACCTTGTGGAGATCAGTGTGTGGGAATTTGGCACCACACAAGGGGCATTTTTTGAATGGAGTTCTTTCCATTAGCTGTAGGGCCTGATGGCGAGGATAGGCCCAACAGCCTACGTGGACGACCGGAATCGAAGGTGTTGCGATTTATTGATCCGCGTCGAGGAGCGCGATCGAAAACAATATAGTCGAGCGGTGATGGATTGCACGTTGAAGGGTAATCGAATAAGATACCGACCCGGAGCGCAGCTGTTTACATCCGAACACGATGCCAGATAAAAACAATCTGAAGATGGAGTCCATGCGCACTATCACCATAAGGAGGAGTCACTTATCCTCTGACTACAAAGACTTCTTCGACAAAAACAAGGTGCAAACATCCGAGCCCAACACCAGATGGCGATCTATACTAAAGTATACAATCTACAGCTCATATGCCTCGAACACAGCTGCTCTGATCCTCCTTGACCTCTCAGCAGCATTAAACACCGTATCCCACCACACACTGATTAAAAGACTCCACCACATTAGCATCCAAGGGGATGCGTTCAGATGGATCAACTCCTTCCTTACCAGAAGAACCTAGAGAATTCACCTCGCACCTTTCATCTCTGAACAAAATTAGATCAACTGCCGTATCCCCCAGGACCCCACGCTCCTCAATGCATATAGGACCATGCAACATGGTCAGATCCCATGGTCTCAACACACAATTTACTTACCTTCGGTAACAATATATCTGTAGGAAACAGTAGTTCGTATTAGATTCCTTACCTTAGAATACTCCCAGGCGTCAGACTGGATCCAGAATCTTTTGCGTAGCAGTACCCTTGAGCGTTGGTAGGCGGCGTCTGCGGCTCCGCGTCCGTCGTCGTGGGCGCCAGGATGACGTCGCCGGAGTACTTAAGACGCCGCCCTCGCGCGCCGACTACAGTTCTTATACACAACTTTTTCCGCGCCGGAAACGCAGAGCCTTGATAAAAACCAACACTGGTGCCATGAAACTAGGGCCCTGAAAGGGGATGACCTTAACCCTAGATATCGGTTCGTAGAACGGGGAGGATGGGTGGGGCGGTAAGGAATCTAATACTAACTACTGTTTCTTACAGATATATCTTTACCGAAGGTAAGTAACTTGTGCATCTGAAAGAAATAGGTTAGTATTAGATTCCTTACCTTAGAATAGATACCCCAGCAATACCAACCCCGGTGGTGGGTCTGCGAACCAATGATCACACCAGTAAGTCCTGGAGAACGGAACAGCCGAAAAAGCCATCTCTCCGGACTTGGCTGTCCAGGCAGTAGTGTCTTGTGAACGTGTACAGCGAGGTCCAAGTAGCTGCCTGACAGATGTCCTGCAAGGGGACTCCCTGGCCCAGGGCAGTATTAGCCGCCATGGCCCGTGTGGAATGAGCACAAAGCCCCACAGGAGGCTCCTTTCGAGCCAAAGAGTAACAAGCCTTGATGCACAAGACGAACCATTGAGAAATGGTTAGTTTGTGCACAGCCCATCCCTTCTTAGCGCCCACGTAACCAACAAAAAGTTGGTCATCCACCCGGAACTGGCATGTGCGATCCAGATAGAATGAGCGCGCATGTTTTGGGTCCAGATGATGGAGCCTCTCTCCCTCTTTCGAGGGATGCGGAGGCGGAAAGAAGGTGGGCAAAGTGATGGATTGCCCAATGTGGAAGGCTGCGAGTACCTTGGGCAGGAAAGAGGGTCGCGTCCTCAACACAACTTTGTCCGGATGGACTGAAAGGAAAGGAGGCTTAGAAGAGATGGCCTGGAGCTCACTCACTCTCCTGGCAGAGGTGATGGCAACTAGGAAAGCGGTCTTCAGAGTAAGGAGGCTAAGAGGACAGTTATGAAGTGGCTCAAAGGGAGCGCACATCAGGAAAGTTAGAACAAGGTTCAAGCTCCACTGAGGCATCACGAAAGGAACTGGAGGAAACAAATGAGTGATGCCCTTCAAAACCCTATTTACAACTGGGGACTTTAACAAGGAGGGCTGATCAGGTAGCCTTAAGAAGGCGGAAATGGACGAGAGGTAGCCCTTCAGAGTGCCCAGAGCAATGCCCTGCTGGGCAAGAGAAAGAAGAAAGAGGAGAACCTCCGAAAGAGGGGCAGAAAGAGGATCCACAGCCTTTGCTTTGAACCATGCCACAAATTTTGTTCCACCTGCAGGCGTATACCGATTTTGTGGAGGGACTGGCTGCCAGAATGACATTACAGACTTCAGGAGGCAAGTCAAATGGCCTCATCTGCCGCCGCTCAATCTCCACGCATGTAAGTGGAGACTGGATAGGTTCGGGTGGAGGACCGTTCCCTGCTGCTGTGACAGAAGGTCCTCCTGAAGGGGCAGACGAATCGGGGGATCAACAGACATGCTGAGTTGCACGGGATACCAGAACCTCCGTGCCCAGTCTGGAGCCACAAGGATGACTTGGGCCCGGTCAAGCCTGATCTTCTTCAGCACTCTGGGCAGAAGTGGTATAGGCAGAAAGGCGTACAACAGACCGCAACTCCTCGCGACGAAAAGCGTCTCCGAGCGAATGCCGCCTTGGAAATTCCAACGCGCAGAACTGATGACATTGCGCGTTCTCTTCTGTGGCATATAGATCTAACCAAGGCTATCCCCACTGCTGAAAGAGGCCTTGTGCCACGTCCGAGTTCGGACGCCATTCATGATCGATCATTTATTTATTTAAACTTATAAGGCGCGCAGCTACCCGCAGTGGGTTTCCCGGCGCCAAGGGATAGATTAAAAGAGGGAGAGAACATACCATGAAATTTTGCTGAAAAGAGACACTCTAATCGCTACTGAAAAAGCCAGGTTTTAAGTCTCTTACGGAATCGAAGAAGATTCGTTTCGATTTTTAGACTAACAGGCATAGCATTCCAAAATTTCGGACCTAGATGAGAAAATGAGCGGCGGCCTATCTTTACCACCTTGAATCTCGGAATCACGAAATCAACTTTCCCAGAGGATCTCAAGGAGCGGCTAGGCTTATAGGCCTGGATGAGATCCTGTAAGTACCTAGGGGCTGAACCCTGTTTAATCTTAAAGATGTAGCATAGAGCCTTAAATTTAATTCGACTAGCAATCCTATTCAATGAAGATCATGGAGTGCTGGGGAAGCAGAGACTCTCAGAGGAACATGGCATAAAAGCTGTGCAGCCGCATTTTGCACAACTTGGAGTTTGTTTACTGTTGTTTCGTCAGCTCCAAGATAAAGGACATTTCCGTAGTCCAGGCGGGAAACAACCAATGCCTGGACTACAGTCCTCTGTGTGGAAACCGGGAGCATCCAAGGGATTTTTTTGAAGACATCTTAAAATGGCGAAACAGGTGGAGGCTACCTTTACTGCCTGCTCCCACATCGTAAGCTTTTCATGCACAGACGGCTGAGTTTGTCCGCCCTGGCGTTCAGGGAACCTGCCAGGTGTTAAACCACCAGGGTCACGCCCTGATGTTCCAGCCACTACCAGAGACGCAGAGCCTCCTGGCATAGAGTCCACGACCCCACCCCGCCCTGTTTGTTGCAGTACCACATGGCGGTGGTGTTGTCCGTGAACACCTGCACTACACTCCCCCAGACAGAGGGGAGGAATGCCTTCAGTGCAAACCGGATCGCCCACAGCTCCGGAAGGTTAATATGGAGCCGGGACTCCGCTGGAAACCAGAGGCCTCTGATCTCCGCCTCTCCCACGTGGCCTCCCCAGCCCTGGAGGGACGCGTCAGTCACAACTACGTGCTCCGGTTGGAGTAGTGAGAGGGATCTGCCGCTGATCCAATCGCGGTCCGTGAGCCACCACTGCAACTGTCTTGCAGTGCCCTCCGAAATCAAGACATGGTCGGACAAGTTGCCCTGATGCGGATCCCACTGAAACTTCAGGTCCCACTGCAGAGCCCACATCCGCTACCTGGCGTGATGCACCAGAAGGATGCAGGAGGCCATCATCCCCAGGAGCCGCAGCGTCAACCTGACCGAGACTCGGGATAACAGCTGAAAGATCGGAATCAGAGCCTGAATATCCCGAACCCGCTGTTCGGGAGGATAAACCTGAAACTGCGCTGAGTCTAGAACCGCTCCAATAAAGAGGAGCTTCTGAGAAGCACACAGGTGTGACTTCGGCACATTGATGGAGAGCCCCAGCAGGTGCAGGAGGTAGACCGTAGTCTGGAGGTGTACGACTACTGTCTGGGGCGAGCCCGCCTTCAAAAACCAGTCGTCGAGGTAGGGGAAGACTGAAACCCCTAACCTGCGTGGGGCGCTGGTAAAGCCGAAGGGGAGCACGGTAAATTGAAAGTGCTCGTGGCCTACCGTGAACCTCAGGTAGCGCCGGCAGGACGGGGATGTGGAAATAAGCGTCCTGCAAGTCCAATGCTACCATCCAGTCTCCCGGGTCCAGGGCAGCTAAGACTTGATTGAGCCAGTGTCAGCATATTGGACCTCTCCTTCCGGAGGAAGCCGTTGACGTTTCGCAGGTCCAAGATAGGGCGTAGGCCCCCTTTGCCCTTCTTGGGAACCAGAAAGTAGTGAGTGTAACAACCACACCCTACTTCTGGCCAAGGAACGCGCTCGATGGCCCCCTTGGCCAAGAGGGCCGAAACTTCCTCTCACACAAGATTCAAGTGATCCCCCGACATGCGGTGGTACTGCGGTCGCATGGCTGGAGGAGGTCGCCTCGAAGGGGAGGGAGTAGCCCCTTCGGACCATTTGCAGCACCCACCTGTCCGATGTGATGTTGTGCCAGTGGAGGAGGTGATGGCGATCCCTGCCCCCAACTGGCGTCATGTGGGCCTGAAAGCTCGGACTAGGAGGGCTTTGAGGCGGATGCTGCGGGGGTGGATGTGGACTAGCCTCCGCTGTCCCCGGGCCCCGCTACGGCGGTTACCACGTCCACCACCGCGCTGGATGTTAGTCTGCGGCACGTGGCTGGCAGGACGTGTGGGGGCGTCAATTCCTTGGCCACGAAAGACAGCAGGTTGCTGGTGCAGGGCCGACAGGCCCAAGGACTTGGCCGTAGCCCTGGAGTCCTTCAAAGCGCTCAAGCGCACTGTCTGCCTTATCGCCAAAAAGGCGACGGCCATCAAACGGCATGTCCATAAGGGTGTTTTTGACATCAGCCGAAAAGTTGGCGGACCCCAGCCAGACGTGGCGACGAATCGCCACCATCGTTGCCATCGCTCTACCTCGCGAGTCCTTTGCATCCAGCTCACATCGGATAGAGTACCGTGCCGCATCTCGACCCTCGGCAAGGGCTTGGGCGAGTTTAGTCCGGGCCTCCTCCGGATATTGTGGCAGCACGTCCGCGACCATGTTCCACAGAGAGTGGGTATAACGGCCCAAGAGCCACGCGGTGTTAACGTACCGCAACCCCAAACTCAGTGAGGAGAACATCTTTTTGCCATACTGTTCGTACCTCTTGGATTCCCGCTTGGGGGGAGCCGTCGGGAATGCGGTCTGGGGGTTGGAGGCCTGGATGACCAGGCTCTCTGGGTGGGGTGGGTGGACAGGAAGCAAGGGTCGCCCGGAGCCGGGCGGTGGCATCTGGCCACGTTTTTATCTACAGGGGGACCTGTAGCGGGCCTGGACCAGGTGCCCAAAAGAACGTCAGTTAAGGCCTCATTAAACGGCAACAGAGGCTCAGAAGAGCTTGCTTGCGGTTTAAGGACCTCAGTGAGGAGGTTAGTCCTCATGGCCGCGACGGGGAGTTCAAGGGATAAGGCCCTGGCCGCCAGCGTCAACACCACACTATAGGCAGCCCCCTCCTCCGAAGCCATGGTAGGAGAGGAGACAAAACCAGTGTCTGGCGAGGTGTCCAGACCACTGGCATCCCCTAGCTCACCTGCCCAGTCCTGATAAGGCTGGCACTCATGTGCCAGAGGGTCCTCAGAACCCTCTCCACCCATCTCCTGGTACTCTGGGTCAAATGATAGGAGATTTCTACTTCTATGACCCGGCCCTATCGGCGTCGAGAGCGGCGCCGCACCGGACCCGGGGGAGACACCCTGGTGGCCGGCGAGGTAGTGAGGTCAACCGGCGACGACCCGGATCCGGCGGGGCTGCTTGGCCCGAAGGCGCCGTGGAACCCGACTGAGGAGTGTGCGACCTCATGGCCGTGAGGAATGCCTCGATCTCCTCCGGCGTCGCGTGCTGCCCAGGGAGTGGTGGGTATGGAGCAGGCCGGGACGCCCGCAATTCCGGCTGGCAATGTCGCCCGAACCCCCGACCGCGTCGCGGGATGGGGGGGGGGGAGGGAACGGGAGACGGAAGAGCTATGTCGCCTCTACGACTTCTTGTGCCTCTTACCGGAGGACTTGGAGCTCGAGGAGTGGTGCCGATCCTCCGAGCCATGATAACTCCGGCCCCGCAACCGGTCCCTCGAACGGCGAGGGCCGACTGCCAGAGCTCGAGGCGCTTGCGGGACCGCTCCCGCCTAGCCTT
Organism: Lissotriton vulgaris; assembly: GCF_964263255.1. Taxonomy (NCBI): domain Eukaryota; kingdom Metazoa; phylum Chordata; class Amphibia; order Caudata; family Salamandridae; genus Lissotriton; species Lissotriton vulgaris. The sequence continues at coordinate 134,571,406 of NC_141693.1, forward strand.
CGACGTCGCCTACCGACACGCAAGGGTACTACTACACAAAAGTTTCCGGATCCAGTAGGACGCCTGGGGGTATTCTAAGGTAAGAAATCTAATACTAACCTGTTTCTTTCAGATATAATTTCCTACGCATATGACACCAAACTCAATTCTCTCACTCACCAACGACCTCAACACCACCAGAACCAGCTCCTACAGATGCATGACAAACTTTGACGACTAGATGGAGAACATCTACCTGCAGCTGAACTGAGACAAAACGGAAGTACTGATCTTTGAAAATAGCAGCAAAACATGGAATGATTCCTGGTGGCCATCAGACCTAGGACCCGCAACCACTAACTCCAACCACGCCAGAAACAGTGGAATCCTCATGGACAACAAGCTCACCATGAAATCACAGATCAACGCAGTCTCCTCCGCCTGCTTCCTCACTCTGTGCAAGCTACATAAGATCTTCAAGTGGCTACCCCTACACACGAGATGCACTGTAACACAAGATTTCATCACCAGGCGACTGCACTACGGCAATGCCCTCTGCGCAAGAATCGCTGCACACATTCTACAGAGACTTCAGACCATACAGAACATCCCAGCCTGACTTCTCGGTCTTCCCCGACGAACCCACATCCAATCCCACCTCAGGAAACTCCACTGGCTCCCGGTACAGAAGAGATGTCAATTCAAGCTGCTGACCCACACAGACAAGGCTCTACACAACCACCAAAACAGAGTGCAGATCTCCAATATGTAATCACTTTTTAGTATAGACTGAAAGAGTCCATTCCAAAGAGTGGGGACGAGGGTGGGTACATGATGAATCTAAGTTTAGATAGTGTATCAACCAGAAAGAGTGTTACCACAGGGATGATCAAAATAACTTTATTCGATCTAACTAGACCATAAAAGTACACAACAACAACACATAAATCATTCACTAAAAGCAGCCGTATCAGTAAGATTAAAGGATGCGAAGCTTTGGCATTTGGCGTTCTGATGAGTGGCAAAGAGATCTATCTCCGGTTGTCCCCATCTTTGGAAGAATGGCTGCAGTATTTGGTTGTGCAGTTCCCATTCGTGTATTTGTTCTGACTCTCGGCTTAAGATGTCTGCTATCCGATTTTGAACTCCTGGAAGGTGTTCGGCTAACAGATAGATGTTTTGAGGAATGGTCCATCTCCAAATTTCCTGCGCTAGTCTGGATTGTTGGAGAGAGTGTGTTCCCCCTGTTTTTGAATATAATACATTGCTGTCATGTTGTCTGTTCTGACCAGGACTGCTTTGTTGAGAATATGCATTTGAAAAGCTTTAAATGCTAGAAACACTGCTAGTAGTTCTAGATGATGTATGTGCAGTCGTTTGTGCTGTAAACTCCATCTCCCTTGTACTGTGTATCTCTCCATATGAGCTCCCCATCCAGTGAGCGATGCATCCGCTGTTAGTACCACTTGTGGAATTGGTTCAAGGAACGACCGCCCTTTGGAAATATTTGTTGTACTCCATCACTTCAGAGAGCAATGCGTGCGGTCGTCTACCGACACCAAATCTGTAATCTGACCGTGAGCCTGATTCCACTGTGTTGCTAGACATTCTTGAAGCGGACGCATTTGTAGTCTGGCATATGGGATTAACAGTATGCAAGAGGACATCATCCCTAATAACTGCATGAACACACGAGCTGCTAATGAGTGTTGCGGTTGAAATCTTTGAATTAGGGTGAGCATTGTCTGAATCCTGACTAGATTAGGGTATACTATGGCTTTTTCTGTATTTATAGTAGCCCCTAGATATTGTTGAACTTTGTTTGGTTGCAGGTGGGATTTTGTGTAGTTCACTGTACACCCTAGCTGGTGCAGCAGTTGAATTGTCTTTTGTGTGTTTTGAAGACATTCCCCTTGTGACGTGCCCTTTATTAGCCAGTCGTCCAAGTAAGGGAAGACATGTATTTGCTGTGAATGAATGAATGAATGAATGAAAATATTTGTAGAGCGCACGATGGCCAAAACGGCTTCCTGGCGCTGAGAGCTCTGAAGAACAGAACAGAACAGAACAGAACAGAACAGCTGTCTTAGGTGTGCTGCAACCACTGCTAGGCATTTTGTGAACACCCTTGGTGCTGTTGTGACTCCAACCGGAAGGACCTTGAATTGATAATGTCGTCTTTCTATTACAAATCTGAGGTATTTTCTGTGAGCTTTGTGAATTGGGATATGAAAGTAGGCGTCTTTTAAATACAGTGTAGAAAGAAAGTCCCCTTTCTTCAGTAAAGGAAGTACCTGTTGGAGCGTGATCATGTGGGAATGTTCCGAATTTATGTATGCATTGAGAGGTCTAAGGTCTAGTAAAGGCTTTAGAGACCCGTCTTTTTTGGGAATTAGAAAGTATAGAGAGTATACTCCTGTTTCTTGTTGATGTTCTGGAACCTCCTCTATCGCATGCTTTTGTAGCAGCGATAGTACCTCCTGTTTTAATAATGTCAGATGATCTTGACTCATTGGACGCTGTCTGGGGTGGATGTTTGGTGGGGTAGCAGTGAGTTCTAGGCAATAACCATGTTGGATAATTTGTCTCACCCACTTGTCTGATGTGATGTTTTCCCAGACAGGTAGGAACTGTAATAGGTGTCCCCCGACCGGTGTTGCATGGTCTGGGGGGGAGCTGTATGAAGTCACTGTTTTGGGGTAGGAGAGTTGCGGTTGTTGTTGTTTCCGCGACCTCTACCCTTGTTGTTGTTACCTCTGTTAACTGCCTCTAGAATTACCTTTAGGTGATGTTGGTGTAAAAGAGGTTGATTGCTGGGTTGTGCCTGTATATTTTGATCCGCCTCTATAGGTGGACCTACGAAAGGAACTTCTCTGAGATGGCTGTTGCAATACTCCCATTGACTTAGCCGTTTGTGTCCTTCTTCATTTTCTCTAACGCCTCATCCGTGCTTGAGCCGAAGAGTGATTTCCCATCAAAAGGCTGGTTCAATAAAGAAGTTTGTACCTCCTGTTTGAACCCTGAGACCCTGAGCCATGCATGTCTTCTTAACATGATACTGATGTTTATAGATCTTGCCGCAGTGTCTGCTGCGTCTAAGGCGCACTTAATGGAAGTGTTGGTTATTATCTTTCCTTCTTGTATCAGCTGCTCTGCCCTTTTTTGATGTTCCTTAGGGAGATGTGTAATGAGTTTCTCTAACACATCATAATGAGCTCTATCATAGCGTGCAAGTAGCGCTTGAGTATTTGCTATGCACCAGCTGTTTGCTGATTGAGATGCTACTCTCTTGCCAGAGGCATCTATTAACTTAGACTCCTTGTCAGGAGGAGGAGCTTCTCCTGTTAGTGAGTTCGCCCTCTTACGAGCATTTGAGACTACTAATGAGTCCAGAGGTTTTTGGCCCTTAATAAATACTGGGTCTTTTGGAGCTGCCTTATACTTTGTCAATTCTTGGGTTTAACACCCTTGCCCTCACAGGATCTTTAAATATATCTGATGTGTGAGTGAGGAGACCCTTAAGCATTGGTAGGGTCCCTGAAGATTTTGGTGCAGCCGGTAGTGTTTCTAAAAGCAAATATATCTGAGGTTCCGTACGTAAATCTACCTTGTGGTATTTTGCTGCCCTATTAATCAATTGTGCAAAACCTGAATTATCATCAGGGGGAGAGGGTTTTGAGGGATACTGGTCAGGGTCATTATCATTATCTGTCACTGCATCATAATCTTCCCATCGGTCTGTGTCTTCTGGGATAGTATTGTTATCATCCCCAGGAAGGTCCACATCCCCTGTGTCACTTTCTACATCTGTTTGAGGTGTAGATGGGCGTGGTGTAAAAGGTTGAGGGATAGCTGGCAGAGTATGAGGAAGAGGAGAAGAGGGTGTGTCCATAGGCTGTGGAGAAAGGGGAGGAGTTGTATTTGTCCCCATTATTCTCTTCTTAGGAGGAGGAGCTTTCCCCTCCAACGGTTGAGTCTTCCTCTTTTTAGGTGGTTTTGTCACCACCATGCCAGTTTGTGGATCAATGAACAAAGTCCTTTGTTTTGGATCTGTCTCTTGCTCCTGTGTCGGTACCGAAGCCTTTGGGTCCGATAGGTGCTTTTGCTTCTGTGTCTCGGTGTCATGTGTTTTCGGCACCGAGAGTTTGCTCGAGTCCGATTTTTTCGGTGTCAAGGGAGTCTTTGACGTCGAAGCATGTTTCGGTTTTGACATGCAATGTTTCTACTTCCAGCTCTCTTTGGTATGGAGCTTCGGTGTCGATATCGACCGTTTCTTGGATCCGACATAGTGGGAGACTGAGTGTTTCGGTTTCGTTGCCAAGCCAGAAGGCGGGGCATCGGAAACATTTTTCGGTTATCTGACCGGGCTCGAAGGCGGGGTCGACACCAATCGGGGCCGGTTTTTTGGCAAAGGGACGTCGTCACTCACGGTTTGATGAACGTCGACTTCTTAGACATCAGACTCGTCCGCTTCGGACCCCGACCCGTCCTCATCTTCTTCCTCCTCGGAGTGTTCGACCTCAAACAGTTCTGGGATTGCATCTGACTCCATCCTCGACATCTCGTATCTTCGGGCTTGACTGTTTCCAATCGTCGACTTGGAGGAGAAAGCCGCACAGGCTTCACAATCCCTGGATTCGTGGTCAGGTGACAAACAGAGGTTGCACACCTCGTGTAGGTCCTTGTGTGGGAATTTAGCACCACACGTTGGACATTTCTTGAATGGAGTCCTTTCCATGGACTCCGTGCTGGACTACGTCGAAATAGGCCTCCCGGGCCAGTCGACGTAGAGTTAGAAATCTTCGGTGTTGACGTCGAAGCGCGTCGAAATGGGAATGAACTCGCGCTCGATAAACAATACCGTCGAATTGGAAAGGGAATCCCCGCCGAAATATAACTTTTTCTCTAAGTCGATCCGGAGCGCTTCGATCCTCATCCGAACCCGATGGCGGAAAAAAACAAACAATCTAAGGATGGAGCCGATGCCCATGCGCACTATCACCCAAGGGAGGAGTCACCAGCCTCGTGGCTACAAAAGACTTCTCCAAGAGAAAAACAAGTGCAATCATCCGAGCCCAACACCAGATGGCGATCTATTCATAATGTACCATCTGCAGCCCATATGCCTCGAACCTTGTTTTTCTGATGGATACTCCTATCCACAAATTCATCACCTAGCCAATAGATAACAAAAGAAGCTCACCATGCAGTGAGTCTGTAGAATAGCTCACACCAGCAAAGTACCCCTTCTGCCGGACTTCGCTTTCAATGCAGTAGTGATTTGTGAACATGTGAACTAAAGCCCAAGTGGCACCAAGGCAAATGTTCAGAACAGGCACACCACGCACCATTGCCGTGGTGACAGCTTTGGATCTGGTAGAACAAGCCCGCAGTCAAACAAGGTCAATCCAACTGAAAATGATCCATAGCCACAGCTTTTACTTTTGTCTCAGTTTAATCCAGAGAGCTAGCCATCCACTCTATGGACTCTGGTGCGATTGATGTAAAAGCTCAGGCTCTCTTCTGATCTAGGCGATTTAGTCCCTCCTCCCCCTCCATGGATGGATGGATGAAGTGGAGAGAAGAAGTTGGCAGGATGATAGACTGGTGAATGTAGAAAGGTGTTACAACTTTCAAGAGGAAAGGGGCCGGACTTCCTAACACTAGCTTGTCTAGGCAGGTGATGGTGTACGGCTGCTGGACAGATAGCACGCGGATTTGACAATCTGATTTGAATGCAATGAGGAACAGTCCTCATTGGCTTTAATGGGGTGCACATCAGGAATGCGAGAACCAGAGTGAGGTGAGGTTCCACTGGGCTATTACAAAGTCTTTTGTGGAAACATGGGAGTCAGCCATTTTAGAAAACGGATCATAACCGATTTAAATGGGGATGGCAATCTTAAAAATGGCCGTAAGGCAGACAAATAATCTTTAACTGTTGGCAAAGCAAGGTCTTGATGGGCTAGTGTTGCGGCGAGAAGTAGGACATTAGACAACTGGGCTTGTAAGGGTTGGATATGTCTGGAAGAACGTTCAAAAACAAACTTCTCCCAATGGCTCGCGTGATGGTTTTAGTGGAGGGATGCCTTGCAGCCAAAACTGTATTTATATCTTAAGGAGAGCTTCCCAAGAGAGTCTAATTGAAGGACAGATGCTCATGGCTAGTGGTTTTTGGCACTAAAGTCCTCTGGCCCAATATGGGGCCCATAGGGTGACTTGGGCCAGGTTGTTCCTGATGTTCAGAGTATTAGGCATGAGAGATAGAGGCAGACGCATAAAGGAGTACCAACCCCCAATCCAGAAAGGAGTCCCCGAGCGAGAACTGCCTGAGACACCCCTAATAATCAAAACTGTGGACATTGCACATTCTCAGAGTTGGCGAAAAGATAGAGCCAGAACTCCCAATTACTGGAAGACGCCCTGTGCCACCTCCGAGTACAGCCATCCTTCATGATTCACGAGGCAATGCCGGCTGAGCTTGTCCTCTATGGCATTTAAAGATCCTGCCAGGTGCTGTAGACCATGAAGATAGATGTCTGTATGACTCAGCCAGTTCAAGAGACTCAGTCTCCTAGCACATGACCCACAACATCCATGCTTTTTGCAGTAACACATAGCAGTGGTTTTATCTTTGAGAACCTGCATTCGCTCTCTTTTGATGCATTGGAGGAAGACTTACGTTGTCAATCAAATCACCTGAAACTCCAACAGGCTGATTTGGAGGTAGGTTTCCGCCAGAGACCAAAGTTCTCTGATTGCCTCTGCCAGATGACCTCAACCTAGCAGAGATGCATCCATCACAACCATCAGCTCTGGGTGGGGTAGGGGTCTGCTGCAAGTCAAATTACGTTCCAGCAGTCACTACTCCAGATTTCAGTTTCTTTGACACATGGGTGGAATTTGAGAGGTTCCCTTGTTGCTGAGCTCACGGTGACTGTAGAGGACACATGTAACACTGGGCACGGTCCGCCAGCAAGATGGAGACCAAGAAACTTCAGAGACACTCTCACGGAGATCCAGGTCAAAAGTTGAAACATGAGGATTATAGCCTAAATGTCTTGGACATGTTAAGGCAGAGTAAAGGCCCGAAATAGGCACCATGTCCAGGATGGCTCAAAAGAAAGGGAGTCAATGGGAAGCAGTAAGGTGTGACTTCAGCACAATAATGTAAAATCTCAGAGATGTCAATAGATCAGCTGTTGTCTGGAGGTGGCTGACAACTATATAGAGCGAGCTCCCCTTCAGTAACCAGTAATGGAGGTATGGGAAGATGCATTTCCAATGTCCGTAAACAAATAGTTTCTTACCTGTCGGTGTAGTTTTGCAGCTTGAAGATCTTTCTGGATTCACTATGCTGTGCATTATTCCGCGGTCTAGTGGTTGGGTCCGGAATCGTAGTCTTTTTTTTTTTCGTAGCCCAGGTGGGCGTCGACGTCCCACCTTTTGGTGTCTGTCCTGTGACGTCGGCATGCTTCCTGCGGAAGCTCCCACCCTTGGGCGCCATCTTCGGATTCTTTTTTCTTTTTCGTTTGTGTTCTGTTTCCGAATTGTACGGCAATGTTTTTATCTTTTCTCTTTTAGCGCTGTCTTCCTTGAAGTTCCATGAAGTCTTTTAATTTATACGTTTTTTTGTTTTTGTTTACCACCTCTTTTCTCCAGCCTCATCTTTCTGACGGAGGTGGGCGGGTTCGCTAGTGAATCCAGAAACATTTTCAAGCTTCAAAACTACACCGACAGGTAAGAAACTATTAGTTTTGCAGCGTGAATCTTTCTGGATTCACTATGCTGTGCATAGACTTCGTAGCGGTTTGTTGTTATTGTGGCGGCTGGGTGGAAGATGAGCTTGTGTTCTTGAATATGTGCTGAAGCACTTTCTGTCCCACTTGTGCTTCCTTGTTCATTTTTATGTCCACACAGTAGTGTTTTGTGAACGTGTGCACAGAAGCCCATGTTGCCGCCAGGCATTTGTCCTGACTGGGAGTGTTTGCCAAGAAGGCTATTGTAGCTCCCTTCTTTCTTGTTGAATGGGCCCTTGGCCCCTCTACTAGTTCTTGTCCACCTTGTTTGTGGCAGAATTGTATAGTTTGCGCGATCCATCGTGCAGTTGTTCCTTTAGTAACAGCTTTTCTCATGAAACTTTCAGCAAAGGAGACAAAAAACTGTTTCGTTTTTCTGTGATCTTTAATTCTCTCTATGTAATGCATGACTGCACGTCTCGCATCCAGAGTGTGCAGTGCCCTTTCTGCTTTTGTTGTTGGTTTCTGAAAGAAACTTGGTATTTGAATCGTCTGGTTGATGTGGAACCTGGACACCACCTTTGGCATAAAGTGTGGGTCCGTTCTCATCACCACCCTGTCGTAAATTTGTATGTAGGGTTCCTGTAGTGTTAACGCCTGCAGCTCGCTCACTCTGCGTAGCGAGGTGATTGCCACTAGGAATGCTGTTTTTAACGTTAGCATCTGTAGTAAGGCTTTATGCATCGGTTCAAAAGGTGTTTTCATGAGTTCTGTCAGTACTATATTAAGGTTCCATGCCGGTGCTGGTAACCTTTTAGGTGGTGCTATTCTTTTTGCACCTTCCAAGAATCTTTTTACAATTATAGAAGTAAAGAAGCGTTTGCCTGTTTCTCCTCTTGTGTAGGCGACAATGGCTGCTAGGTGTACCCTTAGCGATGATGAGCTCAGGTTAGTCTCGAGCAGGTGTGTGAGGTAATTAAGGACTGTAGAGTCTCTTGTCATCTTCTTGTGCAGTCCCTCCTTTTTGCACCATAATGTGAACCTCTTCCATTTGGCCACGTAGCACTTACATGTGCTTGGTCTTCTTGCCTCTCGAAGTACCCTCAGGGTGCTCTCAGGTAGCCTTAGGTGTGCGAACTCTATGTCCTCAGGAGCCAGGCTGCTAGGCTGAGACTTTCTGGCTCTGGATGCAACACCTCTCCGTTTTGCATGGAGAGTAGGTCTTTCCTCCTCCCAAATTTGTGAGGTGCACTCTATCATTTCCATAATCTGTGAGTACCGTGTTTGTCTGGCCCACTGGGGTGCGACCAGTATGAGGGTCATGTTGATTGTCCTGCACTTGCTGAGTACCTTGTGTATCAGGGGAATCGGCGGAAAAGCGTAGGCAAATGTCTTTGAGCAGCTTATCCATAGGGCATTCCCCAGGCACCCCTCGCCTGGTTGCCTCGATGCGAAGTGTTGGCATTTTGCATTCTGGTGTGTTGCACACAGGCCTATTGACAGTGTTCCCCACCTGTCAAACAGTCTCCTTGTTTCTTGTGCATTCACCTCCCATTCGTGCGCGGCCGATGTCTGTCTGCTGAGCCAGTCCGCTTCCACGTTGTCTTTTCCTGGCAGATGTATCGCCAGTAGATCCATTTTCAATGGTATTGCCCATTTCCATATTTCTTGCGCTAGTTCTGACAGCGGTGGATTGTGTTCCTCCCTGTTTGTTTATGTAGAACATCGCTGTTGTGTTGTACGTCTGGATCAGCACTGTTTGATTGTATAACTTCGTCTGGAAGGCTTTCATAGCTAGGAGAACGGTCTTTAGTTCTAGGTAATTGATGTGTTTTACCGCATCTGCTTGTGTCCACAAGCCCCTCACACGTAGTTTTTCCATGTGTGCTCCCCATCCCTTTTGGGATGCGTCCGTGGTGATGGTCACTGTTGTTGTTGGTGGTGTTAGAAGTTTCCCTTTTGTTATGTTTTCTTTGTTCCACCATGAAAACTCCACTTGCACTGCGTGCGTCACAACCACTAGGTCCTCCCAACACCCCGTCGCTTGTGACCATTGGTCCTGCAGCCACTCCTGGAGTGGTCTCATGTGTAGTCGGACATTTGGTATTATGTGGATGCATGAGGCCATCATGCCCATCATTTTGCTCACCGTCCTCACTGTCAGAGGTTGCCCCTTCTGGTAGAGGCGCGCCTCCTTCAACAGTGCAGTCGTTCTCTTCTCGCTGGGGAACACCTTCCCCTGAATGGTATCGATTTGTGCCCCCAGAAATATCTTGACCTGTTGTGGGTTTATGGAGGATTTCTTCCAGTGAATGGAGAAACCTAGGGCGATTAGTGTGTCTGTCACTCTCTGAGCGTGCTGTTTACACGTATTGTATGACTTTGCCTTTATCAGCCAATCGTCTAGGTAAGGGTATACGTGTATCCCCTCCCTCCTTAAGTGGGCTGCGACTGCTGCCAGACACTTTGTGAACACCCTTGGTGCTGATTTTAGTCCAAAGGCCAATGCCATGAATTGGTAGTGGTCTGAGTGGATTGCAAACCGTAGCAGATGCTTGTGCCGTCTGTTCATTGGGATGTGTAGGTAGGCATCCTTTAGGTCTATGGTGACCATGAAGTCCCCTGTTTGGATCTGAGGGAGTACTTCTGGCAGGGATGTCATTTTGAATTTCTGTGATTTTATGAATTTGTTGAGGAACCTTAGGTCCATGATGGATCTCATTGTTTCGTCTACTTTGGGTACTAGAAAGTACGTAGAGTACACCCCCTTGTTCCTTTCCATGGGAGGTACAGGCTCAATAGCCTCCTTTAGTAGCAGTTCCTCTGCTTCCCTCTGAATAAGCTCTAGTTCCTTTTTTGCTGGTGCTCTTTTCTTTGGTCATCTGCTTGGTGGTGTTTTTTCTAACTCTATGCAGTACCCGTACTGTATTGTGTTGATGATCCATTTGTCCGTTGTAATGTTTCTCCACTCCTGGAGGAAGAGTTTTAATCTTCCTCCCACTGGTGTTACGTGCTCGTGGTGTTTCGGTGCGTGAGACTCCTGTTTTTTGCTTCTGTGCTCCACCCTTGGAGTGGTTTGTAGGGTGTACACTGTCAATGAGGCTGAGTCACTTGGAGGTGGTTTGCTGTCCACCCCTCCTTGTGTTTCCACGTCCTCCCGCGAAAGGACTGGCCCCTATGTTGGTATTGCCATTGCGGTTTTTGATGCCCATGTTGTGTATGGGTGTCGCTGTGGTGGGAATGTTGGAAGGACTGATGCGACGCTCCCAGCTGGTTCCCACCTCTCCCGTGTGGTCTCCTTGACGGGGTCCCTCTCTTTGCTCCCCTGAATTGCAAGGACCCCATGGATCTTGCGGTGTCATTATCCTTTTTGAGCTGTGAGAGCTTGTCGTCCACTATTGCACCGAACAGTGTCTCACCATTGAACTGAGTGTTCAGGATGTTGTGTTGCACCTCCGGTTTAAAGCCTGATATTCTGAGCCAGGCTTGTCTTCTTTCTGTGATGCCCAGCATCATAAGCCTGCTGGCCGTGTCTGCCCCGACCAGTGCTGTTTTTAGGCAAGTGTTTGCCAAGTTCTTGCCTTCCTCTACTAGGTTCGAAGCCCTTTGTTGGTGCTCCTGAGGTAGATGTTTCACCAACTGCCCCAGTTCCTCCATGATCTGGTAATGGTGTCTGTTGAGTAGTGCATTGGAATTAGCCATGCGCCAGTGCATAGCGGCATTCCTTTCAATCTTCCTTCCTGTTAGGTCCATCCTTCTGCTCTCTTTATCAGGGGGTGGACCCGAAGTAGTTGGCACATTGGCCCTTCTTGCTGTTGCCGTGATGATAGAGTCAGCAGCAACCGTCCCCTGTATGTAGGCTGGGTCCTTTGAGGAGTGCTTGTATTTTTTCTCCGTCCTTGGCGTGACGGGTTTACAAGTAGCAGGCTCCTTGAATGCCTCTCTTCCTTGCCCTTTGATTCTTTCAAGCATTGGCAGGTACTGGCTCCTAGTGTGCATTGGAAGTAGTGTCTCTACTAGGAAATCCCCTTTCGGCACCTCCTCTTCGAGCTTTACGGTGAACGCTGTTGCTGCGTTCTTGATGCATTCATTATAGAGCCCAATGTCGTCCGGTGGCAAGGGCCTCGCTGGATATGTGTCCACTCCCTATTCTGGACTTTCGGCATTGATGTCCTGCCACTCGACCTCCTGTGTATCCGAGTATGTTGACTCTTGGTACACCGTCTGTTCGTCCTCTCTCTCCTCCTCGTAATAGACATTATCATCTTCCTGATATGCCAGATCTTCCAAGCTCTTCGATGCTTGTTCTACTTCGAAATCTTCCTCTTCATCTTCAACCACTTGTACCTCTGGTGACTTTGGCCTCAAGGGAATTGTGTAGGATTTCATTTTTTCTTCGAAATCTTTCTTTCGCTGCAGGATGTTCTCCATCTCTGCTTCGAGTCTCTTCTTCTTTCTTTCCATCTCCGCCGCCTGGTTGGCGTCGAGTGGTTGTGCCGGTCTCTTTGGCGCGTTAGCTGGCGCCGAGATGGCTTTCGGCGTAGAGACTGGTTTCGGCGGCGACGCTGTTTTCGGCGTCGAGGCTGGCCTTGCGTCTTTCGTCGTCGACTTCGAAGATGGTTTCGTAGTCGAGCGCTCCTTTTCTTGGAGGCTTTGATGACTTTGGTTGGTCGCCGCCCTTCGGCGCCAGGGAGTCCTTCTGAGACGATCCGCTGGGCCTGGATGTCGCTGCGGACGCCGAAGTTGTCGGCGTCGGCGCTTTCGGGGTCTTGGCCTCGTTTTTTCTAGAGTCTTTCGGGCCTTTTTGGGGCGTCGATTCTCCTACCTTTTCATTAGTCTTCTTATTATCGGTCTCTGCGACCGTGTAGCCGATGTCTTCTTCGGCGACGTAATCCTCCTCGTCGGTCGAGAGTCCCAGGTCTCGAAGGGACGGAGGTTGGGCCTTGCCCTGCATGGTGTAGTTTGCGAACCTTTGCCTCTCTCTCACTCGAAGGGTCTTCGGGGTGAATGCGGAGCAGGCGTTGCAATCTCTGCTTTCGTGGTCGGCCGGCAGGCAGAGGTTACAGACTGGGTGTTGGTCCTTCTGCGCGTACTTATGATGGCATTTGCGGCAGAATTTGAATGGTGTGTTGTCCATGTCTTGCGTTCAGGAGGCCCCCTGATTGCGCATTCTCCCCTGGACGTCGAAGAAACTCTAAATTCTTCCCTTCTTCGTCGCCCTTCCGATGGTGCAGTCTTTCTTCGTCTTTTCCAATGTTTATTGTCCCAAAACTTGCTTCTTCTTTTCTCCAAATCTCTGGAGCCCTCTCGGGAACGATCCAGACCCAACGGAGGAAAAAAGAATCTGAAGATGGCGCCCAAGGGTGGGAGCTTCCGCAGGAAGTATGCAGACGTCACAGGACAGACACCAAAAGGTGGGACATCAACGCCCACCTGGGCTACGAAAAAACAAAAAAAAACAAAGAAAAGACTACGATTCCGGACCCAACCACTAGACAGTGGCATAATGCACAGCATAGTGAATCCAGAAAGATTCACGCTGCAAAACTGGTAGTGACACCACCACTTTCGTGAACACCAGAGGGACACTGGTAAGGCCAAAAGGGAGCACTGTGAACTGAAAATGCTCCTGGCCTATCTGAAACTGCAGGTTACCTTAGTAGAAAGTGGACAGGAATGTGCAAATAGGGTTCCTGATAATCCAATGCCACTATTCAGTCACTTGATCTAGGGCAGACAGAACCATGTCTAAGACGAGCCTTCTGAACTTGTCCTTGAGGAAAGAATTCAGAGGGCAGAGGTTTAGGACAAAGTCTTCAGTCTTTCTTCAACACCAAAAAATAGAGGAGAAGCATTCAGTTCCATGCTCCGATGCCAGTACACTTTCTATGGCCACTCTCTCCAAGAGAGCTTGAACTCCCCTCTGCAGAATCAATCAATCACGGAATTTGTAAAGCGTGGTACTCACCCATAGGGTCTCAAGGCGCTGCTGGGGGGAGGCGGGGTCCACTATTGCTCGAAGAGCCAGATCTTGAGCGGTTTCCTGAAGGAGAGATGGTTCTGGGTAAGTCTTAGGTGGGTGGGGAGGGAGTTCTATGTCTTGGCCGCCAGGTAGTAGAAGGATCTTCCTCCGGCGGTGGTCTTGCGGATGCGTGGGACGGTGGTGAGCGCGAGGCTGGCGGAGCGGAGCTGGCGGGTGGGCGTGTAGAATGTAAGGCGGTTGTTGAGGTATGTGGGTTGAACGTTGTGGAGAGCCTTCTGTGCGTGGGTGAGGAGTCTGAACGTGATCCTCTTGCTGATGGGGAGCCAGTGCAGGTCTCTCAGCTGGGGAGTGATGTGGCTGAAGCGGGGGTGTCCAGGAGGAGTTGTGCTGAGGCGTTCTGTATGCGCTGGAGTCTTTGCTGTAGTTTGGCTGTGGTTCCAGCATAGAGGGTGTTTCCGTAGTCCAGTCGGCAGGTGACGAGGGCCTGGGTGACCGTCTTCCTGGTGTTGGTGGGGATCCACCGGAAGATCTTTCGGAGCATGCGCAGTGTGTTGAATCAGGCTGACGTGACGGTGTTGACTTGCTTGGTCATCGTGAGGGAGGAGTCCAGGATGAAGCCCAGGTTACGTGCATGGTCCGTTGGCTTGGGTGCGGAACCCAGGGCAGGGGGCCACCAGGAGTCGTCCCAGGCGGAGGGGGGGGATGTTCCCAGGATGAGGACTTTCGTCTTATCAGAGTTTAGTTTCAGCCGGTTGAGCTTCATCCATTCTGCGACGTCTTTCATTCCTTCCCGGAGGTTGCCTCTGGCGGTGTCGTTGGTGAGGTAGAGGATCAGCTGGGTGTCGTCAGCGTAGGAGAGGATGTTAAGGTTGCGTTGGTGTGCGATGGCTGCGAGGGGGCTCATGTAGACGTTGAAGAGGGTGGGGCTGAGCGAGGATCCTTGCGGGACGCCTAATCTGAACGGGGGGAGGCGGACTCTCTGGGTTCAACCGGCGAGGAACGAGGCTGTCCACTCCAAGGCCTTTCCTTGGATTCCGATGTTGCTGAGGCACTGTATTAGGGTGCGGTGGCATATGGTGTCGAAGGCTGCCGACAGGTCCAGGAGGATGAGGGCCACTGTTTCCCCGTTGTCGAGCAGGGACCTGATGTTGTCGGTGACTGCGATGAGGGCGGTCTCGGTGCTGTGGCTTGCTCGGAAGCCGGATTGCGAGGAGTCGAGGGATCCGTTAGTCTCGAGGAAGGCGGAGAGTTGTCTGTTGACGGTCTTCGATTACTTTGGCCGGAAAGGGGAGGAGTGAGATGGGGCGGAAGTTCTTGAAGTCCGTGGGGTCCGCAGTGGGTTTCTTCAGGAGGGCGCTGAGCTCGGTGTGTTTCCAGCTCTCAGGGAAGGTGGCGGAGGCGAGGGAGCTGTTAAAGATGTCCCGGAGTTGGGGTGCGATGGTGTCGGCTTTGTTGAAGATGTGGTGTGGGCAGGGGTCGGTAGGGGAGCCGGAGTGGATGGTGTTCATCGTGCGGGTGGTATCTTCGGTGCTGACCGTCGTCGAGGTGCAGAGGGTGGTGGTGGGGGGCGCCGGATCGGTGATAGGGTGCGTGGTCTGTGTGCTGAAGCCATTGTGTATGTCGACGATCTTGCGGTGAAAGAACGAGGCGAGTGAGTTGCAGAGGTCCTGCGAGGGAGTGATGTCGTGGTTGCAGGTGCTGGGGCTGGAGAGCTCTTTGACGATGTTGAAGAGTTCCTTGCTGTTGTGGGAGTTGTTGTCCAGTCGTTCTTTGAATGTGGTCATTTTGGTGGTGCGGATCAGATGGTGGTGTTCGCGAGTGGCGTTCTTGAGGGCTGTCATGTTTTCGGTTGTCTGGTCATGGCGCCAGGCTTTCGAGGGTGCGGCAGGTTTTCTTTGAGTTTTTGAGGTCGTTGGTGAACCAAGGGGCTTTCCTGCTGCCGTGTCTGCTGGGGGGGGGGTTCTTCAGTGGTGCAAGGGTATTGGCGCAGTTGGTGAGCCACTGAGTGAGGTTGCGGGCTGCTTCGTTGGGGTCCGTAGTGTGGGTGGGGTGGTTCTGGCTGAGGGTGGTAGGGAGTTGGTCAGCAATGATCTTGCCCCAGCTTCTACGGGGAACCTGTTGAGTGTGGTGGTGGGTTGTGGTTCTCCTGAAGTTGAAGTGGACGCAGCTGTGGTCTGTCCAGTGAAGTCCGGTGGAGTGGCTGAAGGAGATGTGCTTGCTGGAGGAGAAGATGGGATCAAGCGTGTGGCCGGCGTAGTGGGTGTGGGTGTTCACCAGTTGCTTGAGTTCGAGGTTGGCGAGGTTGTCCAGCAGGGTGGTGGTGTTGTTCTCCAGATAGAAGTTGAGGTCTCCTAGGAGGATGTAGTCTGAGGAGGTGTGGGCGTGTGGGCTGATTAAGTCTGCGATGGCTTCGCTGAATTGTGTGCGTGGTCCCGGGGGACTGTAGACGAGGGTGCCTCGGAGGGTGGTCTTGGGGTCGGTGTGTATCCGGAAGTGGAGGTGTTCGGCGGCTGTGAGGGTGTCGTCGGAGTTGGTCGTGATGCGGATAGTGTTTCTGTGGACGATGGTGATGCCTCCTCCGGCTTGATTGGCGCGGTCCTTCCGGGCAATCTTGTAGCCATCCGGGATGGCCATGGCGGGAGCTGAGGAGGCGTTCATCCATGTTTGTGAGGAAGGCGACGTCTGGTGAAGTAGTGTCGAGAAGGTTCCAGAGTTCGACGGCGTGCCTGTGGACGGAGCGGGTGTTGAGCAGGATGCACTTGAGGTGATCGTTGCTGGAGCCTGGCTTAGCGGGTGCCGTGCAGGGTCGGGTGCAGGTGAAGCTGCAGGCGTGGCAGGTGAAGGCTCCCTGCGTGCGTTTCGGGGTGGCTTGGTAGCAGGCTGGCTGTCGGCCGGTGTTCAGTGCGTGGATGGTGGCGGCGTCTTATCTGTCGGGTTGGCTGGCTCCGGCGAGGTCCAGGGGTTCTGGCGCTGGGCGCGGTCCAGGTGTAGACGGGCTTGCCTTTGGCGCGCAATCGGCGCGCCTGCTGCGCGTGACCGCTGCGTGTATGTGTGGACTCCGCCATAAGTGGAGCAGTGGGAGGGAGGAGCAGCTGGGAGGCGGGAGCGGGGTGGCGCAGGGAAGGGGATAAGGATACAGAAAAGAAAAGGGGGCGGGCCGCAGGGGAGCAGCGGCAGGGAGAATGGACAATTGGTCCTCTAGAAGCAGTTGCGGTGTAGATGGCATATTTGTAGTAGTAGAAAGGAAGGGTGCAATTGCGATGGATAATTTGAAGCACCCATCTGTGAGATATGCTTTGTCACAAGTGGAGGTAAAAACGTACCTAGACTAGCGGATGAAAGTGTGCCACTAAGGGTTCCGTTCCAAAGTGGAGAACTGAGATCTGGAGGTAACCAGACATTTGCGCGACTTCTCTTGCTGTGTGGCGGGAAGAAGGGAGCCCTATTTTGCCTTTGTGTTTCTTTTTCAACATACTCAAAGGCCTGGAAAGGGATGACAACCTCTCTTGGGAATGGCCTTGGGAATGAGCAAGCTTTCAAGACCTCAACTTAAGAGTGAGACAGACGTTTCCTGCGGTGCTCAGTGACTTTCAGCTGAGCACATTTGTTATAGGACGTTGAATCATGCGAGAAATCCAGACACCAGTGGGAGACCTTTTGATAATCAATCATTGTCATCGGTTTGTGGCAATCATTGAATGTTTAAAACCTGCCAGTTTAGTGGGAGAAATGTCTCTGGTACACTGGAAAATACCTGGAATAAGAGCTATCAGGTGACAAAGGAACCAAGGTCAATGCGAAGATGTGAGAAAGTGCCATCATTCCTTCATTGGTATGCCCCCACTTTTTTCTGAACTGCTGATGTGCTTTGACTGCGTGTGCCCGGGGTTCCTGCCAACCAGGTACCCAGGACCTGTGTCCCATCCCTAAAATGGTGTTGAAACTAAAACCAAATTGGCATCTCTGGCCTCCTGTCAGCCACTAGTAAATGGCAACCTAGGTACCCAGAGCATGGTGATCAGATAATACCCCCGAGGACTGCAGCACTTAATGTGCCACCCTCAGGGGCCCTGTACCTTGACACCCACACACTGCCTTTGCAGGCTGAGTGTCTAAGTACAGAACTAAACAAAGAGTCGACATGGCACACATCCCTGTGTGCCATGTCCACAGAGCTCACTGCTCTGACTTCAGTCACCCCTCTAGCTGGGTGCCCTATGCCAGAGGCGTGGGCACAGGTGCATGAGCCCTGTGCCCCTACAGTACCCAAGGCCATTCCTGGGCACTGAAAGTGAAGTGATGCCACTAAGAGTATATGGTGCTGGAAGGTTGTCATAACGAACACCACAGCACCATAATGGCTATCAAACTTCAGCACATTAAACCCGCACTGATGCCAGTGTGGGATTTAATGTAAAATGCACCAGAGGGCATCTTAGAGATGCCCCCTGAAAACCTAACCTACAATCCATGGGCTGAGTGGCTGCAGAGGCTGCCACACAGCAGGCATAATGCTGGACCCCTAGGTGGAGAGCCCCCGCTCTCCTGGACCTGCAACAATGCACATCCTGGGCGAGGTGCTAGGTCTCCTCCTTCAGGATGGGCAGGGTGAAGCTTCAAAGGCATGCCGCCTCTGTGAGCTTCTCCAGACCATTTGCTGTACCTAGCAACTGGCCCCCACCAGTCCGGACCCCTACTCTGGCGGGAAGACTGGCAGGAAAAACTACGTCAGGAAGGGGGGGGTGCCAGCCTGTGCCAACCCCACCTATCAGGTGGGGGAGACGAGGTGAAGCACAACCCCAGGCTCCGGCCATCTTGAAGATGGGGAGCCCTGCCCAATCACAGCTAGGCTCCTGCCCCCCTCCCACAGGAGAGGAGCAGGCTACCGGGTGTACTATTGGTCCCTGCCCTTGCCCTACCTGTAACGCCCCTAAATTCAGTATTTAGGGGCTCCCTGAACCTTCCTTTCTTAGATCCCGATAAGAAAAGAAGAAATGGATAAAGACGACCCGCCGCCCAGCTGCTAACAGGATGACAACAACTGACTTGGCCAAAGCCCTACCGGCCTGTCGACCCTGAAACCTGCCCTTGCCTTAATCCTGGCGACTCCTGCGGACTGCAACCTTGGGACACCCAGAGGACCTGCCTGCCTTGACCCTCTTAAAGACAGCGACTGCCATCAGCAGAGGCTATGCTGCAACCCCCCAGCCAGGAAGCTCCGGATCAGCCCACTCTGCACCTGCCGAGCCCAGCCCGGGCCCGAGTGATCCAAGACCACTAGGACGTCCCCTGGCACCTGGGATCTGAAGTCCAGTGCCCAAAGACCCTCCTCGACGAACCAGACGACATCTGCAGACTCCGAACCAGGGGCCCACCCAACCGCGACAAGCTGAGGGTCAGCTTTTCCGACACCCAAAGACACCCCGGCGCCGTATAGACGCCTGTGCCTCCCTTTGGGGTACCCACCTGTGCTCCAAGATCCCAACTTACCTCTTGAAGTGCTGGTCGCCCCTGGAGAGTCTCCACCCCCGAGCGTGCAGCATTTTGTTCCCTTTATACCTTTCCCATTGGATAACATTGAGCACCCGACGGCTCAAAAGCACCCTGCACGCAGCCGCCCGAGTACCACTGGCTGTGCCACCTTTGCCCTATCCGGCTTCTCCCTTTGTCCTGAGCAAGTGACCACAGCTGCGTGGCCTGCTAGCCAGCAGCCACCAAACAGAGGCCCCATGTCCCTCATTGGATAACATTGGGCCTAACTCCCTCTGCACCCCGCTGCCCCTGCGTCGCTGAGGGTGAACCAACTGTACCTACCTTACCCTGGGGAACCACGGAGTCTATGCCCAGAACCACAACTTCACCAGTCGAGTACTCACCTGGAAACCGGTAACTCGCTTACCTGCCATTGGATAACATGGACTTGTTGGACTCGAAAAATCTTCTAAGTGTGAAGTTTTGGAAACTTAAAATATATTCATATAAAATCAACCGAATTCCTAAGTACTCATCTGTGATCAGGAGAGAAGCTAGTACTGTACCTTGTAGACCAGTACTGAACCGCATAAGTAATCCTTACCGGGTTTACTAGTAACCTAAATTTTCTCCATTGGAATCCATTGTCTGCTTTTCTATTAAATTTCCTTTAAGTCCTCTTTTGAAAACTTAAAATATTCTTTAAAAATCATACAAAATACTGAAACGAAATTACTTACCTGTTTTAAGTTGAGACCCCAGTGCTGGACCCAGGAGCCCAGTACTGGATTACCAAAGTAACAAGATCGTACTTTACCTGCAACCTGAATTTTCTCCCATTGGATAACATTGCCAGATTTCTGTTGAAACGTTTTTAAGTGTGAACTTTTAAAATCTCTTAATATTCCTAAAAAATCACTGCAATACCTACAATGTTTTTACTAAACTGTTTTCAGCTTAGACCCCAGGACTAAATCTAGGATCCAGTCCTGGAACTACCAAAGTAATCAACTGTGTTTATATAAGAAAATCCATTGAGCTCAGTGCTAAATTGCGTGTAGAATTGTGTTGCCTACTATAACCCCTGTACCTGTTGTGTTTACAAAGTTTATTTCCTTCCTGCAAAGTACTCATCTGAGACCTCTCATATTGAGAACAGTATATTTTGATACCTGTTGGTTCTAAAAATAAAACAACCATATCTTTAGATATAAAAACAATTGGCCTGGAGTTCAGTCCTTGAGTGTGTGAAACCTTTTGCTGACTGAGTGTGTACAACAAATGCTTTACACGGTCCTCTGGTACTGCCTTACTGCTCGACCAAGCTACTACTTTAGAGAATAAGGTCACACCTGGCTTTAACCTCTGTTGTACATCTGGGGTTTGTGGACTCTATACACACACTGTACCTTATTCTGGTCCAGTATATATAGAGCCACTTTCTCACAGCAGAGGTGATGGTTATATTGTGGCCCCAACATGGAGCTGCACTTCACCACATACCAGGAGTTGCTGAGAAAAAGCTAAATATTCAGTCTAGCAACTAGGGGAATTAAGAAGGTGGGGAAACTGCGGCTAGGAGTAGTCATCCCAAAGGCTCTTAACTGATATCTCTTGCCAATCTATAACATTAGACAATGCCTTTGTGGATTTTTGGATTGGAAATTCGAATATTGCAAAAGCGTGCCGCATATCCAGTCATCCCAGTGCAGCAAAGGAAGGATCTGTTGAAACACAGACATCAAGAACCTTTCTCTTTTCATATATTTCTTCACAGTCCCGAGTTCCAGCATGTGGCAACATTCTTGATTTCGGTCCTGGCTTTTGAGAAGTCATAATATTGTCCATACCCATTTTCTTTGTTTGTGGAACAGGTTAGACTACTTTTTTTGTTTAAGCAATATTTTTAACACCTGTACCCAGTGTTTCACAACCTTTGGTGGAATTCGAGGTGAGCTGATATTTTAATTCATTCTGCACAGTATCTAGAACCCATTGTATTTGACTGTACTCTGACGAATGCCTGGAAGCACTCCCCATAACCAGGATAGAAATCTGTCTGTAACAAGAACCACAGGTTTTAAACCCCACAGAGTTTTGGGGAATATCCCTAGCACACTGGGAGATAATGCTCAAAATAATTCGGCAAAATGTAAAACATTTTGTACAAAAAAAGGGCAGCCTGTAGCTCTATCTATGCTGACGGGGCAAAAAGAAAAAAAACGGTGCGCGCACTCGGGTGGCACTTACATGTCATTTCCGGCGCAGATGATGCCGAAGAGGAACTAGTACCTACTGGCATACAGAGATACTGCTAGAAAATTTCTGAATTCAGTCAGACACCTCGTGAATATTCTAAGGTAAGAAATCTGCGGCTAGAAGTCTCTATCAGATAAAGACCAATAGTGAGAAGTGCATACACTACAAATGCAATCGTTCAGGCAAACGACTAGCGAGATTACTGATGTGGCAGAGGATTTTTTTTTTTAAAGGGCAGAAGAAGGGGGCTGAGGTCTGGCCACTCAGTCTTGTAAAAGTAACAGCACTAGATCTAAGAGTCTCAACATAACCATATAAAGCATGTACAAACACTCTTTTCGACCCTCTATTTCATCAAGACATTCAACTTGTGCCAAACAATGGTGTGTGAACAGGTAAAGGAAACAAGCACTCCTAATGGTCTTCATTCTGGGACACTTTCTCCCACTGCAGCATGGACACAAAATGTAAGGAAATAAAGTGCACATACATAGAAGAACTGTTCTAAAAGACAGGAGCGCCAAATAAAAATAAGTATTTTGATCCCAAACAGCGTTAAAAAGAATGATGTTCTGGGACTTTTTTTGCTCAGTAAGCGGAAAAACCTGCCTCACTTACTGTGGTCAAGTTTTTACTCTTTTTATAGTCCATACATATATAAAAATGTCCCGATTAGTTTTTTGTATGCCTTTTTGCAGTGTCATTGTTTCAGTCCAACGTGTAGGATAGGACTAATTTGGTTTTCGCATGAGCGAGGGAGATTGACAACAAACAAGTTACTTACGGTTGGTATTACTTTCTGGTTAATACTCTAACTACAGATTACTCAACTTGTGATTATACCCAGGTGCCAGACTGGACGTGCGAAATTTCAAAAGGAATCCTGCATGCGTTAAGAGGAGCATGCAGCTCCCCATAGTCTCCGTTCTGCCCTGGAAGAGAAACAGAGCTGCATGGAAGCATCAACAATGTGCACTGACGTCCGTTTCTTTTTATAACCTGTTCTACTCCCCCAGACGTGAAATCGGTCAGTGAATTGGAAGAACCAATGTGCAGATTCCATTAACGAATATGTGACGTTTTTCCGCATACAAATACCCCGCATACCATCACTCCGCAAAAATGAATCCGCAAATACTATCAGTCCGCAAATTAAGACAACGCAAACTTTTACAACGAATATGCCTTTACCACGCATGCCTTTACAACGCAAAGGCATGCATGTTAAAGGTATACTCATTGAAAAAGTTTTAAAGGTAAGTGAGTACCCTGCAAAAAACACAAACCTACACTACACAAACACTACCCTACACTACACCAACACCAAAACACTACCCACTACCCTACACAACCTTACACTACACTAACACTAGCCTAAACCCTAAAACACTACCTACACTACACAAACACTACACCAACACTACCCTAAACCCTAAAACACTATCCTACATTACACATACACTACCCTACACTACACAAACACGACCCTAAAAGTTAAAACACTACCCCCTGCATGACCCTACACTACACAAACACTACAACACTACCCTAAAACACTCCCCCCTGCATGACCCTACACTTCACAAACACTACACCACTACCCTAAACCCTACCCCCGCATGACCCTACACTACACAAACACTACAACACTACCCTAAAACACTACCCCCAGCATGACACTACACAAACACTACAACACTACCCTAAACCCTAAAACACTACCCCCAGCATGACCCTACACTACACACACACTACACCACTAACCTAAACCCTAAAACATTACCCCTGCATGACCTTACACTACACAAACACTACAACACTACCCTAAACCCTAAAAAACTACCCCCAGCAGAACCCTACACTACATAAACACTACAACACTAACCTAAACCCTACCCCCAGCATGACCCTACACTACACAAACACTACAACACAACCCTAAAACACTACCCCCAGCATGACCCTACACTACACAGTCACCACAACTCTACACTACACTAACACTAGACTACACTACACTACTCAATCACTACCCCAGCACGACTCCCCACCCCTAAAAAATTAACCCTAACCCCCTTACCTCTCTCGTCATCGTGGTTCCACACTCCTCCTGGTTCCATCTCCTTAAAGTCTGCCTCGACTCCTGTTCTTCAGGCTCCTCTGTAGCCCCCACTCCCACTGACACTCCTTTAATGGCTCCCATACCCTTTTTCGGTTCGAACATCTTCGGTCGCACCATCGGTGGCAACCCGAATTTGATTGGTGTCCATGCGGTCTGAATGTTTCCGACCAACTTCGGGGTTGGGGCCTTCTTCGGTCTGACCGTTGTAGCCTTTTCTTTGATGCGTTGGAGTGACTCCGACACCTGTTTGGATACGAATGGGGTCGGTTGTGTCGACTCGACAGGGTCCTTGGAGCCAGTCTTTGTCTTGGTCTCAGTCCCTGTCCGAGGATCGACCCCCTCTCTTGGTTCGAGCCTTTTGTCTGTGTCAACTCTCTTCGGCGCCGACTTCGTCGGTTCGACAGCCTTGATCTTGGTCTTCGGTGCCCCAACCTTCGGTTTGATGACCTTTTTGAACTTCTCGGTATCGATGGCCTTCTTCTGTTTCCTCGGCTCCGAGGGGTTTGAGGCCTTGAAACCGACATGAGTCAGCTGCACTTTTGGTTTCGTTTTTGGTAGTGATGCTTTCGATTTCATTGGATCGACCAATGTCATGTTCGTAGCCGGGCCTTTATGCGGGGCTGCAGAACGATTCGATAGATCTTGGGTAAGGCCTTGTGGCGATCCCTCGACCTGAGCCTTATCGAGTGCTTCATCGTCGGCCGACGTATCGACGGTTGGGCCTAGCTCCTCGCCTGAGCTATCCTCTACGGCCCCAAGGGCCTCTGCGTCGTCTCCTACCTCATCGACGACATTTTCTTCTTCTTCCAATATCTCTTCATCTCATCTTAGACGTCATACTCGGAGTCATGCTCCGAAATAGGATCCGAGTGTTCTTCCCGATCCTCCAGATCAATGACCTCTTCGTCTTCGGTCCCGAAGATGTTTTCTGGATTAGGCGCTGATCTCTGCGACTCTAACCGAGCCGCGCGTCGAATCCGAAGAGTTTTCTTCGACCTGAACCGGGCACAGGCCATACAGTTGGCTTCGTTGTGATCCGGGGACAGGCACTTGTTGCACACCGGGTGGACATCGATGTGCGGGTATTTTTCATTGCAAAGTGGACACCTCTTGAATGGGCTTCTATCCATTGTAGATCGAAGATCGGTTCGAGTGTGGAGAAAAAAAACATCTGATTCCTCGATGTCCTTTTGAAGCAAAGTTATCGGCACCGAACGAAACGATACCAACGCTGTCGAAAGCCTTTTGGCTTTGTAGAAAGTTTTCCTAACTTGAGCTAAGATAGTAACATCCGAACCCAAAAACAATCTGAGGATGGAGGGGATGCCCATGCGCACTGTAGTCCAGGGGAGGAGTCACCTATCTCGTGATACTTCGAAGACTCTTCCAGGACAACAATGTGCAATCATCCGGACCCAACACTAGGCGGCGATCTATGCACAGATATGAATTCAGCAGCCCACATGCCTCGAACTTGTATTTTACGGACTTTTCTGAGAGACGTGATGGCAACAAGGAAAGCAGTTTTCCATGTTAGGAATTGCAATTCACACCTGTGTAAAGGGTCGAAAGGGGGTCCCATAAGTCTTGTAAGGACCACGTTTAGGTTCCATACTGGAGCAGGCGGTAACCTAGGTGGGAATATTTGTTTAACTCCTTCCATAAATGCTTTGATTGCAGGTACCCTAAAGAGAGATATATGTTGCCTATTATGTAAATAGGCTGCAATTGCTGCCAGATGCAGGCGTATGGAAGAATAAGCCAAATTGGACCTTTGCAGGTGTGGAAGGTAGCAAATAATATTTTGGATGGAAACATCCAGTGGATCAATGTGATTATTGTTACAATACATTGCAAATCTTTTCCACTTAGCTGCATAACATGCTCTGGTAGTGGGTCTCCTAGCTTCTTTAATTATGTTCATACAGTCTGGTGGTAGGTTTAAGTAACCAAACACTTCAGGAGCCAGATCGCCAAATTCAGTTGGCTTGGTTCTGGGTGTCTTATTTCTCCATGGTTCTGTTTTAACAGGGATGGTGTGGGCCGTAATTTTTGATGTGGAAGCAGTGAGAAATCTAGTAGTGTGGTGAACCACGGCTGACGTGCCCATGTGGGAGCCACTAGTATTAGTTTGAGAAACTGTTGTCTGAGCTTGCGTACTACTAGTGGAATGAGTGGGAGAGGTGGAAAAGCGTACGCAAATCTGCATGACCAGTTCATCCATATCGCATTCCCCTCCGACCGTGGGTGTGGAAACCTGGCGGCGAAGGTTGGGCATTTTGCATTTTTGTGGGTGGCAAACAGATCTATCTGTGGATGCCCCCACATTTGGAAGAATGGTTGAAGAACTTGTGGGTGTATCTCCCATTCGTGAATCTGTTGTGACTGACGACTCAACAGATATACTACTGTCAGGTGTATGTTTTGAGGAATGGCCCATCTCCAAGTGTTCTGTGCAAGCTGATACAGTTGCAGAGTGTGTGTGTCCCCCTGTTTTTGTATATAATACATGGCTGTCATATTGTCCGTCCGGATTAGGACAGCTTCGTTTTGTACTTGTACCTGAAACGTTTTGAGTGCAAGGAAAATTGCGAGCAGCTCTAGATGGTTGATATGGAACTGGCTTTGTTGGTTTTTCCATTGGCCTTGTGTGGTATAATGCAAGAGATGGGCTCCCCATCCTGTGAGGGATGCATCTGTCGTGAGCTCTATCTGTGGAACAGGGTCTAGGAACGGCCGTCCCTTTGTCAAGTTTTTGGTGTTCCACCATTGCAGAGAGCGATATGTACGGCTGTCTATCAACCCCAGGTCTGTGAGCTGACCTTGAGCCTGATTCCACTGCTTTGCTACACATTCTTGTAATGGGCGCATTTGCAGTCTTGCTTGAAGAACAATGAAGATGCAAGACGCCATCATGCCTATTAGTCTCATGAACACTCTGGCTTAGAGAGACTGCTGGTGTTGAAAAAGGGAGACTAAGGTCTGAATGCTCTGTATCCTGGCTTGACTGGGATACGCTAGAGCTGTAGATGTGTCTATGGTAGCTCCTAGATATTGATGAACGTGCGAAGGCTCTAGGTGCAACTTGGGTGTAGTTTATTGCAAACCCTAAGTCGTGCAATGTCCGAATTGTTTGTTTTGTGTGTTGGACACACTGGTTGAACGATTTTGCTTTTATGAGCCAATCGTCGAGGTAAGGGAAGACATGTATCTGTTGTCTTCTGAGATGGGCTGTTACTACTGCTAAGCACTTTGTAAACACTCATGGTGCTGTTGTGACCCCGAATGGAAGGACTTTGAACTGATAGTGCTGTCCTTGTATGACAAACAATAGATACTTTCTGTGCGCAGGATGTATAGGAACATGAAAATAGGCGTCCTTTAGGTCTAGTGTTGAAAGAAAGTCTCCCTGTTGTAGTAGTGGGAGTACTTGTTGTAAAGTGATCATGTGAAAATGATCTGATTGCATGTAATGGTTGAGAGGCCGGAGGTCGAGAATTGGTCTTAGTGTCCCGTCCTTCTTGGGAATTAGGAAGTACAGGGAGTAAACTCCAGTTCCCCGTTCCTCTAAAGGAACTACTTGAATAGCACCCTTTTGTAGAAGTGCTATAACCTCCTGCTGAAGCAGAGTTATATGTTCAGTGGACAATGGACGCTGCCTGGGTGGTATGTTTGGGGGGGTTGCTGTGAGTTCTAGACAGTAGCCATGTTGGATAATTTGTCTTACCCATCTGTCTGTTGTGATGGAATTCCAGACAGGTAGGAACTGTGATAATCTGCCCCCCATAGGAGTGGAATGCTGTAGGGGAGGCAGAGGGAAGTCACTGTTTGGGAGTGGAAGAGGAGCGGTCGTTGTTATTACCTCTACCTCTTCCCTTATTATTGTTGCCTCTGTATCCTCCTCTAAAGTAGCCTTTGTTAGAGGAGGTCTGTGTGTGCGTCTTAAAAGATGATGTTGTACCTGTGCCGGTCTGCTTGGAGCCTCCTCTATAAAAGGAGCGGCGAAAAGAACTTCTAGTCTGTGTGGATTGTAATGCACCCATAGACTTAGCTGTGTCTGTGTCTTTCTTGATCTTTTCTAGTGTGTTGTCTACTTCCGGCCCGAACAACTGGTTCTGATTGAAGGGCTGGTTCAAGATGGTAGTCTGTATCTCTGGTTTAAAACCTGAAATGCGTAACTACGCATGACGTCTGAGTATAACACTAGTATTGACTGCTCTCGATGCTGTGTCAGCTACATCTAGTGCACATTAAATTGAGGTATTGGATATTAATTTGCCTTCTTGTAAGAGCTCTGCTGCCTGATCTTTGTATTGATCTGGGAGGTGCTCCATTAGTTTTTCTAATTGGTCGTAGTGAGCCCTATCATAGTGTGAGAGTAAGGCTTGTGTGTTTGCTATGCGCCATATGTTTGTTGCCTGTGCAGCAATTCGTTTCCCTAACGCATCAATAACTTTGATTCTTTGTCAGGCGGGGCGTGTCACCAGAGGTCTGGGAATTGGCTCTTTTACGTGCATTAGACACTAACAAAGAGTCTAGTGGCAGATGTCCCTTAATATAGACTGGATCAGATGGTGCTGGTCTATACTTCTTTTCTATTCTCGGATTTAACACCCTACATCGTACCGGGTCTTTAAATATGTCTGGAGCATGCTTAATGACTCCTTTGATCATGGGTAGTATTTGCCTAGACCTTTGTGACTGCTCAAATGTGTCCAGTAAAAAATCCTTATCAATGGCATCAGAGTGCATTGGAACCCCATGGTAAAGGGCAGCTCTATTTAATAGATGATTAAACCCAATACTATCTTCTGGAGGGGAAGGTTTTGTTGGGTAGCACTGAGGATCAGGAATGTCTGGCACATTGTGTGGTGGAAAACCATATATGTCGTCATCCTTAGGATATTCTGGATTGACATCTTCATCTAAAGGGTATGCATGTGGCTCTGGTACGTCATTCCCCCCTACTCCTCGTCAGTGTGGTGTGATGATGCAGGAGATTGAACAGGAGAAGCTATAGGTTCAATATAAAGAGGTGTAGGAGAGGAAGAAGGTGAAGGAGAAGAAGGGTGCATCGGAGAAGTTGCACAATCCTCCTTTTTGGCAGGAACCACAGGTCGAAGTGGTGCGTTTGCTGGTCTCTTCTTGCAAGGAACTGCTTCCACATGTCCAGTTTTTGGATTGATAGACCTTTTTCTGTTTAGGATCTGGTCTTAACAGTTCTACCTCCTCTACAATCTTCTTCGGCGTCGTTTTTTTCAGTGCCGATAGGGGTTGTTTAGAGTTTTTGGCTTTAGGAGGAGTTATCGAGTCCTGTGGCAAATTTTTCGGTGCCAAAGGTGGTTTCGGCTTGGTAGGCTTGTTAGAGTGTTTAGGTGTCTCTGTATCAGGCCTTGGAGTCTTTGGTACAGATGTTGGAGATTTCGGCGTGGAGACCGGTCTCGTTGGCCCTGCGGCGCCGGACTCTGGCTTTCCATTTTTATTTTTGGAACCGGAAGGTTTCGGAGTCGAAGCTTTCGGATCCGGTACAGTTTTTGGCTTCGGCACCGATGTGTCTTTTGGTTTGGGTGCCGAAGGATCTTTGTCTTTGGGCACCGAAGGGCGTCTTGGCTTCGGTGTCGAAGAGTCCTTCGGTGTCGAAGGAGGTTTCGGTGCCAATGGAGGAGGTGAAATTGGCACATGTGGTTTCTTTGGTGCCGAGGCACCGGAAGGCGTAGTCTTTTTCCTCGGAGCCGTGCCCGAAGGCGGGGCGCCGGAGGGTAGATTTCAGTCTCGACAAGGCCCCATGGGCAGAGTGCCGACCGCTGCCTTTGGTTTGGGTAGCGTATGTTGTGCAGGGGCAAGTGTACTCACGGGCTGCCGAGATGGAATCGAGTTGTCCGAGTCCTCTGCCCCTGATATGATCTGGAGATCAGGCGAGTCTTCCTCGGCGACAAGTGGAGCCTCGTCCCCGGAGACGTCCTCTCAGACTATCTCCTCCACGAAGATGTCCTCCGGTGCTGGCGCTGATCTCATCTCGTGTCGACGGGCCCTCCGATCCCGAATGGTCTTCTTCGATTGGAAGGAGGCACAGGCTGTGCAGGTCGACTCGTGTTACGGTGATAGACAGAAGTTGCAGACCTCGTGATGGTCGATATGAGGGAATTTTGCTCGACATACCGGGCATCTCTTGAATGGAGTTCTGTCCATGAGGCGTAGGCCGTACGGTGCCGATAGGCCCAACGGCCCGCGTCGACGCACCGGAATGTAGCGGTTGATGTCGAAAAATCTATTCAATGTCGAAAATATTTATATAAAGTTTCACGCTTCAAAGTTGCTGAAAAATTATTTTCTAGCCGGAGAGGAAAACTTTCATCCGAACCCAGTGGTGGAAAAAAACAATCTGAGGATGGAGTCTATGACCATGCGCAGTATTGTCCAAGGGAGGAGTCACCTATCTCGTGACTACAAATCCGAGAGCCCAACACCAGGTGGCGATCTATTTCTAAGTGTACGATCTGCAGCTCATATGCCTCGAACAGCTGTTTTCCATGTGAGGAATTGCAGTTCACATTTGTTTAGAGGTTCAAAAGGGGGTCCCATGAGCCTTGTAAGAACCACGTTGAGGTTCCACACTGGAGAAGGTGGTAACCTGTGTGCAATGATTTTCTTTAATCCTTCCATAAATGCTTTAATTGCAGGTACTCTAAAAAGAGACAGATGTTGTCTGTTTTGTAAATATGGCGCAATTGCTGCAAGGTGCAGGCGTATGGATGAATATGCCAAGCTACACCTTTCTAAATGTAAAAGGTAGCAAATGATATTTTGGATAGAAGCATCCAAGGGATCAATGTTATCATTATTGCAGTAAATGGCAAATCTTTTCCATTTAGCAGCATAACAAGTTCTGGTAGTAGGTCTCCTGGCCTCTTTAATGATGTTCATACAGTCTGGTGGTAGGTTAAGATAACCAAACTCTAAGACTTCAGGAGCCAGATCGCCAAATTCAGTTGATTTGGGTCTGGATGTCGGATGTCTCCATGGTTCTGTGTGAGCAGGGATGGATTCAGACGTAGCTTTTGGTGTGGAACTAGAGAGAGTTCTAGCAGTGTGGTGAACCACGGTTGGCGTGCACATGTGGGAGCTACCAGGATCAATTTTAGAGACTGTTGTCCGAGCTTGCGAACTACTAATGGTATTAGTGGTATGGGCGGAAAAGCGTACGCAAATCTGCCTGACCAGTTCATCCATATCGCATTGCCCTTGGACAGCGGGTGCGGAAACCTGGCGGCGAAGGTTGGGCATTTCGCGTTTTCGTGTGTGGCGAACCGATCTTTGTCTGGATGACCCCACTCGTGAAAGAATGGTTGAAGAACTTGCGGATGTAGTTCCCATTCGTGAATTTGTTGTGTCTGTCGACTCAACAGATCTGCTATCTAATTGTGAACTCTTGGAAGGTGCTCTGCCAACAGATATATGTTTTGTGAAATGGTCCATCTCCAAATGCTCTGTGCGAGTTGGGACAGTTGTAGAGAGTGTGTCCCCCCTGTTTTTGTATGTAATACATGGCTGTCATGTTGTCCGTCCGGATCAAGACAGCTTTGTTCTGTACTTGGAATGTTTTGAGTGCTAAGAAAATTGCTTTCAGCTCTAGATGGTGGATATGAAACAATTTTTG
Organism: Lissotriton vulgaris; assembly: GCF_964263255.1. Classification (NCBI taxonomy): domain Eukaryota; kingdom Metazoa; phylum Chordata; class Amphibia; order Caudata; family Salamandridae; genus Lissotriton; species Lissotriton vulgaris. The sequence continues at coordinate 134,602,617 of NC_141693.1, forward strand.
TTGACTGTTCAATTGTCCATGAGTTGTATGGTGTAGGAGATGAGCTCCCCATCCTGTGAGGGATGCGTCTGCTGTAAGCACTAGCTGTGGAACAGGCTCAAGTAACGGCTGCCCCGTAGTCAAGTTTTTGGTGTTCCGCCATTGCAAAGAGATGTGTGCGGCTGTCTACCAACACCAAGTCTGTTAGTTGTCCTTGTGCCTGGTTCCATTGCTGTGCTAGACATGCTTGTAATGGGCACATCTGCAGTCTTGCATATGGTAGTATGAAGATGCAAGATGCCATCATGCCTATGAGTCTCATGAACATCCTGGCTTGCAGAGATTGTTGCTGTTGAAAGATTGTGACCAAGGCTTGAATGCTCTGTATCCTTGCTGGACTGGGATACGCAAGAGCCGCAGATGTATTTTTTGTAGCCCCTAGATACTGATGTATATGAGAGGGTTGGAGGATCGACTTGGGGTAGTTTATTGTGAACCCTAAGTTATACAATGTTTGAATTGTCTGATGTGTGTGTTGGACACACTGATTGAATGATTTAGCTTTTATGAGCCAGTCGTCTAGATAAGGGAAGACATGTATTTGATGTCTCCCGAGGTGTGCTGCTACTACTTCTAGGCACTTTGTGAATGATCGTGGTGCTGTTGTCACTCCGAATGGAAGGACTTTGAACTGATAATGTTGTCCTTCCAGTGCAAACCGTAGATACTTCCTGTGAGCAGAATGTATAGGAATGTGGAAGCAGGCGTCCTTTAGGTCTAGTATTGTAAGGAATTCGCCTTGTTGCAGCAGTGGGAGCACTTGTTGTAAAGTGATCATATGAAAATGATCTGATTGTATGTAATGATTGAGGGGCCCGAGGTCGAGAATTTGTCTTAGTGTCCCGTCCTTCTTGGGAATTAGAAAATACAGCGAGTAAACCCCTGTTCCTTATTCTTGTAAAGGAACTATTTGTATTGTGTCCTTTTGTAGAAGTGACAGAGTAAGGTGTTTTGTGGACATTGGACGCTGCCTGGGTGGTATGAGTGGAGGGGTTGCTGTAAGGTCCAGGCAGTAGCCATACTGGATAATCGGTCTTACCCACTCTGTTGTGATGGAGTTCCAGATAGGCAGGAATTGCGTTAATCTGCCCCCCACAGGAGTGGAATGCTGTTGGGGGAGCAGAGGGGAGTCACTGTTTTGTGGCAGAAGAGATAAATTACTGTTACCTCGACCTCTTCCCTTATTGTTATTCCCTCTATATCCTCCTCTAAAATATCCCTTGTTAGAGGATGTTTGTGTGTTGGATTTAAAGGATGTTGTGTTGTCCGCACCGGTTTGCTTGGAGCCCCCTCTATAGAAGGAGCGACAAAAGGAACCTCTAGTTTGTGTGGAACGTAAAGCTCCCATAGATTTGGCAGTGTCTGTATCCTTCTTCATTTTTTCCAGTGCTGTGTCTACCTCTGGTCCAAACAATTGGTTTTGATTAAATGGTGGGTTTAAAATGGTAGTTTGGACTTCCTGTTTAAATCCTGAAATGCGTAGCCACGCATGTCTAAGTACTACACTAGAATTCAAAGCTCTAGATGCAGTATCTGCAACGTCTAGTGCGCACTTGATAGAGGCATTAGAAACGAGTATGCCCTCTTGAATAAGATCATTTGCTTGTGCCTTATATTTGTCAGGCAGATGGTCTAGCAGTTTCTCTAACTGGTCATAGTGAGCCTTATCATATCGGAAAAAGAGGGCTTGTGTATTAGCTATACGCCATATGTTGGTAGCTTGTGCGGCTATTCTTTGGCCTGAGGCATCTATCACTTTGGATTCTTTGTCAGGTGGAGGTGCCTCACCTAAAGTTTGTGAGTTTGCTCTCTTCCTAGCATTGGAGACCACTAGGGAATCTAATGGTAGTTGCCCTTTAATGTATGCTGGATCTGCAGGTGCAGGCCTATATTATTTTCCCAATCCTATGGTTTAAAATCCTAGTACGTACAGGGTCTTTAAAAATTTCTGGAACATGTTTGATGACCCCTTTAATCATTGGAAGAATTTGAACAGATCTCTGCGATTGTTCAAATGCATCTAATAGGAAATCTTCCTCTGCCTCGTCAGAATGCATAGTGACCCCATGGTAAATGGCAGCTCTGTTCAATAGGTGCCCAAATCTAATGTCATCTTCTGGGGGAGAAGGTTTTGATGGGTATGACTGTGGGTCAGGAATGTCTGGTATATCCTGTGGGTTTGGGTACTCCCAGACTGTCACCTGTAGGGTATGGGAAAGGCTCGTCAGTGTCCATCCCTCCTCCTACTCTATACTCATCCTCATTTTGAGGTGAGTGTGGTGACAAAATAGGAGAATGTAAAGGAGAAACCTGTGGTGAATTGTTAAGAGGAGCAGGAGATGAAGGAGAAGGAAGTATAGGGGAAGAAGGGTGCATAGGGGATGTGGCAGAGTCCTCCTTTTTGGCAGGAAGCACAGGAGTGGATGTTTCATCTGCCTTCCTTTTCTTATGTGGTGTGGTGGACACCTGACTTGTCTTTGGGTCGATGTACATCTTTTGCAGAGGATCTGGGTGGAAAAGTTCTTCTGCTTGAGAAATCTTTGTCGGCGCCGATTTTTTCGGTAACGGGCGAGGTTGCTGCTTGTCCTTAGCCTTAGGAGATTGTCACAGTGTACTTTGGCGTAGTTTTCGGCACCGAAGGTGTTGTTTTCGGTGTCGTAGGCTGTTTCGAGGCTTTGGACGCGTCAGAATTATTCCTTGTCTGTTTCGGCATCGAAGACTATGTCTTCGGAGTGGAAGATAGTCTCGTCGGATGCTGGCTTCGTACCCTTGTCTTTAGAAGTCAACGGTTTCGGAGCAGAGACTTCTTTCGGTTTCGGTGCATAGGGAGCTGGTGGGATCAGCACATGCAGCTTGCTTGGTACCGAGGTACCAGAAGGCTTAGTTACTTTCTTCGGAGCCGGGCTCGATGGCGGGGCTGTCAAAATGGTTTTTCGGCCGTGACTGGGCCCAGGAGGCGGAGTGTTGACCGTTGCCTTCGATCTGGGTGCTGTGTGTGGTGCAGGGGCAAGGGCAGTAGTACTCACGCGCTGACCCGATGGTATGGAGTCATCTGAATCGTCTGCCTTTGATACGATCTGGAGATCATCTGAATCTTCTTCGGGAACGAGTGGAACCTCCTCGTCGAAGATATCCACCGGTTCCGGAGCTGATCTCTGCATGTCGCGTCGACGGGTCCTCCGATCTCTGATGGTTTTCTTGGATCGAACGGCGCGCAGGCTGTACAGCTGGATTCGTCGTGTTCTGGCATAAGCACAGTTTGCAGAGCTCATGGTGCTCACTGCGTGGAAACTTAGCTCCACACCCGGGGCATCTCTTGAATGGAGTCCTTTCCATGAGTTGTAGGCCTCACGGCGTGGATAGGCCCAACGGCCCGCGGCGACGTCCGGAAGCGAGCTGATGGAATCGAAACAATGTTAGTCGGTATTGAAGTTAGTTTGAAGAGTTTTGGGAAGTTTTTTGCGCTTTGAAGTGCTTGAAAAGTCTATTTCTAGCCGGAGCGGTAAACTTTCATCCGAACCCAGTGGTGGAAAAAACAATCTACGGATGGAGCCGATGCCCATGCGCACTATCGTCCAAGGGAGGAGTCCTCTATCTCGTGACTACAAAAGACTTCTTCCAAGACGACAACAACATGCAATCATACAAGTCCAACACCAGGTGGCGATCTAATGCATTGTGTAGTATCTGCAGCTCATATGCCTCGAACAGATCTTTAGTGGTATAGCCCATCTCCAGATCTGCTGCGCTAACAGAGAGCTGTAGAGAGTGTGTTCCTCCTTGTTTGTTTATGTAGTAGATGGATGTCATATGGTCTGTGCAGACTAAGATAGCGTTACCCGATACTTGCTTTTGGAATGCTTTTAGGGCTAGAAATACAGCTAGTAACTCCAGATGATTGATGTGGAGTGACTTTTGTTGTGGTGTCCACCTGCCTTGCATGGTGTGATGCAGTAGGTGAGCTCCCCAGCCGGAGAGAGGTGCGTCCGCTGTTATCACTATTTGAGGAACTGGCTCTAGAAACGGTCGGCCTTTTGAAAGCTATTTGTTACTCCACCATTGCAGAGAGAGATGAGTCCGACTGTCTACCAACAGTAGGTCTGTTAATTGACCGTGAGCCTGGTTCCATTGGCGTGTTATACACTCTTGAAGTGGACGCATTTGTAGTCTTGCGTGAGGTACTATGAATATGCAAGATGCAGTCATTCCTATGAGCTGCATGAACACTCAAACTGGAAGAGAGTGTTTCAGTTTGAATTTTGTTAGGAGAGTTTGTACACTTGTTATCCTGGCTGTAGAGGGATAGGCTAGTGCTAATTCGGTTTTTATTGTAGCACCAAGATATTGTTGTACATGGGACGGTTGAAGATGTGACTTGGTGTGATTTACTGTGAATCCCAAGTCGTGGAGTAGTTGAATTGTGGCGTGAATGTGTTGTACACACTGGCTGTATGAGCTGGCTTTTATGAGCCAGTCGTCTAGACATGGGACGACATGAATATACTGTCTTAAGTGTGTGCTGCTACTACCGCTAGGCATTTGGTAAACACCCTTGGTGCTGTAGTGACTCTGAATGGGAGTACTTTGAATTGGTAGTGCTGACCGTCTAGTGCAAATCTGAGATTTTCTTTGCGCTGTGTGGATAGGAATGTGGAAGTAGGCGTCCTTGAGATCTTTGGCGACAAGGAAGTAGTTTTGTAAAAGGAGAGAAGGACCAGCTGGAGTGTGACCTTATGAAAGTGGTCTGATTGTATGTACAGGTTCAGGGGTCTGACGTCTAGAATAGGCCTTAGAGATGCGTCCTTCTTTGGAATTAAGAAATACAGGGAGTATACTCCTTTGTTTTGCTGATGCAGTGGAACTATTTCTATTGCATTTTTCTGCAGAAGGGATAGAACTTCTTGTCTGAGCAGTATCAAATGTTCTTGTGACATTGGACGCTGTTTGGGTGGTATGTTTGGGGGGTAGATGTTAGTTCGAGACAGTAACATGAGTGAATTATTTGTAGCACCCACCTGTCTGATGTGATGTTTTTCCAGGCTGGCATGTATTGTTGTAGCCTTCCCCCGACAGGAGTGGAATGCGGTGGGGGAAGGGGAGGGAAGTCATTGGGCAGGGGTGGAGACAGAGCGGGGGGGTGGGGGGGAGTTGTTTTTACCTCTGCCCTTTTTGTTGTTATCTCTGTAACCACCTCTTTGGTAGCCCCTACTATAGGTGGATTGTGTGGGGGCTTTGTAAGAAGTAGAGGGTGTGTCTGAAGAGTATCCCCTGGTGGCACCTAGATTGTGAGGCTCCATAGATTTAGCTGTATCTGTATCCTTTTTCATCTTTTCAAGGGATACGTCTACATTCGGTCCGAATAAGTGTTGCTCATCAAAGGGCTGGTTAAGTATGGCACTTAAGAGTTCAGGTTTGAACCCTGAAATGCGTAGCCATGAGTGTCTGCGCAATAGAACATTGGTATTAATTGCTCTGGAGGCAGTGTCTGCTGCATCTAGTGCTCAACAAATAGGAGGTGTTTGTGATGTTTTTCCCTTCTTGGCTAAGCCTATTTGCCCTGTTTATATACTTATCGGGAGGTGCTGCATTAGTGATTTTAATTCATCGTAATGCACCCTGGCGTATCTTGCCAATAAAGCCTGTGTATTGGCAATATGCCAAATGTTGGCTGCCTGAGACGCAGTTCTTTTACCGGATGCGTCAAGGAGCTTAGACTCTTTATCCAGTGGGGGAGCTTCACCTGACGTTTGTGAATTTGCTCTTTTGCGTGCATTAGACACCACAAGAGAGTCTAATGGTGCTGGGCCTTTAATATATGCTGGTTCTGAAGGGGCAGTTTTATATTTTTTCTCTATTCGTGGGTTGTTGACCCGCGTTCTAACTGGGTCTTTGAAGACTTCTGGCGCATGCTTAATAACTCTCTTAAGCATGGGTAAAATTGACGAGGACCTTTGTGCATTATCAAAGGTATCCGTTAGGAAGTCTTCTTCTACAGGGTCAGTATGTAGGTCAACCCCATGGTATTGTGCAGCCCTGTGTACTAGCTGAATAAATCCCATAGTGGCTTATGGTGGGGAAGGGCTAGAGGGATATATATGTCGTCTTGAGACACGTTAGGGACATCTGGGGTATTATAATCATTCCAAGGGTCAGGTGAGCCTGGAGGAATAGACTGATCTGCCCCACCCCCTGTGTCATCAGAGCTATCATCCCTGTTGTCATAATCTGGTATGGGAGAAGGTGTAGGGTAGTGCTGTGGTAGGGGAGGAGGCGGTGATGGTATATGTGGAAGAGGAGAGAGAGGAGGAGAAGGAATTCTTAGAGGAGAGGTAGCAATGTCCTTCTTTGGATGAGGAGCAGGTATAGGTGTGTCCAGTTGTCTTTTTTTAGCTAAGAGTTAGTCGACCAGTGGTTGGATCCTTAACCAGAGTCTTTTGTGCAGGGTCTGGATGAATTAAGTCCTCTGCGGGAGGAAGATCCTTTGGTGCGGAGTGCTTTCTCGGCACAGAACTGTGAGCCTCTTTTGGCTTTGAAGCTTGCTGTTTGGTAGTGTCTTTAGCCGGAGAAGTAGGAGCTTTTTTCGGCTCCGATGATTTATTCGGCTCCAAAGCGGGTTTGCTTGGGTCCGAGTGTGGTTTCGGTGCAGAGGAGCTACCACTAGGCTTCGGCGCCGATGCAGACGTGGAGGCAGACGATGGTGTCTTTTTTGGTGCCGGTAGATGTGCGGCGGCAACGTGGGCAGGCAGACTCTAGCCCGAGTCGCCGGAAGGCTTAGTGGGCTTCTTAGCCGAGCTCAAAGGCGGGGCACTGGAAGCAGTGTCTCGGTGTGCACCCGAAGGCGAGGGTGTGACCAAAGCCTTTTTTGAATGTGTCGAGGAAGGGTCGGTTGATGGTCTTACTTACGACCCTTTGTGCCGGAGTGATGTCCTCGACTTCGGAATCTTCGGCCTCGGAGTTGTTGTTGACGCCAAGCTGTTGTTCTGGGACGTCGACGCCCTCTTGGAAGATGTCGCCTGGAATCGGAGCTGATGAACGAGCCATTGTTCTCCTAGCTCTTCGGTCCCAGATCGTCTTCTTGGAGCGAAAAGAGGCACAAGTGGAACAGTCTTTGGCCTCGTGCTCCGTTGTGAGGCAAAGGTTACACACCTCAATTAGGTCTGTGTGGGGAATTTTCGACCTACATAGAGGACGCTTTTTAAATGGCGTCTTTTCCATGATCTCGATGTTGAGGCCTAGGTAGGCCCGAAGGCCTTCGTCGACGACCGGAATCGAAGACTTTGAAGTTGAAGAGTAGCGTCGCCTGGAAACTCGTTCGAAACAATACCATCGAAGCTAGTGAGGATTGCGCACCGAAGGAAATCGGTTCCAATACGGAGCGCTGGAAACACATCCGAGCCCGGTGGCGGAAAAAAACAACCTGAAGATGGAGCCGTTGCCCATGCGCAGTATGATCCAAAGGAGGAGTCACCTATCCTTTGACTTCCAAAGACTTTCTAGAACAAAACAAACTGCAAACATTCGGGCCCAACACTAGGTGGCCATCTATGCAGTGTATAATCTGCAGCTCATATGCTTCGAACAGCGGTGTTTAAGGTGAGACAGCATAATGGATAACTGTGCATCGGTTCAAAAGGAGCACACAGAAGGGTAGGAAGAATCAAATTTAGGTCACATTGTGACATCACAATTGGCTTTGGCGAAGATGTATGGTGCAAGCCTTTAGGGAACGGCATTACAATAGGTTTTTTAAATAGGGACAGCTCGTCCGGAAAACGCAAGAAGGCTGAGAGGGCTGACAAGTAACCTTTTACAGTGACCACAGGAAGTCATTCCTGGGCCAAAGGCAAAAGAAACTGTAATAAATCTGACAGTTTAGTCTGCTAAAGGTACCCCTGGTAGGTGCCGCACCAAGCCACACACTTTTTCCCCAACGACTACCTTACACTGATTTCATGGAAGGCTATCTGGCAGCCAGGATGACATTCACAACTCTTCGGTAGGAAGAGTGAATAGAGTCAACTGTCGCCTCTCAATCGCCAGATGTGGAGGTTCAGGATGCAAAGGCACGAGTGAAAGACCCTGCCCTGCTGCTGCAACAGAAGAAACCCCCCCCACACCCCCCTAACAAGCAGTAGCTAAGCAGAGGACAGATGTTCAGACCCAGAAGTTCTGGGTACCATACTCCTAGCCCAATTGTTTGTAAGTTGGCATTTCAAACAGGCTAGAACTGTCAAAAGGTATATCCAGGCCTAGACACCCCCCGAAGAATCCTGTGGATCTCATCCATGCATGGCACTGGAGCAGCACACATGTTCCAATTGGACTTTATAGACAATCAGTACAGTCTAGGCCACAGCAAATTGCTAACTTAACCTCATCCCGGCCATCCTGAGCCGTCAGTCTTCTGGGACTGCCATTAAGATCTCACAAACTAGGTCCTTAAGTGCATAAGTAACAACCAAGAAGGCAAATAGTGCCGGCTGGCAAGGCTGGCAGAGGAGAATATTCTTTTGCCAAACGTTTCCATATGCTTGAACGCTGCCAGGATGAACAGTCTGAAAAGCATTAGGGATTGGGACAAAGATGGCCGCCTGATAGGAGCTCCGGTCCGGAGCTCCTAGTGCTGGGGATCCCTTTCATGGAATTATCCCTGATAGCACGCACCACCGTCGGCGAGAAAAACGAGCAACCGGACCGTAACAAGTAACTGGATTGATCTAAAGTAACTGGTTTAAGAGTAACTGGAATATCGCCGTAAAACACGGACCTGCAGCAGTGACGACTGGGACCCCTGCAGCCTCGATGAAACCCAGGACGGCTGGAATTGAGCCGAGTTGAGTATCTGACTCGCCTGAAGTGCACAGCCTGTACCCGACCGAAGATCACCTTCGCCTGTACCCGACCCGCCTGAAGATATCCACGCTTGCACCGGTACTGAGACCGGAGCGATGATGAGGACGCCTAGGAGGCTCCGGACAGAAGACTGCATCCCAGTGCCCCCTTGAGTGTGGAGTTGCCCTGCTTGCCTGCAATCACCGCCGGCAAGTGATCAGTGTCACTGAAGCCGCCGGGGCGGGTAACAAGCGGACGGGAGTGGGTGTTTACAGACCCGGAGCGGGTGGATCAACGAGATCGGAGCACTCGGCACCCAGAACGGCTGTGCCCCCTGTTTGTGTGCGTTGGGCAGCGTTTTCCGACGGGTTGCTGTGGAGACTGTGGAGCAACGAGAAGAAAGCAATGGGCAATTAAACGGCTCTGGGGTGCCCTGTCTGCGGCAGCGTTCCGACGAGAGGCCCCCCCCCCCTCTCCCCTCCCAATGGATCAACGAGCGCGGGTTAACGGGCATCTAAGCGGCTCCGGTGTGCCCTGTCTGCAGCAGCGCTCCGGCGGGAGGCTTCCCCCCCTCCCCCCTCCCAGTGGATCAACAAGATCTGGTTAATTGGGCAGCTGGAGCGGCCCCGGTTCGCCCTGTTCTGTGTGTTTTGGGCAGAGTTCAGGCGGGAGGCTTCCCCCCCTCTCCCCCCCCCCTCCCCCCCGCCCAGTGTATCGGCGAGAACGGAGCAACTGGCATTGGGAGAAGCTCCGGTGTACCCTGTCTGTTTGTATGTGTTGGGCAACCATTACGCAACTTTGGAGGTGCCTGATCTGGGCAGCAGCGTCAGTAAAGACTCGGAAGGTAACAGCATAATAGCTACCACTCTAATCATGCCGATTTTTCACTCTGCATACTGCACGCAAAACTACTTGAGCAGCGGCAGGGACAACTCGGAAGGTAACTGCACGCAAATCTTTCACCTTAAATTACTCATGTCGGTTTCGCTCTTGCTGCCTGGAATGATGTACGGAAAAATGCTACTTTAAACAAACATGTCGGCTTTTACCCTATGCCCGGAATTTCAAACTGATATCTGTGTGCTTTGTATTTTCCGCGGGCTTTGCGATGGTTACACTCTCCATTGGCTAATATGGCTGGGGCCATAAACTGGAGCCATAAATCGCAAGACAGAGATAAGCCTCTCTCTCTCTCCTCACCATCTAGCAGCATAGAAGCTGAACTCTATCCTCCCCTTTAAGCAACACGGAAGATGGACTAACTCGACTTACCCAGAATAGAAAGGGAAACTAAACTCAACAATCACTACAATTTGGCTGCCATTTTAGACTGGTCTCTCTCTCTCTCTCTCTCTTTGTCGGCCATCATGAGCTAGTCTTTTTCACGATTTGACCACACTCTAAGAACTGGCCTCTTTAGACTATTTTTCAACTAGCGAATGTCTGCCTTTTATTGCAGTATTATACCTCTACTTGATTTTAATGCACCGATTAGCTCATCTATTTCTGGCTGCTCTTTAGTCACATTTTGACTCATTTAGCTCTTTGTTTGCACCTGTACTTGATTCCAGCTTATCATTAGCATTATACCTCTACTTGTATACTGTACAATTGTTATAAGTTGCACCCATTTCACCTTCTATTGATGTATTGCACCGATCACTACCTCATATTTTATATATTTACAAACTTATCTTTTCCTCTTCATTTCACTTTCTATTGTTGTATTGCACCGATTACTACCTCATATTTTATCTTATATAATTACATATGTACCTATTTTCTTTATTGTAGGCTGCACCCATTTCACTTTTATCCCTGGAATGCACCATTTGCTACTTCCTATATTTTGATGATGTTGACCGCTCACTAGTGTCAACTCCATGTAACTTACTGTGTGCTTCTATTTGTGTATCGCACCGATTACCACCTCATATTTCCATATAGCTATATATATATCTTTTATTTGACCCCGTTTGCTTATCTGTATTAATTGTATTACTGATGTACATGACTGTACTGTTTTCTCTTTTGAACTACCAGTTTGACTATGTTCCCTCATTTACCCCTTCTGTGTAAAGCGCTCTGATATCTGCAAAGATCTTGTCCGCGCTATATAAAACTTTAAAAATAAATAAATAAATAAATAAGGGTGGACTCTGCCGGTGAATGTCTGCAAAACCACACTCTAAGGCAGTTGGATGCTGGGTTAAAAATAATTCAGGTTGCCAGGACCTGGTCTCCCAGACAGCAACAGACAACCTATCAATTGATTGGTTGGCTAGAACATGGGTTAGCCAAAGTGCCTAAAAGTGTGAGGACCTTGATGAAGGGTATCAGAGGTTAGTGTGTGCCTGGCCAGCCTGAAGAACCTCAGTGAGCACATTTAGCTTTACCTCCAGAGTAGCAAGTTGGGAGGTCAAGCACTTCAGCAGCTATCCTAACAGCAGTAGCAAAAAGGGGGAAGAACTAAACCAGTTTCAAGTGAGGTGACAAACCCACTCACATCTTATGCCAGCTGTTTTCATCATAACATGCGGAAAACTCTTCACCATCTGCTTGCATCCATATAGCAGATGCTTGTCAGAGTCCGAACCAAAAAGTCAGTGTAGGGTCTGTGCAGTAACGAAACAGTGTATGAATCTTAGGGCTGGAGAATTCACATCAGCATATGGGGACTGCCTTAGTTAAAACAAATATGGCTTATGGTAAAATACCAGGATACACCTCCATATCCTGCCTTGGTTAAAACAAATATGGCTTACGGTAAAATACCATGATAGGCCTCCATATCCTGCGTCAGCGTCTGAGGGACTGGTAAAGATTTCTGTACCTGACCCCAAGTCTGCACCAATGCTGGTGCTAGACCCGAGGAGGATTCAAGGAGCCTAAAGTGTGTCAAAGATGTGTAACAAGGCATCTTGAAAGGCTTCGACCAGCTGCATCATCACTGACCGTCTGGGGAACTGGGGGTCAATTGGGATCAAAGTCTGAGGCACAGCCTGGATGCACGGCGATGTCCTTGCACCTTTTCTGGAGAACAAGAGTGACAAGAAGTCCTGCTTGGACATCTTATGTTTCTTCTTGGACGTACCCGAAGACATTGACCATGAATGTGTTCTGCTGCAATAACTACTTCAATCAATCAATCAGGGGCTTTTATAGCGCGGGTATTCACCCACGAGAGTCTCCAGACGCTGGGGGCTGCTGGTCGCACTGGGTGGATGATCATTCAAAGAACAAGGCCTTGAGGTATTTCTTGAATTGGGTCAGTGACGCATATTCCGTGAGGTGGAGGGGCAGGGTGTTCAGGGTCTTAGCAGTGAGGTAGGAGAATGAACTTCCTCTAGTTCTGGTCTTGAAGATCCTGGGGACAGAGGCAAGGGCGTTAGGCAGAGCGGAATTGTCTCGCGGGGACATGGAATGCGAGGTGGCGGTTCAGGTATGCTGGTCCTTCGTCATGTAGAGCTTTGTAGGCGTGATGAGGATCTTGAAGGTGATTATCTTGTTGACTGGGAGCTAGTGGAGTGGTTTGAGGTGTTCAATGATGTGGCTGCGTCAGAAGATGTTGAGGACCAGTCTGGCTGCGATGCTTTGAAAGTTCTGTAGTTTTTTGAGCTGTTTCTGGGTAACGCCGGCGTAGACTGCGCAGCCGTAGTCGAGTCTGCTGGTGATAAGTGTGTGAGTGACCAGCTGTCTGAATTCTGTGGGGATCCATCCAAATGGCTTCAAAAACAGGTGGAGCAATGGAAGCAGGCTGAGGAAACGGTGTTGATTGGGCAGTTCATTATGAGCGATGAGTCCAGTATGATCAAGAGGCTGAGTGCGTGATCCATCCGGGAGGGGTGAAGGGATCCCAGAGCAGTGGCCACCAGGTGTCATACCAGGCTGATGTACTGAGTACTTCGGTCTTGTTCGGGTTGCGCTTGAGGAAGCTGTCTTATTCAGGTAGCAATGGCCATCATTCCTTTGCGGAAGTTGGTTCTGGCAGTTGTGGGTTCGTTGGTGAGGGAAGAGGATCAGCTAGGTGTTGTTGGCGTAGAAGTCTATGTTAAACCTTAGCTTCCGACGATGGCTGCGAGGAGGGCCATGTAGACTTAAGAGTGTGGGGCTCAGGGAGGCATTCCACAGCTGACCTCTGTGGGTTGTGAGAGGAACGGTGGTAGTCTAACTCGCTGAGCCTGGCCGGTGAGGAAGGAGTGGATCCAGTCCAGTGACTTTTCGTGGATGCCGATGTCGTGGAGTCTCGTGATTAGGGTGTGGTAGGAGATGGTGTTGAGGGTGGCTGAGAGGTCTAGTAGGAGAAGAGCTGCGGTCTTGCCCGGTTGAGGAAGGAGCGGATGTTGATGGCGGCGAGGAGTGCAGTCTTCGTGCGGTGGGTGCTTAAAAGCCAGATTCGGAGGTGTCCAGGATGTGCTTCAGGACTAGAGGCAGCACTGGATCCGAACTCTCATATTGAACATTGAGTGAGACCTGTGTAGCATCTTCAGGTGTTTCGCAAGGCAGAGCTTCATGTTCCTGGACAGCTTTCAGATTCATCTGGGTGCGTCATTGTAGGCCTTGGAGTTGTGCATCTAACTCAAGCACTAGAGGGACCTTTTGTGGTGATCTATCACAGACATCTGTTTGAGGCAGTCTATGCAAGTTTTAAAGCCTGTAGTTTCAGGGGTTGATATGTTCCCTTGAACACTGGAGAAACTGAAGGAAAAAAATCTCTTTAATGAGTACAGAAAGAGGAGTGGATCCACATGTAAAGATGTATAAAGAAAAGGAACTGACAACAGGGAGCATGGGTGGCACTTCGATGCGGTGCCACTTGTCAACATCTTTTGTGTTTGATAAAGTCACAATTGAAAGTAGAGGTTTCACGAACTGTAACAGTACTGATGTTATTTACTTAATCCAATGCCCCTGCAAACTTGTATATGTTGGCCAAACCAGGCAGAAAGTCAAGACCAGAATTGGTCAACATCGCAGCAGGATCCGATGTAAGACTCCCAACGCCCCGTTGGTGGACCACTTCTGTGCCAAAGGACACTTAGACAATGAACTTAAATGGACTGTCTTGAGGAGTGTGAAACTACCACCACGCGGAGGAGATATTGGACTTCTACTTAACAAAGAGGAACTGAAAATGATTCTCCTTTTCGACAGCATTCATAATGGCCTGAACCGCACTGAGGATTGGACCTCACTGCTATGAACAATAGTACTAATGGCCAAATGGCACCCTGGCTTTAATGATGGTAATTTAACTGTCGGGTCAAAGGCTTGGACCTCACTGCTATGAACAAGAATACTAATGGCCAATGGTACCCTGGGTTCAAAGATGGTATATTAATTGTCGGGTCAAATGTAAATTACAATGATGGTTCCTTTTTTTCTCTCCATGATACCGTGTGTAATAGCATGAGAATGTGTATCACACAGCACCTGCATGTATGAGACCCTCACTTAAGCACGATGCTTTATTACCCTACACCACTCCTCCCCTAAATTTACCTTCACAACTATGGTTGTTACTGGTCTCCTTACCCCTTCCAATATGGCAGATCTATTCGTTCGGATTCTCCTTGTTTATCTTATTACCCCTTCCAAGATGGCGGCCCTATTCGTCCAATATCCCCTCCCAACATGGCCGATACTATCCATATCCGCCGTGCCCGCCCTCCCTCAGACGTTCCACGGCGCGATCGTGCACCGGGACATCTCCTGTCGTTCCATTGAGGACGAAGGTAAGCCTTGCCCCACCGCCCGCCCCTCTCACCCCCAATGCAGCCTCCCCTGGTTCGCTAAGGATTTCCTTTTCCCTCCGTTAGGTAGGAAGCCACTCTGCTCCACTAATAGCCGCAACCGAGGGTAAGTCTCTCTCTCCTCGCACCGCATGGCAACCCGTCAGCTGGCGGCAGTCACTGAAAATTGTTTTTTCAACCTAGGTCCCCCACTCCCTTGGACCCCCACCGGCTTCACAGATCGGTGCCTCCTTAATTGAGACGCGCTACATCCCAGGTCAACTCCAAGCGCCAACTGCAATAACTATTCCCCCAGCTATAGCGCTACCAAGATCCCGGCAGTACTACCCTAATAATTTATTTCCAGGTAAGCGCCAGCCATAAATAGTGGTTCTGTGCATCAGTGATCGGTTTGACTACCACAGTAGTCTGATGCTCCTCTGTTACGCCTTAGATCCTTTTTATTGCGGTGCCGATCCCCTTGCCTCATCCCCGCCTGGGTACTCGGTAAGCCCCTTCTCCGTCTTCTGTTCATGGATGGGTTTTATTATAACGCACCAGCTGACTCTGGCTATTCTCACCCAGGCATAAGCACGCCAGCCTTCCACGGTTATCCGGCTGTGAGCAATTCTACCCCAGCGCGTTTGGACTTATCGTGGCAGCTCTACTTGTCCTAATGTAATTAATTCCTCGTTTCCATTCACCTTCACCTAGCCGAGTTCAGTATTATGCACTAAGGCATGTGAGCCACACCTCCACACAATGCCACTATAAAATTACTCACCTAGGCACGTGTGCCACACTTGCAATCCAAGTATTATTGTACACCTTGATTTTGTCGCATGGTTTTACCACATTGCGCCGTGGATGCATAGCACAGGTTGCGTGACACTTCTCACAGGTATGATTTAGTAACACCTTAAGAGCATGGTATGAGTTTTAACTCTAGGAACAATTCAAGTGATACACTTAACTCTATGAGTTTTAACTCTAGGAACAATTCAAGTGATACACAGAAGTCTAACTCTCTGTTATATGTTCCCCTTGTTTACGTTTTTGCAGGCTTTTACTCAGGCAAACAATGATAGTCCTGATGATGATCCACCATTCTTGAATGGATCGAAACGCCGTCGACATGATATGTGGGCTTAACACTAGTTCACTATTATGTGCATAATCGGTTTTGTTCGCCACATATGTGAAGCAAGCACATTGTAAAGTTTCCTTTCTTGCTCCATTTTTTGTTACTTGCCCGATATATTCTTTGTGTTTGTATTGTCTCCTAATTTATGTAAGCGTTGTGGATACAGGACTGTGTCCCACTATTTTATTGCTCCTTATACTGAGTATTGAATAAAATTACAGTCCAGCTGGACTCTTTTGCTGTTATAGCGCACATCGTGGCCTATAATTATTACAATTTCCAATTTGATTTTGTGTCAAGGGCCGTTGTTTTTTGGAAAAACTTGTCACTTCCGGAGCAGAACGGAGTCGATGCAGGAAACTCATCTTGCCACCTACTTGTGCAGGAGGCGCTGCTTTTTGAGTTTTCCAGATACAGCCTGGCACCCAGAAATATTTACAAGGAGTGGAATCTGTAGTTAAAAGTACCCATTAGAAAGAAAAGGACATACTGAGGTAGTTACTGCTCGTTATCTTGCATATGGTGCTCACTAATGTAATTAGACTGAAGTAATCACCATTACAACACTGATTCTCATTGCCTACAAGTACCTATTTTACAAGAAAGGTTGGAGACAGCCACACTAAGCCAAGAACAGCCTCATCTAAAAGTAAATGGATGAACATTTGTAATATTTGGTATTAACACCTTGGCTGCTAGGTGTTTTCCCCTCCTGTGCTGCAGGCACTCATTTTCCCATTGTTCATGACGAGCTCAGCTCGTCATCAGCACAGCTCAACCGTGCATCATGACGAGCTGAGCTCGTCATCAGCATCGAAAGGGTTAAAGAATGTGTTGATCCTAATCTACCACGGGAAGCATAGATTGAACGGCTGTTTAAAAACACTTCTTGTACTAGAAAAAAATGTTGAGCCTGGACATCCACAGAAGATAATTCCACTACTGAATTGAATGAAACGGATATGTAATGGTCTAGAAGTGTACTAACATCCGTTTATATGTCTTTATGATTGTTTCTCTTGTACCAAGTTAAAAATTAAAAATCGAGGCACTTTCATATGACCGGATATGAATGAAACAAACATCAAAAAGGTTAACATAAAAATTCTGACCTGGTCCATTATTGCAATAAACGCTTTTTGCTTTGGGAACCTTTCCCTTTAATAAGATGACAACATTACATTTTTACGTATGTGTAAAACATCAATAAAGAACATTTTAAGGAAGGCAGCAAATACACCAAACACTAGGAAGCTATAGAGTTTTTTTTGGTGTACAGATGCACTCCATAAAAAAATAATAAACAAAGCTCATCATAGGGAAATATCCATATCTTATGTGTATTAACACATGGGTAAGCATTCATGTATACATTTAAATGCAAATAGACAAGTACAATTTGTAACAGAGGAGTACAAGTTTTTCACTTGAGCACAAACTAAGCTCCATCTTTTAGAAAGATGGTAGAAAGGCACATTACAGCCAACTTTTAGTTGGTGTCCTTAAAATGCCAGAACATTCTTAGGTAGTGCCTATCTAACCAAATAATGTCCAGTTGCCTTAGAAAAGGCAACATTATGTATATCAATTAAACCAAGTCAATTCATTATGGTCCAAAAAGAAAGTTATTCCCATGTGCACTGAAGATTTTAGAAAGGAAAATGTTTAAGTACTCCTACGGAATACACCGTTGTGGATTGCATGCACAGTAATCTAGATATTGTTTCAGGTAGCGGATACAATTTCAAGATGCAATTCTTTATATTGCATGCACTCCACACCGAAGTAGGTTTGTAATCACTGTAATCGTTCCCATGAAGGCAGCCCACCAGGCACGAAGTAACATAAATAGATTAAGGTGTTTTCACTTACAACAGGGTTTTCTTTGTTTCTTCTGTAAACAAGATTTGACGTATCGCTCTAATTCTCTCAGCGTGGTGGGTTTCAAAGTTTCAAAATCTATTTCTATTTCATCTGGATTGGAGTCTCTGAGGGAAGGCTCTCGTGACTGAATAATGTGCACAACCCGGCCAAGTTTCTCTCCAGGTAGCCGATTGATGTCCAGGCTGAGCTGCCGTTTTTCATCATAGGTCATTGGCAAACCTTCCTCTTCTTCCTCAGAGTCAGCGGCGGTAGTAATCTGCTGTTTACCTCCTTTCTTGGCTGGCCTACTGGAGCGGAAAAGGCAACATGGTCAATGACTACTTCAAAGCTGCAACAAACTAACAATTCAACAAAGTGACAGCGAGACATGGCCACATTTTCAGGGCTAATGTAGAAATACAAAATCTATGCATAGCAACATATCTTAATGAATACAGGTTTACATAGATAGACCAACTGAGTGATGAGAACAAAGCCAATACAACCTATGGGTGCAACCTCCTAGGATGGTAACAACCAAGACATCACAGCAAGAACATTTCCAAATTAAGCTTGATACCAATTACATTTTTTGTAAACTTTTTCTTAAGAGGACATTCCCTAACCCTATTCACCACTGTATCAGGAACATAATGTGAATCATAAGAGGGATTACACTTCACAGCACGCAAGGCAATAATGAGAAGCAACCTACTTGTAACAGTAACTTTGCTGCTTGTTATTTCATACAAATGCACAAAGTAACACTTATCCTATTTAGTGTGGGACCTCAATAGCTGTACCTCTATCCGTAAACCATCCGGACACCTCCCCTAGGCCAGACTACTTCTAGCACACATCCCACACATACACAGACCAGAACAGGTGGTTGGATGGTCTACTACATGACCCCTGGAACAACCTGCCACTGCACAGCAGAGCTTCCTTTTCAATTCTTTAATTTCCAAAGAAATGAAGACTGTCTAAACAGGGTCCTCGCTTTGGTCAGGCTCCTGTGCCACTCACAATGGGGGTATATTCATGGCAGGATACTTGAAATCACTGAAGCATTTGGTGCTCTAAGAACAGAGCCACTGCCTTGCCAATGCATATTTTCGACTACCTCTTAACCACCAAAGACCCTAGGTGTTAGATCCTATTGGAAGATGATAGGGTTTCTTTTTTTTTTAACCTCAATAACAAATCAAAATTATAAAAGGGTCCAGAGAAGATTTGCAGTTTTTGCTACCCATATTTAGAAAGGACAGTTGTCTGATGTAGGATTAAAGGGGGCGTCAGAAGTGACAGGTCCACTGGAGGGGACAGAGAACATTTCAGTTTGTGCACAGACCAATACAGGTACTGGTTGATGATGGAGAGCTAAATCTCTTGATAATCCCTTAGATCAGGTCTTCAATCTGTGTGGCG
Organism: Lissotriton vulgaris; assembly: GCF_964263255.1. Lineage (NCBI taxonomy): Eukaryota > Metazoa > Chordata > Amphibia > Caudata > Salamandridae > Lissotriton > Lissotriton vulgaris. Next base: position 134,621,655 of record NC_141693.1, read on the forward strand.
CGACCCCCAGGGGGGTCGTGGAGTCCTTGGAAGGGGGTCGCAGATTCTGTCAGGGGCATGCAATTCCTGGCGTTGGGCTGATCGAGGGTGCTCATGGCGGAGGGCTAATTCACACCGAGGTGTAAAAAACATCAAAGGCTCATTAACAAGTAGAAGGTCTTTTAAAGACCTGTCAAGTACTCGGGGTGCGGCTTTGTGTGTGTCCCTGAAGCTGTGTCAGCCGGCCTCACATACACAAGCTGGGGGAGGGGGGATAGTGGGTGGGGTCTGGGGGAGCAGGCTGTAGTGTAGCCCTTTGAGTATAATGGATGTTGCACGCCTGGAGCTGTGGGTCCCGTGACATGTCCCCCCCTCCCGCCCCCAGCAGGGAGGCACAGAGATGCCCTCCCATGAGCGGGAAAGACGGAAGAAGACACACAGATACTGACCCCACCCCCCCCATGAGAGAGTCACAGAAAAGGTGGGTGGATGAATGATGGGTGGATGGATGTAAGGATGAAGAATGGATGGATATGTGAAAAGGTGGGTGGATGAAGGATGAAGAATGGATGGATGTGTGAAAAGGTGGGTGGATGAATGGATGAAAGGGTGGATGAATGGATGAAAGGGTGGATGAATGGATGAAAGGGTGGATGGATGAAAGGGTGGATGGATGAAAGGGTGGATGGATGAAAGGGTGGATGGATGAAAGGGTGGATGGATGAAAGGGTGGATGGATGAAAGGGTGGATGGATGAAAGGGTGGATGGATGAAAGGGTGGATGGATGGATGAAAGGGTGGATGGATGGATGAAAGGGTGGATGGAGGGAAGAATGAAAGGGTGGATGGAGGGAAGAATGAAAGGGTGGATGGAGGGAAGAATGAAACGGTGGATGGAAGGAAGGATGAAACGGTGGATGGATGGAAGGATGGAAGGGTAGATGGATGAAGGATGTATGGATGGATAAAAAATTGCATGGATGAATGATGGATGTGTAAAAAGATGGGTGGATGAATGATGGGTGAATGGATGGATGAAAGGGTGGATGGATTGAAGGGTGGATGGGTGGAAGGATGAAAGGGTGGATGGGTGGAAGGATGAAAGGGTGGATGGATGAAAGGGTGGATGGATGAAAGGGTGGAAGGGTGGAAGGATGGAAGGGTAGATGGATGGATAAAAAATTGCATGGATGAATGATGGATGGATGGATGTGTAAAAAGATGGGTGAATGAATGATGGGTGAATGGATGGATGAAAGGGTGGATGGGTGTATGGATGAAAGGGTGAATGAGATGGATGTAAGGATGAAAGGGTGGATGGATGAAGGATGGATAGATGGATGAATGAAAGGGTGGATGGATGGATGGATGAAAGGGTGGGTGGATGTATGGATGGATAAAAAGTTGTATGGATGAATGGGCGGATGGATGGAAGTGTCGATGGGGGAAGTGTCGATGGGTAAAGGGTGGATGTATGGATAGAAGGATGCAAGGCTGGAGTGATGAAGGATGGATGTATGGATGGAAGGATGAAAGGGTGGATGGGGGAAGGATGAAAGGGTGGATGGGTGAAGGATTGATGGATGTAGGATAGATGTATGGATGTAAGGATGAAAGAGTGGAAGGATGAAGGATGGATGGATGAAAGGGTGGATGAATGGATGAAAAGGTGGATGGATGGAAGGATGAAAAGGTGGACGGATGAAGGATGGATGGAAGAAAGGGTGGATGGATGTATGGATGGATAAAAGGTTGCATGGATGAATGAAAGATGGATGTGTGAAAAGGTGGGTGGATGAATGATGGGTGGATGGATGCAAGGGTGGATGGGTAAAGGATGGATGTATGGATGGAAGGATGAAAGGGTGGATGGTTGAAGGATGGCTGTATGGATGGAAGGATGAAAGGATGGATGGATGTGTGAAAGTGTGGGTGGATGAATGATGGATGGATGTGATGAGGTCTAACAGGCGCATTTATGGTTGTCAAAAGTTGATGATGAGGAGTACCAGTTTCTAGAAACTTTTGTTGGAAGGGGGTCCTTACGCCTAAAAAGGTTTTACAAGGGGGTCTCAGCATCAAAAAGTTTGAAGACCTCTGCCTTAGATATTAAGGTGTCCAACAAATAATTTAAAGAACAGGAGGAAAGACCGCAAGCTAGCTGGGTTCAAATTGATCCTGCATCTCTTACTCATGTGCTGGAAAGCTGTCAGAGTGATCCAAGAAATTTGGAAACAATGATAAAGCAAACTGAATTGATAAATCACAGGGAAGCACACTAGTGATGACTAGTTGATGAACATTTGGCCAAGAAGCAGACAGACCACTCTAAATTCAGGTGTCACCAAAGATTTGATGATTATAACAGGAAGGTGCGGTTTAGGACTCCTCTGTCAAAAATGTAAGTTAAAGACAGAAATAACAACTCATGGCGAGTGTCCGGCAACTCCTGCTTCATCTATCGGCTACACAAAGGAAAACTGGGGTGCCCTGTACAGGGCTTTAAAGAAAACCGCCTCTTTGCCTTTTATTTCTGCAGTGTGGCCTCTCATTAACTAACATGGCAGCCTCCTCCCTATCAACAATCCTTTTCACTCAACAGCTAGAAGACTAGACAGCTGTTGAGAGGAGTCAGATCCAGGGAGGAACAGGTCACTGTGAGCCAACAAGTTTACACCGACAGAAGACTGGATTATCCGGTGACAATTCCACTTGGCTGGGAGGGAGAAAGGGAATAGTCTAATAGTGCAATACTAGTACTAAAATGACCACAAAGAGACAGTCTTTATTCTACAATACAAATGCTGACCGAATTGCAGTGAAGAATAAGTTTCTTACCTTCGGTAACGCCTCATTTGGTAAAGACTAGATCTAGCCGCAGATTCTGTACATTAGAGTTATCCCCAGGCGCCAGACTGGACCTGGAAGATTTTCTACAGCAGTACCTCGGCGCGTCGTTAGAGGACGACGGGCGATTCTGTACGAAGTTGTCCACCGGATGTGATGTCATTAAGGTCCAGATAAGCCCTTTCGTGATGCGCCGACGTCCGTTTCTTGCACGACTATAGACCGATTACTCTGTCAGGCAGGGACCTAGACAACAGTGCATTCTCACAATACCAAGAAAATATTCCAAGCAGAACTGGAGAAGAAAGCAAACACCACTGTGCAGCCACCAGCGCAGACAGAAAACCTAGTCAAAAGTAAGATGCTCCCCGAAAACAACCAGGAACCACAACCTGTCATCGACATGGTAGAATGCATCATAGGAAAATTACTGCCGGAGCAGGTGCACACCTGACGCCACGCCGAAACGACTAATGAAAATAAGAAGAAACTGACACCGCCCTTTAACAGAAGGGAATGCAGAAAACCATTTCCAACCTGACCTAGTTTGGGGGGGTGAAGTCGGCTGATGGTATGGCAATCAGGCATTAAGATTTCGCTCCACTCCGGCCCAAAGTGTACAGCAATTTAGACCCCCTGTGGAGAAGGATGTCAGGCACAGCGCCGACGTTAGGAGAGGCTGTAGCAGCCTCAATCACAAAGCTTTGCAGAGTGTTGAAGGAAAAGGCAGAGTGGTTCTTCAGGGGTAGGATGGTGCCTATGAGCAATAGATCCGGACACAGAGTCCCTTCAAATGGGCTTAGCCAAAGTGCCCAACATAATATCAAAGGATCACGGACAGAATATCAAGGAGCAAACTATCGACCTGCCAAAATATCGTGGAAAAAATATAGAATGCCAGAATATCCAATTCCTATCTTCAAACAGGTAAGTACAAAAATATCGACTCCAAAATATCGTTGTAAAAAATAGACAGTCAAAATATCAAATTTTTTAAATGTCTTAAAAGTAATTTAAAAGTAATATAATAATAAATATAACTAATTAAACATACTTAAACTTAAAATTAATAATTAATGTAACTTAAAAAAATGTAATACATATATATATATATACACACACACACACACACACACATACATATATACATACATATTATTAACAAAACATACAATATTTTCTACGTAGGATAGCGAGAGGGTTACATTTACTATTACCACTCCAGTGAGTGCAACAGTAGAGAAAACATTGGATAGCGTAGGGGTAAAAATTACTATTCCCACTCATTGGATAGCGGGAGGGTAAAAATTACTATTCCAACTCCGGAGAGTGCAACAGTAGGGAAAGCATTGGATAGCGTAGGGGTAAAAACTACTATTCCCACTCCAGTGAGTGCAACAGAAGGAAAAGTAAATACTTCATATATAAATTAAATTAAATATTAATAGCAATTACAAATATAAAATAATTAATTTTTTTTTTTTGTCCTCATTATCGCCCTCTGTATATCACATCAGGCTATCGGAGAGAGGAATATACTGCCACAGATATACTGGTAGTGCTTTCACCGATAATTCAATGTTTACACTCAGCATTATCACATCTCTCCATAAAGCACCCCGATATAACCGTAGCAGGGAGATGTTGCTGCAATTCGATACCCACTGACGTTTGGGGAAACCATTGGGTATACCGAAAAGGAAAATATAGACCAAGCAGCTTAATCATAGGACAGTGGGGGGAAATTTTTTTTTTTTTTTTTAAAAAATAAAAACCCACAGTCAAAAGCCAACTAATTCAAATTTAGGAGAAGCCAAAATTTACGTTTTTCGGGATTGACCGATCTTGCGAGGTCAACTTTGGATGTTTGCAGGACTGAGATACGCCAGTCTAACAACGTGGGAGGTGCTGGGTCTTTCCATTTCCTGCAGATTTCCCTTCTGGCCAATAACATGCAGTAAAAAAGAAGGTTCTTAGCAGAGCCTCGAACTCCCGAAAATAATCCGAAAATTACGGTCATTGCATTGATTGAGATTGCTACCCCTAAAGATGTAGTCAATAGTTTACTAATTGAATCCCAGTAGGAGAACAAGAGTGGGCATTCAAAAAACATATGTATGTCAGAGGCTGCTAGAAGCCCACACCTAGGGCAGGCTACAGGGGAGTTTATTGAAAATTTCGACAGCCGCTGTGGTGAATAATATGCCCTGTGTAGGGTAAAAAGATGATTCCTACGCAACCAGGCTGGTTTCACTATGTCCCACAAGATTTTAAAAGAGGCATGCCAGATGTTATCAGTGTCCTGATCAATAAAGGAAGCACTCCACAGTGTCTCCGGTAAGGTGAAATCCCCGTCAACCTCTTCCAATAATAAGTTATACCAGACTGAGATCTCCTTACTCACAGAAGGTTTGTCCAGCATCAGGGCCACTAAGCTACTGTCTCCTCCCAGTTGGTATCTACCCCTAGCTGAACGCTGTGAGTGAGCCCAACTCGCGATCTGTATATATTTGAATCTGGAAAGACCCGGCCCTACTCTAGCTAGTAAAGCTTCCCAAGGGAGGAGAGAACCATTTATAAACAAGTCCCCCCAAACCTCAAAACCGGCCTCCCTCAGTGGTGTTGCCAAGCTATCGAGAAGCCAACCTGGACATCCCGGGGAATCCCACATTGGAGACCTGCCTGCAAAATATCCCAGTTTTATGGAGCCTCTTAGTTTAACCCACGTTTTTGTCAATCCCAATAATACCTTCAGCTTCACCTTTTTAAAAAACTTAGGGTCCCCAAATTTAAACAAAAAACCCTGTTGGCCAACTCCCTCTCCTCTAAGTAATGCGGAAAACATAGTGCCTATTCCCACATTCGTGGGCATTTTAAGCAGCATCCTGGCGTGGGAGAGTTGAAAAGCCCACGCGTATAGTTGTAAATCTGGAGCTGCAAGACCCCCCTTTTCTCTCCTACGCCTGATTTTTTTCCATGAAATCCGAGCTGTGTGATCATTCCAAATAAAAGAGCTAATATCACTTTGCAATTTTGCTATGATAGAAGGCTCAAAATACAGCGGAACAGTGTTAAACAAAAAAGAAATTTTGGGCAAAATAGACATTTTAACAAGGTTAACCCTACCCAGAATAGAAAGCGGGAGTGTAGACCAAGACCTCATAAGTTTTCTACATTCTCTTGCTATCAATGAAAAATTCAACGTTGCAATTTGGTCTATGTTTTTAGTAATAGTGAGGCCAAGATAACGCATAGAAAGACTCAATTGAACCCCTGCCACTGGCTCGGGGTCGTTCCACTGCATCATCTCAGTTTTAGATGCATTAATTTGGTATCCGGATACCTCCCCATAGTCATAGGCCAGAGCAATTATAGAGGGAAGAGCAGTACGGAGGTCCGAAGAGAAGATGAGAATGTCATCGGCGTACAGGGCCCTCTTTCCTCTCCCAACCCATATATGAAAAAGACTTGATGTTACAGTTGTCCCTTAACCGTTGGGCAAAGGACTCTATATATAAGTCAAATAGGAGAGGGGAGAGGGGGCAGCCCTGCCGCGTACCCCGAGTAATATTAAATGGGGCTGACAGTTCGCCATTAACCAGTAAAGAGGCCATAGGCTTCTGATAGAGTAGACTCACCGCTCTGCGGAAAGCCCCCCCAATGTTGAATTTACCCAAGACCCCCGACAGGAACATCCAATTGACCCTGTCGAAGGCCTTGGTAGCGTCCAATGTGATGACAGCAAGGGGAAGAGAGTCCGCCGTCGCCATATCTATGGCCCCAATAAGATCATAGGTCAATTCAAAGAGTTGGCGACCCCTCACAAAGCACCTCTGATCCTGATGTAATATAGAAGGTGCCACTACCCCTAGTCTATTGGCAAGAACAGATGTGAAAAACGTATAATCCGCATTTAAAATCGAAATAGGCCTATAAGACCCACAACTTGAGGCTGGTTTACCTGGTTTCAAAATCAAAGTAATAGAAGCATCATTCCACGAATTAGGGAGAGACAGCCCTACCTGAAAGATTTGATTAAACAGCGAAGTTAAAGGAGGAACTATTATTGTCAGCAAGGTCAAATATAGCTCTGAAGGAAGGCCATCTGGACCAGATGCCTTACCCTTCTTGCTGTCTAAGATGGCACGGCTAACCTCTTCCTGCGTAATAGGTCTATCTAAGGTGGCTCTTTGTTCAGCTGAAAGAGAGGGGAGAGACACCCTATTTAACCAGTCGTCAACCTGACAAGCCTCAACATGTTTGTCCTCGTGATAGATGTTCTTCAAAAAATCACAAAAGGCACTTCTAATGTCAGCATCTGCTGAGTAAGTCGCCTGATCTACGTTGATTTGAGCTATGTTATTTCTAACTCGGTCAGTTTTGGCTTTCCAGGCCAGAAGCTTGCCGGCCCCCTCTCCATATTGAAAATGTGCTAGCTTACTTGCCTCCCATCTCTGAAGGACTCGAGTATTTATAATTGAGCCCAGTTCTCCTTTTAGGGTAGATAACTCATCTTGCCAACGTTTCATAGTTTCCGGAGGAACGGCCGGATGTAACAAGATTCTCTTTTGCACCCTAGCCATATCAGATTCCAATAAGGTGACAGATTCTCTATAGATTTTGTTTTTATGTGAGACCTTGTTTGTTATTATGCCTCGCAAGAAGGCTTTAAATGTGTCCCAAACACACCCGGGGGAAGCGGACCCAATGTTGTTATCAAAAAAACTTTGTGCTTCAATTTTTAAATTTTAATTTCATCGGGAGCAGTAAGTAGTGAACGGTCAAATGACAAAACTTTAGGTGTTTTTTCCAGCAGCCCGCCCAGTTCTAGAGAGATGGCCGCATGATCGGAAAAATGGAATGGGAGATGAGAGATGTTTTGTACCTGTTTAACTAGTTGCTGACTGATTAAGATATAATCTATTCTCGACTGGTGGTGGTATTTATAGTTGTGAAATGAGACACCTTGTTGAAGCCCAGATCTTAATCTCCAAATATCTACATAGCCAAATTCCTTCATTTTGTCAAGTAAAAGGGCCCTTGTTTTTGAGGGGATTACTGATCTATTAGTAGGGGATTTATCCAGTATAGGGTGCAAAACTATATTGAAATCTCCAGCCAGTATCGTGGGCTCCGGATACGCAAGCAGGTGAGAAAATACCGTATTCAATACCGAGGGGTCATCATGGTTGGGCCCGTAGTAACCTACTATTGTAATCGGAGCCCCTGCCACCGTCACAGAAACAATTACCCATCTACCTCCTGGATCTACGAGTTTATCAATTAACCTTGCTTTTAAAGATTTTTTGAAGAAGATCGCCACGCCTCTGGAGGTTAGAGATTGTGTAGTAGACACACAAAAATCTACCCATCTATTTTTTTTAACAACAGAGGTGATCTCAGTCTCTGTAAGATGGGTCTCTTGGAGTACAAGAATTTGAGCGTCTGAGTCTCGCAAATACTGCAATATTTTCCATTTTCTGGGACTAGTGCGTAGGCCATTTATATTCCAGGAGAGAATTCCTATCTTCTTCTCCATAGGAACATCCACCCCATCACCCCATAACCAGCACCTAGAGTAAAAGAACCCTTAGTATTAAAGCTAATGTATGCCATAGAATATATGGCTCTCCCCAACAAGGACATAAAAAGTAGAACTGAGCAAAAAATGAGGACTTTTTTAAGAAATGTTCCCCCCTGCCCCCCTCCCGTAAGCACCCCAGAACCCTCCCCCCACCCGTGGGAAACCCCTACTCTATCTATCTGGATATACCAGAAGATAGCACCCCTTCTGTGCTCCCGTCCTATCTGTAAATAGACCTTTAATCATGGCCAAAAAGAGAGGAAGAGATAAAGACATAAAACAGTAAAACATAGGACTATTTCAAGTGGAAGGGAAGGAGGATTATAGATATTAAATTTTATATTAAGTTTGTTAATTAATATATTGACATAACCAATTGTGCAAGAGTTGTTTCCCTTTTTTTTATTTTTTTATTTTTTTTTACACCTTTTTATTAATCTTTTCCTCTCCCCCCCCCTTTTTTTTTTCCATTTCTTTTCTTTTTTCCCTTTCTAAACCTCCTTCATCAACTCATGGTTTAAGCGATCTTACCTATCCCAAATATACAAATCTCCTGGGGACTAATAGATTAACTTGAAGAACCCTTGTTTTTATCTTTATCTTTTTCTCTGCCCAAGGACAGCAGGAGTTCATCAGCTGCCTGCACTGACCTGATGTTATGCATTGTGTTATTATGCATGACTTTCAAGGCCGCCGGAAAGACCAGATGGGCTACTGCCCCATGGCTCCTGAAAGCTTCAAGCCTTCTACCAAACTCCCATTGTTTGTCTAGCTTTGCCCTCGAAAGGTCGGACCTAATTTGAAAGTTGAATCCCTTCCCGCTTAAGGATTTTTGCTTTAGTGCCAGACCTAGTATAGATTCTTTGAGAGTATAGGTGTGGAAGTTTATTAATATTTTCCTCGGCTTGGTTCTTTGAGGGTTCCTTCTGAAGGGATCTCTTAACATTTTAATACAATATATTAATTAATCAATTGAAAATACAAATGAAATTTAATTATTAAAAAAATTACCTACTAATACAAATTATTTACCAATTAACACTAAATTATTCAATTAATAAAAAAAGTTTACAACAAAAAGCAATAAATACATTAAAAAATGTAATTTATAATCCTATTACTTCCCACACTATTCCCCTATAAACGCACAACCCACTACTGAAAAGAAATTATTAAAATTAACATAATTATCAATTAATCAAAAGTATTGACCAATTATATTTTAATTAATTACCAATTAATAATTAACAAATAATTCAAAATAAATACCAATAAATAAATTAACACATTTAATTAATTATATTTAAATTACTTCCCACCCTATTCCCCTATAAACCCACAACCCGCCACAGAATTATATTACGCAAAAATGAAATACAATTACATTAATAATTGAAATGAATTATAAAATATACACTTTTCACACATATAGTAACATAAAAAACACTTTAAAAAATTCATATTAACTTACTTACCTCAAATTCGATATTTTTGTTGTCTATATTCTGTCCATTCGATATTTTGTGCTTTCTATATTTTGGATTCGATATTAATGCTCTTCTATTCAATATTTTGCTATTCTATTCGATATTTTTGTAGTCTATATTCTGTCCATTCGATTGTGTCCATTCTATATTTTTGACTCGATATTTTGGCCAGTCGATATTTTTTATTCGATATTATGACTGTACAGCAATATCAAAGAGGGCTTTACTGAAGGGAAATGTGAGAAAGTGCCATCTTTCTTGCCTTGGTATGCCCCCACTTTTTTCTGAACTGCTTATGTACTTTGAGTGTGCCCTAGGTCCCTGCCAATCAGGTACCCAGGGCACACTCAGTCAAAATGTTCCTTCCCAACAAAAAAAAGCTATGCTGAAACAAAATACCCAATTGGCATCTCTGACCACCTGTCAGCCCCTAGTAAATGGTACCCTAGGTACCCAGGGCGTGGTGACCAGAGACGACCCCTGAGGGCTGCAGCACTTATTGTGCCACCCTCAGGGGTCCTGTACCCTGGCTCCCACACACTGCCTTTGCAGGTTGAGTGCCTAGGTACAAAACTAAAGCAAGAGTCGACATGGCACACATCCATAACCCACTGCCCTGGCATACTTCAGTCACCCCTCTAGCTGGGTGCCCTATGCCAGAGGCGAGGGCCCAGGTGCGTGATGCCTGTGCCCCTACAGTGCCCAGGGCAATTCCTGGGCACTGTAAGTGCAGTGCTGCCATTTAAGAGTATATGGTGCTGGGAGGTTGTCATTCACGAACTTCACAGGACCATTATGGCTTCACTGAAGACTGACAAGTTTGGTACCAAACTTCTCAGCACATTAAACCCGCACTGATGCCAGTGTGGGATTTAATGTAAAATGCACAAGAGGGCATCTTAGAGATGCCCTCCAAAAACCCGAACCTACAATCCACGTCTAGGCTGAGTGGCTGCATAGGCTGCCACACCGCAGACATGTTGCTGGACCCCTGGGTGGAGAGCCCCCGCTCTCCTGGGTCTGCAACAAAGCACATCCTGGGCGAGGTGCTATGTCTCCTCCCCCAGGATGGACAGGGGGAAGCTTCAAAGGCATACCGCCTCAGAGCTTCTCCAGACCATTTGCTGTACCCAGCAACCAGCACCCCACCAGTCCTAACCCCACTCTGGCGGGAAAAACTAAGTCAGGAAGGGGGGTGTGCCAAACTGTGCCAACTCCACCCCTCAGGTGGAGGAAGCGAGGTGAAGCACGACCCCGGGCTCCGGCCATCTTGTAGATGGGGAGTCCTGCCTAATCCCAGCTAGGCTCCTGCCTCCCTGCCACAGGAGAGGAGCAGGCAAGGGGGGTGTACTCACCCCATGAGAGGAACCCATTGGTCCCTGCCCTTGCCCTACCTGTAACGCCCCTAAATTTTAGAATTTAGGGGCTCCCTGAACCTTCCTTCCTCAGATCCCGATATCAAAAAGAAGAAGATCAAGAAGAAGACCCACTGTGCAGCTGCTAACAGGACAACAACTGACTTGGCCCCAGCCCTACCGGCCTGTTGTTCCTGGAACCTGCTCCTGCCTAAACCCGGCAACATTAAGCGCCCGACGACTCAAAAGCACACTGCACCCAGCCGCCCGAGTGCCGCTGGCTGTGACCTCTTTGCCCTATCCTACGTCCCCTCTTGCCCTGAGCAAGTGACCAGGGGCCCAGCTCCCAGAGCCACGTGGCCTGGTAGCCAGCAGCCACCAACCGAAGGACCCCTTTCCCTCATTGGATAACATTGGGCCTACCTACCCCTGTACCCGGCCGCCCCTGCGCCGCTGGGACTGACCTAACTGTACTCACCTGACCATGGGGGACCCCTGAGTCTATGCCCAGAATCCTAACTTCACCAACCAAGTACTCACCTGGAAACTGGTAATTCACTTAGCTGCCATTGACCCAGTTTTGACTCGAACATTTTCAAAGTGTGAAGTTTTGAAAACGGAAAATATTCCTATAAAATCGGCCATAGCCCGAATTCAAAAATACACACCTGTGAACAGGAGAGAAGCATGTACTGTACCTTTCAGCCCAGTATCTACCACAAAAGTAATCTCTAGCGGGTTTACTAGTAACCTGTATTTTCTCCATAGAAACCCATTGTCTGCTTTTCTATGAAATCTCTTCTAAGTGTCTACTTTTGAAAACTGCAAATATTCTTTAAAAATCGTACGAAATACTGAAACACAATTACCTACCTGTTTTGAGTTAAGCCTCCAGTGCTGGCCCTAGGAGACTAGTGCTGGGTTACAAAAGTAACGCAATCGTACTTTACCTGTAATCTGAATCTGCTCCCATTGAATAACATTGTGAGAATCACCTCGAAAAGTTTCTAAGTGTGAACTTTTAAAGCAACTTTATATTCAGGAAAAATCATCACTAACTAAAACGTTTTTGCTAATCTGGTTTCAGCTTATGCCCCTGAACTGAATCCAAGATATAGTCCTGGAACTACCAAAGTAATCCATAAAGTAATCAACTGTACTTTCCTATGAAAACCCATAGAGCTCAATGCTAGAGTGTGGTTCAGAACTGTATTGCTTATTAGCTAACCTGCGATTATTGAGTGTACAAACTTATTGTTCCTCTGCAAAGTATTTACATGAGAACACGCGTAACTTGTAAAGTATATTTTTATAACTGTTGGTTCTAAAAATAAAACAACCATATCTTTCGATATATAAACAATTGGCCTGGAGTTCAGTCCTTGAGTGTGTGAAACCTTTTGCTGACAGTGTGTACATCAAATGCTTTACACTGTCCTCTGGTACTGATTTACTGCTCGACCAAGCTACCACTTTGGAGAGTAAGGTCAGTTCTGACTTTAACCTCTGTTATACCTCTGGGGTTGGTGGACTCTAAGAACGACAATGCCGGGAGGACTCTAGGAGCGAGGGCATCAGCCTAAAAAGAAATGTTTTACCATTGAAGATTTATATTTTTATATATTGGACACTGTATTCACCTTGAACTGGAATTTTTTATGAGACCCACCTTATCTAGCCTTGAGAAAGCCCCGGCGCAAATCGCCAAGAGGGGGCGAAACACGTGTCGGCTGTCTTTGCTGTGTGAACCAAAATAAAAGAAACATTTTTTTCTCTGCAAACAGAAATGTCTCTGTCTTCCATACTAAGAGCTGGAAAAAACGGATATTAAATCCTGGCTAACTGAATTATTTCTATGTGGAGATCACACTTACAACTTCTCAAACCTGTTTCTCTAACCTGAAGCCCAAGAGGTCCAGAGCTTCGAGTGTGCCTCCATCCACCAACTAATCATACTTATTTAAGTGTTGTCCAAAGCCTTGCAAATCCTTGGACCTTTGCTACCTTTCCACACACTTTCTCACATTGGTGGATCAGCAAAGGGATACAAACTTGCATTTGTTGGACTACTTGGTTACCATCTGATCACACAACAGAATTCAAATTACCTTTAGAATTCTGAAACGGGTCTTTTCCAAAAATACTAAACCTCTGGTAGGGCCTTGCTAAAGTCCCATTAGAAGTTCTGAAAAATAAAAGTCACTACAAGCTAGGGTAGAGGGTTAGAACTATCAGGTTATAATGACTCAAAGGGCCCCAGCTGTTAGTGAAGATAACAGACCTGGTGGAGGAGCTCGAGCTCACACCTTACTTACACTTGGACTTCAAGAAATTGAGGGCCCTATGCAAAGTTAAACAAATAACTGTAGGTCTGCATCCAACCAAACAAGGGCTCCAGGAGCTCCTGGCCGAGTATGCAAAAGACCACCCCTCTGAGAAGGGTGACACCCACACAGAGGAAGAAGTAAGGGAAGAGGGGGAGGATAATGCCCCCCCTCCCCTCCATCCTTACAGAAGAAGGGGTCTCTGTACCCTGGATTCCACTAGTCAACATTTGGGAGCCTAGGAACCACACAGATGGACTGGGCCCCAGAGAACCCATTGGGGGAAACCCCAGTGCAGAGGACGACTTTCTAGCAAAGTTGGCCAGAAGATTAGACCTAGAGACCAGGCTCCTGGCTCTAGAAAAAGAAAGAAATGAAATGGGCCCAAACCCCATCTCTGGTGGCAGCAATACCAATAACAAGGACAGAGAGCAATCTTATGATCCTAAAATCCCAAAAGGGATTGTCCCTAAATTTGAGGAAGGTGATGACCTCACCAAATGGTTCACAGCCTTTGAGAGGGCTTGTGATATCAGACAGCTAGAGAAACCTCTCTGGGGGCACTTCTATGGGAACTGTTCTCTGGTAACTGCAGAGACAGGCTTCTGACCCTCTCTGGGCCAGATGCCGGGTCCTATGACCTCATGAAGAAAACTCTGATTGAGGGATTTGGGCTCACTATTGAGGAGTACAGAATTAGGTTCAGGGGGGCTCACAAAACCCAGACCCAATCCAGGATAGATTTTGTAGACTACTCAGTAAAGACACTGGATGGTTGGTTAACTGGACACAATGTGCATGACTTTACTTGATTGTATAATTTGTTTATGAAGGAACACATTTTGAGTAATTGCACACATGAAAAGTAACAATAGCATTTGGTAGACCTATGTCTAATTTCTCCCCAAGAATTGGGAAAGAAGGCAGGCCACTGGGTCAAGACTAGGGTGACAAGGACAGCCACTGGGGGTGACCAAAAGAAAGTGGTCACAAACCCCCCCAGGGGAAAGGTTGTGAGAATCCCCCAGATAAAAAGTCTGAGTCTTCCAAAGGGCCCCAAAAACCTGTTCAGGGGGTGGGTCCCAATCTACTCCCTATGTGCCTCCGCCCTATAGGGGAAGAAACTTTCATCCTAACAATGCCGATTGTAACAACTGTAAGATGTTGGGACATTTAACTGTAGACACGAACTGCCCCTACAACAAAGCCCCTAAGGCACCCATTCCAGCTACTCCAGGGACAGTAAATCTACAGATGGCATCAGAGGAGTGCCCATTGCAAATCTGGGAATACACTCAAGCTAGTCTAGTCTGCTTGGGGAATATGGAGGTTGCCAGTGTGACTGGGTGGCCAACCAACTGTAACAAATATATGCAATACCCCTCCATCAATTCAACAAGAGTAGAAGCCCTGAGGGATACAGGTGCCAGCATCACTATGGTAAGGGAAAAGCTGGTTTCCCCAGAGCAATACCGGATTGGGAAAAGTTACCAATGCGGACAGCATTACCACCCAACGCCCCCTAGCTATGGTAACATTAGGGTGAGGGGAGGTTAATAGCCTGAAACTGGTAGTTGTCTCACCACAATTGCCAGCTGACTGTCTGCTTGGAAATTACCTGGAGACCTCCGCCTGGGCTGAGGTTGAGCAAGTAACCCATGCAGCCATGCTGGGTATCCCTAGACTGGTGTGTGTTCAAACCAGAGCACAGAGCACAAAGAAGGGTGAACAAGTGGGTTTGCAGCCTGAAAGTATGGCCAAACCAACCAAGAGAAAAAGCAAGGAGACTGGGGAACCAGCTTCTACACAGCCAGCCTCCAAGGACCACTCTCCTCAGGGAGAGGACTGGGAAACCCTAGAGGGAACTGAGCCTATGGAGCTTGAGCTTTACCAGGCTGGCCTCCTGGTCCCAGGGGGACCCACTAGGGAAGAACTGTGCCAGGGCCAGCGAGACTGTCCCACTCTTGAAAGCCTGAGGCAGCAAGCAGCTGCAGAAGCAAAGGGAGATGTCAGTGGTACCCACAGAGCTTATTGTGAAGAGGGATTACTGTATGCTGAGGCATGAACCCCCAATTCTGGAGCTACCAGGAGAGTGTTAGTGCCACAGAAGTACAGGGAGTTCCTCCTAACTTTGGCTCATGACATCCCCCTACCGGGACACCTGGGGCAAACCAAAACTTGGGAAAGGTTGGTTTGCCACTTTTACTGGCCACAGATGAACCAAAAAGTGAAGGAGTTTGTGAGCTCCTTTGTTACCTGTCAGGCCAGTGGCAAGACAGGTGGCAAGCTAAAGGCCCCCCTGATACCACTGCCAGTGGTGTGGTGGGGTGCCCTTTGAAAGGGTAGGTGTGGACATTGTGGGTCCACTAGAACCTCCCACAGCCTCAGGGAACAAATTCATTCTAGTAGTAGTGGATCATGCTACTAGGTACCCTGAGGCAATTCCCCTTAGGGTGACTACCGCTGCTGCAGTAGCCAAGGCCCTCCTAGGTGTCTTCACCAGGGTAGGTGTTTCCTAAGGAGGTGGTTTCAGACAGAGGTACCAACTTCATGTCTGCATACCTGAAACACATGTGGAAGGAGTGTGGGGTGCAGTACAAGTTCACTACCCCATAAAACCACCCACAAACCAATGGTCTTGTAGAAAGGTTCAACAAGACATTGAAGGGTATGATCAAGGGGCTCCCTGAAAAACTCAAAAGGAGATTGGATGTCCTGTTGCCATGCCTGCTTTTCCCTTATAGGGAAGTGCCACAGAAGGGAGTGGGGTTTTCCCCCTTTGAACTTCTGTTTGGTCATCCTGTAAGGGGACCACTTTGTCTTGTGAAGGAGGGTTGGGAGAGGCCTCTCCAAGATCCCAAATAGGACATTGTGGACTGTGTTTGGCCTAAGGTCCAGAATGGCTGAGTACACTGATAAGGCATCCAAAAATCTTGAAGCCAGCCAGGAGCTGCAGAAGCACTGGTATGACCAAAAAGATTTCAAAAGAGAGGTTACCCCACTGTCACCATTTCTCTTTGACTTTATGACCAAAAAGATGCCAGGGTTGAATTCCAACCTGGGCAACAGGTGTGGGTTTTGGAGCCAGTGGCACCAAGGGCTCTCCAATACAGATGGAGTGGCCCTTACCCTATCCTGGAGAAAAAGAGCGAGGTCACTTACTTAGTGGACCTGGGCACCAGCAGGGCACCCAAAAGGGTTATCCATGTGAACCGCCTCAAGATCTACCATGACAGGGCTGACCTCACCATGTTGATGGTGACTGATGAGGAACAGGAAGCAGAGAGTGAACCTCTCCCTGATCTGATCTCCCTACCAGCCCAAAAGATGGGTCAGTGGATGGAGTAGTCTTTTCAGACACCCTCACTCCCCAACAGCAGGCTGACTGCAAGCAGGTCTTGCAGCAGTTCGCTAGCATATTTTCCTTGACCCCTGGTCTGACCAGCTGGTGTACCATGACGTGGACACTGGTGACCGTAACCCTGTCAAGAACAAAATCTATCGACAACCAAGTCAAGGAAAGCATCAACGCTGAAGTCAGCAAGATGCTGGTGCTAGGGGTGATTGAACCCTCTGAGAGCCCCTGGGCCAGCCCAGTAGTTCTAGACCCCAAACCTCATCAACAGGGTGGAAAGAGAGAGATGAGGTTCTGTATGGACTATAGGAGGCTCAACTCTCAACAAGACAGTTGCTCACCCCATCCCAAGAGCAGATGAGTTGATAAACTAGGGGCAGCCACATTTCTAAGCACCTTTGACTTGACTGCAGGGTACTGGCAAATTGGCATGGCCCCAGGAGTCGGAGAAAACAGAATTCTCCACCCCTGATGGGCACTATCAGTTTACTGTGATGCCTTTTGGGTTAATGAATGCCCCTGCCACCTTCCAGCGGTTCGTGAACCAAGTCCTGACTGGGTTGGAATCTTTAGTGCAGCCCATCTTGATGATATTGCTGTCTTTAGCTCCACCTGGCAGGATCACCTGATCAACCTTGGGAAGGTTCTGCAAGCCCTGCAATCTGCAGGACTGACTATCAAGGCATCCAAATGCCAGATAGGGCATGGCACTGTGGTGTACTTGGGCCACCTTGTTGGTGGAGGCCAGGTCCAACCCTTATAGGCCAAGATCCAGAGCATTCTGGACTGGGCAGCTCCAACCACCCAGACTCAAGTCAGGGCATTCCTTGGCTTGACTGGATATTACAGAAAGTTTATGAAGGGATATGGGTCTATTGTGACTCCCCTCATAGAACTCCACTCCAATAAAATGCCCAAGAAAGTCAACTGGACTGTTAGCTGCTAAAAGGCTTTTGACACCCTGAAAGAAGCAATGTGCTCAGCACCCATTTTAAAAGCACCAGACTACTCCAAGCAGTTCATAGTGCAGACTCATGCCTCAGAGCTGGGGATAGGAGCAGTCCTCTCCCAGAGCAATGAGGAAGGCCAAGACCAACCTGTTGCTTTTATAAGCAGGAGGTCACTCCACAGAGAGCAGCGTTGGAGTGCCATTGAGAGGGAGGCCTTTGCTGTGGTTTGGTCCCTGAAGAAGCGGAGGCCCTACCTGTTTGGGACACACTTCCTGGTTCAAACTGATGACAGACCTCTCAGATGGCTAATGCAGATGAAAGGGGAAAATCCAAAACTACTGAGATGGTCCATCTCCCTACAGGGTATGGACTTTGAAGTGGAACACCGACCAGGGACTGCCCATGCCAATGCAGATGGACTTTCCAGGCTCTTCCACTTAGACAATGAAGACTCCCCAGGGCAAGTTTAGTCTCATCAGCTTCGTTTGGGGGGGGGGGGGGGGGGGGGGGGGCATCTTTCTTGCCTTGGTATGCCACCGCTTTTTTCTGAACTGCTGATGTACTTTGACTGAGTGTGCCCTGGGTCCCTGCCAATCAGGTACCCAGGGTCTGTGTTCCTTCCCTACAAAGAAAAGCTATGCTGAAAAAAATACCCAATTGGCATCTCTGGCCCCTGTCAGCCCCTAGTAAATGGTACCCTAGGGCATGGTGACCAGAGAAGACCCCCTGAGGGCCGCAGCACTTATTGTGCCACTTATTGTGCCACCCTCAGGGGCCCTGTACCCTGGTTCCCACACACTACCTTTGCAGGCTGAGTGCCTAGGAACAAAACTAAAGCAAGAGTCGACATGGCACACATCCCCGAGTGCCATGCCCACAGAACCCA
Organism: Lissotriton vulgaris; assembly: GCF_964263255.1. Taxonomy (NCBI): domain Eukaryota; kingdom Metazoa; phylum Chordata; class Amphibia; order Caudata; family Salamandridae; genus Lissotriton; species Lissotriton vulgaris. The sequence continues at coordinate 134,640,422 of NC_141693.1, forward strand.
CTGCCCTGGCATACTTCAGTCACCCCTCTAGCTGGGTGCCCTATGCCAGAGGTGAGGGCCCAGGTGCATGAGCCCTGTGCCCCTACAATACCCATGGCCATTCCTGGGCACTGTAAGTGCAGTGTTGCCATTTAAGAGTATATGGTGCTGGGAGGTTTTTTAATTCACAAACTCCACAGCACCATAATTGCTTCACTGAAGACTGACAAGTTTGGTACCAAACTTCTCAGCACATTAAATCCCACACTGGAATCAGTGTGGGGTTATTGTAAAATGCACGAGAGGGCATTTTAGAGATGCCCTCCAAAAACCCGAACCTACAATCCACGTCTGGGCTGAGTGGCTAGAGAGGCTGCCACACCGCAGACATGTTGCTAGACCCCTGGGTGGAGAGCCCCCCCACACTGGGTCTGCAACAAAGCACATCCTGGGCGAGGTGCTATGTCTCCTCCCCCAGGATGGACAGGGGGAAGCTTCAAAGGCATACCGCCTCAGCTTCTCCAGACCATTTGCTGTACCCAGCAACCAGCTCCCCCACCAGTCCTATCCCCACTATGGCAGGAAGACTGGCGGGAAAAACAACGTCAGGAAGGGGGGTGTGCCAACCTGTGCCAACTCCACCCCTCAGGTGGAGAAGGCGAGGTGAAGCACGACCCCAGGCTACGGCCATCTTGTAGATGGGGAGTCCTGCCCAATCTCAGCTAGGCTCCTGCCGCCCTCCCACAGGAGAGGAGCAGGCTAGGGGGTGTACTCACCCCAGGACAGGGACCCATTGGTCCCTGCCCTTGACCTACCTGTAATGCCCCTAAATTTAGTATTTAGGGGCTCCCTGAACTTTCCTTCCTCAGATCCCGATATCAAAAAGAAAGAAGAGCAGGAAGAAGAATACCCGCCGTGCAGCTGCTAACAACAGGAGAACAACTACTGACTTGGCCCCAGCCCTACCGGCCTGTTGATCCTGGAACCTGCTCCTGCCTAAACCCGGCGACCTCCGCGGACAGCAACCTTGGGACACTCAGAGCACCTGCTTGCCTTGACCCGCTCGACGATTGGGACTCCCATCAGCAGAGGCTCTGCTGCAACAACCCACATGGTGCCCACCAGGAAGCTCCAGACCAGCCCACTCTGCACCAGCCGAGCCCGGGCAGGGACAACCCGAACCAAGACCACGAGGACGTCCCCCCGGCGACTGGGACCTGAAGTCCAGTGCCCAAACACCTTCCTCGACGAACCAGCTGACGCCTGCAGACTCAGAACCAGGGGCCACCCCAACTACGACCAGCCGAGGCTAAGCTTTTATGACACCCAAAGACACCCCGGCACCTGGCCCCCCGCGCCACCTTTGGGGTACCTACCTGTGCTCCATCATCCCAACTTACCTCTCGAAGTGCTGGTCGCCCCTGGAGAGTCGCCGTCCCTGAGCCTGCAGCCTTTGTTCCTTTTTCAAGATCCTCATTGGATAACATTGAGCGCTCGACGGCTCAAAAGCCCCTGCACCCAGCCGCCCGAGTGCCGCTGGCTTTGACCTCTTTGGCCTATCCTACTTCCCCTCTTGCCCAGAGCAAGTGACCCGGAGCCCAGAGCCGTGTGGCCTGCTAGCCCTCAGCCACCAACCGAAGGTCCCCTTTCCCTCATTGGATAACATTGGACCTACCTACCCCTGCGCCGATGGGACTGAACTAACTGTACTCACCTGACCCTGGGGGACCCCCGAGTCTATGCCCAGAATCTTATCTTCACCAACCAAGTACTCACCTGGAAACCGGTAATTCACTTACCTGCCAGTGGTGTTTGTTGATGATAAATCTGAGTAGATGGGTGCCCCCTGTTCATTGTAAATGTATAGGCATTTATATAGCGCACTACTTACCCGGAGGGTCCCAAGGCGCTTCGACCTCTGCGAAACCCTTCCTGGCTTCCCTGAGAGATGGTCCCTTAATGGGTATCTCCAGGGTGAGACCAGGCATCCCCGGCGGTCTGGTGGGGCCGTTAGTGAAGATGAGGCAAGCTAATGCCCAGAGTTGCCGAGTGTGATCGCTGATCAGAGTGGGCACCGAGGCGAGAGAATTGTCGAGTCCGCTGACCCTGGTCCAGAAACCTGCCGCGCCGGGAATCGAACCCTGGTCCCGGGCCGTCCTCTGCTCTCGGGTCTGCCGCCTCTAACCAGTGAGCCACACTACTTCACTCATTCATTGGGATGTGTAGGTAGGCATCCTTGAGGTCTATGGTGACCATGAAGTCACCGCCTTGTAATTGAGGCAGTACCTCTTGTAGGGATGTCATTTTTAATTTTTGTGTTCTTATGTACTTGTTTAAGAACCTCAGGTCCAGGATGGGTCTCATTGTCTCGTCTACCTAGGAACTAGGAAGTAGGTTGAGTACACTCCCCTGTTCCTTTCCTTGTAAGGTACTGGTTCGATGGCCTGTTTTTGCAGGAGTTCTTTTGCTTCCTCTTGAAGTTCTAGCTCTTTCCTTGCTAGCGCCCTTCTTTTTGGTTTTTTGTTTGGTTGTCTCCTTTCCAACTCTATGCAGTACCCGAACTGTATGATTTTGAGTACCAACTTGTCTGTGGTTATTTTCTTCCACTCCTGGAAGAAACGGTTTATTCTTTCTCCCACCGGTGTTACACGTTCGCAGATGTTTAGCTTGTGTACCCCCTTGTAGTTGTATCAATGCTCCACCCTGGGAGTTTTTGCATGGGTGGACACTTGTCGCTTGACAAAGTCACTTAGAGGCGGGTTGTTGACCCCCTCTATTTTGTCCATGTCCATTCCCTTTCCCGCGAAAGGACTGGCCTCTTTGTTGGTTGTTTTTATTGCCCTTGCTGTGTCTGGGTGTCGGACTGGTGGGACTGCTGGAACGCCTGGTGCGATGTTCCTGGCTGGTTTCCTCCCCTCCCGTTAGGTATTCGTGACGGGGTGCCCCTCTTTGTCCCTCTGAATTGCAAGGCCACCATGGATCTTGCAGTCTCGTTATCTTCCTTCAGTTGGGTGAGCTTCTCATCTACTGGAGCACCGAACAGTGTCTCTCAGTTGAACGGGGTGTTCAGGATGCTGTGTTGCACTTCCGGCTTGAAGCCCGAAATCCTAAGCCAGGCTTGCCTTCTTTCCGTGATGCCCATCATCATGAGTCTGCTGGACGTGTCCGCCCCGTCCAAGGCAGTTTTGAGGCAAGAATTTGCCACATTTTTCCCCTCTTCCACAAGATGCGCAGCCCTTTGCTGGTGTTCTTCAGGGAGGTTGCAAAAAACAGTTGGACAGAATGCAGAACAAAGTCTTACTTTCACCCCAGTACAAAGATCTGGGCCTAAATCCATCGTTTTTGATGGACAGAATGCAGAACAAAGTCTTACATTCACCCCAGTACAAAGATCTGGGCCTAAATCCATCGTTCAGGGAGGTGTTTGAGTAACTGGCCCAGTTCGTCTAAGATCTGGTACTGGTGCCTGTTGAGCAGTGCGTTGGAATTTGCCATGCGCCAGTGCATTGCGGCATTCCGTTCGATCTTTCTCTCAGTCAGGTCCATCCTTCTGCTTTCCTTGTCTGGGGGTGGCCCTGACGTTGGCATGTTAGCCCTCTTCCTTGCCGTAGCTGTTATGATGGAGTCCGCCATGACTGATCCCTGAATGTAGGGCAGGTCTTTGGAGGAATGTTTGCATTTGTTCTCCGTCCTGGGTGTGATGGCTTTGCAAGTTGCAGGCTCCTTGAAAGCCTCGATCCCATGTGCCTTGACGCTGTCGAGCATCTGCAGGTATTGGCTCCTAGTTTGTGTTGGGAGCAGTGTTTCTAGGAGGAAATCTGCCTTCTGCTTTTCCTCGTCGAGTTTTACCCCGAAAGCTGTTGCTGCGTTTCTGATGACCGTGTTGTAAACCCCAATGTCATCAGGCGGCGAGGGTCTCGAAGGATAAGTGTCCACGTTATCCTCCGGACTCTCGTGTCGAGGTCTTGCCACTCTAGGTCTTGTGTCTCAGAGGATGCAGAGCCCAGGATTGTCCTCTGTTTGTCATCCTCCTCCTCCTCATAGTAGGAGGCTTCTTCTGGATCTTCCAGCCCCTCCGGGTTTCCAGACTGTCCTTAGACGTCGTAGTCCTCTTCCTCGGTTATCTCGACAACCTGTGGTCTTGGTTTCGTCAGGATTAAGAAGTCCTTCATCCTGGCGTCTAATTCTTTTTTGCGCTGCAGGATGTTCTCCATTTCGGCCTCGAGCCGTCTTCCTTTTCCATTTCGTCCGAGTGTTCGGCGTCGAATGGATCAGCCGCTCTCTTCGAGGGATTGGTAGGCGTCGATGCGACTTTCGGCGCCGAGCCGGCTTTTGTTTTTTTTAATAGCGTCAAAGTGCTCTTCGGGTCCTTTTCTTTCGACTCCGAACGTTCCTTCTCGGGGATAATTCAAAACTGGTAACTGTAACGGAGTTGTAAGACCAACTTGCCCCTTTGAAAACTAAAACATTAAAAAATGCCCCCTCTAAATCTTGGTTCACACTAGACCTTAATAAAGAAAGACGCTGGCTGACACTGGTGGAAAGAACATGGAGACAACACCCATCCCCATTCCAACTTACCCTCCTTAGAACTGCAAGAGCTTCTTACAAAAAACACATCTCAGAGAAACCGTCATTCTTTCGTTTTGAACTCTCTTGTGCCAAAAACAGACCTAGAGAACTGTTCAACATTATTAGAAACCAAACCAAACCGCCCCGGCACCCCTTAACCCGGTTGCCTCCACTAACAAATGCGAAGAAATTGCCAACTTTTGTGTGTGAAAAAAACCCACAAAAATAGACAGCTCCTTCCTCAATACTCTACCCTCGCTCACCCCTCAACCACCCCTGATTACCACACCTCTTTCACCTCCCCCTTTGAACACTTCCCTGACTCCCTCTCCCCCCCCCTCCCTTCTCTTACCCCTCCAGAACCCATTTCCCTTCCGCTTAAAAATAATGCCTCATGGCATAATTTCCACCCTGTATCTGAACAGGAGGTTTTCAACATTTTGGCCAAAATTAAACCTTCCTCCCACACCAAAGATACTCTCCTGCCCTCATCCAAGATCTCAAACATGTCGTCGTCAGGGCTCTAAAAATCCCCCCCAAAAAATGGTACTAGTTCTGCAGGACTAGTACCTTAAAAAATGTCCGACCTAACTGCAACCTACTTGACCTCAGTCTCTGAAAGCGTTTTCAGACAGAGGACAAAAGTTGGTTTGTTTTTCTACTCCACAGAAAGGGCGAGTAGGACCTAAAAACAGCTCGACCTTGATAAATTTAGCTCTACTATGCGAGCGGAATTTTCGAGCCCTGATCGTCCCCTACTGGACCAACATCATCAACGCCTCCCTCTCAACAGGGAATGTACCAATCTCCCTTCAACTCGGGCAAATGACTCCCATCCCCAAAAATCCCAAAGCTGACCCCATCAACCCTAATAATCTCCACCCCATCTCCATCCTCTCCAAAGCCCTGGAACGAATATGCTACTTACCAGTATGCATCTGTTCTTGGCATGTAGGGCTGCTGACATTCAAATCTGTGCATAGATCGCCGCTTAGTGTTGGGTCCGGATGATTGCACATTGTTGTCCTGGAAGAGTCTTCGAAGTATCACGAGATAGGTGGCTCCTCCCCTGGACTACAGTGCGCATGGGCATCGACTCCATCCCCAGATTGTTTTTAGCCATTGTGGCCAAGATGGAGTGAAACTAAGTGAATGATGACCAGGCTAGAAGTATGTGTGAATGCTGCAGCCGCTACAGGCGCCAGGGAGGAGGGCGGGCGATATGAATGTCAGCAGCCCTACATGCCAAGAACAGATGCATCCTGGTAAGTAGCATATTCGGTTCGAGGCATGTGGGCTGCTGAATTCATATCTGTGCATAGAATACATAGCAGTCCCTCCATTAACGGCGGCCGCCCGTGCCAGCTGCAGCAGTTTGGAAAAGTGTTTTTAGAACAGCCTGCCCTACAGCTGCCTGCTGTTTGGAGTGCACATCAACACAGTAATGTTTTGTAAATGTGGGCGTGGTAGACCATGTGGCTGCTCTACATATGTCTTTCATAGGAATATTTCCAAGGAAAGCCATGGAGGCCCCCAACTTGCGGGTGGAGTGGGCCCGTGGTGGAATGGTGAGAGTGCGCTTGGCTTTCTGATAGCAGATCTGAATACATTTAACGATCCACCTGGCTATACCAGCCTTGGAAATGGGGTTACCTTTGCGTTGTGGCGCAAAGGCAACAAAGAGTTGTTTAGTCTTCCTAAAATCTTTGGTCCTATCAATGTAGGACCTTTTTGACGTCAAGTGTGTGGAGCATTCTCTCCGCAAGTGACTCTGGATTTTGGAAGAACACAGGTAGTTCTATAGTCTGGTTGATATGGAACTGAGACACTACCTTAGGAAGGAATTTAGGGTTAGGCAGCCACTTGGTCCACCACACATACATTTACGAAACACTACTGCTTAGATGTACATTCAAGACAGCAGGCAGCTGTAGGACAGGCTGTTCTCAAAACTCTTTTTCAGACTGCTGCAGCTGGCACGGGCAGCCGCTGCTAACAGGAGGGACTGATATGTAATCTATGCACAGATATGAATTCAGCAGCCCACATGCCTCAAACCGAATATGCTACTTACCAGTATGCATCTGTTCTTGGCATGTAGGGCTGCTGACATTCATATCGCCCACCCTCCTCCCCGGCGCCTGTAGCAGCTGTAGCATTCAGAATTACTTTTTAGCATGGACATCACTCACTGTATTACACTCCATCTCTGCCACAATGGCTAAAACCAATCGGAGGATGGAGAGGATGCCCATACGCACTGTAGTCCAGGGGAGGAGCCACCTATCTCGTGATACTTCGAAGACTCTTCCAGGACAACAATGTGCAATCATCCGGACCCAACACTAGGCGGCGATCTATGCACAGATATGAAGTCAGCAGCCATAGGTGTTGATGCACAGAGAATACATTTCCCGTCACAGGGTGACTAGGTGAGATGAGTGATAAAGGATGGTGGTTGAACGGACAGTGTTTTCAGTGGTAGAAGTAATCCAGTTTTTTGAAGGGATGTAAGAACTCCTGATGGAGGATGTGAAAGAATATTATAATGCTACAGGTGGCTAGGAGATGCTTTCCTATGCTCACGCTTTTAGGATGCTCCAGATGTGATGAATTGATGGTGTTGGTGCAATACTCAGCGATTCCTTGGATGTGATGGAATGCCTAGCTACAAATGCACTTATTTAATGGAAATCCAGAGGCCACTAGTCGAGAGGGAGGACTATTTTCATCGTTTTTGAGAGAGGTTCTTTTTGGTTGAAGGAAAAGTACTAGTAAGGAGAAGCTATAAATCAGGCAAAATATTTCTATTGGAACTAAATAAAAGGAATTTCCGTGCTACATTGGGCGAGGCAATGAAATTCCTTACTATGTGCGAAGCTCAAATTATTTATATGATAAAATGCTAAAGATGGAAAGACGAGAAAATCAGTAAAAATACTCCAAGATAGAAACAAATTAACCAGCCATCCTGTTGCACCAAACACTTTGTAATACCCCAAACAGAAACATTGTAGAGCACTCACACACCTGTTCGATGTAGTTGTACTGTTCGCTTTTTTGGCTGGCGCCTTTTTTGACTGTGCCACTTTGGCTGGCTGTGTCGTTTTAACTTTTTTGTCTTCCTCTATTTTTGTTTTGTGTTTTTCCTTATCCTTGTCTTTCTCCTTATCTTTCTCCTTGTCCTTGTCTTTATCTTTCTTCTTCTTTTCCTTTTCTTTTTTTTCTTTTTTCTTCTTTGGTTTGTTCACCGGCGCCTGTGACAATGCAGCGAGTTGCTCATGAACGGCTTTCAGCTGAGAACAAAGCATTACCATAATTTCAGTGATTCATTAAGGTAGAACCTATGGAAGTCACCATCCACTTCAAAGAAGTTGGCTAGGTGCCTCCAACTATTATCTTAAACTTACTATATTAGAAACAGTGACAATCAACATAATTTATCAATACTTGCACCAAAATGAAACCATCAATATTAATTTGAAACGAGTTGCAGAACTATTACTATTGTTGGCTTGTATTTAGCTTTTGCATGCTCCACATACTATGTTTCAAACAACCATTATCGTGCATACATTTATTAATTTCACATTTACTACCCATTTTTTTTATACAAACCAGAGTTGCTCCTGGACAATTTTTTCTCCTCTATCCCACACAAACTTCATACTCTTACTTGCTCAATTTTTCAAGACGCAAAGGTGATGCTGAAGTCAAACACTACATGCCTTGTGTTCATCTATAGCATATCAAGTCTGTTTTTCATGACTAGAAAATGCAGGTGGCTACTTCAGTAAGAAAGACCCAAGCTCATTTTTTTCAACTGTCTGCTCTTAGTGCTCAATAGTTCAGTAACTATCAAAAAACAAATTCTCTTAAGTGGGTATTTATAGGGCGCTCAGGGTCTCTAGTCATCCACACCCAAGATGCAACGCTTGAAACATTAAGTAGGTTCAATTAAACGTACTTCTCACTCTGGATAGATGTGGAAATGCAAGCCACGGCCAGGAAGAGAGACTGTGGTGGACGTGTCCCCTCCAGAAACTCTTGTGGGATGCATCATCTGGTTTGCACCGAGTAGTCTGGGGTAACCTTACATTCTTTCTTCAACTGTTAGTTGACGACTCTTGCACTGAACAAGTTGTCAGTATGACACTT